>NC_136775.1:18595065-19795065 GCF_947034865.1 Barbatula barbatula | reverse complement strand
CGCTCTTGGCCCGTCTCATGTGTGTCAGCAGTAATTGCCCTGCAGACAGAGGCTTGTATTGCATCTGTAATTACACAGGAAAGTCTGTGCCTTTGAGCTGCGGATTAGTAACTCTTTGTGTTAGCACTGAAAAGGGGAACGCAGGCAGTCCGAGTGAAGTATCACACGAATCCGAGTACAAAGTGTTCCTCCACCCGCCCTTCTCTTGAGTTTGACAGGCGTCTTGGAGATGTCATGATAGAGGCAGGCAGGAAGAGAGCTATGGAGTCCTGTACATTCAATACTTTCAACACCGGCCTGACTGGCGACAAAGCTATACACTGGGCCCCCATTGACCTACGAACCCCTGTTGTCCTCACACACGTATACAATCTATTTTGCAAAAAAAAAAAAACAGGGAGACTGCTCCAAGAGAAACATGTTTTAGAGTGCACTTTCACTGTAAAGTGATGAGATGAGTGTGTAAAGTTATGGGCAATGCCCAAGGAGGGATACCTGATCCGGGAACGGTTCCACGGATTTCAACAACAAAGTGGTTCTGGACCACAACAGTCACCTCAGTGCTGGTCCCGAAACCCCCTGGATTCTGACCGGAAACACTTAGAGGCATGAGGGGCCAGGTGGTGATATTTCAGCAACAATGAATCAACATGGGCAGACTATCACCAAAACCTTGAACTTTAAAAACCATTATAGTTAATTAAGCTGTCTACACTGGAAACGCCGAATACTGGGATGCACATTCTCTTGATCTTCTTCCTCCATGTCACATGGCAGCAGCTTAAGCCACTTAATTTTCTGCAATAAAATTGTATTTATGATGTCATGAATTATATGAACTAATGCATCAAAAGACACTCAATAAACTCTGGCTAACTATGCATCAGTCCAAGCACAGCAACCAGCAACATTTTGGTAGAAAATTTTTATTATTCTCTATTCTCAAAGTGTACAGAGCTGTGTGGTGTACATGGGTAATACATGGGTAATTTCTGCAGTAGTAACTCTCTTGCAGTTACAAGTTTGGTTTCCATGCTCTCCGGAGAACTGTTGGGCAGTATACTTTTAATGCAACTGCTCTTCCTTAAAGGGGTGTTTTTCTTTGTCTTTGGTGTGTTATAAGTTGCCCATGTTAAGAATCCTTGTATAATTGCAAAAATGTAAGTGTCGGAACAAAAGATGTTTTTTATCTAGAGGCGAATGCTCACCCAGACCTGCCTGAAAGGCCTCGTGTAACCACACCCCGGTGAATCTACGTCAGTTCATTACACGATTTGACTAAGACCGGCCAAATCTAAACGCAAGTAAGGTGGGCAGTCTTGTAAATCTCATTGCGATGTATGTTTCATTGTGAAAAGAAATCCTCTTTGTTTGCCCTGCCAAAAGACAATACAACAAAAAACTAATGGTAACATTTTATTTTCAACACTGTTGCAGAGAAGTACTATCCAAATGTTCAGGTTAGTGCAGAGCATTTCACCAACAATTGCTTCACGAATCTGGGAGAGATGAAGAGATTCCGGCTTTGCACGGAAGCTATCATTAAAAAGTGGGGCAATTCCAAAAGTTAAAAATCTGCAAGGACTGTCTGGCGCTTCAGATTCGCAGCCCATATTTTCATTGTTAAAGACTTTGTTAAGGACTAACGCGAGTTGAGTTTGATGTTGTTGTTTCTTTGTATGATCTGCACGTGCAGACACTGCAGGAATGCAGGAAAAAATAATCAGTCCTAATAATCAGTAATTCTGTTCTAACTAGAGGCAACAAATGCCGTGTTCATAATGGGGTTTATTATCTTTGTAGAGTTGCGCTGGCATAGTTGTATCGGCTTGATCTTCATTTTCTGGATAAGATTCAGCCTCGAATTGATAAGGAAGGATCGATTACATTTTGTAACCTGTTGGAACCTGATGTTCCGAATATGGTAAGATGCGTTACATTCCCGTGCAGTATTCGACAAATCACTACGCACTAGTGAACTGGCCAATCATATCACACCTCACTTTTCAGAGCGATGAGCTGTGTAAAATATCAGTGCGTTTCAGAGATACAAACATGCACGTTATGTGGAAAATGCAACGTTTTTAAACCTTAAATCTTGAAATACACATTGTATTACATCTAAAGCATTGTTATTCCTATATATTCCTTTTAGCCATGTCATATGACCCCTTTAATACCTTCCAATGCAGACAGGCAGAAAGCCAGCACACTGAACTGGAATTGACCCTTCGCATGGAGTTTGATTGACAGTAGACCGGACCAATCATAACACCAATATTATGTGCCCCCTGTGGCTATTCCTATGAAGGACTACATCTCATCAACACTGCCAGAATTTCATCGTAGGTAAAATTAGATCTTTATGGTCATAATCACAAATTCTCCCGTTGCCTAAACGTGTCAAAAACCAATGGCGCTTTCCTGGCGTTGTCATTACAGCAAGCACAGTAAGGCTGTAGAGCTTCCATCTTTATTTGGTTTACTTTATTCCACTTTCACATCCTGAATATATACGTCAAATGCATATTGCAGACTTTTTTATTGCTTTTAGCTGAAAGTACACATCACTTTTTTCCAGAAATGATTATTACACGATACATATTTTAAAGTGCAGTGGGAACGTTTTGGCTGATGTCGGACATAGCAAAAGGGGGTGGGCTTTGCGAAGGGTCGATACCGTCTTTGAACTGCTTCAAACGGGTAAAAAGTAAAAGAACCCTAAATGTTCCAAAACAAACTAGGTTCGTAAATTCCCACAAAACATAAGGGCTCTTTGACCTACAGTAATGTGTACAATCCCAGTCATACAGTATACGGTTACAAACACAGATAATAATGCAAATGCAATCACAAAATCCTCAAAACGAATAGTTTTATTTCTTAAAGTTGAATTATCTTTGTGAGATTATGCACATTGCTACACACACTGACATCTGAGATGTTTGATCTCTGACATACTCTACATTAGTAAGTGCACCACATGTATTTCACTGTGGGAACCTGAACCCCTAACTCTGCCGCTGTGAGAAACCTTGACCGCTGCTGAGTGAGGGGAAGTTTAATATCCCTGTGGAGCATTCACATATAAAACATGACCACGCATCTTATAAAATAACAATTAAAACTCAGCAGCCTCTGGAAATCAGGCTTCCCTTCGACATGCGGCAGTGAGAAGTTCATTAGATGGTTTTATGTTGTTTATTCTGTTACTATAGATAATAATAATCTGCTCTTGACATTAAATGGAGTCCACCAGGACATCGACAGGAAGGGGTGAATGCACATATCCAGCTGCACACCAATTACTGTAACAAACATTACTGTTATAATGTTTCTGGATGTTACAACATTGAAGTGTTGTTAGTGAAATCACACACATTTTGCTAAAGTGTTTAACTGGTCCAGTAAAATTAGCCAATTGAGATGAAACTCACTGAAATATGAGCATGATCGTCAAGTGAATGTATCAATTCCTCTGGACAAAACACAGCTACTTTCCATCATATACCAATGTGTCTTGGGGTTTGGTACAGACAGGCTCCATGTTTGATCCAGATCTGTATAGCCTCGCTGTTTTGATCTGTCTTAAAATCGGATAAATGTTCTTCAGTCTGCATGGTCGGATCAGATTTCGAGTTGTTCATCTGGCAAGTGGCATGACTGTAAATTCACACAGAGTGTATAACACTACCTACAGCTGTATGTGAATTCACTCATTTGCGCCCACATGTAGCATCTGCTCTCATAACTGTCAGCATCATGCAGTCTGCATGATCACGATGGCTGCCCATGTAGACACCAGACTATTATAACCCAAATAGATCCAGATTCATGAGCTATAGGTCAGTGTATTGTTTTCCGAAGCCTTGAAAATATTATTACGGCCTTTGACATTTTCACATGAAATCACTCTCATTCTTCCAAAGGCTTATTTACTGTACATTAGCCTAATGCTAAAATCAAAACAATTGGTGTGTGCCGCTAACGTAAGTCTCACCACTGTGGTTTGAAGGTCACAGGTTGTTTAATTGGACCGTACCTGGTGAGACATTCCTCATGACTGTGTTGGTCACTGTAAGCTTACTCAGCACATAAGCATCCAGTGTGTTTCCTGTGTGTGCTTGTGTGTGATACAAAGGTTTCATTCAGCTCAAATAGCCCACCAAACTCTAATCTTCAGTTTTACACGCGACCAGCTTCAACCAGCAAAAATACAGGATAATTTATACTGGTCCATGTTGGTAAGGCCCTTTATTGTCTAGCTATGGAATTTAACAGCAAATGTATGCTGGGAAAATGCTGCGTTCCTGCTGCCTAAGCAAGTTAAGTAGCCTGCTAGAAACACTGGCGTCCAAAACTGTAAAAGCTGACCTTCAACATACACTCTCTATAGAGGATAAGTAAGGAGAGACGTCCTATGACTGCCAATGAATTATTTGTATACTTTTTCATAAGAAGGTGCAGAATCTGGGGATTCTGGCTCAGTTTAACCCCTGGCTTAGAATCAAAGTGTTTAAGAGAAACAAAATATAGATTATGTAAGAGACTTTCTGGAAACTGTGTTCATGGCTCCTTTTACTGTTGTAGGCTAGTTACCTGCCCAGTTTTTTTCACCCTCTTAATAAAATGCCTGTGGTTTTGGTAACAGGATGAGCAGAGCGGTGACAGCGTGTCGACAGCTGCGAAGATTGTTCATGCATCTGCAGCCTCTTTTAGTCAATTATTAAGACACTAGAGACATTTAACATTGACTTTGTGTCAAAAAAAAACTTTGTTTGTAGATGATGATCAGTCACAAGTGTGTATTGTTTTTGCATTAACTTAGGTTTACTTTGATTTGGGTATGCAGACCTGTCAGACCTTAAAAACTTGTGCCTAAAAACATTGCCAATGCAATGTTATATGTTCTCTGCTATACACAGTTAATAACATATGGACACAAAACTTAAGAAGTGCTCTATAAACAAAATACACAGTTCGGCCTGTCTTGTAAAACCCTCACAGAAGGAAAAACCGTTTATGCACCTGTCAGTTCCCGTGGATAAGATGTATTGGTTGAGGTGAATAAGGTCAGAGTGAAGCAGAGAGTTAACAATAACCATTGCTCTGTTAATCCTGTTCTATATTGTCCTTGTAAGGAAGTAATTAAACAGCAATCCATCTTTTGAGTTGATGAATGCTCTGAACTCAGATACCAGCGGGGAGCAGAGTCTGACCCGAAGATCTCCATCTGCTTGTGGTCATGAACGCTGCACCCTGCTTTTCAAGATTAATAGCGCATAATTGGTCACACCCAGCTCACTGAGATTAATAGCAAGTAATGACTCGCACCAGCCTGAAAGATTAATGGCACGTAATGGTTTGCATTGCTGGGCGTAATCGAGCTGTCAGTTGCGACTTTGAGCAATTGCAGGGCTGGCATCATTTTTCACATGCACCCCAAAATGTTCTACCTCTGATTTCTAAGACTGCCAGGCCTGCCAGTGCATCTCTGCAGTGTCTCAGGGTCGTCATTTCCCCTCCGAGGCCTCCAGGATTTTAACGTGTATATTCAATTCAATTCAATTTTATTTATATAGCGCTTTCGCATTGATCCAAAGCAGCTTTACAGGGGAAAAACGAAAAACCCAAGAAAGGGTAAAACACACTACATGGTGTGTTATATAATAAATCCAATTATTCTAGTAAATAATATCTAATGTCAGCATCTCCTGGTGGTTTATTTAGCATATTTGCATTAAGTGAATGCTTGGCTGAAAAGATGCATTTTTAATCTAGATTTAAATTGGGCGAGTGTGTCTGATCCTGGAATAATATCAGGAAGGCTATTCCAGAGTTCAGGTGCTACATATGAGAAAGCTTGACCCCCTTTGGTGGATTTAGTTATTCGAGGTATTATCAAAAGTCCTGCATTTTGAGATCTTAGAGAGCGTGATGGGTTGTAGTGTGATAGAAGGTCTGTTAGGTAGGTAGGGGCTAAACCCTTTTAGGCTTTATAAGTGATTAAAAGAACTTTAAATTCAATACGATACTTAATGGGTAGCCAGTGAAGGGTTGATAAAATTGGGGTTATGTGATGGTATTTTCTGGACCTGGTTAGAACTATGCCAGCTGCATTCTGAACTAACTGTAGTTTGTTTATTGATGATGCAGGACAACCACTAAGTAGTGCATTACAGTAATCAGGTCTTGAGGTCATAAATGCATGAATAAGCTTCTCCGCGTCAGCAACACACAGAATACCGGTATAATTGTGTAAGCGATCTAGAAGTATGTTATGGTCTACGGTATCGAACGCAGCACTAAGGTCAAGCAGGACCAGGAGTGAGATGTGACCTTTATCTGATGCTATAAGCAGGTCGTTTGTAATTTTAACGAGCGCAGTTTCAGTGCTATGATGCGATCTAAAGCCTGACTGAAATTTTTCGTGCATGTTGTTATTTTGTAAGAAAGAGCACAACTGAGTGCACACTACTTTTTCTAGTATTTTAGACAGGTATGGGAGATTTGAAATCGGTCTATAGTTTCCAAGTTCATTTGGATCTAAGTTTGGTTTCTTGATTAGAGGCTTAATGACGGCTGTCTTAAAGGGTCCTGGGACATGGCCTAGATTAATTGACGAGTTGATAATGTTATAGATGGGCTCAATTGCAACAGGTAGTAGCTCTTTTAATAGTTGGTTTAATAGTTTTTTTAGTTGGTATGGGGTCTAATAAGCAAGTTGTAGGTTTAGAAGTTGCGATAAGTTGAATTAAATCTTCCTGTTTTATAGGTAAAAAACACTGGAGCCTTGGTTTTGGAGCGATGGTTGCTGCTAATTCATAGGACAGATTTGGAGGTTGAGTTTTTACAATTTTGTCACGAATGTTTTAGATTTTCTCTGTAAAGAATTTCATGAATTCATTGCTACCGAGGTGCGGCGGAATAGCCAGATCAGGTGGTGTCTGTTTATTTGTTAATATATGTGTGTGTGTGCTGTAAATCGCCGACATATTTGCGACTAGAAATTTAGGACCCCCAACGCTTTATCTCTCATACACTGACTCTGCAAGTCATCAAGTACAGGAGTGACCAAGTGCATTTAAAGGAATGGTTTCCAACCAAACTCTTTCATCATTTAAGATCTTTGCACATACAGTCTGAAATTTTCGTAAGCATCTTTTCGTATTTGCCGCTCGTTTGTTCAGTATCTCTAAAGTGTCAAAACGCCTCTCAAAATGCTTGCTACAGATGCTAAAAAATATGTTTTTTATCAGGCAGTGTGTACATGTGATTGACGTATTTATTTTTTCTGAGATTTTTCAGGCAAACCAAACAACATTGACCCCCTCACTTGACTGCTATTAAGTAGACCACTTTGAGACATTCCTCAAAATATCTTCGTCTATATACTACAGATGAAAGAGTCATGTACAGAAACACATAAGGATAAAGACATTTGGTGGGGGGGATAAACTGTCCGCTTAAGACCACTTCCATGCAATTCAATGCAAGTCCAAATAATCTCTGTTTGCAAATTATTGGCCAACCAAGCAATTCTTTTGCCATTTTACCAAACAGGCTTAAAAAAGATTCCTGGCTGCAAATTACCAGACTATCCAATGACTGTAACTCCGTGCATCCTCTCTACACGAACCCAGCGAACGGCTGCCATTATTCTAAAGATATTTATCTTTATTCACTGCAGATTGGCTGTGACATACAACCAACCAAAAACCAAGCATGTTTTCTGACAGAATGTGGATAACCCAACAGCGGCATAGCACAGGAGTGTCAGATACATCATTGTTCGGCGAACACACCAATGTATTCATTGAAGTGTATGCAATTTCAGAATACAAGAGGACACACATTCTTGGCATAAAAGCCTGCATTTTCTTCTGTGATGTCTTGGTCAAGCACATGAAACACAATGCTGTAGTTTGCATATGAGACGGGTTATATTATAATTCTATCTCAGGCAAAGCCATGTTCTTGGTCTGCTGCCAGGAAAACCAACTGTCCCTGTCTATCAGTACACCGAGCTTAATCGAGGGTACACCTGCCAACTCGTTCAAGTGCATGTGTGTGTGTGTGGCGAGTGAACTCTAAAGCAACCCTCCTTGGCCTCCTCATATACTAAACAATGCACCGACTTTCTCTAAATGGGTCCGCTGCCAAACTGAATCCACTGTAGCCAGCGTCTCCATGCCACAGGCTGTGTGCATTGATACCACACTGATGCCCTACATGAGGGAGATCAAAACAGACAACTGTGCAAACTTACCTGGTGGCCCATAACTCAGCGCACACGCACAACTTCTATCTGTTTATTAGCCAGTAATCATAGGTCTTGGACCAGTTCCCCACTGTCCCTAGACATCTACTAACCATAAGGGAAATGTTGTGGTTTGTTAAAGCCAGTTATGCTTTCACTCTTTTGAAAGGTCGACTTTCCATTGCATGCTGAATATTTCAATGTGACTAAAACCCTTATTATTATTTGAACCACTAAGAAACCACCATTCAGTGTCATAGCAATCACCGACTGTAGCAATGCCATAAAAATATCATAGAAGTGCATTAAAAACATATAGTACATTTAGCAACCACACAGTTAAGTTTTGGTGGTATTTTGAATGTACAGAATCATCATACAGAATGCTGTAGTACTTACACCCCAAAAGGGAAGTTTTGCTCAGATTTGTCAGGTTTTGCTCACTTTTGGGTACACATGTGTGCCCAGAATTTAGTTAAGTGGGTACTCACACCATATACAATTATGTCGGTTTTCCATAAATTATTTTATTTTATACAAACTGTGCATTATAACCCCTTATCCTAATCCGCACAGAAAAATATAACAACCAAATAAACATCACAGAGTTCTATTTATATTTTCCCCATGGGGACCAAAATAATTCCACACAAGGTCAAAAACGACTGGTTTTACTATATTTGTGGGTTATCCAGGACCTATACAAACTCGAATTTCTCAGTGCAGTGTTGTGGTAGTAAATATTATTGAGGACTTATTAGCACATTTTCTCTGTTTCTGCCCCAGTCTTGACACACATTTCCTCCTGCATAATTCACAAGCAGTGAGACTGACCGACTCCACCGCTGACAGACGTTAGCCGTGCGTCCTGGGTGGTTTGCTCAGGGTGTAGTACCTGCTGGCGGCCTTCCCTGACTGCCGGAGCTGACACTATCTCAACTTGTGATAATGTACGGTACCTGTATGTCTCTCTGGGTGGTTTGAAACTGCAAACTCCCTAATTCCTCCTCAGGCTGCTGTGACTGACAACGAAAGAACGCCTCCCGGGCACGGTTTGGAGTTATGATGGGGGATCGAATGTGAGGCTGGTAGGATTGTGTGAAAGGACAATCTAAATGTTTTAAGGGAAGAGATAAAGAAAGGCACTGACCTAATCAGGTGATGACTTCACATGGGGGTGACTCATGAGCACTGACAGATGCTACTCGCTCTCTCACAGCCCCACTTAGTACAGACAGATCAAAACTCCCCTTTCAGCCTAATTCCTGTTCTTTTCTATACTTTTGTGTATCACAAACTAAAGTTTAACAGCTGTTAAATGACGATGAGATATGTATGGAAACATAACAAGTATAAATAATTAAGATGTGCTTATTGAAATAACTTACGTAGCAGTTTTGTCTAATAAAAGCTTGTTTCTGAACCAACCACTGACTCATCATTACTATGGGAAACCCCAAAATAACTTGCTTCTTAATTTCCACATAGACACACTAAACACTAAAAGAGCATAAGATAACAGTTTTTAACTACTATCACCCAGATGCACGCAAAGCATGATGGGTGCTGGAATTCGCCTGGCCAATCTCAGTAAAAGTGGGCTACTTAGCTTTTGTTGTTTTTAGAAAATGCAGGAAAAGGTCTGTGGAAATGATCTGAAACGTTTGGGGGCCATGTAAACCTTATCAGCATTGTTCATGCATATACCCTTACGCAAAGAAAATATATTTTCCTCATATCTTTCTTTAATCTTAATAATAATATATGTTTGAAAATGTATAGAATAATATATGAGTATATATTGAATAGTAGGCTGCTCCAGCATATTCACATATTTTTGTTCCTTAGTGCCAGAAGTCCCAGGTAATTCTCTGAAAGGGCCATAAGTGAGCGCTAGCCATTAAGATACCTTTAACTTCTTGCACGCACTTTTTAAGATATCTGTGAATGCAACCGCTTGGCCTTGTAAAGCACTTTGAATTACCATTGTGTATGATATGCGCTGCACAGTATAAATAAACGTGCTATGCCTTAAAGTCATCGTTTCATGCGGCCCGCAACAATTTTTCCTTCACGGCGCAGCCAAGCAAAGCAAAACTCTTAAAATATAATCATTATTTCCCAAAAGGTGGGGGGGGGTGTATTCAGAAATTCCTAAAAGGAGAGGATGGGGGTCTTCCAGATTAAAGGCAGCCGTTTTATATTTCAACAGATAAAACCCAGAGGAATATTTTAGTGCTCCTTCTCCGTTTCTCGTTCATAGCTCAGGAGGCTGGGGTGTAGTTTAAATCATTTGGTTTCGGGAGGTTATTTGTGTGCATATCGAAATCTCTTTGATGGATTTTGATGACTTGGCAAATCTGAGCAATTGTTAGACATTAAGATGTCTGTATCGGAGGAGTCACGGGCTACAGAATGAGAAACACATTTCTGTCTAGGAGTAAGAATTAAGATATTAATGAGATTTTCTTTCCTGTGGGAATCAAAGAGCTCTGTATGTTTTTAATGGAGGGTTACGGAAGGCTGTTGGTCTGACAAAAGGCGTCTGATGTTCTTCACTTCAGCAGGGAAAGCCCCTCTTCTTCATATCTTATCCAAACACTCTGAGCTCTGCGCTTTGTGCGTTTCTTGGTCTCTGTGGTCAGTTTTATAGACTGACCGTGTGTGGGAGGCAGACAGAACAGAAAGACAGTGTGCGATGGGCTGCTGGTGTGTGTCTGCTGCCCTGTCAACAAGTGAAGCAGACAATGTTTCTTTCCTGTGTGAAGGTGTAAGCTTTTCCTGCCATTGGCTACTGAGTCAGAGTGGCATGGGAACTTGGCTTTCTCATACCCAGCATCTCCCAAATACACACACACACACACACAGGCTTGCACAGAATATACGGTTTACAAGGATTTTCCACTGGTGTAATTGTTTTTATACTGAGCTAATGAAATGTGCTATTCCCAGACCCTACCCCTTAAACCTAACCCTCATGAAAACATTTTGGTATTTTTACATTTTCAATAAAACATAGTTTAGTATGTTTGGAAGCCTTTCGAATTACAAAGATATTTGACATGTCCTTACACCGTATCTACACCGGACATGTCCGGCACATCCAGTGTGAACAAACTGTAAAATTATAATGGCTTACAAGGCGTTTTACATTTACATTTACACATTTGGCAGACGCTATTATCCAAAGCAACTTACATTGCATTGTCCTATACATTTTCTGATTCTAAGTATATGCAATCCCCCGGGATCGAACCCACTGCCCTGGCATTGCTAGTGCCATGCTCTTACCACTGAGCTACAGGAAAGCTTTTATTGTCTTCGGTCACGTCGCATCGCGCTGCGTCCGGTATAGACACGGTGTCATAAAATATTTACATCGCAATTACCGGTTGTGTAACCTCCTGAAATGAGGTATGACATCATTGATACAAACACAATGCAGTTTGTGATATTGGTTGTGCATGTCATAAGCAAATGGACCCTGATGTATGGGTGGAGAATATGCTCAGAATAGAGAGTAAGTACAATCCTCACACAAAATCATTTGGTTTTAAAAGTTGTTTGGTTACCAACATACTTCAAAACATCTCCTTTTGTGTTCTGCTGAAGAACGTCAAACAGTTTTGTAATGACAAGTGAATGATGTCAATTATTTTTATTTTTGGGTGAACTATTCCTCAAATGCATTAACAAATGTTAATAAAATGTATTGTTAGAGTTATGGTGGAAAGCATAAGGGGTCGTAGGTTATCTCTCTGCAGTGTTAGAAGATGTTAGACAGGCTACTAATTTAACACACAGTTGTTTTTCATTACCATTTCTGTCTCCATGACCTCAGATTCCCTTCAGAACACATTTTTGACTTCAACTGATGTCATCAACCGGCCAGCTGTTCAGCGATAACATTCACCTGGCCTCCAGTGAATGGGATCCCACTCTTCAGCTGTGACATGCCAAAACCTTTTATGAAAATCCCAGAAGTAAGATCTCACACAAACATTTCAGAAAATGTCCGACCATCTTGCGTCAGTAATTTCAGACGGACATTAAATGACGATTAACGCACTCCACTGATAAAAAGAAACTTATTCCAACATTCCAACTTGATTTAAATCAACCTCTACCTTTCACACATATACACATTTACAAACAAACACAATGAACCAGAGCTGAACCCTGTAACTTCAGAGGCAGTTCCTGGCCTTCCCCTCTCAGCTCTCATCTCTCTTTTCCGGAGCATTATGAAAACGGGGAAAGAATGTGAAAAATTCACAGCATTCGGGCCGAAGAGAATAGTCTCCCAGGTATGATGGGGGTGGAGGACCGAAGCGGACCATACGCAGTGGAAGAATCCACAGTATGCACATTCTGAAGTGGGTGTAGAGGTGCCAGAACCCACAGAGCACATTGTCACAGAGTCAAGAGACAGTGAGTAAGTTAGCTGTTTCGATCTGAATCCGGAGATGAAACTATAGTGTGTGCCGGAGATGAGAGTTATACAAGGAGCTGATGATCTTTCAGCTCAGATGCTGCCTTAAAGGGATAGTTCACCTAAAATAAGAAAATCTATCATCCTTTACTCACTCATGTGTTACAAAGTTTTTTTAATTATGGGGTTCACATTTTGTTTGTCATATTGGGCTGTTGTTTTAAAAACCTGACAAGAAGATGTTATCCTGACTTATAGCTACTGACATTAGTGGTTTCTGGTTTGAGACCAGTAGCTTTGGGGGCCCAATGTGGAGACAGTTTTCCAGCACAGAACCTCTTTTTTCGTTGGTGGAAACATACAGGACTGAGCCAGCTTGGGCACTGGCTTAGACACCAGCCCCCTATCTGTGGAAAAGGTCTAACCATGGGTGTCTTCCTTACTCAGTTTGCATTCATCATTTTGCTGTTGTAAAAATTCATACTTATTCATGTCTCTGTAAACCTAAGTGCTAAATCTTATCCTGGATATTTAACATATTTACATGGCAGCTCAGTAACGGTTACAGTTATGTCTAACGTGTCTAATCGTGCTAATATGCGGAGTGGAACGTTTAAACAACGTTTAAACAACGTTTAAACAACAAGAACGATTCGGCGCGATGGTGGAAAATAACTCTAAGTTAAGCAACCTAACACTGAACCAACCTGTGCATTAAGTAAGGTGAGGGTCATATTCCAGTAGATCCCTGACACAAAACTGTTTGGGAGTAATTTGCATGGTTTCAAAATGACGTGAAACCACTGTTTTATCAGTCACTATGTACAATTTTTCCAATTCTCCTTTATTTTACCAAGGTTTCCTGTAGCTCAACCAAGTAGAGCATGGCACAAGCAACGCCAAGGTCACATGTCATATTCCTGAGGAATGCTTTCATTAAATGTATAGGGTCATTACACTGTAAGTTGCTTAGGATAAATGCGTCAGCCAAATGTGAACCCAAAAAAAAGGATGTTACAATCCAGGATTTTGAGGACAGCACAAATTAGACCCATATCAGGAGCCAAGTGCCATGTACATGCAGTTTGAAATCCATTATCTCTTCAGAAAGACGGAATCTAGAAAGAGCCAAGAAAGCAAAAAGAGGGAGAAAGGGAATCCCACATAACAGAAGAGTATTGAAAGAAGATCTGGCTTCTATAGCGTGTGAAGCTGGGGGATCCATGTGCCAAATCTGAGGCAAGTGAAGCCATCGCCTCTTCTCAACAAGCTGTCTAACGTGCAGGCACCTGCTGCGGTCTCACTCCGTGGCCCTAACACACATTGTCTTCCTTATGCCTTGGCTGCCACCTGATCCTTAGTTGCACATAATCCGGGACAGGCTGCTTCTATTTGTCTACACAAATGTGCATAAAATACATCACATAAGAAGCCACACTGCATGCTGTCAAATGGTTATTTTGTGTGAAATATATACCAATGCTTTTATGATTGCTGTGAAAATCTGTTCGGACATGCTCAAGTCCTATAATGGCCCCACAAATTTGTTTTCGCACAAGGAAAGTTCAAGCACACCCTTAAAAATAATGTGCAGTTTTGTTTTTGCGTGATTGCGTGTCGTTGTGTGATTATGGGGTGTTGCATTATTTAGTGTCCATAAGTTCATAACTAATGATGGGGTGCAATATTGTAGTAACACTACTATGAAAACCTAAAAAAGTATATGAATTATAAGAACTTTTACTGATAACACTAGGTCAATTTCCCAAGCCCATGAGCCAAACAGCAAAGTGTTTTAAAGTTAAAGCATTGCATAGGTGTGCCCGGGTTGTATAGCCCTGCATAAATACCGTCCCATACCGTTGGGCATTAAGTTTTATATTTATTTAATTGCGCTTTTTTTCAAATCGTTCCAATAAGTAAATGATTTTGATGCTATATTTTAAATAAACTGAATTTCCAATGTTTTGGTACTCAAAAGTACAGAATGGTAAATTTCTTTACATTTGTCTAATATATTTATATCAAACAACTCATGTATTTAAAGGGAGAAAGACTGGAATCTTTAAAACTGTTTGTTTTACCGACTCAGAGATAAAATCAACCCCCTTTAGAGCTCATTGTTATATGTGTTGACTTTTAGCAAGTTTTGCATTTTGACATTTTAGCAACTGGATTTTTTATTTCCAATGTGGGCCTATTTTGTTCTATTCACTTTAAAGTGGTCCTCTCTTCTAGCCTGCTGTTTTTCTGTGGCGCTATGCATTACGCAATTGAGTTCTCTGCAAAAATTTAATTTTATGCTGCCTTAGCATTTGGACTACATGTTTTAAGGCAAAGTGATGTATAATGTGGTTGCCTACCCTTGAAACTGTGTGCGTTGACACCATCCTTTTACTTTTGTTGTGTATATGTGGGCCCTGGTTTTACCTTAGTGGCCTCGGTGCTAGTGGAGTTTTCATACAAATTCCTCCCACATTATAACACACATCTACCAAACACACACACACTCAAACCCTCTTCCCTGATCGTTGTAAAATCCAGGGAGATTTAATCAATAATGATGCAACATTACTATTCTTCTTCGCCCATTTTAGTTCATTATTCATTCATGAAAGTTGCATAGAGCAACAACCAGCATGACAAACTTACAGTCAACTGTGTAAATGTGTAAATGTTCACTTTGATGATTAGAATGTAAGAAATTTAGTTTGATTGAAACACTTTAACACTGGATCTTCCCAGACCAGGCCATTCCACCGGCTTCAGTTGGTAGATACAGAGTGCGGCATGAGATGAATCATAACATCAGGAAACAGTTATTCGATATAAAGGCCATATAAAAGCATGTGGAGCCAGTATTAAAGGCATGCAGCGGAGAACTGCGGCCAGAGAGTGTGGGACCAGGATGGAGAGAGAGGTAACAGAGAGGTCAGTGGGAGGAGTACACCCTGTAGATTGGGATAAGGAAGGAGTTATAAACGGAGAAAGATGGGAAAGTACAGTCGAATAAATGTAAACTGTGAAGCATGGAAAGGAGACACACAAGTATCCGTTTAAACCCAAAGCGTGCAACAAGTCTGAAGCTTGCCCAGGCTTACAATTTGTTCCCAAATTGTCACGGTTTGTGAGGAGAAGAACCCAATGGCAGGCAGACACGGCGATGAAGGGGTTAACAGATATACTTTAATAAATAACAAGAACAAACCAAACATCCACGATGGGAAAACACTAACTAAACTGGATACAAAAAACTGAAAACAAACTCATCCCACAAGGGGGGCAAACGTAAATAACTAGGACTAAAACAAGGAACTTTGAAACCATACATACACAACGAACAAGACCAGAGAACTAGGGGACATGGCAGGAAACAAGAACAGCATAAAGGTACAGCTATACACGACCAAGGTACAATATACAATGAACGAGCACAGGACAATGAACACGAGGATGTTTTATAGGGGAAACAAACACAGGATAATTGACAAGGGTCAGGTGCAGGTAATGAAACACTCAGGGAAGGTTAACGAGGAAACGAGATGGCGGGAACAAAGACACGGACCAGAGAGAGAGCATAGAAAGCCGATAGCCAACATCTCTCTCTCACATGAAACACAAGACTTTGTCATGAATCTGCCTCAAGACCAAGAATAGACATGACATGAAGGCAGATTCATGACAGAAGCCCCCCCTTTAATGAACACCTCCAGGTGTTCATCAAGGGGTAGACTAACAAGACAAGGCAGACTGGGAACACGACAAGACAAGGCAAAACAAAGAAAACAAGATCAGGGGCAAACAAGCATGCAAAATCACAGGGTTGGGGTGAGACAATAAAAATAATAAACATGGGAGGGGGGGTGGGGGAACAACAAAGTTCACGGGAGGAAGTCCAATAGGGTAAGGATAAGGTGGGAAAGTCTTAGTTCCCGGGGGCGCTCGCGAGCGTGGAGTCCCCGGGGACTTGATGGGAGCAGTCCTGGGTGGAACTGTTCTTGTTCCCGGCTGAAAGGCCGGCTGAAAGGCCGGCTGAGCCACCGGCTGGAAGGCCGGCTGAGCCACCGGCTGGAAGGCCGGCTGAGCCACCGGCTGGAAGGCCGGCTGAGCCACCGGCTGGAAGGCCGGCTGAGCCACCGGCTGGAAGGCCGGCTGAGCCACCGGCTGGAAGGCCGGCTGAGCCACCGGCTGGAAGGCCGGCTGAGCCACCGGCTGGAAGGCCGGCAGGGCAGGACTTGGTGCAGGACTTGGCGCCGGCTGGAAGGCCGGCAGGGCAGGACTTGACGCCGGCTGGAAGGCCGGCAGGGCAGGACTTGACGCCGGCTGGAAGGCCGGCAGGGCAGGACTTGACGCCGGCTGGAAGGCCGGCTGGGCAGGACTTGACGCCGGCTGGAAGGCCGGCTGGGCAGGACTTGACGCCGGCTGGAAGGCCGGCTGGGCAGGACTTGACGCCGGCTGGAAGGTCGGCTGGGCAGGACTTGACGCCGGCTGGAAGGTCGGCTGGCTTGACGCCGGCTGGAAGGCCGGCTGGGCAGGACTTGAAACTGGGGTGGGTGGACTTGGGACCACCGGACTTGGGACCACCGGACTTGGGACCACCGGACTTGGGACCACCGGACTTGGGACCACCGGACTTGGGACCACCGGACTTGGGACCACCGGACTTGGGACCACCGGACTTGGGACCACCGGACTCGGGACCACCGGACTCGGGACCACCGGACTCGGGACCACCGGACTCGGGACCACCGGACTCGGGACCACCGGACTCGGGACCACCGGACTCGGGACCACCGGACTCGGGACCACCGGACTCGGGACCACCGGACTCGGGACCACCGGACTCGGGACCACCGGACTCGGGACCACCGGACTCGGGACCACCGGACTCGGGACCACCGGACTCGGGACCACCGGACTCGGGACCACCGGACTCGGGACCACCGGACTCGGGACCACCGGACTCGACGGGACCACCGGACTCGACGGGACCACCGGACTCGACGGGACCACCGGACTCGACGGGACCACCGGACTCGACGGGACCACCGGACTCGACGGGACCACCGGACTCGACGGGACCACCGGACTCGACGGGACCACCGGACTCGACGGGACCACCGGACTCGACGGGACCACCGGACTCGACGGGACCACCGGACTCGACGGGACAACCGGACTTGACGGGACCACCGGACTTGACGGGACAACCGGACTCGACGGGACAACCGGACTTGACGGGACATCAGGAGGCCCGCTGGACGGGGCCCTCCTGCCCGTATGACGCCCCCCCAAAAAATATTTGGGCTGAGTCCCGGTGTTCTCCTCCGGCTGGAAGTTCGGGCTGGAGATTACACCCCTCCTCGGCTTCTTCTTCTTCTTCGACCGGCTCACGGTGGGTGTAGCCGGTTGCGGAGAAGCGGTGGGGAGCATGACTAGCTCCGTGCTGGAAGAGTCGAAGGGTGCAGAGGGTGAGGAGAGGCCCACAGCCCCGAGTTGCAGGGTACGGCCCTCGGGGATGGCGGCCAGCGGGGGGGGAAAACTGGGCTGGACTGAGACCCTGGGCTCCGGCCGGTTCATGGCATACCTGATAAGGTCAGTGAAGCCCAGCGGTCTCAGCATTCGCATCTCCCACCCCGCTAGAGGTTGGTTGAGGCCGCCATTGAACAGGACCATCTGTTCCTGCTCACTGTGGACCATCTCCCCTGCCACCTCAAAAAAGCGGTCCGCAAACTCCAACACATCTGAGTAGCCCTGGCGTAGACGGAGTAGGCGATGAGCCTGGGTCGCTCGCCTTGCCTCCATCTTGCCTGCTGGGTTCTGTTGTGGCTCGTTCATTCTGTCACGGTTTGTGAGGAGAAGAACCCAATGGCAGGCAGACACGGCGATGAAGGGGTTAACAGATATACTTTAATAAATAACAAGAACAAACCAAACATCCACGATGGGAAAACACTAACTAAACTGGATACAAAAAACTGAAAACAAACTCATCCCACAAGGGGGGCAAACGTAAATAACTAGGACTAAAACAAGGAACTTTGAAACCATACATACACAACGAACAAGACCAGAGAACTAGGGGACATGGCAGGAAACAAGAACAGCATAAAGGTACAGCTATACACGACCAAGGTACAATATACAATGAACGAGCACAGGACAATGAACACGAGGATGTTTTATAGGGGAAACAAACACAGGATAATTGACAAGGGTCAGGTGCAGGTAATGAAACACTCAGGGAAGGTTAACGAGGAAACGAGATGGCGGGAACAAAGACACGGACCAGAGAGAGAGCATAGAAAGCCGATAGCCAACATCTCTCTCTCACATGAAACACAAGACTTTGTCATGAATCTGCCTCAAGACCAAGAATAGACATGACATGAAGGCAGATTCATGACACAAATGCACGTTGCAGAATTATATCGCTGTGCCCAGTTTTCTGTTTTCTCTCATGTCTTTACACAAATAATCGCAAACTGCAGTAGAAGCATCAGCTAGGGTTGCTGACTAAGTGACAAGTTCTGCCACTCACCCACCCTTTAGGTCTGCAGTGCCTAGTCATGAATTACTTTACTTTATTTTTTTTATATGATCTCAGTATCTGTTTATTACATAAACTGTATTAAATCATTACAGTTGAATATAGAATATTAGATATTATTGTAGTTTATTTAGAATTAGGATGGGTGCCCATGAGCTGCCACACGCAAAAACGGCAGATAAATCATTTACTTCTGAGGGGTCCTAGCCAGCTGAGCATACCATTCAGATGAATGTGAATACTAATGTATAACCGGATAACTTTCTCCTAATACAACAAAATGAGAGCCAGGAGATGTCAACTAGAGTTTTTTGATGCAATTTTGTAGGGCTTCGGGCTTGCATTGTGTGTTCAACATACCAGTGGTTGCAAACTGGTTCCATTTCAGAACCCAGACATTGTCCAACAACGGACAACCCCTCATGGTAGTGTACTAAGATTGTTTACCATTCAAAAATAAGCAAAACATCCTTAAATGTCCTTAAATTCAAGCATTGTAATTTATCAATGTTTCCATGAACTAGATTTGCCCTAGAAGACATGACTGAATAGAAAATCGAATATTTGTTTTTTAAATACGGAGTGTCCACCTTGTTGTCACAGACTATTTGCACTAGCTCCGCCCACCAATATGTGATTGGAAACTGTAAGAACAACACCACCTCAAACAGTACTCACGTGGTGTAAAGTCTTTATAGGTTGGGAAGCAAATTCGACCCTGGAATATTTAGCCCAGATAGGTCTTGCATCAATTCTGGGAAAGGTGTTATGGGGGGGGCAAGGTATATTTGATGGAATAGTCCCTTCACCAAATCTGTCGCCGGGGGGGGAGGTGTGTTTGATGGCATCATCCCTCCACCAATTCTGTTGATGGGGGGATCATGGGGTAGGTGGTGGTGTTTGTATGTAGCGTGTGCATTGCATTACATGCATATGTGTACGACTAACAAATGCCTTGGCATTGCGTCCATTCGCATTTGTAATACGTCCGCCAGTCTGCCCCTGGTGACAGCCAGTGGCCGTCGGTGAGACAGCCGTTCTGTTCTTTGACAGTTCTAAAATGAAAATACTAAGGTTATCTGCCACTATTTATAGCCTTGGTAAAGAGCATCTTACTAATATTTAAACTAAATGAAAATAAAGCTATTTTATATCGCTAAGAAATGCTGCTATTTTCACTTGTAAACAGACCCTACTATTATTTAAACTAAGTGCAAATAGCAACTCTATCTTTGCAGACAATAATATACCACCCAACACTAATTGTTCTGGAAACCATCTTTATTTTTGTCTGGGTCATATTTTCGTTTAACATACTTTCTTTTGCTTTTTAATGATTTTCAAGGATGAGTGCAGGCCATGCAACCTGTTAATGCCGCCATCTTCTCCTATTTGGGTAACTTCTACCAATGTATGCAAAAATACTGTTGTTGTTGCCAAAATACTGTTGTTGGATGCACAGCTTTTGACATAAACAACAACAAATGTGGAACATGTTTTTGTTTATTTTGCTATCCAATCAATACCCAGTAAAATATCTGAGTTGCATTGTATCATTTGCATTAACCGTTGTTCATTTTTATCATTTCAAAATGTTGTTTCCCTGATAGGCTAAATAGAGTTGAAAATGACCGGCTTTAAGCGTTGGACTAAGGATGTTACTGTCTTGTAAACTTGCTCTGTAACACAAGAAAACCACAAAAAAGCCCCTGCAGTTGAGTTCACTCTCCCCATTTCAATCTCTAGCTTCAGTCTCTCCCTCACTTTCTCAACAAAACGTGCCCCTTCATTTGCCCAGGCCTATTTCAGCATAAGTGAGAGAATGGAAAAAATTATTGTCTAAATTCTCATTTCAGCTATGATGAATATAACATGTCGGAGATGATGAAATCTAACTGAACATGAAAAGTCTGGCGGCAAGGAAAGTTTCCACATTCAAGTTACTTTTTTTAAACAATTTGAATCCCATCCACTCTTGATAAGAGTAATCTCCTTTTTGCAATCTGTTGGCCCGTTTCTGTCCTCAACACTTTTGATCTTTCCACACTCAATGTAAAAAAGACTTCCAGATTTCTTGAATTAAGATTCAGGTCTATAGGGATTGATCACAGTTTAAACTACATCAATACTTAGGGGCAGACTGGTCATCTGGATATGGTGTGGCTCAATATGGGCCAGCCCACTGTAAGGATATAAAGAAATGATATCATTTTATTTTGCCAACTTGTTACTATCTGTTGTGATTTCCGTGCCCTTTAAAGAAGTCACACAAGTTAAGACTGTACTTGACTTAACATGCCTGAAATAAGAACATACTGAACCCGACAAGTAAAATATGACCGTGTGTACAGTACACGGTGGATTTTATCAGCATGCAAGAATTCAATAGACTGCAGAACTGTAATCCCAGGTAATGAAACGACTTTTAATGCTTTTTTTTAATGCAGTCTTTAAATTTGTTGTGCGCTGCTATTACAGACATACCGTGACAGAAAACTAAACCACTGTAAAAGTTGCCTTTCAAGTCTAAATTATTAAGCTAAGAAATGTAATGTTTTTTCTCCTCTCTTCTTGATTTATAAATCCTACATTCTCACTTTTTTAGACATGTATTATGTTGATTTTGGACTTTATATCTGATGAAAAACAATAGTTGTTATCAAAGTCTAGTCACACCATGTCATGATCAGTAAAGTGTAATTTACAAACAGTTCAAATACATTACCTTTACATTACATTACATTGACATGTTTATGCAGGCTTTTATGTCATTTTTAATTAGATGCGTTGCTTAGACTGTACTGGCCTTTACTGTTTAATGTTTGATGTTTTATTGAGTTGGAAAGGTGTCCTTGAGTGTCATGAAAGGTCCTTAAAAACATTTACATTACTGAATTGTGGTGCTATAGAATGGTTTGTGCAATGAGCATGTGTGTTGTGTTGCACGCTATGTGTTATGGGCCACTCCTGGCGCAAAAGTCCAAGGGAAATTTTAGTCACAGTCTGCCCCTGTCAATACTTATGTTTTTATGTTTACTTATTTTTCTTGATTTTGCTTGTATGAATACAGAACTCGCAAATTTAATGCAGATAAGTATGAAATGTCCCATGGCTCTGTCTTGGGCCCTCAGTTGTTCTCCTTGTAAGTGTACTAGTAGTACCTAACTCCTACTGTCATATCCATATGTTGCAACTGTTACATTTACATTTACTCTAAACAACTTACAAAGCATCCTGTACACTGTACATTTTATCCGTATTTTTGTTTTCTAGGAATCAAAACCATATACTTTTGCATTGCTAACACAATGATCTACCATGTCAACACAATGGAAACTCAGTGGTGTGCTCTTTATGTAATTCGCAATACATGCAAGTTTAAGCAGAATTCGAATTTTTAAGGAGTTTTAAGACATTTTCTCTGACATTTTGTGGGCCCCTCTGGAGGTTTACTGAGGAAAGTGTCAGAGAACCATTCCTTTAAGGCCTGCATCAAACAAAGCATAGTCCTCCACCAGGCAGTTTATAAATAACGTTGTTCCTGTGTATTCCACACTGTCGGTCAATCCCTGTCAATATTTTGGGCCCGTTCAGCATATTGGCTCACCAGCTAAGCTCCTGGTTTCTGATCATTCTGATCGTCTCTTAATTTTAGCAGTGCACAAGAAGAAAACCGAAGTGACAAAGCAAGTAAACAACGAAGTCAAGAGGTATCACACAGAACACTCTTTTGCATACCTCATACCAATATCAGAATATTTACACATATCTGTGTCTGTGGTGAGCAATTTTTGTGTGAAACTGATAAGCAAGCCCTGCTTAGTTGAGCATCTTTGGACCCAAATACAGTCAATGTGAGCTGATGCCTACAGTCTCCTTTTGAGGTTGCTAGTGTGTCAGGGTTAGCTTAGTATATTCTGGACCTATGTCATTAAATCATATCTTATAAAGACATATTTAAGGTCTATCTACCAACCAAATCCACATTAAGACCACGTATTTTTCATGTGTTCTTATCCGAGTTCTGTCTTCATATTTCCTGGAAGAAAATGTATTTGACAGTAATTAATCTAAAATGTCATGCTATTTTAATTTTTCTTCCTATTCCTTTGTTTGGAGCAACTTCTCAATGGCCTTTCCCAAATGTTCTGCATGATTCACAGAAGATACTGTTGGTCCTGTGCGTTGCTGCTCTATATATTTCAAACATAAACATTGAGATGACATCACTGGCCAGTGACACAGAGATCAGTACTGTTTTGCAGGCAGTCGTTCATCCTGCATTTGGGATTATATGGGGAAAACAGCCAATCAAAGCACACTAAGCCCATTTTTGCTATAGGGGTCGATTTTTGCTGACCTATCGGTACATGGTAAGATTACAGTAGTTCCACAGAAACCTTCACATGGTGTACACATTCCTACTTAAAACCTTACAAGGTCTCTAAAGTGTTACATTGTGGATCTGTTAGCAGAGCTGCCCTTTTGCCTTCTCCAAAGCTAAGCCTCTTTTACCAAAACACAAGTGTATGTACACAGAGAAACATTGCATCACAAAGGTTCTCCTTTTTCTTCAACTCCTGAGAAGGGAGGGAAGAAAACATGAGGGAATGATGTAAAAATATCACGCTCACCATGTTGTCTTCATTCCATGGCGTAGGCCTACATCAAATCAGATGAGGCAATCTCATCGGAAAAAAAGTGAGGAGAAGAACCGTTATAGAGGGTTTTTGCGGCCCGCTGCTGTTGACCATAAATCATTAAACCAATCATTAGTGTGAAAGGAACTTTTAATAACTCATAGTTAAGTTGATTTGGAAATAACATGTTTGTTATTGTTGGTAGCTATGAAGTCGTTTCGGCAAGGTCGTCGAGATTTAAGAGCCATTCTGTTCCAAATAAGGAAATAATGTAAATCAGGAAGAATGCCGTCAGTGTGGCTATGTACGTTTGAATAAAAGTCATGAAACGTCATCTGTACTCAAATTTTCCGACTGGTTAAGAAAAGGGCTCAACAATATGTGATTTTTTCTGCTTGCCTGATTGGGCTACAAATTTGGATGTGTGTTTGCCCTGCCAATGTTTTCACTGGCCCCAACTAATAAAATGACACATTTTTACCAGAAAATTTCAAACATCCTTTAAATGTATTATAACACAGAATATTTAAAGGATATAACTTCAAATTAAGTGTCCTTGTAATACCTTCTGTTGAAATATTAGTTCTCAGTCATGTTTCAGACCCTAATGTTTGATTTCAGCTTAATTTCAGATGTTTTCCCAAATATCTGGAAGAAATAAAAGCAATAAAATAAATTATGAATGAATAATGAATTTGAATTTTTAAGAAAAAGTTGAGAAGGAAGAAGTCACCAAAAAATCTCTAAATTGCTTGTTAATGCATGTTTCTGGTCCTATTGTCTGTGATTCATGAATTATACCAGAGCCGTACACTTTTTAAAACCTAAATGATTCATGTTGAGTCTAAACATCGATGCTCAAATATCATTGAACCAAATTTTTCTCTTGTACATGCAGTGTAATTAGCAAAAGTACAAGATTTGGGGATGATTTAGCTTTTATTGCATCATAAAATTTAATCAAGTACAGCTATTCTTCACAGATGAGCTCCATCATCAAGCATTTAAATGTGTTTTCGAATCAAGGGATAAAATGTCTCTATTGCACTGATTTCGTAAGCACTTCCTGTTTCAAACCGCTGTCCTCACTGAAATGCCCTCAGGGCTGGTAAAACAACTCTGCTGGGGGCAGTGATTTTACAGTTTGGATCATAAGTTTTCTTTCCCCCTCACCGAGCATATTCATTCTTAACGGATGATAGTATTTATTTTTCTGTGCTGTGCAATGGGTGGACAGGACCGCCCGGTGGGTGTTGGCACTCTGATGTGGGGAGACTTCTCTGTTGTTGGGTTTCTCTGTGGATCTGTGCCAAAACTTTCACAATAGGCTTCCCGATGGAGATGCTGATTGCAGATGAATGCAACACAAGCATTACGGCTCCAGTGGGAATGTCCGTAAAAGAATTTGCAGTTTGCCAAAGCTGTGCACAACACTCTTTGGATTGGATTTAATCACTCATTGATGTTGCAATGATCAATCATCATACTGTTGTCTATTGTCCTATATTAAATTATCATCATGTTATATCCACAGCTGCCTGGTTTTGCTTTTATTTATCTGTGGAGAATAAAATTGCTGTTCTGTAATTAGGGAATAAGTCACCTGATATTCACATGAGAGTAACGGGAACAAAAGAACAAAATAGAAATTCGGAATGAGTTCGGAATTGTTAGAGTGCTGAATACAGATATTTTAACATTAGGCCTATATTGTACCATGTATCTGAACATACTCACTTTTTCAATTATGAAGCACTTCAGAATGCACAAATGTTATGCCAGATGGGCTACAACAGCAGTAGGTCACGTCGAAGCTACAGAGTAGAATAGTGGAAAAAACACTGATGAATAATGATTTCTGTCTACATTTGTGTAATCCACAAACAATGTGGAAACACAAAATGAGATCAACTAAAAGACAATGTGAGTATTTACTCAGATAAGTACCAACCTGCAGTCATAATGAAGGCCAGACAAGGGAATGGTAGCTTGAACCCAGACATACCACCACGTCGGTACCTGTCCAAATATCAGAGGGTAGACTCCGCCCCTGCCTGCATCTTCGTCTGGCAGGAACAGCAAGAATTACAACCCTCTTAATTCTAATGAACAGAAAAAAGTATGGACTGGGTCAAAGCCAAATATCTTTATCACATTATCAATTTGCTACCATTTGCTGATTTGTAAGATAAATATTATTTCAACATTATCTTGCCTCCAAACCCCTAAAAGGACTATTCCTTAATCACCATATTTTAACAGGATTCCATGCAGCATGCCCAAGTTACTGTAATATTTCTCCTGTAATTGCAGGATTTTAAAGGCACGAAATGATATGACCTCTTTGTTTGATCTCTTCCTAATGTGCTCTTCATTGCTTTGTTACACACTTCCAACATTCCTGCGATAACTTGGATGAAAGGCCTCCCCTCCTCTGAAGGTTTGGACCATGGCACAGGCAATTATATCATAGAATTGGAACAGATTTCAATCAGTTCTATATCCAAGGGGATAGGTCAGCCTCAGCATGGATGCCTTGCCTTGGCCCACAGGGGCCAACCGGGTGGGAAGAACCAGCATATGAAGCCATGTGACAGAATGATGTCATGTAGATGGGGGAGAATTCTGAGAAGTGATCTCATCGGGATTGATCGTTCTGAGGAGGACCACACAGCTGTACCTGAGCCTTTAACAGGTGGTTGTTGCAGGGCAGAATATATTACAGTTCACGTTGGAAAAGCTAAAACAGATATTATTGTGTGTTTTTTTTTTCAAATACACTGTCCTAACCCGGCATGAAACAGATATTACTCTCAAAAAGCTATTTCAGATTGATTCCAAGAAGTGTAAACACTGCCTTTATCAAAACATTGCTCTGTTTGTTTGAGCATTCTGACCAGCCCAAAAGAACAATACTGGCTCAACAATTGGCATGAGTTTGGGAAGGGACGCCCTGTTTTACTGATCAATGGCAGATAGGGGAGTGTTTAGACCTTTCATTATTTTTGAATGATATGTTTGAGTAAAAGTTGTTGGTGAACAAAAAACAACATCAGTGCAAAGAGTTTAACTGCCATTTGAGCAAAGCCGACCATGAACTGTGAGCCATTAGCTTTACATTAGATTACTGTTAACTTCACTGTACACAACATCTTAATAATACAGTAATGACACAGGTACCTCCTGAATGTTTCAGACAGGCCTTGGCGTAACTCTTTGGATATTTTATTTGAAACAGAGAGTGCTTTGGCAATAAGCAAGCAAATATTTACAATACAAGAAAAGCGATACCAATTACTCACCCTCATGTCGTTCCAATTTCAGAGACAATATACTTTTTAAGATATTTTTGAAGTCTGACAGCTTTCTGTAAGCATCACACACATCCGTTATGAACGTCAGCTCTTGCGTCAGCACCACATGTATGCGCCATGTGTTCTTGAAAGACTGTTGTAATTCCACACCTTATGTTGATCACAGTATGTGTAACCAAGGTAAATTTCTACAGGCATATTTGTAAAATTCCTATAGTATACCGTACAGACAAAAAGTAATTTCCTTATACCGTACTTGCCTATACACACAGACACAAAATAGTGATTATAAAGAGAATGAAACATCTTAAGAGTACGAGTGTTCCTGATGCGCTTGAACAAATCCAGAATGTTAGGAAGGGTTTCTGTTGATCTTGTGGATATGGCTATAGACCACATTAAGATCAGTCTGGTTGAGCCATGCAGAGCCTGGCATATGAGGCTTTATGCATATATACCAGGATATCCTACTATGCCTCGCAGTGGCTGTGAAAACACATCATATCCACATTATGGAATAGCATGACTGTGTAAATGCAGTCTTCCGCAACAAGATTCCTTTGACTCAAATTTATATCACACACATGTGCACGCACACACACGCTCGCTATTGAAATATCAGATGTACTTTTCTTACATCCAGTTTTATCTGTAGAGTGAATTACAATCGTAAAGAAACAGCAAAAGTGGAACACAAAAGATAGGCAGTAAAGCAGTGAAAGGAACTGAGGCTGGAGCAGCAGAACTGAGCCGTTTCAGGATTGATTGACCCACGCTGATTATAGGGACTTTCTGAACTGCATTTAAATAAACTGCAACTCAACTTCTTCCTGTGTAAAAGGTCAGCAGTATAAGTCTTTATTTACACAGCAAGCAGGTGTCCTCTGGAAATGGTACTAGGAATTAATTTAGAAGTATGATTAGATCTGAACATCCAGAAAAGACAAAGAGGACATGTTTCCTTGGATGCTACAACTGTATGATCATCTTTATGTCCACGAAAGATGGGTCCCATGGGTCCTCCAGAAGGTTCTAAGTGGTCCCCAGAAAACTTCAGGGAAAAAAATGTTAAAGTCTTCTGAATATAATTACAGTTTTATTAAGTGTTCATATTCATTTCTTAGTGTTTTCTTTCTTGCTACACGCATGCTTTACAGATTTATTTCGGTTTCGTATCTTTCTAGTCACTTTATCTCACTCACTGAGGCTTGTAAGGCAGCTGACATGTGAATTTGGTACAAATACATTTGAATGAAAATGTTTGTAAGCAATGTGTTGGCTTTAATATCACACTTGTGTGTTTCTTTATACATACACATATATAGATGGATATGAAGGGGTCCCTCACAAAAGGTTTATCATATTTCATTTGGGCCTTGATTCTGATTGGTGCTCTAAAATTCTCAAAAACATAAAGCGCATTAAGTATCACTGTGCCACAGTATATTGCTGCATCGGTGTTGCTGAACAACCGTTTGTTGTTTTGTTTCTGAGCAACTTCAATGATTGATAGAGCAAGAATATTCTTTATTAATATCATTTCATTTGATGTACTGTGTTTTTTTTTATGAAACCTTTCCGTGTATATTGAATAATTGTTTTGAAGGCCGCTTCGTGTCGTGTCTAACAAACACCCCTTTTAAACGCTTTTATAAAATCACTGTAAACCAAGGTCTCTGGGGGCTTATTGCTTTAAGGTCAATGATATCACCATATTTTTGAAAAATCAAGGATGTATCACTTTACGTTGTCTGTTTGTCAGTAGGCAATTTAAATGTTTTACAATGCATTTATTTACCTTAAAAATATATGCGATGAATAACAACCTCCATATCAACTTCAAAACTGCACCTGTTTGACACAATGAGCAGAAATAAAAATACGTACAGAACATAAATTGTACTGGTGTCTCATGTCATGTGAGTTTACATATACATTTCCAGACCAAAATTCACGAATTCAATTTAAATAGCAGTTTTTGTGCGTGCACATGGGTGGCCGTTCTGAAAAGTCAACTCTCCACCTGTGAATCTTTATTGCCCATAGCCAGCGGTTCTGTGTGACCACAGGGATCAATGAGAAGACCTCGACTCTAAGTTAGCCTAATGGGCTTAGAACACCTGGCCATGGAAGCGATCCACAATGAAAATAGGAGTTAATGCTGGGAAAGCCGCAGAGACAATAGTCATCACAGATGCCACCATCACAATGCAATGTGCATTAAATGACAGCCGTTAGAAGAAGATTTCAGTAAAATGTGAGTTGCACACAGAATAACATCATCCTCATCACACACACACGCACAAACTAAAAAACACAGACTCACGGAGCCCCTCACATCCTTTATTTAGGATCATGTTCTATATGACTTTGGAACTGCACCAACGGCTGTTTCTTCACTTAGCACACACTTTTTCCAAATGGTCAAATGGCTTTTACACATTCACTGATTCCTAAAAGCTGGAAAATAGCAGAGCTGAAATTGAAGTCAGTCAGTGCCTTGTTCACACAGGAATATTCATTACCACCAAAAACCTTTTCCCATCTTTCCCAAATCATGTTTTTCTCCAATGTAAAGTGAAAGCATATGTTGTTTGTTAGCCGGGAAGTACAGTATCACCATTCATCACACTATAATACCTATCACTTTTCCTTGTCCAGGCCCAGGCCCTGGAATAATCTGATCAAGGTTTGTTTTCTTTTTGTGTTTGATCACATCTTAAATCCACGTCATGAAAAGGGTGAAAGCTGAGAGCACCTTTTTCGAAGGCACTATAATCTTAGGAAGTAAGAAACAACCATAGTTTGGGATTTTTATTAGGCCATTATTGAATAAGTGCCTCTCAATCTTCTTCCTGCGATGTGGAAAACCGCATGCATTATGCTTTTTTGACTCCCAAACTTTCCTCAGTACGTATTAAAAAAAGGACTGGTCACCCCAAGATTTTAATTCAGTCACATTTGCTTAATTTTCCTCAACTACTATTTCTTTCCTTGATCATTCTACTGAACAGCATACTGTAATGGTTTTTGAGTGTGTACCTGCTGCCTCTGAGAAATTCATATCCCATCTTTAGACATTAAACAATGATAGTGAAACTAAGAAATCGGTAGATTTTTTATCATTAACAGAATCACTTTAAATGACAATTTGCTACACTTACAGATCACACTGTCCTCAACGAGCTTGGCTAAATGACCTTGACCACTCTTTCCTGACAGGCTCTTTGACACTTGACCCATGCTTTACACCCCATGAAGAAATGTGCTGAACTTGAGCTTGAATATATGAGAGTGGGCTTCCCCAGGGACCTCATATGTCAGTGACGCATCAATAACAAAGAGTTATGACCCTCGCCCTTAAGCCCCTTATCCTCTCCAGTGACACATGAAGCAGAAAATAGATTTACAAGCCCGGTACACCTTGTAGAAGTTCACCATCTCAATAGGCAAAAACCAACCACGCTTTTTGTCAACTTTTCTAAAACTCTGCAACCATTTCGAGCGGAATTTGAAGTTTAAACAAACCCTATTTTACACCTGAAAACACACAGTAAGCTTTCTGTTAGCAACACATCCGGTGGTCCTCAACTGTCTGGGGTAAATGGGTTCTGGCATTGCTTAAGTCTCCTGTCTTTAGTTAAAGCACTCCATGTCACACATGAGACGGTAACCAGATAGCACAAACCTCTGTCTAAACATAAGACTGATCTTGTTATGAACTGGTTAATCTGCATTACCCCATTCAGAATGTCACTCAATTTAGGCTGAACATTCTTTCTTGAACATGCTATGTTCAAACCAGCATCTCTCCACTTGAACTGGGTTTGGGATATTATTATCCTTATTAAATTCTTCCAAATTAAAATTGTATTGGCTTACTTAGAAAAAAGATGCAAGAGTCTACAAATGCACTTTGTTATTACGCCATTAAACAATCTATAGCTTCTGGTTGACAATCCAACATAATACTTATTTCAGTTGTTTCAGTTTCGTCAATGTACATCGTTTTGAGTACAATTGCAAGAATACCATGTATTATATTGTCTTCATGTATTTTTTGTTTCATATTTATTTCTATTCACTACAGTAGCCACTGGCTAAATGTGTGTAATGCATCTTGCAATGATTCAAAACTATGAAAAAAGATAATGCATAAAATTGAAATTAAAATTGAATTGAATGGTGTGGTGTGGTGCAAAGGAAGGAGAAGCAATGCTTTGAGTGACCATGAGATCCATATGCCCCGCTATGATGTTCTTTGGCAACAGCTGCTCGGCTGACAGCCAATTGAAAATCACGGCCAAAGTTAGGGACCATAATTGCTTTGCAGTGCATATAGTGACAGAATCAGCTTTGACCAAGATATCTCTCACATTATGCCTTAAGAGAAATAAAAAATTGATAAGCATTACCCAGAAAGATTGTGCTTGGAGGAATCTGTCGACCCAATACCTCTGATTTCCGATTGCAGACTACCAAAGTAGTACTTAAGACATGCATTTGTAGGAGTTTCCTCTTCAGATGCAAACTTGGGAGGAGAGTATTTAAAGAGTAAATATTTTGAGACTTTTAATGTCGTACTTTGGTTTATGGAGTGTCCAACGACAAGTTTATGTACATACAAGGTGTACAAAACACTTTTATTTTCAAATGATAGGCATTTATTACTACGTTACATCTTGACTGACTCTCAAATGATTCGTTCGTCGGTCTAATCCCCTCGTCAGCCTACTCTGATCTGATTGGTCAGATGGTCTGGTCTGCTGTGATTGGTCTACAGCACACAGCGTTGCGAATGGAACGTAGGCAGGAATTGCGAAAGACGTCTCGTTTGTGTGATTCAGAGTCAACTTTATTTTTCTCAAGCCAATAACTTTATTATTCGTTCATTTTCGGCTTTACAACTTGGCAGACTGCTTACATTCACACACAGCAACATTACACACTGCATGAAATGTAATTTTAAGGACATTGTAACAGTTGCTCTTTAAATGAATCACACAAGGGGATTTACTAAGAATTGCGGTTGTCCTTATACTGGTATTTGGGGCTATACCAAAAGGAATTTTTTATGAAGCCAGTTAAAGGAATAATTCATTTTTAAAACCACGGAGCCGTGTCGAGCAGTTCTTTGATCGATGGATGCACTTTTTGGAGCTTCAAAAAGTCAACACCCATTCACTCCCGTTCTACCGCTTGAAAGTAAAATTATACATTATTCTTCAAGAAGAAAACCATATTCAGTCAGGATGCCTTGAGGGCGAGTTAAACATGGGTACATTTTGAATTGCTAGTAAAGTATCCCTTTAAGAGATCTCATTATGGTGGATTTGCTTTCCAACTGGAAAGATCAGTCACAGAAATCTCTGACACCGGAGATTAAATTAAACAAACCTGGCTTCTTGAAATCTTAAAACTCTCAAAGTCTAGAGTCACATTGGACCGGAAATTGAATGGTCTCAAAGAAATCTGGATATGGGACATGGTCGTTGAGAGTATGGATGTTTAAAATAACACAGGCTTGACTTCAAGGTCTGCTTCTGTAGGAATAACTAGGTCTCTGTGCTTCCTTCATACTTTTACTTTGCATGGCAGCCAAGTCGAGATTTGGCCACTGTGTATTCGGTAGCTGGGCTCGGATACATATCGAGGGGAAGAACGAATATCATGTTGACAGGGAGAGAGAGAGAGGAGAAGATTTTAATAACTCCCTTTTCCACCGAAAGCCTCGTTTCTTTTTACTCTCACTCCCCCTCTTCGTTTCCTCCAGAGGTGAATTAGTGGGGAGGACTGAGAATAATAAATAGCTTCATCATTCCAGTGTCTGATTTCAAAGCGGGGTGAAAGACAGGGTTCGGTATACGATGAAGGAAGGAGAGGTGGACCTCTGGGAAAATTCATCTAAATGATCTGGGACCCAAAAGTGAGGGTGGGGTGGAAAGGGCCTTACAAATTAGATCTGGAGCCACCCGGCCTTTCCTCTCCTGGAGACTATTGCGTTTCAGCAGAGGACAAAGCTGCTTACATCCATGACTATATGAGCAGCGCAGAGTGCATGTGAACTTGTGAAAAGAAGGACGATGAATCATCTCACTTTGAAAACGTAAAACATTAAACAGTTTCAAGGAAAGATCTTTCTGGTGTTTGAGTGTTGAAACACTTAAAGAGAATGGTTGGACACAGTTGAGTAAGCCATTGGTAGGGTTATATATGGTAGTGTAAAATGTGGCTTTGCTGTGCTTTATGAACATTATTTACTTTCTTCATTTATGTTGTTTGTGGATAGGTTATTTCAGCTTCTGGGAAGCTTGGGGTTAATGGTAAAAATTTGTCAAAGATAGCCGTGTTCTGAAGAAGCTTTTTACATGCTTTCTGCCTGCAGCTTTTGATTTCAAAGCTTGTGCATTAGTTTGGAGCAAGAAGAAACTTATATACTGCTAGGACTGTGGCCTTCTGTCAGTGTCCCCAGTATCCAAGGTCATCAGTCAGATGGTATTTCCAGTTGATTGCTTAAAAACATTTTCCGGATCTGAGTGGCGGTGAAGTAAATAGAGTTTCTTCCCAGTCTTTTATTTCTGGGCTGCATGATCCATCTCAAAGCAGCTGTGATACCTTTGTCTATTTATCAAATAACTGGGTTAATGGCATATGGAGTTTTTGTTATGTAAGAAGAGGATGTGGAAGCTTACAAAACACATTCAAGAATTAAAATGAAAGGTCCAGTGTCCAGTGTGATTTAGTAACAGCTTGTGGCAGTGCAAATGCCTTTTTTGGTGTAAAACATACTGTAGGTATTATACTAAAGACACGCAGTGAAAATTAGCGCTGAAAAGGCATGGACACAAATGTTTTTGTGACTGACTGTATTGCATTTGTGAGTTTCCTTTTCAAATGCAAACTTAATGGGAGGAGAGTATTTAAAGAGTAAATATTTTAAGATTTTTAATGTCGTACTTTGGTTTATGGAGTGTCCAACAATACATTTATGTACAACCAAGGTGTAAAAAATTTTAATTTTCTAAATATAGGCAGTTATTATTACCTTACTTCTTGACTGACTCTCAAATGATTCGTTCCGCGATTCATCTGTCTAATACCCTCCTTTCTGTCAGTCTACTTGATCTGATTGGTCAGATGGTCTGTGATTGATCTACCGTGTACAGCATCACAAATGGCACGTAGGCGGGCATTACTTTGAGTGACGCAAATCCGACCTGGAACTGAAATTAGAACGAATGATTCAGAGTCAAGTCCTTTTTTTTTCAAGCCAATAACTTTGCTATTCTTTCGCTTTCTTAGGGACAATCACGCTTGGGCGCAGTTATGGGCAACCAGGCTGAATGTGAGGACGCCCATGAATGAATCACATTAGGCAATTTACTAAGATTTGCGCTTGTCATTGTATTTAACGCGCAAAAAAGTATGTGTTAAACTTTGCGCTAGTGATGCACGGATGAGCTCTAAGGACACCCGATTCCATTGTTAAAAATTGGGGATGGGGATCTGAGGCACGTGCCATTTTGCATTCCGTTATTAGTAGATTAATGAGCAAAACCACTTCAAAAAGCTTATTTTATACATTGTTTTGGTTGCTTTTAGGACCATTTATAGTGTCCATTACAGACACACCTGTCAGCACTCCCATTTTTCCCGTCATTTCTTCCAGTAAACTCTGAGAGCGCGAGCAAGCACGAACAGATGCTCTCTGGGACTCTCCCATCTGGAGACCGAGCAATTGCAAGAAAAATAGACAAGGACTCCCAAAACGCATTACGAACAGACAGGGACTCCCCCAGAAGGCGACAGCAAATTCAGAAGCTAGTGTCTCCCAGATTCTGTAACCCAAATGTTGACAGATATGGTTAAAAACAAACAGCCATTGCACTTTATTGAACCTGAAAATAGGATTCATGTAGACTACGTTTACACTATAAAAAACTGAATAGCTTCATGTACACACGACAGCGTTATCAAAACGATCTGCATTTACATAGATCTGAGAAAACAAATAAATATAAAACAATGTATTATGCTTGCCAGGCAAGTGGATGGCGCTGTTGTGCTATAAAGAAAACCTACGTGCTTGCTTTGTCGGCATGTATGTCTGTTTATAGTAGTGTGCATATAAATACTATGTATCCGCTGATTGTAGTGGTGCAGTAATCTACTCTGATAATAAGTATGTCTGGCCGCTCAAACATGCAGCATGGATGCCGCCATTATTGTTTGGGGAATACTTGCACATGCCTACAGACTGAACGCGTAATACACATAAGTATGATGTCATCGTTTTGGAAAACGCCGCCTTCAGCGTTTACACGGAAACGATAATGCTGTCGCTTTCAAAAACTTGCACTTTGAGAAATGTTTTCAAACGTTTGGGTTTTCAGAGACACAAAACGCAGTAAAGGTATTCAGTTTTTACTTGAAAACAGTCTTCTGTAAACGGCAGTGAAAGAGTAATGCCATTCCCCTCACAACATACAGTTTGACGAGAGACTGTACAGTGCCTTGGAGAAAATTTGGTTTTCTTAAAAACTAAAAATTTTCACTATGATTATTAATATAAATTGATCCACCCAACCATAATCAGCATCTCTACCCTGCTCTAATTTGGACAACATTTAGTAGATTGCATTGGTCCTTATGGGAATGAGATATTGCGGCAGTTTTTTTATGTAAATCACCAAAAAGGTATTTCCACTCCTATCTAGGCTTTTTTTAAATCGCGCTATCACGCTTTTTTGCCCTGTTTAATAAATCTGGCCCTATGTCTTTAGAGGTGTTTCAAGACCTTACGTAATGAACAGTGATGTTTGTATTAAAATTGTATTGCAATTCTCAAACTCACCATTAGTGGCCGCTAATAATACCACATATCAAATATACAGAGCTCTCTGGCAACCTTAAGGCCGCACTTTGTTTTGTGACCTATTTGTCAGTTAAGGTGACCCATACCCGAAATGTGACCTCTGCATTTAACCCGTCCAGAGAGTATTAAACACATGCACACCCGGAGGAGTGGGCAGCTATCACTGCAGCGCCCGCGGAGCAAGTATGGGTAAGGTGCTGGTGATCCCTGAGGATCAACTTTCTGGTCACAAGGCCACAACTGCCCCTTCAACATTGTAAACATTTGCAGACTATGCACTGTGCACATTTTAATCATGGAATTTAGTTACAGATTGAACCTCATCCATCTACCTTAAGGTTGCCAGAGAGCTCTGTATATTTGACATTAATCTTACAAAAGCAACTCAACTATTATCATTTAGTATCATTTCCAATCTTCTTTTTGTCCTAGCCATAGAATTCCACCGCTTTTCTTTTTCTCCTTTCATTCTCCATAGCAGCTCTATCAAACAAACAATATCAAGTCCATAGCACCGTGGTACTCCAAAGTCAACTCTAAACTACAACTACAAAGAGACTCAATAATTGAAATAGTTCTGTAATTTAAGCCTCTTTTTCTAAAAATACAGTAACATTAGCAAATGTCAGGGAAGAGTTCAATAAGCCATACAGTAAAAGTACTATTATTGCTAATGATCTTCATTGATCTACAAATTACCATTACATGATTGGAAAACGTTTTGCTAAGAATGTTGATGGATGAGGTTCAATCTGTAATGAAATTCCATGATTAAAATGTTTACTAAACATTGTAAACGTTAGCTAAATCATGTTCAATTATCTATAGGCAATATGACGGCATGTTTTCCAAGGTTAAGCAAATGAAGTCACTTTATTTGTTCACACAGTTAATGTCTTACACTGTTTGTTTAAGCTCCTCATTAAATATAACATTTTAGTAAGTATTCGCTTTTATCTTTGACCCCTGTGCTGACCGGCATTCTTCCAAGTTTCCCCTATAAAAGCCAGAACAGAGAAAACAATGGTCGACATCCAAGTCAAACTAGAAAATAAAATCACATATAAAAACTAATCTTAGCCATTATGAAATTATGACCTGAGCCTATACGGAAACTGTTGTTAAACGCAGCAAGTGAAACCTGCAACAACTGATGCCGCAAACCAGATAAACACGGTCACAAGACAGTGGTGTTGTTCTGCCATGTTTTAAATTTGTTTGGCTTCGGTATGTTTGTTTCAAATTTTTGCTAAATTTATGACGGGCTTTGCTTTCATGTTGGCTGAGTTATGTGGTGCTCTCTGGAAGAGCTACAGTAAAGGGCTTTGAAGTGAAGCCATAAATGCAGTGAGTGTGCAGCCAACATTGCATGCTGCTGTAGAGGTGGAAGCAGGACACAGGTTTGAGTAGTTAGTGGGGGGTTGGGGGGTTTAGGGGGTGGAGGCGTGCTAAAGCACTTCTGATATCACCAGCTGAACTCCAGGCTGTTGCAGACCACATGAGAGATGAAAGTGTGCCGTACTATCTAGACACGCCAGAATGCTGGTCAAGGGGAGTAGCGGAGTGTTCAATGCAAGAAGTGTTGATCTGGACCACAAAATATCAAAATGAAAGACAGGTGGTCATGTCGTCATTTTGGGTTCTGTATCTACAACGTTTCCTGCCCTAAATTCTTCAAAATATGTAATTTTGTGTTCAACAGAACAAAAAAAACATATAATATGTTTTCTTACTACGGTAGGCAATGATGTCCCAGAACTTTCCTAACAATGTTGTTGGAGAAACCAAACCAATTTTTTGGGTGGAGTATCCCTTTAAGACATCAATCTGATGTTAACTTATCAGTATGTCTTAATTGTAAACATTGAAAACACAAAAAAATCCTCTGTCTACATTCTTATGTAGACAGAGGGCAAAATACATTCTTTTTCAATTTCCCTTTAAATCAAAATAACAGGGGTTACGTGTATTTCATATACGTATTTCAAGAGACGTTTCATATGTGTGAATGACCAGAGGTTGACCTGACTTTGAGTACTCATCTGGAGGCCATCTTCTCTATTCGCAGAGAAAATTTAAATCACCTCAGAATGGGCTGACTCAGAATGGTTAGTTGCTTCAGTCATTGCTATGCTTAGAATTAATGTGGCAAGTCTTTCATCAACACTGACTGATGAGCACTAAGTAGTGCGCCACGAACGTCTCCTGGGGGATGAACTAGTGAGATCATGTTTAAAAAAGAACAACATGAAAAGAAAACTCAAAGAAAAAAAGCATGGTGAAAAATCACAGCCGTCAGAGTACTGTTCCTCCCTTCTCAAAATGTCTAATATGATAAAAGCAGTAGAAGTTATTAGGCTTGTTGACATGACTTCCTTTGTTACATGTCTATGGTGTCTTATATAACTTAAAAGACGTCTTTCAAAATGCCTTTTTATAAAAGTATGCTGAAATTTCAATCAAAGAATTCAGAAATTTAATATGCGCATGAAAACATTCATATGGTTGATGTGACAGTCAGATATTGCTATGTTTAAATAAAAACATTTATAGAGGGTTTTTAGCAGCAATAACAAACAAACGTCACGTGGCCCAACTTCCAGTATAGACGTCCGCCGATCTATAGCTGTTGAGTGGTTCTAATTTAATACAATTTATATACAATAACTAAGTTACATTATAACCAAACACATTGGAAGTTAACTTTGGGCCAGCGCTGTGCGTTCAAAGAAACTGTCTAGAAATATTCGATTTGATATTAAGATTTCTTGGGTTTAGTGGAAATTGATTAGCATTTAACGTTTGGTATATTATAGTCATATATATGTGAAAAATTATTCATTGCAGTTCTTTTTGTTGGTTCCTCGCAGTTTAACTACTTTCTCAAAAGCATGATTGTTTGTCATTTCTCCAATCAGAGAGATGCAACACCTGCTAACCTTATCTTTCTCCTGCATGAGTCGATACTAACTTGTACAACATGACAGGTTTGAATGAAGAGTCTATCACAACCAAGTTGAAGTCCTGAAAGTGCATAAACAGAATCCTCCGAATAAGCAAAATAAGCACATTCACAGCTGAGTACAAATAAACATTTATGAACTTGCAAATGATGCAATCAAATATTAAACAGGGGTGGGTGACAGGAGGCAGGTACAAAAAAATATGTTTTTAACGTAGATAAAGAATTTTAACTATTACAACAACATTAGTCTCACAATATATCTCAATGTAATAGATCCATCACTAAGCTGCCTATAGAGGGCAGACATAATCAGACAGTGTGATTCCAGATTGATTTAACATGTGAGAGATGTCGAGTCATATGAATGTGGTAATTTGTCAGTGTCGGAGTGAGGCACGCACATATACACTAACATATACTATCCCTCCCACATTGTGAGAGAAGGTGGAAAGAGGTTAGATTTAGGACGCAGTTTGTGTGGTCTGGGCGTTCAGAGCAACTGAAACATGCCAGAATCACAGTGAAACGACACTTAGTTTATGAAAGATAAGACTCAAGTATGTGTTTAACGGGACTTGTAGACATCCCCTAAATTTCTATGGCCAAATGATGGTGTTTTTTCTCATGCAAACTGTGTATATTGTTATAGAATAGTCAAGTTCTTCTTAAACAGGGGCGGGATTTATTTATTTTGACAGTCAATGGTGAATGGCTGGGGATTATAAATTAAATGTTCCGTAACTGTTCCCCGAATTGTTCATTTTGGTAAATAAGCATAGAGGATGTGAAAGAAGATCAAATTGGTAATCTTCTTTAATTTCAATTGAAAAGATATAGTAACGTTATAAGGACTAGGCTATAAGAAACCTGTAACCACACTGGATAAGAAATGGTATATCTATAACACGTGAACTTTATAATAAATGTTGAATAAAATAAACAAAAAGGTTTAATCGTGTTCTTATGTAAGGTTTTTTATATAAATGCCAGGTGTGGAAGGTTGTCACATTTGTGTTTATTTGATAGTCTAGTATTCATTCAATACAGCACTGGTTTGATATTGCTGCACGTGATCCTAGACAACTGTACAGTTCACAGCTAAGTTGGAAAGCCACAAAGCCCAGAAACTGAACACTCCCATTGTGGTGCTTACTAACAGAGTCTATAGAGAAGGGTTAAAGCACATTTGCTTATATTGCTAAAAGAACAAACAACTCCGTCACTTCCGCTCGCACTGGGGATTGGGCCCTGCTCTATGAAGGTAGAATAGTAGCAAATCTCGAGAGCACGTAGATGTGAATTTGAGACCTTGTACAATAAATATTTGCACTTGTATGCTACAATTTACACTCACAGCTTCGATGTGAAAACCTGTAAATTAAAAATCTGAAGTTGAACGCTGAGATGTGCACTCGCAGACAATAGTCCAAACCTGTATTCTGAATTTGAAGCTGCAGACAAGTAGTCACAAATGTGTAAAATGACAGACACAAACTTGAAATACATATTTGCATTTCTTCTTACATTCACATTCGCAGTACAACCTCAAATAGGCACCTGCAACTTCTCAAGTCTGTCACTGCAAGTTCAAATTTCGCCCTTCGACTTTTGCTACTCTTATCGCGATATATCAGTTGCAAAACTGATTTGTGCACTTGCAACTCAGTAGCAGCGAGGGGCGGGAGAGGCGGGGGCGGGTGGCTGCAATGGAGTCGTTTTATTGGTCGGCACCTAGCCAATGAAATCGGGCTTCTTTTCTACGCGATGACGTCACGACACCCGCAGCTTCGCATTCGCGACACTTTGGTTGTCATCGCGATGGCGGGATATAACGATCCGAGGGTAAGTTTTTCTTTTTATACAATATTTGTTATTCAAATTATTACATACATCACATATAACATACCGTGTAAATACAGTTGACATTGTGTGAGATGTCTTTGTTATGACAACTTGACATAAACCAATACATCATAACCTGTCAGTGTATATGTCATAACAACTTGACATTACTAAGACAACATAAATTGTTAATTGTCATGTGGTTGGTTTTGACATCGGCTGTCATGAGGCAATTATAACTGTGTCATGAATATTTTTCTTGACCTCAACTACACTGGTACAAATTTAATTTGTCATTAAAATGTTATAATGGCCTTACGACAGCCAATGTCAAAACCAACCAGCTGACAGTTTTTAATGGAATGTTAACTCATAAAACTAAGTGGTTTCTTAAGTTTGATACTTAATCTGCTATGTCATGTTTGTGACAGGTTGTGTTGTCTTAGTAATGTCAAGCTGTTATGACAAAGACACTGACAGGTTATGATGTATTGGTTTATCTCAAGTTGTCATAAAGACATCTCACACAATGTCAACTGTATTTACACGGTGTGTTATATGTGATGTATGTAATAATTTGAATAACAAATATTGTATAAAAAGACAAACTTACTGTAATAAAGTTCCATAGAAAGGAAGGAAGGAGGCGGGAACCGGCGAACATTCAAACAATAAAACTTTAATTTAATAAACAATAAACACGGAAGTAACCGGCAGCCACCTCACGGTAGACTGCCGGCCATAAAACATACACATAAACTAAACACATGTTCGGGCCCGGTCCTCTCTCGTCAACAGTCCTGGCGATCGTCCTTTTAAGCTCCCAATCTCCTCCGTGATAAGACGCGGGACCGGTGCGTGCACAGCTGCTTGCACTTATCACTCACCGGCCCGGCGTCACGGCTCTCGTCCCGCCTTCCTCGCCACACTTACCCTCGGATCGTTATATCCCGCCATCGCGATGACAACCAAAGTGTCGCGAATGCGAGGCTGCGGGTGTCGTGACGTCATCGCGTAGAAAAGAAGCCCGATTTCATTGGCTAGGTGCCGACCAATAAAACGACTCCATTGCAGCCACCCGCCCCCACCTCTCCCGCCCCTCGCTGCTACTGAGTTGCAAGTGCACAAATCAGTTTTGCAACTGATATATCGCGATAAGAGTAGCAAAAGTCGAAGCGCGAAATTTGAACTTGCAGTGACAGACTTGAGAAGTTGCAGGTGCCTATTTGAGGTTGTACTGCGAATGTGAATGTAAGAAGAAATGCAAATATGTATTTCAAGTTTGTGTCTGTCATTTTACACATTTGTGACTACTTGTCTGCAGCTTCAAATTCAGAATACAGGTTTGTGACTATTGTCTGCGAGTGCACATCTCAGCGTTCAACTTCAGATTTTTAATTTACAGGTTTTCACATCGAAGCTGTGAGTGTAAATTGTAGCATACAAGTGCAAATATTTATTGTACAAGGTCTCAAATTCACATCTACGTGCTCTCGAGTTTTGCTACTATTCTACCTTCATACTGCTCAGTCGTCTGCGCGGATGAACAGTGACCGTGATCTGTGACGTCGGGAAGTATCGCGAGATAACGCCAGGAGAATATGGCGGCCGCGGTTACGCTACAGAGGAATGTTGTGAGTCAAACCGGGAAACACACCGCGTCTGTTATCTTTCTTCACGGCTCAGGTGCTTTTTTCAAAGATTAAAGTATTTACGTAAACGCATCGTGTCTACGCCTGTCGTTTTTATCAAGTTTGCGAGCAGAGATTATTTAAAGGGGTTGCGTTATGTCTAAATGACCGGGCGGACGCTTCGTAACGCTGGAGTTTTGAGACGCGTTGAAAAACCCGGACTGCATTTTCAGTAACACTTTGCCTTTTGACAAGTATGCATACTTACAAATACGTGTTTATGGTTAGAGAGACAGCGTTTAGAGGACAGCCGGCTGTACCACACACACACACACACCAACATTCAGAATGGCACAAAACAACGCGGCATGATGTGAACGCATTTTACCGTGACGTGCACGTATGCCAGTGTGCGTTGGACAGAGACTGACCGACTGTGTTGTCCACACACTTCAGTGTATACTCCCTATTGTTGTTCCTCACCCTATATCTACCCACAACACGTAAATGCAAAACAAGTGTACCAAGATATATAAAGTGGAACAGATACATCCTAAGTAAACTTATGTATTTAAGGGGGGTGTTGTTTGCATCACTGTTGCTCACACCTGTAGTTTAGTGTTTTAAACAACTCCAAACACCTCATATATCTGAATATATTATGTATACATCATATATATTATGTATGTGTACTTAGAAAATAAGTAATGTCTGAAATTATGTGAGACACGTATGACTTTATGAAAGTGGTCTGACACCAAATTTGTAATGGTGAATGATAAAAATCCAATAGACATTGAAGGAAGGGTTTTATCCATATCTAGGAATCAGATTAAATACTAGAGTAAATACTTAACACGTCGCTGATTTTTTAATGAATAAATTCGGGAGCAGCGTGATAATGTAATCCAACCAATCAGCATGAAGAAGACGTTCATGAAGAAGAGTTCATCGCTCTATCACACCACCGCCTCACTCTCTACTGTCATCTATCCCAGTTAAAGTGGGGGGTACTCTCGGCTCGAGCCAAAATTTTGAGCTCGGAGCCCTCGGACAGCACGCCAAATATGCTTTATTTGATCTGATATTATGTTAATGCGAACTCGTGAAATGTAAATGTGCTTCCATGTCATATGGTAATATCATAAAATGCATTGCCACAGTGATAGGTAATTTCTTTAACATTTATAAACAGTAGGCGTTCATAGCGTGAATGTGTTTTCTTTCATTACATTCAGGAGACACTGGGCCAGGATTGCTTGGATGGGTTTGTGATGTGTTTCGACAAAACCTGGCATTTGAAAATATTCGTCTGATTTACCCCACAGCACCAGCAAGGTAAACATTCTTCCAGATAGACACGTTGCTAATCGCAATACTAATGCTATACTTCAATTTGCAGTCTCTCTGACTTAATACAGAGAGTCACGTGGCCTGTTTTTATGTGTTGTTTTAGGCCATACACACCTATGAAGGGGGCTCAGTCTCACGTGTGGTTTGATCGTCACAAGATTTCTCAGGATTGCCCGGAACATTTGGAGTCTATAGATTCCATGTGCAATCGTTTAAGTGCCATCGTCCAAGATGAGATCCGAGCAGGAATACCCAAACACAGGATGATTATTGGTATGGTTGGCGCTGTCCTCTTTTTAACCCTTTCTCCATCCATTCGACCTCTATCTGTCTTTCCCTTCCCTATTGCTTTCTTCTGCCTTACACACTCCACTTGTTCCAAATTAAGCAGAGTCTCTGACCACTGCTCATAACTCTCTACTGCGTTGTGTAAAATGAAGGGTGAAACTGATCAAGTTTCCTGTTCCTTTCATATGTTGCCAGAATGGGCCAAAAAGAATGTCTGGAAGGTGCTCTGGTTTCTGCTAAGCTTTATCTTAAAATATTTGAGTTATCCGGTTCACAAATATATCACAATGACATAAAAGTGCCAGAAGATTATTCTGTATAAAGGATTCTTCATATATACCAGGTAAAATCCCTCACGGTAAGTGCACTTGCCTGAATAGACATTAAAAGGAGGTTAAAGGATTAGTGAAAGTGATTCGTTTTTTTTCATTTACTGACCGTCATGTCGTTTGAAACCAGCATGACTTTGCTCTGTGGAACACAAACAGATTGATTATGTTGAAGAAAAATCGAATATTTAAACCATTTTAGAGGAAAATGACATCGGTTGTGTTGTTTATGCTATATCTGACAGCAACCGACCTCCCAGAGAATACCGGGTCATACTGTATGTGGATGATGTAGCAAAAACAACACGGTGAGTCACAATGTATTGCTATCGAATTCACCTAACCGCATATTCAGTTAAAAGATGTCAATTTGCGTATGGATGGAACTCTATGTTTCTTTAAAAACTATTTCTGGAAAAACTGGATGGAGGAATGGAACAATTTCTTTAAGATTTCCTATAAGGAAAAGTATCCAAAAAGCGAACGAATGTCATTCCAAAGCAAGTATGATTTTCTCACTTCACTAAAGAATTTCTTAAGAATTTCCTGGCCATTCTTTTCCATATAATGAAAGTAAATGGGAAATTTGTCAACCAAGTTCCAAAATGAAAAAATGATAGAAGTCAGTCAATAAAGACTTAAAGTGATAGTTCACCCAAAAATGAAAATTCTGTCCTTATTTTCTCACTCTCAAGTTGTTCCAAACTTGTATGCATTTCTTTGCTCTGATGAACGCAAAAAAGATATTCGGATGAATGTCAGTAGAGAGATACTTCTTTTTCACACAAAAGAATACATGTTTGCAACAACATGATGATGTGTAAATGATGACAGTTTTGTTTTCGATAAATTCACACCCAAGGCAAGTGTCAGGGAGGGGTTAACTGACCAGCCAATAACACACGAGTGACCCAAAATAGTTGTAAAATGTGCAAGAAAAAGTATTTGTGTGGAAGGACAGAAAAACCCCTGAACTCAGTTCCAAAGAAACTGATTCAAAAAACACATGTTTCTGTGAGCCTGCTGAAATATTATCTTCCTAAATCATAACATTTTGTCATTAACTATAAATACTCATTGGAGTCACTCTGCACGCCGGAGAAACAAAGTGGTCTGTACGCTGAGTCCACTTCTCAGGCTGACGGACTGACAAGCGGCAGAACTTTCCATGGAAAACGCTTTCCAAGACCGGCTGTAGGATATCCAATCGTTTACGTGTTGGAATTAATGGGAAAAGCCCTGCTAGGTGGCAAACACGCATGTGTGGAATTTGTAGCCAAATAACATTGGGGTGTAGGAACTATGTGGAGTTTAATATTGGAATGGAGGCAATGTTTAACACTCTTTGAGGAAAAGCAGCTGACTGTTTTGGTCAAATGGCAACGAATTAGACCTGGAGACATAAATAATCATATCTGTTATATTGTTAATGAACATGTGAACTCAATCCACCCTCTGTCTTAACATGGCACCTCCCACCTGCTCTGACAAAATGATGGGTACGTTTACACTTTCCCAGATGTTCTGCCCAGATTTGCCCAGATGTGTAAGATTAAGCACAGGCTTGAAAGAAAACTTGAGAGATTTCATGATGTGGAACTAAAGACTAGCTTTCATTCGTTTTGATTTGATTCACGGCTTACTTTTTACCTCGCTTAACTTGAGCAGAATAGAGATTTTGGACTGCCACATTGAACTACACAGACATTTTTTAATGCCCTCTTCAGGTAAGGTTTAGCAAAAGGTTCGCACTGCCAAGTCTTCTGAAGCTGTATGATAGTTTTGCATGCAAATCATTATTCACTGATAAGTTTCCCCTTCACTGAAGCTCTGAAATCTCATTTGCAACCGTGTTCAGATGAAGTAATGGCATGCGGATCACTTACACATACATGCATGGCTTAAAACTGGTTTCCTGCCTAGACAGTCTTTTAGGGGACCGTAAGCACACTACGGATGCGAACAATATACACACTTTCAAATATCTCTGATAACACATTTTAAATTGATTATTTTAAGGGAATTTGCATCAACTGAATTTAGCATTTTCGACAATAAAAACATTTCAGTCTCTGTGAGGCCCGGTTTCACAGACAAGGCTTGGCATAAAAGGTATAACTCAAAAATGTCATAATTTACTCATCTTCAATTTGTGAACGCAGAGAAAGATATCTGGAAGAATGCTTATAACCAATCAGATCTTGCCCCAGAACATGAACTCGAAGGTGAGGAAATGAAGGTGACTATGCCTAATGGCCTTTCCATATTACACGATTTTAGCCCAATTTGGCCGATTTGCATGTCGTATGACATCGTAGTAATTTGTAAACGACATGAGGCGTCAAGATGCTTTACCTCAAGTTCTCTCTAGAGAATGGACAACCCATACTGTACCCGTCTTGCAATCCAGGAACGTGTCCACTGTTGGGATTTTTTTCTCTTTTTATGCTTTTCTGATGCTTAAACAGACAGTACAAAACACGCTGCTTCAATTCCCATAACTATGGTTTATTTTTATATAGCAGCCGCTTCTTTCCGAAAGTCAGTCAGCCACTATAGTAGTGCTCAATGACGTCACCTACGTCGTGAAAGATGAAAACCTGTTTTCGTCGGGAGGAAACGCATAGTCTGCCATTGTTTCTTGTGATCAACATGTCAAGATTTGCAAAATCGCAAAATCTGACACAGCGACATCATAACAGATGAAAAATATCTTGTAATCTGGAGAAGCCATTTGGTGGCTTTCAGATTTGAAGTTTAGTTCGGAGCGGAGCACGATTCGCATGAAAAAACACTAATGTGAAAGCCAGCAAGTGAACACAGGTGCGCACATGGCTATCGAACCCGAGACTAGAAGGAGGTGGTCTGAGTTCGTTTTGCCTTAGAACTGTGGCGCGGTTCGCATCCAACAGGGACCCGAGTGCGCACTTGATGAGGAAAACTTGATGAAGTGACCTGCACATGCATTTAAGTCGATTACGATGTATTTCCTTATTGTGTATGAGTATGTGTATCTATGAGTATATAGGGTTGTTGATTTACGTTGGATCCGAGCAAGAATGAGCCTGCATAGTATTTCTGCATTGCGAGTAGAATCAGAACGGCAGGTCAATGGTTATCCACTGTTTCCTCAAAAAAGTCTGTCTAAATGCAACGCACATACACTGAAGTTAAATTATGATGTGCCTTAGTAGATATGATGAAAATAAATTATTAAAATATACTTACTGGAATTATGTTCCTGTTTTTAACCCAAAAATTGAGTCAAAATAATCATACAAAACTTGGGAATAAAATCAAATGGTTTTGGTTGTTAAGAATTTTGTTTGAGTAATTTTAATCGAACAAATTATCAAGTATATCCAATTCAATTTTATTAGCTTAAACCCATTTAAATTGGTCAAATTAAGTTGGCTTATTTATTTTGTATTGAGACAACATAAATACTTTTTGTAGATATAACTAGCTTAGCAGTTGATTTGCATTAAAAGACTCATTTTCCAGATTAACTGTCATTTTAAGTGTTTTTCAGTAAAAAGAAAGACTTTGTTTGTGTTTTGTGTTGATTTATACTTGGGATTTAGGAGAGTTTTGGTATTATTTTTAAGTTTTAGGTTTTTTAAGTGGTCACCATGGTTCAGAGGAGCCGTGCTAATGCCTAGGCTGAGGAAGGCACAATATTGGTCATTAACTGAGCATGCCAGAACAGAGACCACCAGTCTCTTCTCAGTTGACCATCTATGTTGTAAAAATAGTCTATTTATATATGATAGTACCGCGAAGTTAGAGTTAGACACGTTTTTGTTTAACTTAAACGTTTTTATTTGTTTACATTAAGTAATACATCATTTACTCTGCTGCACATATAATAGAACCAAATGAATAAAAACACAATAAAGTGATCCGTGTTCTGTAAGAAAAAATGCAAACGCACCAGGGTACGACAGTGTGAAACCGAACCAACACTGCGGGGAGCGCCGGGAACAATCGCACACAAGTTCGGACCGCAGCAAACAAGCCCAATCTGACCACGACCTTCGTTCAATTATAATATTAAAGAAGCTTTTATGTATAGAAAATTCATTACTGGTGTCGTCTTGAGACAAAAAAAGACAGTGTCACTTTTTAAGATATTTCAGGGTAAGTTATTTTCAGTTAAGAAAGACATGGGCTATGATTCCCACAAAACAAATCATACCTCACCATTTTATGCACATTATCATGCCAATTGAAAACGTTGACATAACACACATATCGGCATCTTTTTTTATCACTTATCTTCTCAGTTATTTTAGATTTAATGAAATGTTTTCCAATCAAGTATGAAACCATTTACATTATTGCTAATGATTAATTACTAATAGTTTTGGTCTATTCATTTACTATTATATAAGGTGAATGTTTTTTGAGCAACTGGTCATTTCTTCTAGGGGGCTTCTCCATGGGTGGAGCCATGGCACTGCATATGGCATGCAGATATCATCAGGATGTTGCTGGTGTCTTCGCTCTGTCCAGCTTTCTTAACAAGGATTCAGTTGTATATCAGGTAGTTCATGTCCTTATGTCATATGAGCGATGTTTATTTTTGCTCATATAATTAATATTTTTTAAGCCCAATAAATATTTGTGTTATATTTACATTTCACAGGCAGTACAGAGTTCAGCACAACGGCCCCTACCTGAGCTTTTCCAATGCCACGGCGCAGCGGATGAGCTTGTTTTCCATAGCTGGGGTGAAGAGACAAACGCTCTGTTGAAGAAAGCTGGCCTCAATACGTATTTCCATTCCTTCCCAGACCTCAACCATCAGTTGTGTCGGCAAGAACTGGAGTTACTACGATCCTGGATCCTGAAGAAGCTTTCTCTTTAGGGCCTTGTCAATGCTGGACAGTGACCACTGCTTTTCAATATCCCACCTACAATCCAAGGAGTGCTTTACTCAACCATGGGTTTTACTCTCACGTCATTTTCTGCCCAAATGACATTCTTCTGTGAAACAAAGAAGATATTTTTAAAGAACATCCTGGTCAGCCTTTTCCATGTTAAACTGAATGAGGTGTAAAGCTCGAAAACAATAAAAACACCCCTAAAATGTATCATAAATGTGGTTAACAGCACCATGATACTCTTGTTAAAGGAAAATACTCAAATTTGTAATTAAGCACAATATCTACACGAAGCTTTCGTATCGCTCAGTCATATAGACCAAAAGTGCTTTTGTGCAATTTTGTATTATTTAAGCCAACCCAAGTGCTCGCTCTATTGATTCCTAATGAAGTATTTCTGTTATGTGTTCTAGTTTTTAAACTTTGTTTCTGCTTTGTGCATTGTACCCGTTGGTATCGATATGTTTAATGTTCTAAATCATCATTCTTCTGTCATCTATGTCCGTAAAGGTAAGTTAATATCGCTATTTAATCCTTGATTCGTCTGCACCTCAGGAAGACTTGATTGTGCACATTTCATTGCCAGTAGCGCCAACCACTTTAAAGTTCTCAGTGAGGCAAATTCTGTTGGCTTTGATGACTGTTCCATGGAGTCTGGTTTGGCCCGTAGCGTCTGTGGTCAGGCTGAAGCTGCAGGTAGAGCTATCACACCGGAGAGAAGGAATGCCACTCAGCTCTGTGGTCTGGAGCCGGAATCCGGTTTGTTTGGCACCCTTCCGTTTCCTGGAGAGCGAAGTCGCTCTTGCTCCAGTTCTACCCCCTATTTCCCGCCGTCATTATCATTCTCTCCGTGCAATCTGCTGAACATGTGTTTTGGAGGTTTGCACTGTTTACTTGGTAGCCTCGAAGAGTAACACAGATCGCTTCATTAATGATTATTTGGAGGAAGTGGTTAGCAAGTTCGACTTGTTGTGTTCACAGTTATGTAGATGTTCTGCTTGGGTTTTGTTGTGGGGATATAGGCCAAGACCAACATACACCATCTGGGCATAGGACTTATTAACTGTGCTAAAAGGCCTTAGAAATACATTTAAAGACACTGTAAACTGCTTGATGCAGGCATTGGAAACAACTTCACTTGAGATGTGATGTCCTGGAATCTGAATTTATTCCAAACATTTTGGATTTTAACAGCACTGGGTTCACCTGGATCCCATAATGGGCACATATATACAGTAGTTGGTAGCTGCAGTCAGGAAATGTGTAAATTCACATCTGCTTAATGGCGGAAAAAGTAATTCACCATCCCCAAAAGAATCCAGATTCCACATTCTGAAATAAGCTATCCTCAGAAACATAGACACATGAATTTTTAAAAGCCAAGTTTTAAATTCCCACTATTTGCATACATCAGACCGTCGGTCAATATCAGTGAGGTTTTTTGTATCAAATAAGTCATCACGTCGTAATGCATGACTGTTTTCCACCCTCTCTGCCCATCTGAATGAATCGTTCCATTTTGGTGTGGCTTTAAGACGAATGTAAAATCCCACTGTTAGGTTTGGCACGTTAAATTATACATTTGCATATGAAATAAGTATCAACACCACCACTAACACGTGTACAGCTGCTTTGAAACCTCTGCATAGTAAATTATAGCAGCTGGTCAAATACAGCCGTTTGAACCAGCGTCAGCTCCACAACCACCAAAGTTACAGCAGCCTAAAATACAGCACTATACACACATGTGAAGCTAGGACATTTAGGGCTAAAATAACACAGAGATGCACACTCGCAAGTGTTTTGGTGAGAATTCTTAAAGGGACAGTTCACCCAAAAATAAAATACTCACATGGTTGTTCCAAACTTCCATTTCTTTGATTAGTACCTGGGCCCCTTGACTACCATAGTAGTCAAAAGTGCCCCAGAATCGTTCTTCAAAGTTCTTCTTTTGTGCTCATAGTTTTGTGCTGTAGTATATCAGTGACAAACGTGGAGTGTTTATACATGTATTAAGCTGTATTTTAGCCCCTGCAGCATGTGTTGCACAATAAGCCATGTATTTCACACAGTATCAGCAGATGAAACATTAGAATAAAATTGGGTATTTGTGGCCTCACTGTCAGTCCAATATAACTGCTTTATTTCCATCAATTTAGTTTTCTGTAAAGTCAGCATCATATTGTAAGTGGTTACCACACAATCAATGCTGAAGTGTGCGAAACATACCAATATTTCTGTACTGACAACATCAGCTTGTTGTTAAACTTGAAAAGTTAAATGATGTGAAAAATGTATCAAGATCAACCTCAATTGAGCATTGCATTAGCACCACCACCACATAAGATCCTTATAATGCATTGTAAATTGCTGTGGATATAAAAATCTGGCAGGGTTTGAAATCAATTGGATTCACTTCATCAAAAGTCCAGAAAGGGAACTATAACAAATTACTTCAAATTAACTTCTTTCTTATGATGGTTGTGCCGAACACCCATTTGGAGGGGAAACTGTATAAAAATCTGCTTACTCTTTGCATTTTGATGATAGATTACGAAGACATTTGTGTACTTGCAATTGTCAATTTGCACAGTCAGCTGGATTTTGCACAGTCAGTCTTTAAACAAAAATAAGACGTGCATCAGACATTTGTTTCAATCTGGCAACAAAACATATGCTGACCACAGCAGAATAACACGGAAACTCATATTGGGGTCCAAACCTTTCCTCCTTTGCATGTCCATTTCTGAAATATTTGCACTCATTGCAATAAGTAAAGTAGTCTCAGCTGCATTTAACATTTCGGACCATATTTAAATTTCATTCTGCATAATTTCATAAAAATCAAGAAAATGCTAAAAACAATCCACAAATTTCATCTGGTCCAATCATAACAAAGTAAAAAATTATTGTATTTCAACTCTTTTGAAATTGTTCTCTGTCCATCATATAAACAATATACTGTATCCGAAAATGCTTTGGAAGGGGGCTGTGACAACTTTCTTGGCCAATGGGGCATGTTAAAGTTCTAAGACTAAAGTAACATCTTGCTCTGTTTAGAATAATTTGAGGTTTTCAGTCATCCTACATCAGTTACTCAGTAAATTTCATGCACTCGTACTAAAAACGCAGCACGTTTATATCAAATAATATCTACATTTGGGCGAAATGTACATAAAAGCAACTTAAAGTCACACAAAATGTTCACTGCCTATTGCCACTGCTGTGTGTTTGGGGGTTTATTTTGCATCACATTTACCCAGGGCTGGGAAGATTTTCAAAGGTATTTCACTACAGATTACATACTTGCTTTCTGTAATGAATTAATTTCATTAGATTACACAAATTTGCGACCTAATCTAAAACTATAGAATACTTTGATAAGGTACATAGAACCAATGGATCACCAAACAGAGGACTTGGCTTTCCTCTGCATATTCAGTTTTACAGTTTTCCCCCATTGGACATTATAGTCCACCATTTTGAGTTTATGTTTTACAATTCATAATTGTGTGAAAAAGTCAGAACTGTAAAACAAAAATTTGCAATTTCATAAAACATTACTTAAACAAGAAACTCACAAACAACTATCACAAAAAATGAAAACAGCCATTGAGCATTCAGCTAACGTACATTCAGGTTTGTACTTTTTGTATGTGGCAATCAATATACATCAGTCAGTTTGTCTAGCAGAGTATATGTAAACTTTTATTATGTGAAATAGCTTATTCTGGACAGTACTAAATAAAGTTAACATGCAGTTTCTGTAAACCCAGATCCCTCTTGTTTTGTTTAAATTATTAAAATTTTGCATATTTGGCAAGGGGTATGAAACCTATGAGCAGAATTGTTGTGAAGACTGTCAGAGAATCACAGATTACCTGATACAGTTGATATGTTTAAATGACATGAAAATAGCAATCATCACTTTGGTAATCTAAAATACTTTTCAGATTCCCACCCATTTAAAAGTAACTGTTATACTCAAATGTTCAAATATGTAACTTATGGCTGGAATACACTACAACTATGACACTAGACATCATACACTTGCAGACTTTTGTAAAAGGTTCAGATAGATACACACTAACTGATCAAATCTGCAGACTGGCACATAATTTCTGCAACAAGTCCAGACTGAAAATCTGGGAAAACTCAGAGCAAAAGTAATTTAGTGTATTTTAACCTTAAATGTAGTTCTTTACTTCTCAGCCCTGATTAAAGGCCAGTTTTTGACATGTTGACATTTCTAAAAAACATTAAACAATAGTGACAGTTCAATATTTCCTTTTAATACAACTTTTTCATCTGTTTTTTATCACTAAATAACAGATTCTATCACTATCCACCTTATTTTTGGCATAAATGTGGGCGCCGCCATCTTTGAGCTGTTTGTGTTTAGACTTCCGTGTGAACCTCTTTTTTTGAAAAGCTTTTATCCAAAGCACAATTAACATTTTGTCAACACACTAAACAAACATAGCTTGTGGTTTACCAAGCCATGTTACTATGAGGATTAAAGCTGAAGTAAGCAAGGGAGAGAAAAAACAACATACTTTTATTTTATTTAATAGACTTAAAAGCAGACTTGTTAATATGTTTTGAGTTGTTTTCAAGTTGTGATGGACGCTGCATCACTGCAGCTCAGTGGAGACCGGCGATACAAGAGCAACCGGCCATTGGATTCTTCCGTTATTAGTTTTAAGGATCCAGGCATGTTTTCTCCACTTTGACTGGGATTCACATCTGCTTTTAAAAATACTAATTTCGTTCAATGTACAAATTTGGACCGACTTTCCCACTGCATGTACGTGTATGTCTCTGTGCTTTAGTTGCGCATCGAAGACCCACCAACTCCGATAGAAAATACGAAATAATAAAATATATTTTCACATGATACAGTATATCAGGCCACTTCATCCTCCCACTGTGTAATACATCGCAGGTGTGAAAAATATTAACAAGAACTGTTTTAATAGTGTTTTGAGTGTGAAACCACACGTCGGATAGAGCCAAAATATTATTTCAGCATTTCATATGTTTTCATGGTCATGCATATGCTCATTTATGCATGATGTACTTATAAACATTACTAAAATAATCTACTCGGGTGTTGTTAAAGAAGTTCAATGTAACCACAAGGAATAATGTTTATTTTTCTTTCTTTTTTCAGATAAACATTCCTGAATTTGATGGCGCATCAGCATCTTACAATGCCCATTTATTGTAAAAAAAGAGCTCTATATTCTAAATACACACTGCTGCATTTAGTATTTCTGCCACTCAGCGGGCATGACTAGGCTTTCGAGTGTGGTGGCATCATGTGCATACGCTCATGCGGCACTATACAGACCGATCGGCGGCTGACTTTATGCAGTGCATGCTGTAAATGTTTGTCAAACTTGAACATCATGTCACTATGACACATAGTTGTAAAGTATCGTGAGCATCTTCTTACAAGCGGCTGCACAGAGCTCTGATGACTGTTCGTGATTGGTCTTTGGACTCACTGATGACAACGATAACGTGCATTTGATGTTTATTCCAATGGCTTTAGTTCCACTGATATTCATTCATGTTCTAATTTATAGCTGTTAAAACTCTGTTCATGTAACCATAATACGTTATTTTGTATCATTTAATAAAATTCAAATGAAAAGAATTAATATCCAACTCCATTGGCATTTTAACAATGACACGAAGCAATACAAATATAGAATTTGGAAAGAAAAGATAAAAAAGTTCAACCTATATACACATAACCATGGCCACATTTGACACTAGGGATGGATGTTCATCTCTTAAAAGAATGCACATTCCAGAACCAAATGTCCTAAAATTCAACAGGTTCCAGCTACTTTTCAAAGATTAAAACGGTTCTGAATAAGAATCAGTTCTCGGTTCCCAATTGTGGTGTCAACTAGATGACGTGTAATATTTACATTCCACAAACTCCAGGTCACTGTTTCCCAAATCACATAACTGCCTTATTTTCCCATGGTGCAATTATCGTCCGTGAATGATGTTGTTATACCTCCTCACCCAGTCTTTGAGGTATCCACCTTCCTCTAAATTGTGCTTTGTCCACTCAGATGATAATCTGCTTCACAGCACATGTGTCAGATGGAAGGAATGCTAATCTGGAAGAGGTGCGGAGCTCTGAGTTTTTGGCAGTTAGTTTCCACTGTGCACTTACTTTCCATGTGGTGCCGCTCCAGAGGCTACGGGCAGGAGAAGCCTGTTTTCAGTACAGAACTGTTGACAGACCCCAGACTGCGACTCTGGACACGCCCCCACCGAGGGTCACAACTCGGCTGGACAAGTGACCTGAACTTCAACTTTAGTACCAATCCAAGAGTGATCACTAGCTCATATTAATCAGAAATACAAGTACACAGTGTGATGTCCGTAACCTTGAGCTGAACTTTGAAACCCAAATTATATTTTATTTAAATCATCTGTCAGGCCATGAATTGTCAAGCTTCTTTTATTCAGTGTGGAACGTACAGTATGATTTCTGAATGACGATGCTCATTTAATAAGAACTTATAGTAACATGTAAAAAGTAAAGCGAAGAACCAGCTCACCAGCATTCGTAAACAGGTTTGCCAGTTTAATAATCTGAAGTCTATGTGTTTTTTGTCTAAACATGCGGAGAACCAAATGAGGACATATACATTTACTTAAATCTTCTTTGTTAACTTTTTGTTTATTAGTAAAGTAGGAATTTATTGACCCGAGCGAACTAAACCTTAACATTATAACATTCTAACATTATATCTCATTGTCTGTCTGTCACATAAAGTCAGGCTTTTCAAGCAGTTTGTCTTAGTTTTAAAGCTTTCTTAACAGCTTCTTTGCAATAAACAAAACGCATCAATATAATTTATTTTGTGTCCCTTTCCACTTAAGTATTTAAGTGATTCCAAAGCTTTGCTATTTTACAAACATTGAACATGTTGTAGATTTAATAATGGCTAGTGTGTAAATATTCCACTACTGTCTTAAAATGTCAGCCAAGCTAAAAAAAATCTCCACTCCAATGTTCAAAATGTTTCTCTTTATAGATGGGAATTATGCTATGTCATGCATTCTGAGTTCTTTACACTGTTAAACAGTGGCTTCTAATGCTTAACATGCGGGTCAACTTGTTAAAAATCGAGTTGGGCGTATGACGTAGTATTTCTGCGCTTGATACACATTACATTTACATTTATGCATTTGGCAGACGCTTTTATCCAAAGCGACTTACAGTGCATTATCCTATACATGTTACATAGGTATCTGCAATCCCCTGGGATCGAACCAACAACCTTGCATTGTAAATGCAATGCTCTTACCACTGAGTTACAGGAAAGCTATATGATACACTCCCCCCCATGGACCCTATTCCTTTTATTGGCCATTCTCCCTGTAAAGCACGGCAAGACGAAAGAAAGAGCCCGTCCATGACGCAAACCGATGAGCGAGACCCGCTTACCATCAAGATTATCTGCTTTGCAGCTTGTTACTCATGCGATAGTGAATTTTAGGTGTGTCTGTTTGTTCTCGGAATTTCAGTGATGGATGTTATATAAATGGTGAATATAACACTGGATTTGGAGATCGTTTGAAACTGATAGATGGCGCGGTACTAGTGCTAAAAGTTGCCAGACATGAACTGCACGGGGTAAGTCAAACTAAGTCATACGTCTGTGTTTTGTTGGCAATCGGCGCGTACGTGCATATTGTACAAATCACGAAGAGATTAATGTGATGATGTGTTGCTTGCTCGTGTTGTTGTTCCATCCCACTCTCCCCACTAGTCCCACCTCTAGCAGCTCGTGTTTTTCCGGAAATAATCATACAGCTGCATCTCTCTTTTATAAATTTGATCAAACTAAAAACTCTTCAAAGAGATGTTTGCAATAAATATGAGAATGGCAGAAACTGCCTGTGATATGCGATCTTTAACAAAATCTCTATGAGATTTGACGTTTTGTGAATCTGTTTGACCATTTTAACCTATTCTTTATCCATCAATGAACTCTTATTATCCTGTCTCCTTACATGTTAAGTCATACTTTGAAGTTCTTATTGAAAACGACAGAACATGGTGAGATCCACGCACACATCCAAATGGGTGCAAGAAAACTTCTCTACTGCCACACACTTACTGTAATTATTCCATAACCTGACATTCTGTTCCCAGACCCCAAATTACTCTTCCCATGATCCCATGCACTCCAAACCCCCAATGCTGACTTTGCTCTCCTATTATGGATTTTCCATTTTCACGCTATTACAGTCTTGAGTGCCAACACACAGCGTACAATGTTCTTGGGAGTATGGTACTTCCAATATTCGAGGTTGTGTGATATAGTTGTAGCTGGCACAAGAAGGCCACCCTTGAGCTCAAAGACATCTATGCTTTGGATTGTCAGCTTCAGTTTCTCAAGGGCAGCTGAGCACCTCCATAAGTGAGCCTCCATGCTGGCTTATCTCCATTGTAATGTCCCCGCCACCACACATACATACAATTTCCCTAAGGAGCTGTCCTTCTGCAGCTTCAGCTTAGCTCATCATAACTTATGCGACTCAATCAACCCCACTATTAGCACAACCTTAACAAGGCATTAAAAATATGCATAGTCCGTTATGTTTTTAACATATCTACATTGCTTCTCTCCAGCATACACAGCCAAACAGCAGAGAAAAATAAAAAAGTAAAAGCTTTAGTACCCAAAAACGAGCATTCTCTCAATTCTCTCCATCATGACATCCCAGAGACAAAGTTATCAACATGCCACCAAGTTTAAATTTCAGGATCAGATCTGAAATGAAATTCCCTTAAATAAGATTCCATGATGCCATTTAAATATATTGGTTTATTTGTTTGTGTTCAACTGAAAGGAAGTCACAACAAATTGGGGGTGCCTAAATGATTTTCATTTTTTTGATCCCTTTAACCAAAGGCACAGTAAAAAAACATTAGTAGTATAAAAGGCTGCTCTCCTTGCTGCCTTCGGGCAGACGATACCGGAGCGTCAGGTCCCGCACATACAGGCTGAAGGACAGTTTTTTTCCTCAGGCTATTAGACTGCTCAACATCAAAACTGATACACTCCACACACTCACACTTCCTTCTACTATGCGCTACAGTTTCATGGACTAAATTGCACCTATTGCACCTAATGCAATAACCATCCATTACCAAACTGAAATACCTATATCTGTACTATGTGCACTATGGTTGATCCATTGTACACGTCCACGTCTACACCTGCATTTTTAATGTGTATATTCAACTTCTAATGTGTGTATCCTGTTTATATTCTGTCCATATGTGTTTAATGTATATTGTCTTTTTCACTACATACTGTCACTTAAGTCTGTAAAGTCATACGGTTGTTGGTCATACAGTTGTCTGCATTCTACTTTGTATGGAGTACGCACCCAAGATGTGACAATAAAGTGAGTTGAGAAAAGGCCTAATACCATAATTTGTGGGAAAACAAAGTTAAGCTGTCATTTATTAAAGGGACAGGCACCCAAAAAAGCTAAATCTTTCCTTATTTGTTAGCCATCACATGATTCTAAACCTGCACGACTTTCTTATATCTGCTGAACACAAAAAGAAGACATTTTGAAGATGGTGCCCCAACGACTCTGGGTCCCCACTAACTTCCATTGTATGTTTCCTAATCCACTGAAACAGATCTCAAAATATCTTCTTTTGTGTTGTGTTTTGTGTCGTGTAAGGTTCTGAATGACATGAAGGTGAATAAATCATGGCCTACGTTTCATTTTGGGACAACTCTCTTTTTATATAAAATGAAGTTATTAGGATAGCCAAAGATGTAAATTGTTTAACTAACCCTTTAAGTAACCCACTGTAAAAGAACATACAACTTAATAAAGAGTTTTGTTTAGATTCAACAGTCATTTTTTACCACTAGCAAACTACCTGGTAGTGTGATCTGTTTCCTGGTATGACCGAAGATTCTTGGTGACCAAACAGCTCAGGAACGTTTCAGCGATATAGCAGCCGGCGTTCTTAACATGATGATGTCACATTTAAATTTACTCACATCTACCTTGAGGCCATTCTTTTCACCAGTCACAACACATATATTTCTTATGTGGTAATGTCACGACTAAATGACTCATGTTCTGTCTGTCTGTCTGTCTGTGTGTGTCTGTCTATCTATCTGTTTTTCTTCTCTAGCTCTTCCTTTTTCTCTGTGTTTATGTGAGTTTTATCTGGAAAACATTCCCACTTGCCAAGTGAACACTCATCCCTCTTTGAGACAGCCAACACATGGTATAAAATTTTGGAATTAAGATGTGAGTACCTTGCAAGACATCATACTGCCCTTACAATGATGATGTCACACGCAATGGCACTGATGTCTACGAAGATTAGTCATACTGGCCTTTTCAGACTCGATGATATCATTAGTGTTTGGTGAATCACTCACTGTGTCAGTGCTTTTGAAATGGTTTAAATAATGAAAGTATGAACATGAATGTGCATGTCATCATCAGTGGAGTCTTGGGAATAACCAGATGACTCATCCAACTCATCCAACAGTCTGATTATTTGTCTACGTTGCCAATAAGTTAGTGTGATAGGTATAATGATCAGACCTTTGCTTATCTTAAGCCATACATAATATAAGTTCAAACATCTAAACTAAAAGAGGCCGCCCTTAAAAACTGCTTAGCAGCAGGTTACTAAGCACAGGAAGCTATAAAAGGACAGTAGATTTTAAATGGCGTCATTGGCTTATTATATTCAATATCAAACAGCAGAATTGGTGATCCTTCTTCATTGATGTCTGTTTGACGTTTTAGCAGAATATGCATTTACTCCAACCTCCAACAGTCAGTCTGCTGACATTAGTAAAACATTATTAAAAAACATGGAATTAGCTTCCACTGCTATGCAGATGATACCCAGCTATATATCTCAACAAGACCAGATGATTCCTCCCAGCTATCCAAATTAGCAGAGTGCATCGAAGATATCAAACATTGGATGACTTGTAATTTCCTTCTTTTAATCCATCCATCCATCCATTTTCTTCCGCTTATCCGGGGCCGGGTCGCGGGGGCAGCAGTCTAAGCAGAGATGCCCAGACATCCCTCACCCTAGACACTTCCTCTAGCTCTTCCGGGGGGACACCGAGGCGTTCCCAGGCCAGCCGGGAGACATAGTCCCACCAGCATGTCCTAGGTCTTCCCCGGGGTCTCCTCCCGGTCGGACGGGCCCGGAACACCTTCCGGGGAAGGCGTCCAGTAGGCATCCGTAACAGATGCCCAAGCCACCTCAGCTGACCCCTCTCGATGTGGAGGAGCACCGGCTCTACTCCGAGCTCCTCCCGGGTGACCGAGCTTCTCACCCTATCTCTAAGGGATCGCCCAGCCACCCTGCGGAGGAAGCTCATTTCAGCCGCCTGTATCCGGGATCTTGTCCTTTCGGTCATGACCCAAAGCTCATGACCATAGGTGAGAGTAGGAACGTAGATTGACCGGTAAATTGAGAGCTTCGCCTTGCGGCTCAGCTCTTTCTTCACCACGACGGACCGGTACATCGACCGCATTACTGCAGAAGCTGCACCGATCCGTCTGTCAATCTCCCGTTCCATCCTTCCCTCACTCGTGAACAAGACCTTACTGCCGGCAATGCGAACCAAGCTCCTGCTTCGGTCGTACAGGGACCTGACAGCCCTTAGTAAAGGACCACAGACCCCATACTCCCGAAGCACCCTCCACAGGATGCCACGAGGGACACAGTCGAATGCCTTCTCCAAATCCACAAAACACATGTGGATTGGTTGAGCAAACTCCCATGAACCCTCCAGCACCCTGTAGAGGGTGTAGAGCTGGTCCAGCGTTCCACGGCCTGGACGAAAACCACACTGTTCCTCCTGAATCCGAGGTTCTACTATCGGCCGTATTCTCCTCTCCAGTACCCTGGCATAGACTTTCCCGGGAAGGCTGAGAAGTGTGATCCCCCTGTAGTTGGAACACACCCTCCGGTCCCCCTTCTTAAAAAGAGGGACCACCACCCCGGTCTGCCATCCCAGAGGCACTGTCCCCGACCGCCACGCGATGCTGCAGAGGCGTGTCAGCCAAGACAGCCCCACAACATCCAGAGACTTGAGGTACTCAGGGCGAATCTCATCCACCCCCGGTGCCTTGCCACTGAGGAGTTTCTTGACTACCTCAGTGACTTCGGGTTGGGTGATGGACGAGTCCACCGCTGAGCCCTCAGCCTCTGCTTCCTCAATGGAGGACGTGACAGTGGGATTGAGGAGATCCTCGAAGTACTCCTTCCACCGTCCGACGACATCCCCAGTTGAGGTCAACAGCCTCCCACCTCCACTGTAAACAGCATTGGTAGGGCACTGTTTCCCTCTCCTGAGGCGCCGGACGGTTTGCCAGAATCTCTTCGAGGCCAGTCGATAGTCCTTCTCCATGGCCTCACCAAACTCCTCCCAGAGTTTTTGCCTCCACAACCACCCGGGCAGCAGTCCGCTTGGCCTGCCGGTACCCGTCAGCTGCCTCCGGAGTCCCACAAGCCAACCAGGCCCGATAGGACTCCTTCTTCAGCTTGACGGTTTCCCTTACTTCCGGTGTCCACCACCGGGTTCGGGGATTCCCGCCTCGAAAGGCACCGGAGACCTTACGGCCACAGCTCCGAGCGGCCGCTTCGACAATGGAGGTGGAGAACATGGTCCACTCGGACTCAATGTCTCCAGCCTCCCTCGGGATCAGGTTGAAGCTCTGCCGGAGGTGGGAGTTAAAGATCTCTCTGACAGGAGACTCGGCCAGGCGTTCCCAGCAGACCCTTACAGTACGTTTAGGTCTGCCAAGTCTGTCCAGCTTCCTCTCTCGCCATCGGATCCAACTCACCACCAGGTGGTGATCAGTTGACAGCTCCGCCCCTCTCTTAACCCGAGTGTCCAAAACATACGGTCGCAGGTCAGATGAAACGACTACAAAGTCGATCATCGACCTTTGGCCTAGGGTGTCCTGGTGCCATGTGTACTGATGGACACCCTTATGCTTGAACATGGTGTTCGTTATAGACAAACTGTGACTAGCACAGAAGTCCAATAACTGAACACCGCTCGGGTTCAGATCAGGGGGGCCGTTCCTCCCAATCACGCCCCTCCAGGTGTCACTGTCGTTGCCCACATGGGCGTTGAAGTCCCCCAGTAGGACGACGGAGTCCCCAGTCGGAGCACTTTCCAGCACTCCTCCCAGGGACCCCAAGAAGGTCAGGTACTCTGCACTGCCGTTCGGCCCGTAGGCACAAACAACAGTGAGAGACCTAACCCCGACCCGTAGGCGCAGGGAGACGACCCTCTCGTTTACCGGGGTAAACTCCAACACATGGCGGGAGAGCTGGGGGGCTATAAGCAAACCCACACCAGCCCGCCGCCTCTCACCATGGGCAACTCCAGAGTGGTGAAGTGTCCATCCTCTCTCGAGGAGTGTGGTTCCAGAGCCCAAGCCATGCGTAGAGGTGATCCCGACTATCTCTAGTCTGAACCTCTCAACTTCACGCACAATCTCAGGCTCCTTCCCCGCCAGTGAGGTGACGTTCCACGTCCCTAGAGCTAGCTTCCGTATCCAGGGATCGGGCTGTCGAGGCACTCTCCTCCGACTGCTGCCCAATCCACTCTGCACCGACCCCCTATGGTCCCTCCCGCACGTGGTGAGCCCACGGGAAGGCGGCCCCACGTCGCTCCTTCGGGCTGAGCCCGGCCGGACCCCGTGGGGAAAGGCCCGGCCACCAGGCACTCGCATACGAGCACCGACCCTGGGCCTGGCTCCAGGGTGGTGCCCCGGTTGCGTCATACCGGGCGACGTCACGGTCCTTGGTATTTTTAACATCATAAGGGATTTTTGAACCACTCTTAGTCTGACCCGTCGCCTAAGACCTGTTTGCCTTGGGAGACCCTACCAGGGGGATATAGCCCCCGACAACATAGCTCCTAGGGTCACTCGGGTACTCAAACCCCTCCACCACGGTAAGGTGGCGGTTCAAGGAAGGGCTTTTAAATTCTAATTAAACAGAAATATTACCTATCGGACCAAAGACACGTAAACCGTATATTTCGGATTATAACCTGCAAGTTGAAGGATGTACTGTTACTCCAACAAATACAGTAAAAGATCTAGGCGTTATATTAGACAGAAACCTGTAATTTCGAAATCACATCTCAAATGACACAAAAACAGCCATTTTCCACCTTCCACAAAATATTCTATGTGTCTCTGCCGCAGAGAAGCTTATTCATGCATTTATGACCTCAAGACTTGACTACTGTAATGCACTACTTAGTGTTTGTCCTGCATCATCAATAAACAAACTACAGTTAGTTCAGAACGCAGCTATCAGAGTTCTAACCAGGTCCAGAAAATACCATCACATAACCCCAATTTTATCAACCCTTCACTGGCTACCCATTAAGTATCGTATTGACTTTAAAGTTCTTTTAATCACTTTTAAAGCCTTAAAGGGTTTAGCCCCTACCGACATAACAGAGCTTCTATCACACTACAACCCATCACGGTCTCTAAGATCTCAAAACTCAGGACTTTTAATAACACCTAGAATAACTAAATCCACCAAAGGAGTTTGAGCTTTCTCATATGTAGCCCCTAAACTCTGGAATAGCCTTCCTAATGCTATTCGAGGATCAGACACACTCGCTCAATTTAAATCTAGATTAAAGACACATCTTTTCAGACAAGCATTCACTTAATGCAAAATATGGTAAATAAACCACCGGGAGACTGCTGACATTAGATATTATTTACTAGAATCATTTAACTTATATAAACACCATGTGCTGTGTTTTACCTTTTTTGTTTTTCGGTTTTCTTTTATTCCCCTGTAAAGTTGCTTTGGAACAATGCACATTTTGAAAAGCGCTATATAAATAAAATTGAATTGAATTTTCCAATGTGAATTGATTGAAGCCAAAGTATATTTTCAGATTTGGATTACACAAATGAATAAAAAATGTTTCATAAAAATTCAGAAGAATTGTATTTTTGGTAACTTTAACTCTAAGGCATCTCCTAAGAAAATGAAGTTGAGTAAGTAGTGTCGCTATTTCAGCAAATTAATCCCTAACACTGCTTATTAGCATACATTAAAATACAATTCTTCTGAATTTTTATGAAACATTTTTTATTCATTTGTGTAATCCAAATCTGAAAATATACTTTGGCTTCAATCAATTCACATTGGAAAATTCAATTCAATTTTATTTGGAGATCGTGGAGATCGATAAAGGTTCACGCTTTCGTAGAGACCATAAAGACCATGGCCGTTTGCCAATTCCAAGAATGCAAAGAACAGACTGGTGTTCTCATGGAGATCGGTCTTGCGACGCAGCCTTGGAAGAACGAACTTGGATGGACTCGCCGCAGTGACATCTGGGACTTCAGGCAGGTTCTGTGCGCCCGCAAGGCTGCATTCGATGCATCCTTAATGTCGAGAACACATCCGGGTACTTTCATGCTTTCTTTGTTCTTGTGTATTGTGTACTTGGATATTACAATCAGACTTTGACTTTGATGATGACATAGAGTGAGAACACAAGGACATAAAATCGCTTAAGAATGCATATTGGGAAACAGCCATGTGTATGCGTTCACCCAGCGTAATGTTGATTGGTTTTCCTGTGATTAGAAAAGCAGCTGCAGGTGTCCAACAACGGAAGGAGGCAGTATTGACTCAGGGCCCCATGAGGGCGCTCATGTTTTCAGTCTGTGTTTGGGGGCCAGGCAGCTGGAGCACTCAGGGTGACAGAAACTCACTCAACCTTTTTTTAACAACCGCGTTATTTGGGCTGCATGGGGTCATCCCTGCCAGAGTAAACCTCTTGCTACAGAAATTAAAGTCTTGCACAAGGATAAACACTTCTCTGTCCAATCACAATACACACTGCTTATTTCAAAGACAGATCACGTTCACACTATTAACATTTCAAAGCATGATCAAATCACTGAGCACATTACTTTTGATGTATTCCCCTCAGCTTTTTCTTTATGGACGCAAGGGAGGCGTCTCTCCCTAAAAAAACAATCAACAGTGCAAAAATAAAACAAATAAATATTACAGCAATATTAAATAGTGTATAAACCACTCATTTTTCTAAACAATGTCCAACAGTGACATCAGCGGATGAAGTTTCAGAGGGAGGCAGTGTCTCTTGTCTCTCCTGAGCTCACTGACGTCTCAAAGTCTGGGGTAATGTAAGGGGAATACAGGTGAAAAGTCAAATGAGAACGGCACTTCATCAATGTGATTGTATATTGTACTTATTTTTTGGTAATTAATATAATATATACAATAGTTTATCAGTCTATATAGTGTCACACACGTCGTGTATCTTACAAAAAAAATTCTTACTTCACGATGCTACATAACGTTTGGCTATTCCCGCACCAACGGGACGAAACAAAGAATACACAGCTACACACCTCAACCCAAGCGGGGCATGAGAATAACACCAAGCAACGTGAGGCAAGGACAAAGTCAATCGACAGCCGTTCATTAACCCCTAAACAGCGCCGACACAGACTGCCAAGCGACACAGAGCTCTGCCGGATGCGAACAAGGGCAAAACAGCAACGTGGTCACATTAGCTCAAGGTTAATTACGAAAGGTCATTGATATCCTTATGCACATTAGTGAACCTGGCAGACACGAAGCAAAATTTATAATACTTGTTAAACTCCCATAAAACTTAACCAAACCCATTTATACATACCGCAGCAAACACTATAAATCTCGCCATTCATGGCCGTCACTTTGACAGCAGCCTAACACCTGAGGCCAACAGGAGAAAGGGACAGCAGGGACTCTGCCACCAGTCGGCAAACATATTACGCTTCCTAATAAGAAATACAATTACTTTGACGCCACAGAGAGGCGGTACCAACAATGACTCGCATCCAGGTGGACAACTAAAGAAGTTCAAGACTACTAATTAAAATGAGTGAAATCACATGGCCACACAGGCACACGTGATTCACTCTGCTACACTAGGAAACCGTCTAAAATTAAATATACAATAAATGTGTATATTACTTTCCATGTGCCACGCTATTAAACAAACACAGACTTGAAGTTAACTTCGGGCCGGGCGCGTTTGCACGATAAAACTATAGATGCACTGTTGTGGTCAGTGACGAATGTGGTTGGAATGTGGTGACCACGTGCCAAATTGTGTGTCAGAATGTGTCACATAGGCTACATTTGTTTGAGTGAGTTACTTTTTGTTAGTGTATTTAGATCATACAAACTTTATGTGTATTTGAAGCACAGTTTTTGCCACTAGCCACTAATGGCAAATTTTTCATCAAGTTTGCAATTTGATGAGAACTCTAAAATGAGCAAAGAAAGACACCAAACTGTTACAAATTTAACATTTCACTGTCTTTTGACCTTTAAATGGTGCCGGTCGCAAAAATGTATGAACCCTCAGGGAATTACTTGATATGCCATGAGGAATCTAAAGAGACCGCCCTAACATTTGGCCTCCTAACACTACAGGAGAAGACAATTTATCTTCTTGTCCATTTTAGAATCAGTAATTCAATTAGAATATTTAAAGCTCAATGGCACGACAATGGTGAAAGTCACCAGAAGTTTACATAAGTGCCTGCAGGAGGTTCCATCTTTAACAGTGGGCACTCCTCCAAAACACATATTATTCCACCGTCTATGCTATCATAAGACAGTGCCTGCACTGTGTTCACAGATGCTATAGATGGCCTTCCCCATTTAAGGTCTGTGGTGTACTACAAAGCCGGAGCGATCGCATGCCTCCCAACCAAATTCAGTGATGCTTTGATGTGGTGTAGGCATTCAGCTGAATAGCCATCCATTAACTACTCTTGTTTTCTTTTGCACTTCTTTTTTGTTTATCTGTAGTTTAAATGCCCTGTTTTCCCATTCCATCGTGTATTTAAAACATAAACACACAGCCAGGTCCCACCCATCCCACCTTGGCACAAAAATTCTTTTGATCTAGCTGCCAATGAAAGGTGAAATCATGTGGGTGTGCATTTTATAGCCTCAATTTACATAATGGCAAGAATGCACTCTTAAATTAAGTTCACCTTGACTTTCTTTAAACCTAATGATTTTCTCATAAACATCTATTTAGAGTAAAATATTTGACTGTAAGACGCTCCAACAAAGAATGAGTGAAAATTAGATCTGCTCCCAGTATAACATCTCTTAGCCAATCAAATAATGCCCGTCTAACAGAATGAGATATCTGGCCAACAGTTGTAGACTTTCTAGAAAGCATTCCAGCAGTCAGAATCCATCCAGTGGTTGACACACGGCATTGCATTACAGGCAGACTTGTATTTGTCATGGGTTTTTGATAGGCCGTCTTTGCCAGGGTCTCTGGGCTGTGGCGCTCAGAACCAGATTCACAGAGGCGTGTTGTTTATGAGACCACTGATGGTTTTACAAGAGCATTTTCTTTTTGCTTTATTTATAGAAGTGTCATAAAAACTTGAACTGTTATGTAATGCATTCTTAACAGGGAGCAGTTGTTTAAGCCATTTAAACTTTTTTTACAAAGTTAAAAGCCATTTAATGGATTTCATGTGTTGAGAGATGATTACTGACATCTTTACTAATGTAATATAGGAAGGGTGTGATCAAGCATATGTGCCTATAAACATGACAAAGTCTATGCAAGCTTTCAAACTGTTGAAGAGAAAACTTCAGAGCAATTGAAATAACCAACATGTAGGTGTAACAACAGAGATCATTATGGAAAACAAGACATGGAATACACTGTCAAACCAGCGGGTCTTGGTTTGTCTGGTAGATTGGCCATTAGCTTGTGCTGGTGAATGCCATGACTGTACCATTTGTCAAGAATGGAAGGCAGAACCCAGACGCAGGCAGACGAAGGGTTAAATATATAACTTTTATTAAATAAAAACCCACGATGGGGAAAACATGAACAAAACAAGTAGGCAAATCCAAAACTTCCCACAAGGGGGACAAAACAAAACAGGGTCTTTGGGATAAAAAATAAACTAAAAGTCCACAAACTTGACAAGAGGAACAAGGAGGGACAGGTACTTGCTTCCTAGAGCTGGGGGAAGGGGTGGAGCAGGAAGGTCTGGGCGTGGTAGGGAAACCTTTCTTGAAGCGGGAGGGGCTGGGACGGGTAGGGCGGGCTGGGACAGATAAGGTAGGGAAAGGCAAGGGCAATGCCGACTGCCGGTTGGACAGGGCTGGGCTCCAGTTAGAAAGTTTCTTTTTTTAGAAAGTTTCTTTAGATGGAGTTCATTTTAAAATCCTCTTAGAAAGTCAGGCAATATTGAACATAGCTAAACCTTGGATATGTCTTCAGTAGAATTTGGCTGGTACAAAAATACTTTAGAGTTCAGTTATTGTTTTAGGTTGAGGTCAACGGCTCTCACAAAAGACAATCTGAATATCATCAATGGACCTAAGTCCAATTAAATAAATACTTCAGCTTCTTATAGTTAGCTAGACTTAGAGCCTGAATAATCATGATAATTGTGGCAATTTAGTGGCTTTAGTCTTACAATGCTTCGGTTTGTTAATTGTACCGAAATCGTACCATATGGGACTGACCTCTCAAGCTGACCTCTGAGTAGTCATTGCTCTAGGGAAATCTTGCAAAAGTGATCTGCTTCTACACTTTAGTCAAGCACAAAGAGGTTCTTCAGCAAGGAAATTACTTTAAATGTATACTTTCACACAGAGAGAAAAAAGTTGAATTCTTCAAGAGCTAATTGCTTGTATAGATGCTTTGGGAAGATTAAACTGTCGTGCAAAAGTTTTGGTCAACTAAATTGATGCTATATTGAAGATCCATGAATTAAGAATAACTGCTGATATTCATACTCAAAGACTGACCCGAGTGATTAGAGTACAGACATAAACTCTGACACTTAAGTTGTTGTTTGTTCTCATGTGACACATTCTTTAATCTCATCAGGTGAAGGGGTATGGAATACATAGTTCTAGGCTTGAAACAATAATTGATAGTAGGTCATTTTGGACACGTAAGCCATTAAAAGGTTTACAGTCCAGCCTGAAAAACAGCAGTTTATTTTAAACGTATATGACATTATTACAAATGTATTTGACATTAAAGATCCGTCTGCTCATATTTTCTGCATGAAAAAAGCAGTAAATGGCTTAAACTCTTAGCATAAATGTTTCATGTTTACAGCCCGAGTTACATTGGTATTGTTATGTCAAACATTGCAATTATAGGCGTGACTCCTATTTTGTGTAAATATGTAAGGGATAATCCACAGCTAGCCATGCGTTAAAAAGTTTTTATGCACACCCTCCAGCCAAACAGAATCGAGTATTCAAACAGACCATGGTATAAACAAATAATATTGCATGGGACTCACACCCACATTTAAACACGATCACTCCCTTAGCATTACATATTGCCAAAGCTGAACTCAGGTCTATTGATGTTAAAAAATGTCCACCAAAAAATATACATTGAAGGTCTCGGAATCAATAATGAGGGCCTGAAGTGGGAGAAATGTCATGTTTGAGGGGTGAACCCAACGGGCACATTAACCAGGTACAAAAATAAGCTTTCAAAATTTGTCAGAGTGTACTCTTTGCTCAGTAGGGAAACAAGACCACAAGTTAAGCCACATCTGTAAAGCTCATTACAGGCTAGAGATTGGTAATGTTTCACTGTAATTCACCTCATGATAATAAGCCTGCCCACGTGTGAGCGAGGCATGGAGCGGTGGCCACCATCTGGGACTGAGTTACGGAGAAAAGAGCAGCTGGACCGGAATCCTGATTTATTTCAAGTCATACCACTCAAAATGACCTCTGCCCTTGTTTTCTCAAGCAACCACGCCAAAGTTGGAAACCCCACAACACACGTAAGAAGGCTGCTAGTCGCACATCTTCAATGAAATAAAAATAATATGCCACACTGAATCACAACATGTTTGCGCTCAGAACCAGACGTATAATTTTATTGTATTTGCGATTGTGTGTGTGCGGGCAGGCGGTAAGGAAAGTGATGTCATCGGAGCGAGAGAAACCCCCACCACAAAGCCGACAGCCTAAAATGTAATGTTTCACATGGCTTTGGCTCCAAGCCCCCTTTGAGGTCAGGCACATCTCTCTCATCATTGGGAGCATTAGGGGCCAGACTGTGTGTCTCTGGGTGTCTCTACAAATGGGGTACCCATAGCCTACATCTTTTAATACGTACCCTTTTATTTTTATCATTACCGTAATCATTCATTCTACACACTCTGTCAGCATCCTATATTTCAAGTTCTCTAAGCTTGCGATGTCAGCTCTGTAGTACTTCAAGAGAAGTGTGTCTATCCCATGACATGTCTAAATTGTGATGTGGCGTGGTGATCCCGTTACCCCACGAAATCCGTTTTCCAACTGTCTGGTTTTATTAGTAGACCCTGTTTCCCACTTTCCAGACGAAGACCCAGAGCTTTTTGGGAGCAAAGGGGCGACACCGGACAACTCAACACTGGATGACCGGATGACTCTCCCTGTCTTTTTCCTTGTACCACTGCCCTTTAGACAGACATCCAATCTTTCGCTCTTGACACAAATGTGTTTTTTCCTCCGTTTATGTTCAAAGTTGCTTATATTAGCTCAAATTGCCTTCTGGTCATGTGTACACCCTAACTAAACTCATCATTTTGTTGTCTCCCATAGACCGAGCCAATATGGTGACGTACGCCTGAAATGCTTTGGGGTTTCTCAAGTCTGACTCATTAGCACAACTAGAAGCCAGTGGGAAAAGAATTGTGCCCTTTGAGACCACACTGAGCCCCCTCTCTCTGGCCAAGATTGCCAGTGGGGAGACGGAGGGGCGGGTCACTGCTGAGTGGTCAGACAACAGCAAACTGAGGAGGTAAACCAGAGTCTCAGTCATAACCACTAAACACTGCTCGGTGCTTTATTGTGGTCAGACCTCTTATGCTGTCATTGACAAAAACGGAAACCGTATTCTATCAGAAAAATTAAATAACATAATATATTTTAGTTCTACCATAACATGGCCAAGTCTGTCCCGCTACATATGTCATAATTTAACGGTTAAGCCAGTCAGCTTGTTTTGCTGAATGGAAATGTGAATGAAGAATAACATTTTCTAAAAGAAAAAAAATGTTGAGTTTTTGTCAAGTCCAATAACTATTTTGCAAAGCTTTCAGTATCTTGCCAAGAAATACACAATATTTTGAATCTCTTTTGAAGTTTTCCAACTGATGCTTATCAAAATGAGCTGTTTTGAGATCAAAATGGAGATATGAAGATAATTTACACAAACCATGGCTTACTGTAATACATAGGGTTGTAATTATTAAGCATGCTTTAGTTCACAGAGGGGTAAAGGAATCTGTATATTTGAATATTCTTGAATTCATCATGTTTACACAATTACAGACTGCATCAACCTTCCGCTTTGGCCATGCAACCACTATTTTTAGTTATGTAATGAAACAACAAAATTATATTCACAAAATTATTTTTTCACATATTAGGGAGGAAAGAACTCACAATTCACTGTAAATAAAAAAGGCCCACACAACAACAACAAAATCTTACTACTAATTTCCCCTAGCTTTTTTTTGTGCACTGGATTGCACTTAAAGGTAAGTTACAGTGGTGCGTTGGACTTATGCCATATAACGCTGCGGTTTTCATTTTTATGCATCAGTGTCCGCATCGACAGGCAATGACCACTAGTCAAAAGTGTCAACGCGCGTGTTGCTTGTGTAACAAAGACAAGAGCCGAAGAAGAAGCAGCTTGTTGAAAAGTCACTTTTGTGCAGCTTGAGATGCTAAATACAGAGGAACAGAAGAAGATGAGTTGACAATTGTAAAAAATTTTCAGGGTTCCTGTCTAATGTGTCTTTGTTTCCTCCTCATGTTGATGTTTTGTTTCTTTGAGCACACGGTGTGGTTACAGCCAGCCATGTGTTTTCTTGTTATTGTGGTGTGAGCCCGGCTCCTCGTTACCCTGTTGTCTCCACGTTACTGTTTCAGTCTTCTCACCTGTTCTAATCTCTACTCTCTCCACTCATGTCTGTCGTTTGCCTCATGACTCTCACCTGGTTTACTGTGTGTCGTCTCTCTCTCTCCCCTCCTGTTTCTAGTTTGGGTTTTGATATCCTTCCCTTTATATTCCCTTCTGTTTGGCAGGCCTTTGTCAGATCGTTGTACGTTATGTGTGTATGTCGGCCTGTGTATGTCGGCCTGTGTATGTCGGCCTGTGTATGTCGGCCTGTGTATGTCGGCCTGTGTATGTCGGCCTGTGTATGTCGGCCTGTGTAGGTCGGCCTGTGTAGGTCGGCCTGTGTAGGTCGGCCTGTGTAGGTCGGCCTGTGTAGGTCGGCCTGTGTAGGTCGGCCTGTGTAGGTCGGCCTGTGTAGGTCGGCCTGTGTAGGTCGGCCTGTGTAGGTCGGCCTGTGTATGTCGGCCCTGTTCTCCTGACTACCTCAGTCTTTGTTAAAATATTGCTAGTCGCTGATATCTAGTTCTAGTTCCCAGTTACCTCTCCTCAGCAGTTTACTTTAGTTCATTATTTTCTCTTTGATTCATTGTCTCGTGTGCTCTGCCTCGTTCTGTCTGGTCTCTTGTGTGCCTCTAGTTCCCGTTGCCATCCTGGACTCTCAGCTCCCTTCACCCAGGCATCTCTCCACCAGTGGTCATCTCTATAGTTATCGACTGGTCGTGGATTCTCCCCATTTCATGTTCTCCCTTTGTAGGTAAGGGATCCAGCACTTTCCTGTGATCTCATCTCTCCGGCGGGTCCAGTTTTCCTGCCAGTTGTCGTTTTGCCGGTGGTGCCTGGCGAGTGGACTTGTTGTCTTGCTAGATATTCCCTTTACTTTTGTATCAAAACTGAGTTTTTTTGCCCCGCATTTGAGTCTGCCTGCCTTGAGATCCCTGACACATTTTTTTTGGAGAGGTGCAGGGGCGCAACTACTCAGTGTTAGGGGGGTGTGCAGAAACAGTTTTGGCGCCCCCCCTTAATAAAAAAGTGTGCCGGACATCATCATGTATGGGCTAGAAATAATAAAGGTTTATTTTAAAAGTATATCAGACAGCTACTGTAAGCCTACCATAATTATATGGTATATGGACACAAATATATAAAAATGTATTCATGGAAATTTCTCTGCCATTTCTTTCTTTTTGCCGTATCTAAAACGTACCGATCCGTACCGAAACGTGACACAAGTGTATCGTATCGAACCGAACCCTGAATTTTGTGAACCATTATACCCCTACCTTTTCCATATTAATAATATTAAGAAATGAATCTGTTGGTATCAAGTACCAAGTTGGTATCAAGCTCCCTCTACACTTCCACCTAATGTTAGACCTACCTGTTGCTTTCCCCTGTCTTTCCGGATCCACCATCCTCACACCTGAATAAAATAAACTTTGCTGTTAAATATAGCAGCCTAAATAGATTTTTTTAATCAGCCTAGGGATGGCATCAGATAAGACAACTATTATGCAGTAAGGTTGTGCTGCTGTTGAAATTACATTAACATTTGGGATTTTAAAAAGTACAAATATGACACACACACATACATATAGAAAAGTAATTACAGGGTCACATCTCTCTCTGTTTAAAGGTCTGTGCTGATATATATATACATACATACATACATACATACACATATAGCACAGATCTTTAAAGAAGGAGAAATGTGGCCCTTGCAGCTTCCATGTCACCCAGCAGATGTAAAGTAGCCTGTATGTCTGACAGCACAGCTGAGCTAACATGAAGCTAATGGTAAAATAAAATCCATGATAAACCAGCTTTATTGCATAAGGAATGTTTTCCAGCTTCTAGTCATTTATTGTGCATGCTACCTTATATTTACCAGTTCTTATTTTACTTTAATAAAATTTTGATATATCATGCAATAGGGTTTAACCAAAATATAAATGTAGATATCAGCATCAACATTATTTTGGATTAAGTTAGCAAACACTTGCCAGTCAATATTTATATTTGCAAGCCTCCAACTTTGGTAGCAAATCTATTCATGATTCCACGGTCGGTTGCTCAGCAAGCTCGCTAGCTAACGTTAGTCTGTTAACATGAATATTGTATTTGCAAGAATAGACGTCACATTTTGAATCCTACCTGTTGCCTTTCACCATCCACGTATTTAGCTGCTGTCGCATCCCTTGACAGGACGTGTCCTTTTTCCATCTTTCTTTTTCTATTTTTTAGCCCCCGACAGCTTTTTTGGTTTATCCATCTTTTTCAAATTCAAATTTCAACGACAACTCACTAACGTTACTGCGTACTTAACGTAACTCACGGCGCCCCGCCCACTCGCGAGGTTACCCTTCTATGTCTAAATAAATTATATGATGGAATCTTATGAGGGCACCGGTGCCGCCTAGCCTGTTAGTCCTCTTAAATGTATATAACTTTTTATATATACACTAACTTATATAAATTTTTTAAAAATGTTTCTTCAAGTTGCGTTATAACCTCTGTTAGATAAACATATTCAAGTTCCATTTTTACAGTGTAATGCTCCCAGGCAGCTCTTGAACATCAAATTTGAGTGACAGGATTTCTTTATGAAGAATCTCTGGTATTACACTGTTAAATTTTTTTTTTTTAATTTTACAGATTTTACAGTCAAATCACAGAAAACACTGCAAATTTACAAGAAAACATGAAAGCGTGTCATTTTACAAACTGTTAATGAAATGGTAAAAGTTTCTTTTGAGTTTTGCAAGATCTTTTGCAGTGTTTCATAAGTCCCAGTTCTATGGGGAGACTATAGATATATATGTCATGAATCTGCCTTCATGTCATGTCTATTCTTGGTCTTGAGGCAGATTCATGACAAAGTCTTATGTTTTATGTGAGAGAGAGATGTTGGTTCGATTGGCTTTCTTGCTCTCTCTCTGGTCCGTGTCTTTGTTCCCGCCATCTCGTTTCCTCGTTAACCTTCCCTGAGTGTTTCAGTACCCGCACCTGACCCTTGTTAATTATCCTCTGTCTGTCTCCCTTTAAAACATCCTCGTGTTCATTGTCCTGTGCTCGTTCGTTGTACATGTTACCTTGTCAATGATCCTAGTCGTGAGAAATACTTTCAAGTATATTCTAGTCTGTGTTAGTTTCAGTCTTAGTGGTTTATAGTTGAGTTCTTGTTCAGTGTTTAGTTATCAGTTATTGTGTGCCCTGCTTTTTCCCCTCGGGGGTTTTTGGTTTGTTTCCTGTTTTATTATTTATTAAAGCCTTGTTAACCCCTTCATCATCCGTGTCTGCCTGCACTTGGGTTCTCCTCTGTGATTCATAACATATAAGCAGATCTTTCATGTAACCTGTATACTCAGGTCATCTCTGATCTCTGGTCACTCAGTTCCTTTCACATATTTTATTTGAGCAAATCACCAGAGTCATAAGTGTCATGTGACCAATTAATCCGGCGCTGTAGGAAATTGATATCCTGACCATTGGCTAATGACACTAATAACCGATACTTATTAAATTGTAATGTGTAATAAAACGTGATACTGTATTATATTACGCTAATAAAATTGATTTTTTTTTGTTTATGCAAATAATTTTGGACTACACACAGCAACTTTTGAATTGCTGTCAAAAGAAAAAGAGTTTTTTTGGCCCCCAAAATGGTGTACATTTATTTCCAGGTCTAACAAGTTAAACAGCTAACCATGACCTCTTCACCAGCACTGCAGGGACATCATGAACGACCGAGAAGACAAAAGATTCATTCAAGCCAGTGTGATGGTAGACAGGAGGCTAAACTGCCCAGAAACTGTTTGAGGGAGCCGAGTGCCAATTCAGAACAAACACTGGCTACGCTGAGACTGCAGCGATGAGCACTTCATTCACATTAAAAGATTGACTCACTGTCTCCCACCCAGAAACGGGGGTGAATCACTCCAGATTAGGGGCCCCACAATTAAAGTTCCTGACACACATTTTTTCTATTTTCTTCCACGCCATGCCCTACAGTCAAAAACAAACTCTGTTTTGGAAGCTCTTCAGGGGTTTGCCCACCACAAAATTAAACCATGCGGGTCACATTTAACTGTACACACGACCACCAACAATCTTGTTAGCGGTATTTCTCTGTTTATCTTAAGTTTCCATGTACATGGCATGGCCACACTCATTCAGTCAGGCACACACACACACACACATAGGCAGACAAATGAAATGAAAATAAATGTACATTTCTTTTATCTGTGAAATTGAAAGCCAACCTCTAACTCGTTCAATGCACACTGGTTATGATAGGAGTCAGTGAAACAGAAATAATGTGTGGGTTAAAACATGCTGAAGCAATAATACTCTAATGTGTTCCATCTCTCATAAAGCGCTGTACCTGGTGCCACTCCGGCTACGCCTACATCCCGTACGAACACAACGCTCTCTCCAACACACATTACCCTGAGATCCCACACACGGATGTATAACTCTTACATAACTTCAAACGTATATGCTTGAGACCACACAATCTCAAAAACTATTCGGCTTATGAGCTGTGATCTACTGTTTATGTCTTTTTTAGACAGTGTGCTTTTCATCTGTCTAAACACACATACGAACACACCTCCATCACGTTTGCATGCTGAGATAAGCTGGCCCTGAATGTTAGCCGGACACTTGAATGTCACTGATTTATTTAACATAAACGTTGTATGTAAATTCATATCTAAAATATGATATAAATATAAGTTGTTAAAAGTTACGTTTTATCAATAGTTTATTCCGTTTTACCGTTTTATAGCTTATTATGCGATGACACTTTATAGAGACGTAACCGATATACTTTTTCGGGCTATTTTAAATGCTCGTGTACATTTCGTGTTCAAACAAAAGGCTTGTTTGTGTCTTTTAGAGGCGGTATTATTTGTTGGCTGTCTGTAATGGAGAATATCATTCACATGAAAGTTTTACTCGAGTAAAAGGGACTTTTCAGTGCATTAGTGTGACATTTCCACCAATCTTCTGAACATTTGTAAATAGCAAAGCAGACAAGAGGTGGATTAAAGAGTCTTGAGTCAGTGTTTTGTGTTTGGAAACAAAGTTCACGGGCTGGCTGGGAAAAGTGTCGAGCCCAATGACCTTTGTGTTGAAGCCACATGCAGTGACACAAAACCATCACTTGACCCAGACGCCCACTGTATGTCTACAAATCCGTTTAAGTATGTGGTAAACAGAGGAGTGTCCTATTCGTGCAAAGGAGCTGGTTCACTGACAGATGATAGACTGAAATAGATTTGAAAAATGATTTAACAAAATAAAAAGGTTTACATTCTGCCACTATGATATTAGGGCGTCGGGGTGGTTGCCAGAGCATTGCTATGCGGTTGCTCTAAAGTGTTCTGGGTGGTTTCGAGCATGCTGCTGTGTGATTTTAGAGTGTTCTCTGGGGCGACTATTGGTTCAAGTCAAAAGAGGCCACCCCGAGTGTCAATAAAACATTATAGACACCAGGGGGTGGGCTTCTCTGATTTGGGCCAGTCCCTAGATTTTATCATTTGTTTTATCATCCGCCAGGCAAAAATTGTAAGTCAGATTGCTCCGTAACACAAACAGTCTGGGAAGAGCTCAACATTAAGGTTTAATATGCTAATAAGAAGAAGCTAACGTAGGTTTTTGCCCAAGCGTACCATCTTTTCCCAAAATGTGTTTTTGAAGCTACAAGTTCTTGTGTTGCCCAAAGGGAATTTCATCCAAATATCTTTGCTGACCATTTTACTGCATTGTGTCTTTTTTAAACACGGTCGGTGGAAGATAAGAGGAGGAGGTATGGTGCTGAAGTAAAAGATGAGAGCTCGGCCGGAGGCTGTGGCTTTCTCTCTGTGCTATCTCAGCTTGTGGTGCTGACACAAGCAGAAGCAAGTCATGTTTGCGTTGCCCTGTCTGTTTTATATTACCTTTCATGTTTTTTTCACTGTTCTACATTTAAGAGCATTTTTATGTGAAATTGACCTCAGGAAACCTTTTTCATCTGGCTGAATGCATTTTTCTCTTCTTAATTTGAAAAGCTTGATCTTCCTGTGCATGTCGGGCAGCATCAAAAGAGGCCTTGTGGGGTGAGCGTGCATGTTTTCCATATTTTAAATCACACCTTTGAAATTTCTTCGGAAGGCCGGTCCACTTAACCCATGAGTCGGCAACCAAGTGACGGTTTCTTAAACTATCCCCAATTGTAATTGCTCTATAAAGCACTACATTAAAGTATGTCTGCTCTCAAAAGTCTTCCTGCGATTTACTCCATTTTTTAGGTGAAACAATTTACACAAAAAATGTTACATTTTATAGCTGTGAAATCAATGAAATATACTGTTTATATTGAGTGAATCTAAGTACGTAAATGTAGTAAATCTGAGTTACTCGATTACTTTATGAGACAAATAAAATCGAGTAGGTCTACTTGATTTATTTTGTCATATAAATAATTGAGTTACTCAGATTTACTTATTTTTTAATTGCATTTACTCGGTTTAAACAATATATTTATTTGATTTCGCAGGTATAAATTGTGTGTAAATTGTTTCACCAAAATAAATGAGTAGATATAATGGAAAATATAGCACTATTTTTGTTAAATTTAAACTATTTTCTAAATGTAAATGTGAATTTAAAGCAATATTGGACTGCCAATTATCAAAATGTTGCATTTATTTGTTTACATTGTATTAACCCTTTACTCCAAAAGTACTTTACAATGAATAATAAAACCAAGTTATAAAGACAGCACACATTATTTAAATTTAAAGAAAAATATTTGTTAATTAAACACTGGACGTGATGTTCTGAAATCATTTAAAAAAACCTTATCAACGTTTTCTAACATTTTAATATTGATGAAGATTGCATGTAAAATAGCCTTGATGACTAAACCTTTGGTTCCTGGTGCATATCAACCATATCGCTAACTTTTAAAGAAATACATGAATAAATGCTACTGGCACATGGAGGAGGTTCGTGCCCAATATTTTACGGTACATCAGTCATCCTGTACCCGAGTAGAGAAAGGCCCTAAAGCTCAAGTTTCTCTGTAGGGATGGTGTTCATGGGGTCAGCTTTTCTCTCCCTCCAAAAATAGGAGTCAATTTTCTTCCCGGTTAACCACAGCGCTTTCTGCAAAGCCTTTTCCGAATCATTTTGATGTTCACTGTCAAACTTCAGATGAGCCTTCTTGAGCAGGTGGACCTTGGGGGTGCATCAGGATTTCAATCTATTGTGGCATAGCGAGTTACCAATGGTTTGCTTGCTAACTGTGGTCCCAACTGTCATGAACTCATGAACAACCTTCTTCCGTGTAGTTCTGGGCTGATCTTTAACCTTTCTCAAGATCATCTTTACCCCAAATCTTGCAGGAAGCTCAAGGACAATTGATAGTTATTTTGTATTATTTCTATTTTCAAATGATAATAAATAATGTCACCAACAGTTGTCTCCTTCTCACCAAGCTTCTGTCTGTAGCAAGGTTTGCGCAGATCTACAATCTTGTCCCTGACATCCTTTGAAACGTATTTGGTCTTGATCGTGGTGGTGGAGAGGTTGAAAAGAAAGATACAGATTCTGTTGGCAGGCATCTTTTATATTCATACCAATCTGACTGTGGTCCATATAGGTACATAACCAATCTGTGGAGCCAGAATTCTTTCTGCTTGATAGGGGATCAAATACTTATTTCACCGACTGAAATGCAAATCAATTTATAGCCTTTATATTAAAAATGTCTCCCGATTATTTAATATTCTGTCTCTATCAGTTAAAATAAACCTATCATAAAGGTTATAGACCCTTCATTTCTTTGTAAGCAGGAATTCTTACTGAAAAAAATCAGTAGAGGATCAAATAATTATTTCCCTCACTGTATATAGTTGATCAATATGTTTGATGAGACCAAAATTTATGGGAAGATACTTACAAATATAACACGATATATTAAATAACACGTTATCATATATTGGAATCAGGTGCTTTTATATGGAAAGCATCAATTCCATTTGTATAATTCAATAAAGACTGCATGTGATTAAAAGGACGATGATGTCACTCTTGTACAAATAAATCAAAGAAATCAAATCAAATTATTTCTAAGGTTGAAACGCCCCAGTGTTACAGGGCTAAACACAAAGCTTACATGACAAATGAAAATAAGCAAAGAGATAAAAATAGTAAATGAACCAGCCACTCCCTAAAGACGTCTTTGGGATTTCATGCCCGGCTAACATTGATGTTTTAAATAAACCGAGACTCCTTGTACGGGCTGAATTGGCCTTTATTGTATGTGAAAGTCTGAGAGAGGGGAAAAGGAATGCTATTTGTTCCTCAGAGTGTCTGAGACATTGGTCTGTCTGGGGTGTTCATTTCCTGTCGGGCTCCAGCGTAGGTGCGAGGTGGGTGTTATGTTTCCTGCCCACGACCCGAGTCGACTGAAGTGAGGAGGGTGGAGGAGTGTTTGGAGACTGTCTGAATCTGTGAATGTGGCCAGAAAGATGACATTTTTAAAGGCCCTACACAAACACGAGCCACTAACCTTTTACGACACGATTTTGTCCTTCTTACCGATGCGTCAGCTCGTTCGCAGAGGTTTCTGGTTTTCTTCTTTCGTGCACAACCCAGCAGTTTTCCAGTGTGGTCACTTCACAACGTAACCTTACAACACTGAAGTGACTTTAAACATCATAGCGCACGAGAAGATGTGCCTCTGGTCTATTCTAAGGCCTGAGTGTGTGGTTAGGTCGTGCTTAGTTTGATAAATGTAGGTTAAATCCACACTACAGCTCCGGGTCGCTGGGCGGCAGTGCCATCTGTTGGTGGGATGTTGAATGGCTGTGAATGCCAGATTATTAAATCTCAGTAGTTCGCTTCAAAATTCGCACCATTGACTTTCCATAGTAGGAATAAAAACTGTGTAGAAATACAATAAATCCTAAAATATATTGTGATGTTTATTTGCACTTTTGTGGACATATGTACTTTATGAATATGATCATCTTTAAAGTTTTTTCAAAGTCTATAGGCACCATCTGATGTCATCGATGTACCACGTCATTGTCAATAATGTCTGTAATGTCAAAGCATCAAAAATGTTATTGTCTGTAATGATACTTTCAAACGTCTTTAGCCAAAAACTACTGGATATATTGGCTACTCATTATGTCAAACAGAACAAAAATATTGGCACCATGATATCAGGAGTTTCTTCCAAACCCCATCAGTATGTGATATTGTAGTCCCTATAGCCCCTGGATATGGCTTTAGTTCCTCCAGGATTATGGAATTGTGTTATGGAATATTTTTCATCCTCCGGGTAAAGACTATACATCTGACTAGATAATAGCACACGTAAGTAATAGCACATCTATCCTTAGCCACACGTTTCAAGATATCATGTAGGCCTACGTCAACATATATAGGCCAACATTATCCTTTACCTTAGCAATTACCTTTAGGTAAACATAAAAACGAGTGTCTATATGTTTAGTATAGAGTAAACGATAGAGTCAATATCATACAATTTTGCAGGATCTCAAAGAACCAAGCAAGACTAAAGCCATAAAACAAAGAGGACAGTGTGTCAATTTGAGTATTAATGCTGTGCAAAGAGCAGCTAGTGGTCAAGTTTTACGTAAAGGCCGTGAGGCAACAAATATAAACCTGAACAAAGTGCTTAATTGACTGGTAAAGAAAGACTTATTTGCCTTGAGATATTTAAGACGGTGCTATACAACTTTTCAATGGTATTCAAACGGTTTGTGTCCTGGCTTAAATGGTGGCATATTGAGCTAAAGGAAAGAGTTCTAGATTAAATATGCTCCATATAACCCACCTTTTTTGGCAGGCGGCACTAAACTGGCTATCTTCTGTTGGCACCGAATGTGGAATGAGGACAACTGTTTAAATCTTCTCAAATACCTAAAGGACTGAGAATGACAAACACTAACAGTTATCATGTGTCAGTTTCCACAACAAAATGATTCTTTGAACGCAATCTGCCTGAGTCTGGAAAACATTAACATGAAAACATTCAAAATAGCCTGCAATCCACAACGATAAAATTAAAATAACCGGGTTTATTATACTTGATTAGAAGTGGCTATTATTCGGATCAGTAATGAATGAAATGTTCACAGATTGAAAACTAATAGTTGTGTTGGCTAAAGCAAGAATCACTATTACTGCATTTCAGTCACACAGGTATTCAAAGAAAACAAAGAAAAGAAACGCAAAATATAAGTACACAAATGAAACTCAAACTGCGCAAATTGATCTGGGGATTACTTCTTTCTAAAAATGGCATGGGCGTACAGGGCCGGCCCAAGCCTTTACGGGATCCTAAGCAGAATTTTATTTGGGGCTCTCACTCTGCCCCCAATACAATCGACTACTGTCAATGTTTGATTATTTGCACGCACACTTTAAACCTAACACACCCTATTCTATTTTTGTAGCTGTGTAAAAAATAATTTCAAAATACATAAAAACACCTTTTTAAAGCCACACAGCCCTTGATGATGATTACATCTTTTTTTTCAGTTTACTTCCTTTACTTTCATTTCCAATAAGCACACAATTTTCTTAACCTTATCTCCAAATAAAACGCTGAGTGAACAGATAATTATAAATGTAAATGACATATTTTTCATGTAAATCAGCATTTTGTTGTTTTGCATAAATGAATACTGTCAGATGTTCGAAGAACAGACGTTGTAAAATATCGAATGATTTAGTCAATTAATGTCTTTTTCAACCCTAAAACATATAGCTAACTGAAAGTAGGGCCATCTTCTTTGATTCGCTCGGTCACTGCTCGGTTTTGTAACCAGTAACTCCCGCCTCCTTTCATTTGATTGGCCACCTCACTTATTTTGATATTGCAATGTTGCATTTAGTCAGGAATTTCAAAAATGTTGACACACAACAGAAAAAAAATGTGAGAAAATGGTTGTGTGTCGTGAATACATCACAAAATAACTGTATTTTCATGTGATCTTGGGGCCTCCCTGGTGGCGACAGGGCTCTAAGCAGCCGCTTAGTTCGCTTATGGGAGGATTGGGACGTGCCGCGAAATGCACCCCTGCCAGATTTTGCACCCCTTTCAAAAAAGCAGCTGTACGATTGGCTAATTCTAACCCTCCACCCCTAATCCTAATGCTAAATCCTGCATAATCTGGAAGGGGTGCATTTCTTGACATTACACCGGTTTTGTGGACGTACATAAGAGGAGAAACCAGACGAATCTGAGAGCAGAATGTCGCTGAAACCAACTCAACCCAGCATTATATGGCCACAAACACAGAGCACATTTTCTTTTCTAGAGAGCTTTTCGGGTGATTACGTTGGTTGGATTATTTACTTGTGACGTAGAGATAAAGTTTTTCATATAGTGAATAGATTCTTGTCGCATCCAAGAGTTTGTTAGCAAAACTTGTTCATTGGTGGATATCCTGTAATGGATTAGAAACTAAATTCCGATCAAAGATCCATAGTGGTTGCTCTGACTGTGATTTAGCCATGATACAATACATTCACAACTCAAAAGAAAGTCAAGCACGTGTTAATCCCACACTAAAGTGGCTCCCAGTAGTTTTCATATCATTTAAAACTTTTTTAAAGCCCATTCCTAGTCTCACAAGGTTTGTTATGACTAAATGACTTTGCACATTGAGTCCGAAATGTGCGCACGTTAAAAAATAAATACGACCCCACGTTGTGTCAATCACATTCACACACTCCCTCTGATATTTTTCGTCCATCATAAAAAAGTCCATCAGCGTTTTTCGCATCCGTAGCAAGCATTTTGAGAGGCGTTTTGACAAAACGTTTGTCGGAGACACTGAACAAACAAGTGCCAAATGCCAAAAAAACGAAGAAGAAAATTTCGGACTGTATGTGCAAAGACCTTAAGACTGTCCTCAAGTAAAAGGTCTTTCAGTGTCACATCACTGAGGTACTGGAATTCCCTTCTCGACATTTCTGTGATATTTCATGTCTTCCCATCTTTAAAACACAATTAAAATGCATTTGTTTACTCAGTGTTATTGAAATGTTTATGCATTTAGACTTTTGTGATTGCAATCAGTTCATGCCCTGCACATTTAGTTGCACTTTGTTTTTCCTTGTTGTCCTGTTTTCTCTCGTATCGTAGTTATCTAGTTTGTCTTTTTTCCTTTGCATACTTTCTTTTGCTTCAGTTCCAGTGTGTGCCCTGCATTATAAAGCATATGTGGGTTTGCGTTCAATACCTTTTTCGCAACCTTTAACTACTTAGAAAGTCAAAAGGAAATGAAAAATTTCTATGAATGTTGTTCAGACTGACTGAAGCCTGACACTAAAATGTGATAGATTAAATCTGGTCTGATAACACCAGAAACCAACTATAAATCAGATTAAGTAGCCTAACTGTACTCTCCTGGGTCCTGTTGAATTTTCCTGTTTAGACATTTGTCAAACATTTCTCTGATGAGTACCGTTTTATACAACTTTAACAGGAGAGATATTTAAAAGACCTATCCAAAGATTAGGGAATAAAACCAGTGTCAAGAACTTGGAAAGGAGTTGACTGCAAACCTAAAAAATGCAATTACGCACCCTAGTGGACTAATAAAAAACTAACAGAACATGCTGATTTTATAGTGCACAATTAAATATTATATGCAATTCTAATTTGCCTCTGAAACAACTAATACAGGATATTTTGGCTGATGTCATGAATCACTTATCAGCCACTTTTTCGCCCTTCCTCATAAAACAGCTTCATCTTGGAATCTAGCACCCATTTTTCATTACTCCAAATTGGGTCCCTGGCTAAATAGTTTTACAGAAAAATATGTACTATTTTGATGGCATGGTTCGATAAAGAACCCTTAATATCCGATTAACCTCTGTATTTAACAAAAGATTGTTTGTGGTGGAAAGGGGTTGTTATACTTTCAAGAAAAAAAGTTAAGTAAGGAATGGGTGTTTTGATAACCGGCCTCCCTTTGAAAAACCTTAGTTTGTATCGGTGAATATACTAACAGAATACTAGTGCATCAATGCTGGAATATGGTATATAACATACAATCACTGCACAGACTTCAAAGCAGATGTTGTCAGATGTATCTTTATATTTTCACATGGTTTTAAATATTTAAAATATCCACATTTTAACTTCCTCAGATACATATTTTCTCCATTACAATAAAAGGATATTGTTGACATGATGGTGGAGCAGATAAAGTCCTTGAGAGCATCTTACTGTTACATGACGAAATATATTCCTGCTTCATCCAATTTTCCAATTACACCACTTCAGGATTTCACGCTGCACATTCAGGTCATGCCCAAACTCTTCATCCAATATGTTCAAAGCTCAAATTCATACTCCACAGATCATACATCAGTAAAAACCTGGTGCTAAATATTGCCATTTCAACATCAATTCTGACCACTTAGACAAATTTCATAGATCCAAGTTTGTTTTGTTCTGCTCTCACACTCTACACTAGATGAATCCTGGGAACAGAGACTGCAGGAGCAGAATCACTCCGACCACCATCAGACCACAGAAAATCAGCACCAACCATAATGGGAACATTCCTGGATAGAGAGGATGAAATACATTAACATTAGTTAAAACATTCGCAGGCTTCATTTAACCATCTTCACAATCTTTCTGGGCTTTTTGTCTTAAAGCAACACTTTGGAACTTTTTCTCACGGCTCCCCCATGTGGTGGATAAGCGCAATTGCCTGTTACCGGTGTCGTAAATAATGTCGCAGTATATGCTTCCCTGTGGTCAGCGCAATACATGTGACTATTTAATAAGCTGATGAAACCGGCGGATGTAGATACGTCATTTAGAAACCATATGACACTCTTCAGCAGTCAGGGAATGGGCATAGCTGTGTGTGCCGACCCCAACGCAGAGTGTGGTTGTAGCCGCTATGAGGCTGCTCAGGGAGCAGCGGTAGTATAATTCGTCCAGTTAAGAGTTGATCTACCACTGAAATAGTTTTAGATACATTATTTTAAGGTCGAAAAACTACAAAGTGTTGCTTTAATGAACTGAGATAACAGACAGTGTTGGGATATCATTGAGGAGTTGGATCAGACACTTTGCAAGCTACACTTAATCGAGCATCACCGGCAAACAAATATTCCTTTAAGACTGATCACCAGTCATACTTACTTCGGCTGGGCACTGCATGCATCTGACAGCGACTGTCCACGGCTACACTCAACATGACCACTTCATTATCCCCCTTTATGGCTTTACTTTTAGAAGTGTCAGGCAAAAAGGTTAGGTCTGTGACAACAATGCCATGCGATTCCTGGATGTAGTACAATTTCTGGTGTGATGAGAAGAGATGGATAAGTCAGTACCAGAATGATCACGTTTGATAAAACTGAAGAAAGGTCGTGTTTTTCTCACATACCTGCAAGGAAAACGCTATATAAATGGCCACAGATCCAGTCACAGTTCCAAGACCAAGAAATGTTCCAGAGTCACTGCAACCAAACAAATAACCATGACATATAATTGACTTCAACAATGGTTACTGGACAAAAAATGCAAGCTACTTTCCAAATCCTAGTGTCCTACAACGAAAACATCATTTCTGAGATGAAACCGCAGTTAGAATGCCACACAAACTGGGCCTCAGCATTATTTTGTGTTGGAAATGTGATTTTGGAACAAAGCATAAATACCTCACAGTTAGACAGGATATGACTTCATTTCCACACGGCTTAGTGAGTAGCGGCAGGAAAGCTCGTCCGTCCCATTTAGTGATGTAGCACGGTGGGGGTCTGCGGTCCCGTTTGTGCGGGATCTGGACCGTATAGAGTCTCAAAGCATCTTTTTGGTCCTCGACCTTTGCAAATCTGGCTTGGCGCAATACAGCATAATAATGAGATCATGACAAAACATCAGAGCATCTGACAGCTTTGAGTAAAAGTGACCTGCCTGCATGACTTGTAGCGGTAAGTCTTCTCTGCAATTTGAGGCATATTTTCATACCAACACAACCCCACAGCAAGCTGATCGCCGCTCCACACACTGCACTCGAAATCACGACCTACTGTTACAATGTGCTACACAAAAAAGAATAGTTCAAATGAAAGTTCAAATATATAAAATAAAGCTCTGCTCATATCCATCTCTCAGAACAATATGAGCTACCTTTTTATCAGGACTGATGTCAATATCTTCCAGTTCATCTTTATGTGCTTTAAAGTTCAATTTCTCCTTCATGGAGGGAAACTGTAGTGAGAGAGAAACATGTTAACACCGCACAACGCTGAAAAAGTGTCCCGGGACAAAACAAGGAACAACCTCACCTCCCAAACTCTGACGTAACCATCGGCACCTCCGCTCAGCAGAAGTGTAAGGTCAGCGCTGAAACAAACGCATTTCACGCATGGGTCCTGAGGGCTGATATCTCCTTGCACCGCACCAATATCCTCAACTGAGATTTGAGGTGACTCCTCCATCATCTGGGGCGCATCTCCTCCACCTCCATTCTGGCCTTTTCCAGCTCTTCTCCTGGCTGCACCCTTTTCTCCAGCCCCTGTAAATTCAGTATTTCAAAATTTTTGCTTGACTAAGTCAAACTGAACTGAACTGATGTGATTTCGTTTCATTTTAGTGACCAGGTCTCATACCACTTATCATAAACGGTTCTTTTTTCTAACCTGAATCATTTAGAATGAATTATAATAACTTGTTCATTTCTTACCATCATCATTATCATCACTAGATAAAGGGTAAACGGATAAATATATTATTTTGTAATTTATTCCCTTTGAAACAGCATTGAAAGGCAGTCTTGGCCAAGCCTTTTAGTCTAAAACTCAAGAAAGTCCTTTGGGAGTCTACGTGCAGTGCTTACAATGGATAATTTAATATGCTCCTCATTCTATCATCTCTATAAAAGAATAATAAGTAGCTCAGCATTTCTTGCATGTATTTAGCATTGAACAGTAATCTATAAGGGCCGAAAAAGGTTACTGTTCAAAGCTTTAGAAATGCACTGTACTGGAATTATGCAAATGCTAAAAAAGTAACAAACACACACAGATCATATAATTATGAACAAGCTATATATTTTTTGTTTGCTATTAAAGGAATAGTTTACCCAAAAAGGGAAATGTTCACAAAATTAACTTTCTCTCAGGCCTTTTTCATGTTATTTATAGTTTTGGTCCTAACCAGGCATTCGAGCAATACGTGGTAAGCCTCAACAGATTGTACAGTATATAACATGTCGTGGTACTGCGCTTCATCAGACACCATGTTTATAGCATACGTGACATTTCAAATTGTGATTCTTATACAGAATGCATTGAAGCTTGGCACCTATAAACAACAAGAAAGATATACATTTTCTAAAGCATTACAATGTCACGTAACATCTGTCGAAAGTAATCGATTACAGGGCGTTGTGCAGAGGCGCTATTGCATCTTTATTTTCAACCTATTTTAAAACATTAGCAATAAAATATCAATGGCGCTGATGTTGTTTTACTTTTACTTTTATTAACTGATTCATTTGGATTGCTTAAAGGATGGATGTTTGCTTTTTAAAAATATGCCATGTTGGTACCTCTTGGAATATATGTGCAAAATTAGATTTTTTTAAATGAAAACTGTGATAAGCTATACATCTGGGATGGCGTGAGGATTGAGCAAGTTATATGTGAATTTCATATTTGGACAGCCATTCCTTTAAATGCAAATTCTGTTTATAAAAAATGTTAAGGTTGTTGAGAACAGAAGCCTCTACTGACCATCTTTAGCTTGCGATTTCTTTGTTTGTTTGGGTAAACATTGACTGAACTTCATCAAACTACAGTTGCCATCCTGCCCTGCGGCGATCACTTCGCCACCCAGCGCCATGTTCATCGTGGCCCGTGTGTCTGTTTCATGAGTGTGGAGCAGGGTGGCACTGTGCCTACCACCCACCAGCTCCAAACTTAGGAAATGCTGCAAACAAAGGGTGAAACTGTTGCTAATAACGTAAATACTAGTGTACTCCTAAACACTGGGAACATTTTGAGCAAACATGTACGCTCTGAATAAACAGACCAAAATGACTAATTACTACACAGATTGTTTTCTAATCAAATTAATACCTATAACGGGAATGTCCGTTTTCTATCCTTTGTCTCTGTATTTGTTAAAGAAATGTGTTGCTCATACCACTCCATTCTTGATCCCAGTTTTTGAGGCTCCACCCCCTCCAGCTGTAATAATCAGTCCAGTCTTGGGGTCGATTTTAACAGTATACAGAGGAAAAGGTGCTCTGTACAGCTCTGGTGCTCTTCGTTTACCCATGGCTTTCTGCGATCTCTGGACTCTGGTCTGAAAATACCTGACTGTTACAAACAAATTCCACAAAACCTATAGATACATTTGACTACATTGGTTAAAAAAGATGCTAGCATTTTTGCTAAGCCCCTATGTTCAATGCATCACTTCTAATTGTTCTACTTGAACGATTCAAAACAACCTGATTTTGGCAACCACTGTTTTAGTTTAAATCATCATGTTCTTAATATAAATTTCTAAACTGCTCATTTTGGGTAATAACCTTTTGTGTGGTTCCATAACGGCAAAACGAAGTGAATACAGCAGCACAACGTTTTGGTTTGTAAGTATTTGTTCCCGATTAGATTAAATTCTAAATTCTAAACCATAAACCACGGCAACATCAATTGCGAACTTCGATTTAAAGCAAAAGATACGAAAAAAGCTACAAAACTACAAAATAAAGGGAATGGACTACAATCCCATGACAAACATGGGCTGACATCCCTGAATCAGTCTGAATGTGACACTTGACTTACATTTAAACATATGAAACACGTTTTCTGAATATTCCGAATATTTCACGATGCCTTGCGAAGATAATGCAGTATGTATGATTGGAGGGTCGTTCTACGGATGATGGGTAGTGTAGTTCTTCATCGGAAACTTGGAAATATAACATGATATTTTAATGAGGCTGCAATCGTACTGACCTTTGTATTTTAGAGTGAACACGTGACGTTATATTCCTTTCAAAAGTCCAAATCAATGGGATTTTTCCTTGACTGATGTACGGCACAGTGTTTTTTTATTTCTATGTAGAAGTGCAAAAATGCTTCATTCAATTCAACACACGGGTATAACATAACAGCAATAAGACTACAGGAACGTACCCATACAAAGTTCAGCACTAGAGAAAGCTCAATATGTCAGTCATGGTCCACACAGGATAGAGGATTGACTGTCTTTTAGACTACATGATATCAGAAGAACAACACTGATTCATCCGGCTCTAGTATGTATCGTTATCTCGCAATCGTCGCGTATACAGCAGATGTAACGTTAACTTAAGTGACTGCACCTGTGTGTGTGGACGCTCTCCGGTCTCTTACCGCAGTGTTCAGTGGACATGCCACTGTTTTCTTTCAATAAATACTTCACAACATTTGTCAAGAAGCCATCTACTTCCTCTGTTTCCCTAGCTACACGTCAGCACAGCGTCATATCCTGCGTGCCTGCGTCACACGTCCGCCCGAGCGTCCGGCGCGCGATCGTAATAAGGGTAGTATTTGCGCAATATAAAGCGTGAAGAAAATGAGCCAAACGGTTTCTGGACTTTCCAGATAGGCCTGATTATTAGTTATATAACTAACTTTGTGATGTCTAACAAATATGCACAAATTCTACAAAAATTTGTGGCGTAATTAAAAAGTGCTAATGCATCATTTATTTACATTAGTAAATACAAAGTTGTTACATTGCATGAACAATACAAAATGTTCACAGTTCCGTTACACAATTTAAAGTAGCATGACAGAACATCAGGTTAGATTTCTTTGCTTCCAACTAGGGGAGACCACCTCTCTTTAGGGCCAAAGGTAGGCTGTGCAAAAAGTAGTAGGCATAGGCTGTGCCAACGGTAGTAGGCATATATAGGCTGTGCCAAAGGTAGTAGGCATATAGGCTGTGCCAAAGGTAGTAGGCATACCACAAATCATGCAACATTCGAAGCGCCTGCATATAAAGGAAATGGAAAGCTTCGTATTGGTTTATATTCAACAAAATGGGAACATGAACGTGTACTTAAATTAAACCAGTTGGTTTTCATCCTTTTCAGACCTTTACAAATAGTTCTTGGTTTCTTTGCTTAAATACTTGAAAGGCTTCATTTCACTTTTTGCTTGAAGCTAAATACCACATTAGGTCGTTTAAAACCTTTTCACACGCTTGATTTTTGCAGTGCTTCAGCTTCGAGTTTAATTTAGTATCCCACTAGAGCTTTATTTTAAACAGCTCTGAACAAAAGTTTTAACATAAGGTCAATATCTCTATTGGAGATGGCGGAAGGGGGAAATTAGACAAGGTGCTAAAAGGTCCGTTTCTCGACTCTCTCTGTCCCTGAAGATTGAAGTCCCAAACGTCCCCGTGCATAATCAAGTATGACATAATAAATCTCCCATGATCCTCCCATGAGGCGGAGCGAATTTAATAATTACCACGCTGCCTCTCTTCCCTATAGGGTTCTCCTTGTGCACTTAGCAACAAGAGCCCGGGAATATATATTAATAACCGCAAACAGTGTTTAGGTGACAGCACAGTTAGTTCTGCAGCGGTTTTATTAACTGTTTACAGTGATAACAGTGCAAGGATATGTCACATTCATGGTTGAATAGGGTGCACTGATGTGATGTGTTTGTCGTGATGATGGGATGTTGATGGGTTCTGGGCTTTATAAAGGTCAGCCGTCTGACTATTGATTACTTGTTCAATACAGGGTTTCAGTGGAATAATCAATATGACCCTGAGGTGGTGTCACCATGTCAGTCCAATCTTTTACTGTATAGCCAGTGTCTGTTTGAACGGTATAGTGATGCAGATATGTATTAAGGGTTTATTATACCATTTCTAACGCTGCTCTTCGGGCTTCCCTACCTATAGTCCAGGTGACCTCACTACGTCTATATACGCATAAAACCAACAGAGATATACTGTAAGTATATATGTACATAAGTTAAACAGTCTCTGTCAGTGTAAATATTGGCATTTTCGTGTGAAAGTCATGTATGTATATACGTGTAAACAGGTAAAGAATAGCCTACACTGTTTAAATGTATTTTAAACCTCAAACACTTGCAATTTCGGTATCTTGTGTAGACGTAGCTCAAGCTTTAGTCAGATAATAATGGCAATTTTAAGAACAAACTGAAGCAGCATAAAAGTATAAAAGATGGACTGCATATTTTTAGCTGTTGACAACTAGCCCCTTGCTCCGCCTTGAAACAAAAGGGGCGGGGATTTATTAGTCGGTAGTAAACCGATGAAGAGAAATATTATTAATATTAGTTTATTTTCTTGATTTGACTATTGAGAAACGTCAGGTTGAACAAATTTATTTTAGTGACACAAACCTTGACCTAGTAGTATTGGTAATTTTCGCTTTTGGCAGTTAAATGTGTAATTAATTTCAATCGGCTCGCTCGCTCGGACGGTTCGTTTCAATGAATTGATTCAGAAACTGAATTATTGGTCTTCGAGTCGTCGCTTAAAGGGTGTCGCATGTGCTGCAAGCTCATTGTGTGTTTGTGGATACATATTTTCTGTTTATTCAGAATTTTACTTTACACGGGTAGCGACACTTTAGGCACCGTCCATAAATCCAACCAGTCACCCACCTTTAAGTTGTACACAAAGTTCTCCCTTACAGTCGACCGATTTGGGAATCGATTCGAACGAATCATTTAAAAAAGCCGCCTCACAGGAATGATTCGCGAATCGGACCTCGCAGCAAAGTGAGGACGACCGAATCTCTCTGCATGCACACACACTCAATGAGAAGAAGTCGGGGCTGTTTACCGCAAAACCTTGTCAAAACAGTCAGCAAAACGTAATGTTGTTTCAGTAACGTTGTCCCGCGTTCATTCACGCGTGATTCTTGAAGACTTGTGGTGGGCAAAGCCTTCGAATAAACCGAACTGTGAATTTTTACTCGCTTAACGGGGTGATTTCTCCTCCGCATCTGAGATTTGGCTTTGTCACGTACAGGAGCGCTGACGGAGCTGTTGTATGTTATATGGACACGTTTAACGGATGTGTTTTGGATACAGTATGATGACGCCTGATACGGACAGTCTGGGGAGATTTACGCATTTTCATCACTAAACCTTTGCCTGGATCTTTTTTCGCTTGTCTTATTAAAACATTAAACGCGGTGAACAGTAAACCGTCAGGATGTGTACCGTTTTCAGCAATAACAGAGGATAGCAGCGGTGTATTTCCATATTACGTACGGCGCGAGAGCGCAACATGTATATCCTGCCTGAATCCTGCATGCACAGATACTGTATAGCCTCCAGGAAGAGAGATGCGCGATAACAGACTGTATCAGGCCTCCGATCACGATCACGTCTAATTTCTCCATTTAACCCGCCTAAAGGCTTTTAGTTAATTTATCACAGCGTGTCATGTCGAGCTGGGCAGGAAAATCTCGCTCGGTGGTCGCATTGCCTCCTTCCTGATGCCTGATGTTCTTCATCCGTGCAAGGATTCACCATGGAAACCCATAGTGAGCTCTGGTGGACACCCAGACTGGATCCTGGACTGGAAAAACAGAGGCAGATGAATTCGTAAACGGCTTCTTGACCCTTTGATATTATTCATATTTGGCATCTTGTTAAGACCAAGGCATAAAGCTGGTGTCATTTGTTTGAGAGCCGCATCCCGAGTGCCAAAGCGTCTAGAAGACCAAGAGGTGCTGGCAGATGCCCATGCCGTACCATACAGAGAGCATGCAAACAAGATCTGCTTCAATGTCTAAACATGCAGTGCATGACAATCGCGTTGCGACTTTAGAACTGAACAGCGTACATCTCAGGTTCAGACATTTGTGGACACAATTTAAAGACATTCAAGCAAGCAAGCACTATGTTTTTTGAACATATGCTACGTTAAAGAGGACAAAACCCAGCAAAAAAATCCTCGTTCAGGACTTATTACATTCAGACCTCGACAATGCCTCGGAACCGGGCCTTTTCGGAGCCGGAGTATTCTGCTGAATATTCGGCGGACTGTTCGGTCACCCTGCCCTCTGACCCTGGTCACGCCGTGGGACGGACCCATGAGGTGACCGTGCGCAGTTCCGGCTGCTGTCTGTGTTTGCCCCGTTTCATGCGGCTGACCTTTGCTCCTGACTCTCTGGAGAACCTCTACCAGACCTATTTCCGCCGTCAACGGCACGAGACCCTGCTGGTATTGGTGGTGTTTGCGGCCCTTTTTGACTGCTATGTCATTGTGATGTGCGCTGTGGTTTATACCAGCGACAAACTGGCATCTGTGGTTGTGGCATCAGTGGGACTGGCAGCAGACGTGGTACTTTACTTGTTGTGCCGGTACGGCCTACTCCCTGACCGCGTGTCACGTCGGCTGGTGCCCTATGCCGTCTGGGTTCTCATAGCAGCCCAGATTTTCTGTTATCTAGGACTGAACTTTGCCCGCTTCCACCAGCCCAGCGACACTGTAGGCTGGCAGGCCTTTTTTAGCTTTTCCTCCTTTTTGACGCTGCCGCTCCGGCTAACTCCTATAGTGCTCATCACAGCCGTTTCCTGTGGGGTGCACACCCTGGTGTTGGGCGTCACTATCGCCCAGCAGCAGCAGGAGGACATTCAGGGGGCGGCTCTTGGAAGACAGGTGAGATAAATGGCGACAGCAGCTTGAAAGAATAGAGATGGTCTTTCAAAGCAACTGAGAATCTCAAGGCACATGATGGTTTGGGTCATATAATAGGGTGGGGTATCGGTTTTTTGCCTAAACGGTGCCTAAATCGATACTTTTAAAAAAGAACCACAAAACAACAGTGGATGACATTAAAGAGCCATTTATTCAATTAAAAAACATTTTTTAAATAATTGAACACAATTTCACAATTAAAGTTTTAAGCGAATGGGAAATGAGCATGGACACTAACATTGAAAAATGTAATAGTGTTTACTTTTACCTTGTTTACCCTCCAGCTACTGTTGAATTAAATATGGGCAGAAAATGCATTGAATATATCAACAGATGAAGAGAGCTTTCTAGGCTACATTATAAGGGCGTTATTTTAAAAACAGACAGTATTTATAATGAAATAAGTTGAATTATATGCCTAAACAAACATGAAGTCAGAGTAAAAAGCTTGACAGACTGATGTCCAGAGATCAGACTGATGCTATAAGGTTTTAGCACTTCCAATGCTGTGTCTGGCTTATCTTTCCGGCACGCAGCACGCGCTTCGTTGATTTTAAACGCGCGCAACAGATGTTATGTGATCGCATGTCGAATTAACGTTAGTTTCACTTTAAAACTTGCCTTGCGCGCGGCAGTTGAAGTTAAAGAAGACTGCGCCAGGAGATGGAGGGAGGAAGGGAGAGCGCGCACTTAAACTGTCTTTCAATGATGAATCCACGGGTCATGCGCGTTCCGATACGCGGGGCGCGCGCGATCCGTGCGGATCACAGATCATTCGCGATCCGTTAAACCATTACATAAGATGTATTGAATTTGAATTATTACAGCTCAACGACTCGGTCACGCGAATGAGGGCAAATGTTTCAATCGACGGCTCAGTCAGCATTTAAGTGGCACCGAAATCTGCGTTTAGATACCGGATATATAGGTACCGGGTTTCTGTAACCAACCCTATCATATAAGCTGTGGTTCTTTTGGTTTTACTTTAGCTCTACTGTTCTTCATTTGGTGACCCAACACCTACAGATCCGTACAAAATTAAAGCATTGAACAAACATGGACATTCATTAATCTGAACAAGCCATACATTATCCAAAATTATTAGCATAAAATTCACTTGAATAAATATAAATTTTTGCCTTTTGTAATTCGAGATTTTGGTTTAAAAATGCCTCTTGAATTTGGGCCGGTCTTATAGAGAATGTGGTGCTGACGTCACGGCATGTTGCATGTTGGGGGCTGCGGTCATATTTGTAAGTGGTAGTGGCTCTTTTCTGCAAGTGAGTTCAGTTCAATGTTGTTCTGTTTGACTGAGAAGACCTAAACATGGTAGGTCGGTTGTGCTGGTCGGTAAACTGCAACAGTAAGTCACACAATCATTTAGGACAGAAACTAGACGACGGAATAGGATTATTTTTGTTTTCTGACCGCCCTAATTCTCTTCACACCATTGTACGCAAAATCAAGCTAGTAAACAACCTCTGAAGATGGTGGCGCCACCCCAGCATGCAACACGCCGGGACGTTGAATGACAAGCTCAATAGAGAATGTGAAACTGACGTCACGCCCAATGTTGCATGTTGCAGTGGCGACACCATCTTGAGAGGACCATACTACCTACTGACCATACTGCTATTATTGTTTTGATTTGTAGTGTTACTTGTTTTGTTTGATATATGGAGAAATTGAAAGTGAAAGAACCATGTTTTCTTTCCAGAACTTCTCTGCCGTATGCTATTTCAGTTTTTAACACAGAAAGACCAACCTACCATAGTTATATTTCCTTATCAAACAAGAAAAAACTAAACACTGGATTTGAACACACTAGCAGCCATACTCCTAAAATGCCTCAACATTCAACATGGCGTGACAGCTTCACATTCTACATGTGGTTAGCGTCTAAATAACAGAATACATTTTTGCAAAACATGATTTGTAGTACCATACAAAGTTTGGATCTTTTCATTGCTTTGAGAAGAGATTCTCCTGAGGGTTCATTTCAAAGTCCAATTGATGTTGAAAAGTTTTCTCATGTACAGGATCAATGCCAAACTCAGTTGCAACAGTTTAACGTCAAGCACGTACTTGGTCTGCAAATGTGTTGAAGAATTGTCCCCCAGTAGTAATTCATAAGACCGTATACCTTACTGCTATTAGTTCATTAGTCCTTTTTTGAGTACATTTGAAGTCTGAGAGCCATCATACACATTTTTACATTTTCATAGCTGTTAAATTCAGTTTTGTAACACTACGCCAGAAGAGGAACGATGCCACACAGATAATTGAAGTATACAGTATACAGGGTGCGTAGAGTCCAAGTAAACTGAGTACACATCCACAGGAACAAAGTAAATAAATAATATTCCACAGGAATCACAGACATAACATAATCCAACAAATAACATCCACGGACCAGGCTGGTGCAAGATAAACGAGTCCAAGGTAGTGCATAAATACAACTAGACTGGACAAATTACATGACAAAAGTCTGAGTATATATAGAGTCCATGGGATGGGATTCAGGTGCGATGTAATGGGAGTCAGGTGCGGGCTGATTAACAATGTCAGAGGGGTACCGTGCATGATGGGAAGTGCAGGCCAGGGGTTAAAAATCCGGTGATTGTGAGCGGTGGTGGAGGAGGGTTAGCCAAAGGGAAGGCGGTAGGGTCAAATCAATAGAGCTGGTGAGGTGACAATTGAGGGAGAAGGCAGGGAAGAGTCCAGAGTAGGATGAGCAGGATAATGACCAAGAGCCCAGCCAGGAGGCGCTCCCAGGGCGGAGTCGAGTGACGGAGGAGCCATGGTAAAAAGCGGAGAGCTGACACCCTGGGAACGAGCGACGTAGACGACTAAGGATGAGTCCAGGGTGGAGCCACGCAGACAGAGAGCTCAGGTGACACCGAGGTTCTGGAGGGACTAGGCGACACCGATGGCTAAGGCAAAGAGAAGGCATGGCCAAGGCCGACCACAGTGGAGCCGGTGTGAGTGAGGATGTAGGTGGAGCTGGAGGGAAGGAGGAGCCTGATGAAGACAGTGGGGCAGAGTGACGGAGCGCAGCCGCGAGGCAGCGGATGGTCGACGACTGACCAAGGTGGAGCCGGAGGGACGAGGTAGCCTGGTGGAGCTAGAGTGAGGACGGGCCACGGTGTAGGAGCCGAGGTGTAGCCGTTGGATTGGAGGATCAAGGTGGATTCAGGGGCCAGGGGCGAAGACATGGGATCTTCAGATGTAGTTGGTGGCTGGAGATCCAGAGACTCAACCGACCCAACAGCACTGGCAAGCTGAGGGTGAGCTGAGGGATTTCCAGCTGTCAACATCTCCAGAGCTGGACAACTGGCAGACGAAGGCAGAAGAGGGAGAGAGGCTGGGACCAGCGTGGGCATGGAAAGGCTGGGCGGGACCTGCAGGGGCATGGACAGGCTGGGCGGGAACAGTGGGGAAGGGAGCAGCCAAGAGTCAGTTTCATGTTTCCAGTCAAAAAGTTCAGAGGTCATCTGCAGCTCACCCTCAGAGTCGGAGTGTAGACGGGACTACCCTCGAAGCCCTCAAAGTCCACCAAAACTCAGACGGCAACTGACTATGTTGCCAACTCAAGCACCTAGTCAGACGTCTCTCGGAGCTCCGGCTCCCTTTTGCCGGCTTCAGTGTCACTGTGGTTTCTGGCTCTCCGTCTGCAATGAGGTCAGGCATGAGCGAGTGTAGCGGGGAGTTGGTTCTGGTGCGGGGGGCGTGGTTGACAAAGACAGGGCAGATGTTACAAGTTTTTTTTTCTGACATCTATTGGATAAAGGGGCGAACCTATTATCTTTAAGCACAAACTTAAATACATTTGGTTAGATTCCTGTAAAGCCACAATACTATATATATCTATTTATTTATTTAGGATATACGTATTAAATACAAGACAGAGAATACTTCAAATGTGTTAATTTTAGTTTACTAATGTATTGCTTGTATATGGAGTCTTAATGAAATTTTACACAGCCTTTAATAGGCTTGCATTACACTGTTTGGTTATTGTAAAATGGTTAAAAACACTGTTTGTGCTTGATTGTCATAAAGTTACAGTGCCAAAAATCTTAAATGTTTTTATAAAACAGGCTTACGCTAAATATTATATTTTTGAAATGTCACCTGGAATTGTTTCCATGAGATTCACCTCATACATCACACCACATAAATAGTAGAAGCTTGGTGAGAAAAACTGGTTTTTGTGTATGGCGATGCTGAAATGAGATGGAATAAGAAGCAGAACGGCTTGGCAAGTGGGTGTCAGGCCAAAGTTCTTGAGTCTTCATACTTGGCAGGACAGTTTTTGGTACACACTGCGACTGAGACAAAACACACAAAGCAGTTTATTACAATACATTGCAGAACCAGGACATCAGTTGCATATAGGATCAACATTTTACTCCGTTTGAGTCTTTATTCAATGATGTTTCTCACAAACCTTTCCAAGAACATTACTGCAAAAATAATGTGCTTTAAATAAAAGTATATCAACAAACAATATGTGTAATATTTATATTAATTGTAATAATTCAAAAGTGATAAGCCTTGGCCTCGTGAGGACATAAATATCATGTCATAATTGTTCTGTACTTCTTTGCAGTTGCTGGCCAACATTGTGATATACTCATGTGCCATCACAGTGGGCGTCATGTCGTACTACATGGCCGACCGCAAACACCGCAAAGCCTTTCTAGAGACCCGACAGTCCCTGGAGGTGAAGCTGAACCTAGAGGAGCAGAGTCAGCAGCAGGTGAGCGAAACAACCAGAGAAACACAAGATGAGTAGGTGGAGTTTTGTGCTTCGCAGTCTGTTAACATCACCTGCTTGTGATGAACCCTTTCCTGTTTCGCTTATTTTGAAACATAAAGCACATCCTGGAATGCATGATATGTTGTCTGTAATGCTAAAGATGAAGTAAATCAATGTTGGATGTTGATATACTCTGGGTCCTAGTTTTATGCAGTGGCGACTATAAGTAAGCCATTGGTAGTTTAAAGCCACAATATGAAAGAATTTTGTAATGAAATATCTAAAAATCACTTGCACAGTGTGATATATTTCATGCAGTTGTGTGCTTACGTTATCCCAAATGTTCACAAGAATGTGCAAATCCAGTGAAATTCCTATTTAAAATAATAGCCCGTCCCATGTCTCCCTAGTATTTGTCGCATATCAATGACTTGAATATCCGCTGATCTGCAATACCTACAGTTTCCGGTTATAGAAACTACAGCAACACGCAAATGCGGAAGTGGTAATACAGCATCTGGGATGCTGCATCTGTTGTTCTGTTATTATGGATCTCGATTACTCTTTGGCGAGTAACGGAAACCCCAAAAAACGTAAACGTAGTTTTCTTTTTAAACGACGACTGTATGACTGTGTTAAACACAAAAACTGTGTAGCATTACGCTACCAAATAAAGTGACAAAGTCCAATATCATTCTAATGCTAACGTAGCATTACATTCCTCGGTTCTTGCAAGCTAATTCATTACGATGCCATAAAATAAAATTCATTAATTTCCTCGTCCGTGAACATGATGGGCGATCTCCATACGCCTCTGGATGGCGAAAACGACATGTCCCATAATTCCACTCTCCTACACAACATCAATTAGCTTCGCCTTTATTGTTGTTTTGAGAGTGCACCATCTAGAGGTCAAAATCTACATATTTTGGCTTTAAACACAGCGATTCTTTCAAACTCTGTGGTGCTTTCAAAACATTTCTCTGTTTGTTGAAGTGATCTGACAGTGCATTCTAGCTGCTACTTTTATACTCTACTCTTTGCATGATATAGAATGCAGTTGACTGCAGTGACTGTTTCAAAAAGGTCCATCTGCCACTGGATGAAGAAACAGATTCACACCGCAAGGAATGAATGTCACAGTGTTTACATTTTTCTGGGGCATCAAGGTCTATTGGGTCAGAACTCCTGCTCCGTATATGTATCTTTACTTTAACCATCAATACGATGGAATAGGCTGCGATCACATGATGTTGTGTAGCTTTACATTAGAAAGCTTTTGATAATAACTCAGCGACAGCATGAGTCATGTTTGCTGTGTGTGTTTGTGTCCAGAATAAGCAATTAGATCTTCCTCAGGTTTTAAGCAAGCACTACTAATCAGAAGTTAGGCCGAATATAGGTGTGTGCGCGTATGTAAAAGAGTGCAAAATAGGCATATAAGGCCATGTGAGGAGAAACTCCCTGAATACTAATGGAGGAGCAGGGGCTTCCGGGAGACGGGGTCTGCCAGCCAATCAAGGAGCATCCGGTTACAGCAGGTTGCCATGGTGACCAGTCTCCTGAGACGATGTCAGCTGTAATCACACTAGCGACTCGCTCCTCGTGATCCTTTCCAACCTTTATCTTCTCTTTATTGGCACACTCTTGGTGAATGTACCGACCTGATATGTTGTCAGCACCCTCTTCTCCTCATGCGTGAGTGTGCGTGGGAGTGTTGGAGGAAGCGAGAGAGAGAAAAGGAGACAGAGAGAGAGTGTGTGTGCGTGTTGGTGTGTGCACTCTAAAGGGCTAGTGTTGTCCTGCTTGTCGTGTCAGAGTCATATCATGTTAATGTTTTCAGTCTGGAGTGCGACGGGTTTTGGACCTGTACTGGCTGGGTGATTTCGCAACAGATGAATTGCTTAACAGCGCAAGTAACACAGGTGGTAGGATACTGTTTCGGAAAAATGTCCGTCTCTAAAATCCACTCTTATGAGTAGACGTGTTATCAGGGTGCCATCTGGCATATTGGTTACCGGCTAATGTCATGAAGGAACATATTCGTCCAGTAAATTTCCATGTGTTCATAGAGTTTTTCCCCACACAGTTCATGTGCAGTGTTTTTATTTTAATACAAACAGGTCTGACATTAATAAAAATGTAACTTTATTTTTAGTTTTAAGCTGAAAGATCCCATAATCAAATAACTTTTTACATTTCCTTTGAAATCTTACTTGATAGCTCTATTATATAAATGATCATTGTAAGATTTTTGTTGCAAATCGTGGTAAGAGGAGAAGATCAATGGTTTTTATGTACTTACTCAATTACTTAATATTAACTAAAGAAAAGCTTTCAGTTTTAAACGTTGTTTTCTGGGGAAACAGTAGAATGAGAATACCACCTCATCCCAATACAACCTACCTCTGACTAGCGTTTGCCAATAACAAATCGTTCCAGCCAAAATAGAAAAAAGAGACCAGTCCTTTGTTATGTCCCTTTGTTATAAATAAACATGAAAAAGATAAGTGTATCCTGGGATATTTAAAATCACCAGGAAAGTTTATATAGGAAAATGTATAGAGGTGAGACTGGCAAAAATAATTTATAGACCGTTTCATCGGACGCATGCATCTGGCACGAAGTTAACTTCCATATAACAGTAATATAACAATTTATATATTTAATTCATATTTTAATGTGTATTAACTTGATCACATTCAATTTAAAATTCTCAGCAGTTATTGATTCTTTGCGGAGGTCTAGCGGAAGTTAAGTTCGGGCCACACAGCATCTGTTTATGTTGTTGCCGCTGAATCCATCTATATCGACTTTTTGCTTTTTCACTTTGATTCTGTAATAGAAAATGTACAGAATTGTGTGGAAAAATCCAGAGCAAATATGTGTTTAATAAAGGCAAAACATTGAACAACAACTGGCTTGAAATATGTGAAACTCTGTGAATTACGTCTTGTGTAACAAGATCTGCATATAAAAAGTTGTTACAAACGCACATTGTTTCTTTGTGTACAGGAGCGTCTCCTGCTGTCCATCCTGCCCAAGCACATTGCAGATGAGATGCTTCAAGACATGAAGAAAGAAGCCAGTCAGAAAGAGATGCAGCAGTTCAACACCATGTACATGTATCGGCACGAGAACGTCAGGTAACATCAGGAAATACACAACAGAAGATCAGTGTGAAATGCTTGGCGATTTTGTTTGAACAGTTTTGTGTCCTATTACTATTGAGAAGAGAAACACACTCCCTAAAGACGATTTGGTTGTTTGACAACTTAAATCTTGTTGTTTCTTATACAGAATGATCATGTCAACCTGATTTAAAGGCCATTTTAAATCTATTGAAAGTTCCAATTGTGCTTGATTTCTAAAGTTTGTATTTCTGTCACAGTATTTTGTTCGCAGACATTGTGGGCTTCACACAACTCTCCTCGTCCTGTAGTGCGCAGGAATTGGTTAAGTTGCTCAACGAATTGTTTGCCCGCTTCGACAAGCTAGCTGCTGTGAGTACCTATAGTGTGCATGCTTTTCTCCACACATGTCTAACTTCTAGCACAAACTAGTTCTGTTGGCTAGAGGCCATCGCATTACTTTTGCTAACTAACAAGTGTTGTGATTTCTTCTCTCTTCAGAAATACCACCAACTGAGGATTAAGATCCTTGGCGACTGCTATTACTGTATTTGTGGCCTTCCAGATTACCGTGACGACCATGCGGCCTGCTCGATAATGATGGGCTTGGCTATGGTTGAGGCGATTTCGTAAGTGTTGCTAATTGTAATAATTCAGTTTCTTAACTATTAATGAACTGCCACAACAACGTTTAAGGAAGTTAGGAACCGTTCTTGACGGATGTCATTTGAAATTAGCTCATGTTTGAATATTGTGTGGTTTGACACAAACGTCTGGATTTTAGATACGTTCGAGAGAAGACACAGACGGATGTAGACATGCGAGTTGGAGTTCATTCTGGGACAGTCTTGGGCGGCGTGCTCGGCCAGAAGCGCTGGCAATACGACGTGTGGTCAACTGACGTGACAGTGGCCAACAAGATGGAGGCTGGAGGAATTCCAGGGTAATGGCTTCACAAGTGCTAGCTACATATTTTTGTGGTTTGCATGTGCAGACTGCAGATAACAAAACTGTTTAGTAAATATTTGATAAAAATAATGTTTATTGTAATAAAATAATGTAAAAAAGTCTATGTTCGGATCTAACAAAGTCTGTCAAAACGATGACTAATTGAAGAGAGCTGTATTTGCCATTTGTGTCTGGTAGTCGAGTGCACATCTCCCAGAATACCCTCGAGTGTCTGCATGGAGAGTTTGATGTGGAGCCAGGGAACGGTGGAGACCGCTGCGAGTACCTGAAGGAGAGGGGCATTGAGACCTACTTGGTTGTGGTTCCCAAGGGACCTATGGGCAAGAATGGCATCAATGGTGTAGTGAGTGTCTTTTCATGGTGTTGTTGCTGCCGTCTCTGTCTTTTTCATCTCCAATGTTTCTCTTTCAGAAGCTTTCAGTGACGTCATCTAATGGAAATTCTCCACTACTGATCAACACTACGGAGTGTAATGGGAGCGTCCACACAGCATGTACCACACCAGAGGAGCCAGAGGAACTGGACACACGGGTATTGAAAGCATGACCTTGCACATGACACAGGACTTTGGACTAATTTAAAGTCAAAAGAGTTTTAAAATATTTTGATATATCATTTGACCTAATCAGATATTTCAGTATAGGAGGATTTTGCAATAAAGGTAATAGAAAAACGAAAGAAAGTTATAGACAGAAGTTAAGGAATTGATTAGGATTCTAAGTTATGGGTAAAACGTATTAGTGCCATCTAGCGTCTGATAGATCTGTGTCCTGGTGCCTGAGTAATGGTTCAAGTTTGGGAATCATCCTGACATGTTTGAGGTCTCTGTGATTCTGTGATGACCGCACCCCTTTCAGAGCAAATAAAAAATAAACAAACACATTAAGTGTTCCAGCAGGCGGACCCCTAAACATTTTGTAAAGAGCAGCTTTCCATAGCTCTCCTTTTACAACCATATACCCTAAAGCAGTGGTTCTCCATTTTCTCGTTGTAAGGCTCCCTTTGTGTACCGCTTTGCAGCCCCCAAATAAAAACTTTGAATCTTTAACTTAGAATTTTCATAAAAACCAAAAACGTCAATACCTCTGGTTGGTGGTCCTGTTCTGATGTTTAATTGCATGAAATGTATGATAGATTTCTATATTTCATATAATACCACAAAATCTGTGGCCCCCATGGATCCATCTTGGGTCCCCCCAGGTTTGAGAACCACTGCCCTAAAGTAGAGTCAGTTAAAGTAAAGTATGTGAATGTATGTGTGTTTGCTCACAGGTGGTGAACCCCTCGTTTCCTAACCCACGGCGTCGCTTGCGTCTACGTGATCTGGCTGAAAGGGTTATAGATGCCCAGGAGAATGAACAGGAGCTCAATAAACTCCTCAATGAAGCGCTTCTGGAAAGAGAGACAGTGCAAGCGTAAGTAATGTTGGGGAGAAATCAAGCACCAGCAAGTTTTTCACTTAAAGCAATGATTCACCCAAAAAAAAGTCTAGAGTGCACTTTACAAGACAATCAAAAAGGTGGACCAAAAATGTTCTGCCCACAGAATACCTGGAGAGCTGTTGGTAGTTCCAGTCATCGAAGGCAGCTGTTTGGGTGTCTTCCCTGCTGATAAAAATACTATAGAACCGGCCCAAAACCCAATAGAAAGTGTAATGTATTTAATGGTTATAATGGGAATTGTATTGGTTTAATGGAAACTATAAAGGCGTCTATTGGTATGTGATGGAAAGATAACAGTATTTTATTGGATGGTTTCTGTTGAGTTTCCAGTTTTTTTCAGCAGAAATGTAACCCCAGTATTACTCACTGAGGTATATGCACACGGGACAATGTCGCCGGATGTAACAGACTGGCTGAGATTTTAGCGGAAGTACGTCATCGTCCCATTTGCATATATCCCATTACTTAATGTACTGTAGTGTTCTTTTGGTATAATTGACTTTATATAGATAGGCTGTGCCATAGCTACTAAGGAGTTATGCCTACAAGTTCCCAACACACAGCTTTTTGAAAAGACTTATATTGAATATTACAATATTACAGTTGTTTGAATTACTTTGATACTAGCTTTATGGCTCAAACATTCCACCCAACGTTTCATATTGTGTTGCACAAAATACGGTGAGGCATGAATGATGACAGCGTTTTCATTTTTGGGTGAACTTGAACAGGACGCTTGTGTGTGTGTTTGTGTGTTTCCATGTGCACGGCAGGCTTAAAGGCAAGTACACCAATCGTCTGTCCCTGCGTTTCACGGACCCCGAGCTGGAGACGCGGTTCTCTGTAGAGAAGGAGAAACAGAGTGGTGCGGCGTTCAGCTGCTCGTGTGTGGTGCTGCTCTTCACTGCGGTCATGGAAGCACTCGTCGACCCCTGGTACTATTCACTTATCACTTGGCAGACACACTTGATGCAATCTGAGCTTTTATTTTAAGATCCACAGGTCAATGGAGGCCAGTCCTGGCCAAACAGCATCTGTTTGGAGATACAAAGATGTCCTGTTACTATTAAGAATGTGCCTTTGCGTCTGACTTTATTATTTAAACGTATACTGTAGTTCACCCAAAAGTGGAAACCCATGTCATTATTTACTCACCATCATTATGTTTAAAGCCCTTAGAAACCTAGTTATGCTTAAAAGTACCAGAAACAAAATATGTGCAGAAGATCAACACTTCTGGCAGTGTATGATGGCTTTGATAATGGTAATTGTTTGGTAATTCATTACAGTAGAATGACATTCTTCCTTAGTTTAGATTATTCATACCGTAGTCAGCATTGTATACTTGATGCAGTTATGGATTCAGAATGGAAATTTAAATTTTGTTCTGTTTTTCTCTGTAAAGGCTGGTGACAAACTATGTGACTCTGGCCGTGGGGGAAGTCTTGCTTCTTATTCTCACTATCTGTTCACTGGCAGCGATTTTTCCACGGGTGAGTGACTTGACTAGCACATCTCTTAACCAATCGCAGCTTTCTGCTGGGGTGATCATCCAAGATTGTTTACTCGAATATATCGAATGCAATAGTGTTGACTTGTTATGTAACAATCCAAATTCAAGATATCTTGTCCTAAGGCTCATGCCCACTCATGCAGCGACACATTTGATGCAATATCGTCACATTCACATTCGATTCATGAAGTAATCTACCGGTATTGATTCCCCACCCCACATATATACACACGAGGATAAAACTAGCACAGAGATAATGAGATTCAGAAAGGAAAACGCTCACACACATCCATCGTGGTCTAAATACAGGGCAAATGATTTCATATGACTTCATTGGAGAATTTATCAATACGTATGCAATACGGATCACGTTGGTGGGTCTGCAAATGAAATCAATTGTTTCCGCAAACACTGTACATTCAGTCCCCGGGGGTCCAAGTAAACACATGCACAGTGCGAGTAGGACACTGGCCGTTCAATTGACTTTACACATCACGTATTATCAGGCCATGTAGTTGCAAGGTTAATTGTCTTTGTTTTTAGACTCAAATTATGTTACGTAGCATTTGCGTTTTGTTTTTTATTAGGTTTTTCCAAAGAGATTGGTATCGTTCTCCACTTGGATTGATCACACACGCTGGGCCCGCAACACTTGGGCCATGGCAGCCATCTTTATAGTCACAATGGCAGACATAGTAGATATGGTAAGAAGCTATTAAATACAGAAGTAGCTAAATAACTCCAGAATTGTCTACAAAATTGCACTAATATTGTCATTAAGTCTCACAATAATGAAATGGCGATTTCTGATTTGAGTAAACACGCTTTAAGCATTCATTTAAGTGTATTAAAAATGACAATATCTATAAAGTTATGCTCGGAAGCTTAAAGGAATCTCAAGTGTGGTGACACGCCGATAATTTTAAATCTCATTGGTTCTAGTGTCTCATAGTTTGAATGAGATTTGCAGTTCAAATAAGTTAAGTGCTACTGTATTTTAATTTATCATTTAAGTCACATCGTCTCATTGATGATGTCTTTTCCTGTAGTTAAGTTGTCGGCCCCCCTCAAGTGACGCTACCGAGGTCACTCCGGTCACACCAGTAACCAGGGGCTGTATGGAGAATCCTAAATACTACAGCTACATCGCGGTTCTGGCCCTCATCGCCACCACCATGCTGGTGCAGGTCAGCCACATGGTCAAACTGACCCTCATGCTTCTGATCACAGTAGCTACAGGTGTGGTCAACATCTACAGCTGGAGGGACATCTTTGATGCGTACGATATGTCTCGTTTTAAAGAGTACAGGTGGGTCACTTGCACTTATCATACTGTGAATACACTATAAATACACATTATCAGTACATTTCTATTATTATCAGTGTATGCTGAGACTTAGGACACAAGACATCTGGGAGGCGTTGTCAGACCAACTTCAACAGATGTCTATGGCAGTGGCAGGCGGAATTTAGAAAATATTATTTGTCTATACACTCTCTATAGACAAAGAAATGTGTCGTTTAGTTATATTGACCGTGTTAGAGATTCCGTCTCAATGATCAGGATCCTGAGATCAGCGATTTGAATAAGGTTCATTTTTCACAGGATTTATCTTGTGCCCTCCAAATACACCATGAGTGTGATGATCTTCATCATGATGGTTAGCTTCTACTACTTCTCCCGACACGTAAGAGTCTCTATTTTTCAATCCGCCCTTCTGCATAAGGAACCACATTTTGATCTAGATATCAAATCCATATACAGTATGCATTTTGATTCACGTTTCTCTCTATTCGTGTGACTCAGGTTGAGAAGCTCGCACGCACGCTGTTCCTGTGGAAGATTGAAGTGCACGAGCAGAAGGAGAAGGTGTACGAGATGAGACGTTGGAACGAGGCTCTGGTCACAAATATGCTTCCGGAGCATGTTGCCAGACACTTCCTGGGCTCCAAGAAAAGAGATGAGGTGAGAAACTCCCATCTGTCAGCCTCAGCTTCCAAAAATATCAACACTGTCCAACTCTAGAGCTGTTTTTCTTTCTTTTGCAATGTGAATGTTCCAGGAGCTCTACAGCCAGTCCTATGATGAGATTGGAGTCATGTTCGCATCCATACCAAACTTCTCAGATTTCTACACGGAGGAAAGCATCAACAACGGGGGGATTGAGTGTCTGAGGTTCCTCAATGAAATCATTTCCGACTTTGATAGTGTAAGAAATGACAGATTTTACGGTTCACCCCAAAAATAAATGGATTTATATGGATATTTTTAATGGGTGATGGCAATATGGCCAATATGAGCATTTGCTTTGTATGACAAGCAAGTTAACATCACACGGAAAGGTACACTCCACAAATAATAAATGAACCGTCGACAGTTAACTACAGCTTTTTTCTTACGCCCAAATAGTTTTCTTTATGCAATGATTCTCTTTTTATTTCAGCTGTTAGATGAGCCGCAGTTTCGCTGTATAACCAAGATTAAGACTATTGGCAGCACGTACATGGCAGCGTCCGGAGTCAGTACAGACAACAACACCAACGGTTATGCCTGTGTGAAGGTAAAGGAGGAAGAATCACAATTCTTCAACTCATATCCATTTAGTGTTGGTGTTCATGGTGGATTTGTCCTGGCCAACAGAAAGAAGAGATTTCAGACAGGGAACGTTGGCAGCACTTGGCAGATCTGGCCGATTTCGCTCTGGCCATGAAGGTGACGCTGATGAACATCAACTACCAGTCCTTCAATAACTTCATGCTCCGCATCGGTCAGTGCACTGGTGTCCTGCTGAATGTTTACGGTAAACATGCTGCGTACCGTTTGCTATCGTGTACTTAACGCGGTGTGATTTGTTTTTCGAAAGGGTTGAATAAAGGAGCTGTTTTAGCTGGAGTTATCGGGGCCCGGAAACCTCATTTTGACATCTGGGGAAACACTGTGAATGTCGCCAGTCGCATGGAGTCCACAGGGGTGATGGGAAACATCCAGGTAACTGCGACATTTGGGACAGTGCCAATGCATCTTATACAACTATGGTATCCTAGATTAAAATTCTGCTTCCCCCAGGTGGTGGAGGACTGCTACTCCATCTTGAAGGACTATGGCTTCCGCTTTGTGAGAAGGGGGCCAATATTTGTGAAAGGGAAAGGAGAGCTGCTCACCTATTTCCTAAAGGGACGAGAAAAACAAGGCTCCTTCATTAACGGCTCCTTCGTCACCCTGCCGCACCAAGTGGTGGACAGCTCTTGACCAACACGCGCACACACACACTGTCTTTCAAGAAACTCTACCAGTTTCTCTCGCACACTCCACATCATACCTCCTCCGCTGTACTCCAGTTATTAGTACTTTCAAATGTGTTTTCTGTATTTATTAGACTGAGGAAAGAAATGATCGATGGCAAACGATAAAGCCTTTCTGTTCATACAAGAGAAATACTATATATTATTAAGTTATGAAGCGTCGACAAACAAGAATGAGTCAAACGAAACACGAATTGAATAGGTTGCTGAAGGGAGTTTTTCTTATTTTAAACTACACCAAGAAAACCGAGTAAACAGGATTGACATTGCTGTATATTTTACACTGAGCTGCTCAAGATGAAGCGTTGAATTGCTCAATTCTTCTTTTATTTACCAAATCCTTTATTATTTAAAAACTGCAGATTTATTCTTAAGGTCCCAATTGTATCTGAATGTTGTTTGAAATCTCTGAATGCCTGTGTAGACGACTGCCTTTTTCACAAGTTTGCGTGTGTGTACAAGCAAGCATGAGTATGTGTTTTTTATGTATTTGTAAGTTTTGTCACCTTAGTCTGTCGTCACCTTTGTCACTTTTTATTTTGATGTCTGTTTATAATGGATTTACAGTGGAATGCAAACGTCTGAGACCGAATTGCCAATCTGGAGATAAAGTTTTAATATTTCAAAAATTTCAATTTGCAAGTAAAATTACTATGATAAAATATTTTCGTTCATATTGTAATTATTTTAAAATAATATTTCAAGGTCCAGTTTGCTTTTTTCCATTTAAGCACACGTGAAGCTCTTTGGATGTTTCGCCAGTCAAACCTACCTAGTCCCTGAGAAATGCAGAGAAGCATTTTCACTTGTGGTTTCAGATTTTTGGATCCCACTGCATGTTGTTTAAGTTAAAGTGTTCCTCATGTGCCAAATCGAAGCCACTTTATGCATCAGTCTGTGGTACTCTGAGGAGATGTGCAGCATGGGTTTATGAGTATCACTGTGAACCGGTTCATCGTGCGTGTCTGAAATATCTCTGCACTTCATGCATAGGCAGTATTGCAGTAATGGAAGATTCTTAGATCAGAAAATAATCCTGGAAGATTAGATGTGCAATAGTTCATTCTTATCCAGTACAATATTGCGAAAAACCTTCTCTCCCCACAAGTCATATTTTTATATTATGATTGTAAAAGTTCTAGTTAAAGAGTATTGTATAATGAGATGGACTTCAGGATGGATCTGTGTGTTTGGCCAAACAGTTTATTTATTCTAAATGTCAGGGATGTTCTGAATGTGCAAGCAGAAATAGTGTTTGATTTTGACTTTCGTGGGTTAAAATGGTTTATGAGAGCATGACATTGTGGCCGGTCTCTGTGGTTTGATGCAGGGTTTTGCTAAAATTTGATATTTTTGAATTATCCTTAGATATGAAATAAAATGGCACTTTGAATGACATGTTACCTAAATTGGTTTCTGTTTGATTATTTTAACCTCCTTGTGTTATTACAAAACATTGTATTCATGAAAAAGGAAAACGTGTTTTCCTCCACATGAATTTTAACCTTTCATGCAGAGAGGTCATTACACTGAAAAGCAATCAAAAAAAGATTTATTTTGAAAAAATGTATTTTGTATGCTTCTTTTTTTGATGGTGTAATTGCACATCAACCACTACAGGGGGCACACGTGCATCACCCTATACACTTTCACCTCTTCAGATGTTTCCTAAAGTGAATATAAAAACCGGTAAGTGAAAGTATGTGTGAACATTCCTCAAATGACCTTTGAGCAAAAAGATTTCTTTCACAATTAAATTCGTGCATGAAAAGTTAGCTTTAGTATGGGAGTCAATGGGTGTTGAGATCTGTTTGGTTATAAGCATCCTTCCAAATATCTTTCTCTGCATTCGTTAGAACAAAGAATGTGTGAGACAACTCTCGGGTGAGGAAATGATGACAGAGTTTTACCTTTACCTAAAGTATACCTTTAAGGAAATGCGTCACATTTAGTTTGTCACAAAGGATAAAAATAATCTTTTAAAGTTTGTATTGATTTATTTATCCAGGCCTATACCACATCAAAATACTATCAAAACGACTATAGTTTTGCAGACAACATGCTTTTGTGTGCATATTATTGCACATGCAATATAACATACAGTGTTATGTCAATTAAATCAACTACATGGTTCGGGAAAATGATTTTTCAGTATCATTTACTTAAAAATTACATTTAAATTTACATTTATGCATCTGACAGTTTTGCTGAATTGCAAGTATTACATAGAGGGAGAGAGAGAGAGAGAGAGAGAGAGAGAGAGAGAGAGAGAGAGAGAGAGAGAGAGAGGATCATTAAAAGCTAAGAGTTCTGTGATTAGGCTAATGTTATATTTAGACGTACAAAAAAACAAATATATAGTTTGTAAAGAAGCTCACAAATGTCGATAATGTAAATAGCAATTTATAAGGATATAATTTTGTCAAAAATATACATATATTGAATTGTGAATTATATATTATATGATCATTTTAAATGAATTGATGAAATAAAAGCACTTTCCTCTTCTTTATGATATATTTACTCAGCTAATCAGAGTATTTTATTAAATCGAAACAAAGTACAACCAAATATAGGCATCAAATAAACTGAATTGACAAATCATGAAAGTTCAGCAACACTACAACAGGCAGACAGAACAAAAATTGTTTAAAAAAATCTAAATTATATATTACATCAAAAAATGTGTAACAAACAAACTAAATAAATAATACACATACCAACACATAGTATTTTGGATGGGTACAGGGCACTTATCTCACTGAAAAAATAGCTAATGTAACAGCCAAGTCAAGTCAGCTTTATTTATATAGTGCTTTTTACAATTTTCATTGTTACAAAGCAGCTGTAGAAGAAAACATTGACTATAAGTAAAACATAAAAGGTTATGGAATTCAAAACACAGGTCAAATATCAGACACACAATAAATTCCTATATGCAGTGTTAATTAAATAAGACTATAAAATTCTAGCAGCCCCCCCGGCCAGGCAAACAGTGCAAAACAGTATGCAAACGGTGGCGAGGAACCCAAAACTCCATTGGAGGAGAAAAAAACCTCAGCAGGAAACCAGGCCTAACCAGGGGATTCCAGTTCCCCTCTGGCAAAAACTGCAGCCTCTGCACAAGCTCGACAGTGCTTGCACAACAAGGCAAAATAAAAAAAAGTTAGATTTAAAATTAACCTTGGAACAATTAGACAAGACTGGCTGAGAGTAGAGTACTGTTCGGCTCTCTTTGATGCAACAAATGCATCAGTTGATATTGGAAGTGTTCCTGGTTCCGGTTGATCTAACTAGTGCAGCCTAGATCTTTGAAATATATATATTATGAAAGTGTAGTGTATGCAAGATTAAAAAGATGCGTCTTTAGTTTAGATTTAGACTGACAGAGTGTGTCTGCCTCCCGGACAGTGCAGGGAAGACTGTTCCAAAGTTTAGGCGCTAGATAGGAAAAAGATCTGCCGCCTGCACTTGATTTTGAAATTCTAGGTATTACCAACTGACCTGACACCTGAGAGCGTAGTGCACGTGATGGACTATAATACGTTAGAAGTTCTCTCAAGTAGTGAGGAGCTAAACCATGCAGGGCTTTATAGGTAATAAGCAAGATTTTAAAGTTTATGCGATGCTTTATAAGGAAACCAGTGCAAGGTTGACAGAACCGGGCTAATATGCTCATACTTTTTTGTACGCGTAAGAACTTGAGCTGCCGCATTTTGGACCAGTTGGAGTTTTTGTAATAGGCCTGCAGGGCAACCACCTAATAGTGCATTACAGTAATCTAGTCTTGATGTCATAAAGGCATGTATAAGCTTCTCTGCATCTGATGGTGACAGCATATGACGTAATTTAGATATATTTTTAAAGATGGAAAAACGCAATTTTACAGGTGTTGGCGACCTGGTTCTCAAATGACAGAGTACCATCGAATATAAAGCCAAGATTCTTAGCTGAAGATGAGGGTTTTATGGAAGATCCATCAATAGTTAAGCAGTATTCTTGGTTGTTACGTAGGGCGGTTTTCGGTCCGATAAGTAACACTTCAGTTTTGTCCGAGTTCAGTAATAAAAAATTGCTACTGATCCACTTTTTTATATCGACTATGCATTCCACTATTCGATGGAATTGCTGTGTTTCATGAGGCTTCGAGGAAATATAAAGTTGCGTATCATCAGCATAACAGTGAAAGCTTACTCCGTGTCGCTTTATTATATCTCCTAGAGGTAGCATGTATAATGCGAAGAGCATAGGCCCTAAGACTGAGCCCTGTGGTACACCGTACTTGCGATTTGCGTGATACCTCATTGTTTATTGCTACATATTGAAAACGGTCGCATAAATAAGATCTAAGCCATTTCAAAGCTATTTCCTTAATACCGACACCATTTTCGAGTCTATGTAGGAGCGTGCTGTGGTCAATGGTGTCGAATGCAGCACTAAGATCTAGCAGCACCAATAAGGAGATACAACCTCGGTCGTACGCCATAAGCAGATCATTTGTAACTCTGATCAGAGCAGTCTCTGTACTGTGATGTGCTCTAAATCCAGACTGGAAATCTTCATTAATCTCATTCCTTTGGAGGAAGGAGCATATTTGAATTGAGACTACTTTTTCCAGAACTTTAGATAAGAAAGGAAGATTCGAAATAGGTCTGTAGTTAACTAGTTCTCCAGGGTCCAGATGGGGTTTTTTGACAAGGGGCCTTATAACAGCCACCTTATATGCTTTAGGCACATGTTCTTATGTCAGAGATGAGTTAATAATGCTAAGTAGAGGATCTATAATTTCTGGGAGCATCTCTTTCAGTAGATTTGTAGGTATAGGGTCTAACATGCATGAAGTTGATTTAGATGATCTAATGATTTTAGACAGTTCATCGTGATCTATAGTAGAAAATAAACGTAATTTCTCCTTAGAGGCGCTGTAGTTAGTCGTTTGTTCAGCGGGATTCACCTCTGGTTGCATAGTTATAATTTTTTCTCTTATATCTTGGATTTTATTTGTGAAATAGTTCATAAAATCATCACTGCTATGCTGGTATACAGAATCAGAAGTCGCTGACGATAATTTAGCCACTGTATCAAATAAAAACCTAGGGTTATGCTGGTTTTCTTCTATTAGTGATGAAAGGTAGGCAGATCTAGACGTTTTTTGTAATCTCTCAAGTGAAAAGACAAGGGTTTTAAGCTCTTTTATAAAACGAGGAAGGGTTTTTCGAAAACCTACATTTATGAGTAAAGAATTTGGCAAGTCCGAATAAGTTATTAAGCAGATAATGTTCTGTACAATCTTTCTTAAGAACATTAAACTTAATTTGTGTATTGCCAAAGGGGATGAAAATGAACAGAATACTTTTTTCAAGCAGCTGAGTGCAGAATCATTTGGAGTAGTTACATTCCATAAAATGTGCTCACTGGTTTCAATGCAGTTTTCCCCGATATAGTACACAGGGGGATCGGGCATCTGGCAATTCTGGCAAATGCCGGAGGTTGCCGCGGACCTTTTTTTATGTGGGCCAGTCACATTTTAAAAAAAGATATATAAATAAATTGTTCTTTACAGGCCGACAGCGCAATGTCGTCCCACTGTGGGGATATAAAGAAATAATAACATGAATCACTTGTTCCCCTTCAGTCGGTCTCTCGACGTTGTGAGAGACTGACTGGGGTTTGATCTTGAGAACCTACCTTCTCCGAGATAATTAATTATAAAACGCCAATGGGCTTGGCGAATGGCACGCGCACGCCAGTCTCCGCCCCGTACATACGGGTATAAAGGAAGATGGCAGCGGTCATTCACTCATCCTTTGTTCTTTGGAACCTGTGTGTTTGCTGATGCTACACGCGATACTCGACTTCGAGAAAACTTTTAACCTGCTGGATTTATGACGCGGAGCAGCGGACTTCTCCTTTCGGTGGACTTCCCCTGGGCGTTTCGGCAGAAGGCTACAGACCTTAAGTGGCAAGTCCCTCCGGCTACGAGCATGTCTCCTTGTATCCTTGGGTGCTCCTTGCATCCCAGAGTCTGACGGCCATGATTCCTGTGTCACTTGCTTGGCAAGCATGCTGAGGCAGGTTTCATTGATGCGGTATGTCCCGTGTGTGCGGACATAGCAATCAGGGTGTTGCGGTCACGGTGGCTACTTTCTTCTGAGCGCTGCCACCACCCCGTCTGTTTCCCAGGCGTGTTCAGCTGCCGTTTCGGCGAGGTTGACCGCTTTGGCGAGCGGCGGGGGTGATTTAGGGACTCCGATAGATGTTGCTCTGTCAGCTTCACGCTCGCGGACCATCTATACCCCTTCACGCTCACCTGGTTCGTCCCCTACGAGCGGCAGACGGCCGTCTCATAGTGGTAAGACTTCGCACACGGATGATGACGCTATCTCTGTCGCTGCGTCGGACAGCTGCCTGCTGGCATCGGATGCGGAAGACTCCTCTGATCTCCTGTCGTCAGGCAGTCGAGCTCCGGAGGAGACTGACGCCGAGATGTCGGCAATGCTTTCCCGGGCAGCCGCGTGCATCGGGTTGCAGGGTGTAACAACACCCTCCCCGGAACGCTCGCGGCTAGATGTTACTATTACCGCTCCGTTACTATTCTACTTGGAGGTGCATGACGAGCTCGCCAAGTCCTGGAATGCGCCCCTTTCGGCGCGTTTCAGGCCGGAGGGCTCGGTGGCTGTGACTTCCCTGGTTGGTGGGGCGGCTAGAGGCTATGTTGACGTCCCCCGGGTGGAGCGTGCAGTCGCGGGCCACTTGTGCCCGCAAACAGCTGCCACTTGGGGGGCTCGATCTAGACTCCCGTCCAGAGCATGTAAGCTCTCTTCGACACTCGTGTCGAAGGCTTGCAGTGCTGCTGGACGAACCGCCTTCGCTCTCCACGCCATGGCGGTCCTCCAGGTTTTTCAGGCGAAAGTCCTGAAGGATTTGGACGGCGGGAAGTCTGACCCAACTCGTGTGAGTGAGCTGCGTACTGCCACAGACCTCGCGCTACGAGCGACGAAGGCCACGGCACGTGCCCTGGGTCGGTCGATGTCCACAATGGTGGTCCAAGAGAAGCATCTGTGGCTTAGTCTTGCGCAGGTGAGCGGCGCCCAGAAGGCCCGCCTTCTGGATGCGCCCATCTCGCAAGCAGGGCTGCTTGGTGATACGTGAAGCAGACTGAGGCGATCGAACAGATCCTGCCACGCTGCAACGTGCCCGCCAACAGGTCGGCATGGTCTCAGGCGCAGCCTAGTTCCCAGCAGCCCTGCCCTCCCGCGGCGGCCTTCCGGTTCCAGGAACCTCCAGAGGACGACCCACCAGAGACGTAGACCCCCGCGGAAGAGGGCATCTGTTCCCCGACAAACCAGGGGCAGATTTTACTGGGCCCGATTCCCGGACCTGTTGTGGACCTGTTGCCTCCCCGGACTCCACCCATTACCCGCTATGGTATTCCCAGACCGAGGGTCCCCTCGGCACGGATGCCCTAGCACACAGCTGGCCGCGGGACAAGCGGAAGTACGTCTTCCCCCCCAGTGAGCCTCCTTGCACAGGACAAGGGCAGGGAAAAGGCATGTTTTCGCCATACTGGCCCAACCAGACCTGGCTCTCGTATCTGGTAGATCTGACGACGGCCCCCCCTGGCCCATTCCCCTGACGAAGGACCTTCCGTTGCAGGGGAAGGGCACGTTGTGGCACCCCAACGCAGGCCTCTAAAACCTCTGGTCCAGGTTCCTCAGGAGCGCGAGAAGGATGTATCCACCTTGGCCGTGCTCCGTACCCTCTTGGGACCCTAATGGGTCCTACAGGGCCTTGGTACGGCCCTGGTGAGCCCCTAAGAATTGCCAATCTTCCTCAGTTGGATGACAGATGCACTATTGGTGGCGCTCACCTCCATCAAGAGGGTGGGGGACCTACAGGCATTCTCTTTGTCCCAAAGGTGCCTGGAACTCGGATCGGTAATTCTCACGTGGTCCTGAGATCCTGTCCCGACGACGTGCCCAAGCTTCCCACTACTCCCTTCCGGGACCAGGTGGTGAACCTGCAGGCGCTCCCCTCCGGAGAGGAAGACCCAACCTTTTTATGTGTTGTGTCCAGTACGCGCGCTGCGCCTCTGTCTGGACCGCACACAGAGCCTCAGAAGCTCTGAGCAGCTCTTTGTCTGTTCTGGGAGACAGCACCCGGGGGGGGGCTGTCTCCAAACAGAGGTGGCGCACTGGGTACCAATCCCAGGATCGCCGTGCCCGCTTGCAATGAGAGCCCACTCCACTCGTGGGCACTGGCACAGGGCGCCTCTCTGGCAGACATTTGTAGAACTGCGGGTTGGGCTACGCCCAGTACCTTCACGAGGTTTTACAATCTCCACGTGGAACCAGTTGCAGCACATGCCCTTAAACGCCGCCAACGTATAGGTTGGGCTCCTGGTTTTGGGCGTACGCCTGCGAAAGCGCCTTCTCCCCTCACCAGGTGAGACTAGTGCGCTATTGTAGCCTCCCTACTTTCCCCTCTCGGGCAAAGTATATGGAAATTCCATCCATCACTAAGCATTGCACTTGGTAACAGACTGAGCGGAGCCGTCTGTTAGAACCAGGTCCGTTATAGGTAGAGTCATCCCTGCTAAGGCAGACCCCTGTATTAGGACTAGTGCCCCATACGTAGTGACTCCCCTCTGGGTCGTCCCGTGTGTTGAATTCCTCACTCAGGATTTCCCGATTGGTGAATCTGTGACCTCCCCGCCGGTGGTAATCCCACCTGGATTGTCCCCCTATTCGGGCTAACACCTTTCCAAATGTTGTTCTCCCCGCCGGGGAGACCATGTTAATGTCCCCACATGTAACCTCCCCTCCGGGTAGGATGTGGCCTCCGTAACACACTCTTCTAAGAGGAGAGCAGTGTTTCCCCAGTGTTCGGCTCCGGACAGCTCCTCGCTACTAGAGGTGTACGCCACTGTCCGTGAGGCCGTCAGTAGAGGCTTCTCAGTATGACCAATACTATGTGACTGGAAGATTACGTCTCGCGGTAGCACTCTTGTGACTCGCTAGCCCAGTCAGGGTCGCTCCACTAGAGGTCGTGATATCGGTGCAAGCGCTGTGGCGTGGACTGACTGGGGATCAATCTTAAACGCCACAGTGCTTGCACAACGTCGAGAGACCGACTGAAGGGGAACGTGACTTCATGCCACAACGCTGCACCGAATCACTGCAGTGAACGGGAGTGCCCTCTCAGGTTCCTCAGTACAAAGGGTGAGTGAATGACCGCCGCCATCTTCCTTTATACCCGTATGTACGGGGCGGAGACTGGCGTGCGCGTGCCATTCGCCAAGCCCATTGGCGTTTTATAATCAATTATCTCGGAGAAGGTAGGTTCTCAAGATCAAACCCCAGTCAGTCTCTCACAACGTCTCTTTCCCTCCATCAGGGAACGGAGGTTACAGACATAACCGAGACGATTTCTTTGTCCCAGTGTTTTAACGCAAGAAGACAGAACATTCAGCCAATCAAATTGAAGGAGGCACAACTTACTATAGGGTAACGCCAGTGCGGTATTCAGTTTTAATGATGACCGTGTAGTAAGATATAAGAAGGCAAACATAACAAAGACAACGGTTCTACATAAAAAATGTCAAATGGTGAGATTCAGAGATGCAAACTACTCAACTTTTGTGGGTTAACATGTCTAAATACATATTGAAACAGATGCATATGATATGACTGTGTATATGGTCCATTTTGTTAGCGAGAATTCAAGACCGCATCATCACAGGTAATGAAATCACTTTAGATTTTTCGATCAAATTAATGTACAGTTTTAAAAATAATATTGAGCTTTATTTATTAATCCCAAAGAGGAAATGTTTTCTCTCGGTTAACAAATGCTAACAACTAGCAGTTGACTGACTTAATAGCAGATGTAAAACAGTATTTGTTGGCAAAGTCCATGTCACGGTCAGTTTAAAATACCATCCATCCATCCATTTTCTTCCGCTTATCCGGGGCCGGGTCGCGGGGGCAGCAGTCTTAGCAGAGATGCCCAGACATCCCTCACCCGAGACACTTCCTCTAGCTCTTCCGGGGGGACACAGAGGAGTTCCCAGGTCAGCCGGGAGACATAGTCCCACCAGCATTTCCTAGGTCTTCCCCGGGGTCTCCTCCCGGTTAGACGGGCCTGAAATACCTTCCGGGGAAGGCGTCCGGTAGGCATCCTGAACAGATGCCCAAGCCACCTCAACTGACCCCTCTCGATGTGGAGGAGCAGCGGCTCTACTCCGAGCTCCTCCCGGGTGACCGAGCTTCTCACCCTATCTCTAAGGGATCGCCCAGCCACCCTGCGGAGGAAGCTCATTTCGGCCGCCTGTATCCGGGATCTTGTCCTTTCGGTCATGACCCAAAGCTCATGGCCATAGGTGAGAGTAGGAACGTAGATTGACCGGTAAATTGAGAGCTTCGCCTTGCGGCTTAGCTCTTTCTTCACCACGACAGAACGGTACATCGACCGCATTACTGCAGAAGCTGCACCGATCCGTCTGTCAATCTCCCGTTCCATCCTTCCCTCACTCGTGAACAAGACCCCAAGATACTTAAACTCCTCCACTTGAGGCAGGAACTCTCCACCAACCTGAAGTGGGCAAGCCACCCTTTTCCGACTGAGGACCATGGCCTCGGATTTGGAGGTACGTATTTTCATTCCAGCCGCTTCACACTCGGCTGTAAACCGTCCCAGTGCATGCTGAAGGTCCTGGTTTGAAGGGGCCAACACGACAACATCATCCGCAAATTGCAGAGACGAGATCGTGTGGTCCCCAAACCTGACACCCTCCGGTCGTACAGGGACCTGACAGCCCTTAGCAAAGGACCACAGACTCCATACTCCCGAAGCACCCTCCACAGGATGCTGCGAGGGACACAGTCGAATGCCTTCTCCAAATCCACAAAACACATGTGGATTGGTTGGGCAAACTCCCATGAACCCTCCAGCACTCTTTAGAGGGTATAGAGCTGGTCCAGCGTTCCACGGCCCGGACGAAAACCACACTGTTCCTCCTGAATCCGAGGTTCTACTATCGGCCGTATTCTCCTTTCCAGTACCCTGGCATAGACTTTCCCGGGAAGGCTGAGAAGTGTGATCCCCCTATAGTTGGAACACACCCTCCGGTCCCCCTTCTTAAAAAGAGGGACCACCACCCCGGTCTGCCATCCAAGAGGCACTGTCCCCGACCGCCACGCGATGCTGAAGAGGCGTGTCAGCCAAGACAGCCCCACAACATCCAGAGACTTGAGGTACTCAGGGCGAATCTCATCCAGCCCCGGAGCCTTGCCACAGAGGAGTTTCTTGACTACCTCAGTGACTTCGGCTTGGGTGATGGACGAGTCCACCTCTGAGCCCTCAGCCTCTGCTTCCTCAATGGAAGACGTGACGGTGGGATTGAGGAGATCCTCGAAGTACTCCTTCCACCGTCTGACTTCCCCAGTTGAGGTCAACAGCTTCCCACCTCCACTGTAAACAGCGTTGGTAGGGCACTGTTTCCCTCTCCTGAGGCGCCTGACGGTTTGCCAGAATCTCTTCGAGGCCAGTCGATAGTCCTTCTCCATGGCCTCACCAAACTCCTCCCAGGCCCGAGTTTTTGCCTCCACAACCACCCGGGCAGCAGTCCGCTTGGCCTGCCGGTACCCGTCAGCTGCCTCAGGAGTTCCACAAGCCAACCAGTCCCGATAGGACTCCTTCTTCAGCTTGACGGTTTCCCTTACTTCCGGTGTTCACCACCGGGTTCGGGGATTCCCGCCTCGACAGGCACCGGAGACCTTACGGCCACAGCTCCGAGTGGCCGCTTCGACAATGGAGGTGGAGAACATGGTCCACTCGGACTCAATGTCTCCAGCCTCCCTCGGGATCCGGTTGAAGCTCTGCCGGAGGTAGGCGTTAAAGATCTCTCTGACAGGAAACTCGGCCAGGCGTTCCCAGCAGACCCTTACAGTATGTTTAGGTCTGCCGAGTCTGACCAGCTTCCTCTCTCGCCATCGGATCCAACTCACCACCAGGTGGTGATCAGTTGACAGCTCCGCCCCTCTCTTAACCCGAGTGTCCAAAACATATGGTCGCAAGTCAGATGAAACGACCTCAAAGTCGATCATCGACCTGCGGCCTAGGGTGTCCTTGTGCCACGTGCACTGATGGACACCCTTATGCTTGAACATGGTGTTCGTTATAGACAAACTGTGACTAGCACAGAAGTCCAATAACTGAACACCACTCGGGTTCAGATCAGGGGGGCCGTGTCTCCCAATCACGCCCCTCCAGGTGTCACTGTCGTTGCCCACATGGGCGTTGAAGTCCCCCAGGAGGACGACGGAGTCCCCAGTCGGAGCACTTTCCAGCACCCCTCCCAGGGACTCCAAGAAGGTCGGGTACTCTGCACTGCCGTTCGGCCCGTAGGCACAAACAACAGTGAGAGACCTAACCCCGACCGGTAGGCGCAGGGAAACGACCCTCTCGTTCACCGGGGTAAACTCCAACACATGGCGGGAGAGCTGGGGGGCTATAAGCAAACACAAACCAGCCCGCCGCCTCTCACCATGGGCAACTCCAGAGTGGTGAAGTGTCCACTCCAGTGCCGGGCCAGTTCAAATACATTGTCTTATATAGACATATAAATCATATAAATCATGGCTTTTATGTCATGATTTATATCTGTTGCTTGGACTATACTGGCCCGGCCTTGACTGTTTAATGTTTTATTGACTTTACAAGGTGGCACGAAAGATCTTTAATAACATTTATATTTATTTATTAGAATGGTTAGTGCATCAGTTATGCTTTGTTTTGTGGGCCGCCCCAGCCGAAGAAGTCCACAGTCCACAGGGCCACTTTTTAGTACCAGTCCGCCCAGTATTATATCTGTAGATGAAGGGGAAAACTATGTGACGTTTTTGCGAATAAAGGGGTAATAAAATATAGTTCCCTCTTAAAATATAAAAACATTTAAGTGGGAACTACGTGCCATTTAAACGTCTAAATCAATCAACTCTCGAAATACTTGATTATAGTCTCAAAAGATCAATATTGATTTTGCACATTTGACACAAAACTCATCCAAACATCTCACGATAACTCATAATTAAAAGAAATGATTTGTAAACAACATTATTAAAAAAGTCAAACTTACAGTTGACAGTCTGCGTGCTTCGTGTCGTTTTTCTTGCACAAAAACTGATCACAGCATTTTTTTATGTTTGCTATAATAATACAATAAATGACGCTGTAAATTCTGTTGAATTATGGATTTATTACGGTGTACAATAAAACGATTATTCCCATCTCGGCTAACCAAGAGTATTTTCTTTAGTGTGGCTTCATGACGTCAGCTATTCCAGCGAGTTCAAGGTTGTTGCGGCGCTTCTGGTTGACGTCATCACGCACAGACGTCCGTAATGGACTTGCAGCTGTTCTCTGACAAACAATAACAAGACCAGTGAGCGAGAAGTGGCGGCCGTTGCGTCCGAAATCAAGCTGAAATCGAGCCTGAAGGCGTCTCGACTCTGACATCGCCGGCGAGGAAACTCTGGCCTCCGCTTCCTCCGACTCGGAAACCGGCGGAGCTTCGCCGCCCCCGCGGAAGAAAAGCCGAGGCTCGGCGGCGGAGGGAGCAGGAGAGAGCGGGGCGTCTGCTGCCGGGATCACGGGCCTCTCTGCGGCTGCTTTCCCAACCCCCAACCGGCGCTCATCCGTCCGCTTCAATAACAGACCCGACGTTTTAAACGCCTTTCATAACATGCAGGCCAACGGGACAGGAGGACAAGAGCCGGAGGCGCAGTTGTCCTGTCGGAACGGAGAGTCGTCGACCTCCGCCGCTGGTGCTGTGCACTCGAACGGTCTGCTCTCCGCCGCTAATAACGGTCTGCCGTCCACGGAGAGTCCGACCTCCGATGCCGGCCTAAAGAAGAAGAAACGACTGTCACAGGCCGACGAGGATGTGATCAGACTCATAGGACAACATTTGCACGGGTTAGGACTCAAGTAAGTCAAGCTTAGCCGAGATGATCGCGTTGTTGTTGGATTATAATAGGTTGAGTCAGAAGAGATCTAGTGTTGTTGTAAGCAGTATTCTCTGTTTTGACGGCGCCATTGTTGTTTTTATGATGGTGTGTCAGTAGTGTTTTTGTGTTGTGATGATGATGCCAGCAGTGTTTTTGTGTTGTGATGGTGTGTCGGTAGTGTTTTTGTGTTGTGATGATGATGATGATGTCACTAGTGTTTTTGTGATGCGTCTGTGTCAGTATGGTTTGTGATGAAGGTGTCACAAGTGTTTGTATGTTGTGATGATGGTGTAGTACTGTTTTTGTGTTGTGATGATGGTGTCACTAGTGTTTTTGTGATGCATCTGTGTCACTATGGTTTGTGATGAAGGTGTCACAAGTGTTTGTATGTTGTGATGATGGTGTCACTAGTGTTTTTGTGATGCATCTGTGTCACTATGGTTTGTGATGAAGGTGTCACAAGTGTTTGTATGTTGTGATGATGGTGTCACTAGTGTTTTTATGATGCGTCGGTGTCAGTGTGGTTTGTGATGAAGGTGTCACAAGTGTTTGTATGTTGTGATGATGGTGTTAGTACTGTTTTTGTGTTGTGATGATGGTGTCACTAGTGTTTTTGTGATACATCTGTGTCACTATGGTTTGTGATGAAGGTGTCACAAGTGTTTGTATGTTGTGATGATGGTGTCACTAGTGTTTTTATGATGCGTCGGTGTCAGTGTGGTTTGTGATGAAGGTGTCACAAGTGTTTGTATGTTGTGATGATGGTGTTAGTACTGTTTTTGTGTTGTGATGATGGTGTCACTAGTGTTTTTGTGATGCATCTGTGTCACTATGGTTTGTGATGAAGGTGTCACAAGTGTTTGTATGTTGTGATGATGGTGTCACTAGTGTTTTTGTGATGTGTCGGTGTCACTATGGTTTGTGATGAAGATGTCACAAGTGTTTGTATGTTGTGATGATGGTGTTAGTACTGTTTTTGTGTTGTGATGATGGTGTCACTAGTGTTTTTGTGAGGGCGTCGGTGTCAGTATGGTTTGTGATGAAGATGTCACAAGTGTTTGTATGTTGTGATGATGGTGTTAGTACAGTTTTTGTGTTGTTGTGATGATGATGATGATGATATCACTAGTGTTTTTGTGTTTTGATGATTGTGTCAGTATTGTTTGTGATGAAGGTGTCACTAGAGTTTGTATGTTTGATGATGATGGTGTCACTAGTGTTTTTGTAGTTTGATGAATGTGTCAGTAGTGTTTTCATGATGGTGTTAGTAGTGTTTTTGTGTTGTGATGATGATGATGTCAGTAGTGTTTTCATGATGGTGTTAGTAGTGTTTTTGTGTTGTGATGATGGTGACACTATTTTATAATGGTATCAGTATTGTTTGTGATGATGGTGTCACTAGTGTTTGTATGTTGTCATGGTGATGTCAGTGTGTTTTGATTTTGTCAGCAGTGTTTGCTATGGGAAGATTTTTCTGTTTGGATTTGGTTAGTAGTGTTTATATGTCGCTGTGATGGTGTCAATGCTATTATGTATCGACGAAAATATTGGGTATCGACGATAGTTGATTCCTTTGACTATAGTTACACAGAATTTAATTAATTAATTAATTTGTAAAAGTAAAATTACAAACGTGCATTCTATGGCAAGAGAGCTTGCAATGGCTCGGGCTTTTCCGCGTGACAAATAGAGTTTATGTACTTGGTCTTAGTTTCCCGCACGCGGAATTGCTATGCGCGCGAGGGTTTAAAACCAGCGAAATAAAGAAATCAAATGACACGCAATGACGGATTCTGATTCATTTGGTTAATTCCGATTCTGATGTTTCGATTCCAATTCACAAGCTCTCGATTCAATTCGAGTCAATGATACAGATTTAAAACAAATCTTATAAATATTTCTAAAATAGATCAGTAAACACCAGATTACAATGTTGAATTAAAAAATGAAATGAAGAACCACAAAACTGTATATTAAAATTTTAACGCACTTAAGTATATTGAAACAGAACAGTCACACACCTGAATCAAACAGGATCAGCCTATTTTACATTTAAGAGACAATATAACAACAAAATGTCACAAAATTAGCTGTAAAGAGAGTCTACAATCATATGAACCGCTGCCTTTTATGTAAATGTGATATTAAATTTGAACAACACACCGGTAGTAGCAATAACATTCAATAAAAGAGATAGATGCTAGATTTAATATTATTTTACTATTTTAATAACTAATTGCAGTCGCGATTTTTTTTTGTTGTATTAGGGAGGTCACCGCCTCTCTCTTTCAGCTCCACCATCTGAACTGGTTACGGACCACGGAACAATGAGAAAAGACAACTAAGAGCAGAATACTGTTTTACAAGTGCATCAGTTGTTGTAGGCAGTGTTGCCAACTTAGCACCTTTGTCGCTATATTTAGCGAGTAATCTGACCCCTCCAGCGACATTTTCAAAAAAGCGACTAGCGACAAATCTAACGACTTTTTCTGATGTTATTGGAGACTTTTGGAGACTTTCTGACGTGAAAGCACATATCGTTCTTACTCTTCACAACGAGCAGCGGGTGCTGCCGTGAGCCGCACGCCCGTACCAAAGCACTCACAGGTGGCAAAGTCCTCGCGAAGCAGCCCCTCCCCCAGCTGCAGTCAGAGCAGGAGATGTTCACCCCTCCGCGTCCAGACTGCAAATGATCGCGCGCATGTGCAGGAAGCCGCCGCTGGCTGATCATACCCTGGTTTACAATTCAGCATGAGCATCTTTGTCTAAACTAATTAAATCACTGCACAAAAATAAATCACTGCATTTTATTGACTCACACAACCTCAGTCACTTTTTTTTTGTGTAAGAATTTTGTTCTTAAATGTTATGGTTAAAAATGTTCATATTTTACTGTGACTTGTTGTGGGCTCCTAAGTGAACCATAAGGTTAAAAACCAAACATAAGAAAAAAAAAATTTTATTGTTAAATATGTTTTACTATGTCTCGTTGGTGGTTAAAAACCAAGCCAAAATGTAAACGTTACGGTCCAATAAGTAATACTTCTGTTTTGTACATGTTCAAGAATAAAAAGGCATGCCGTACTGGACAAGTGATTTGAGGGACACCTCGTTGTTTATTGCTACAAACCGAAAACGAATGGATAGATATGAACAAAACAATTTGAATGCTATTCCACTAACGGCAACATAAAACAGGGCTGCTCGATTATGACACAAATCATAATCGCGATTATTTTGGCCAATATTGAGATCCCGATTATTTAACACGATTACTCATTTACCTTAAGAACAACATAGAAAATAAAAAACTTTGCTTATCTGAAAAATAAATGTAAAGAAATAGCACCGCTGAACCACTGTAAAGGAAAGGTGTGCACTGTGGATGTATACTACAAGAAAAGATAATCTTTGCAAAATGGAATGCGGCGCAATCATCATTAAGGCCAAAATTGACGATTTTCGATTTATTGCACAGCCCTAACATAATATAGAGAATATCACCCAACACTAGTATTCTTTTGTTTAGATGTTGTCAAGGTGTTTGTATGTTGTAATGATGATGTCAGTAGTGTTTCATGTTGTTTTATTATTTTGTTTTTGTTTAGATTGTGTCAGTAGTGTTTGTATTAGGGCTGGGCGATAAAGCAATAAACAAGATGTATCGACGATACACATTTATTAATAATGATAGAAAACATTTTGATTTAACTCAATAAATATGTTCTCCAAAACATCATAAAATAGAGACTGTGTCTGTCCCCCGGATTAGCAAAGATAAAATAATGCGTAAACCTCTCAAAGGTAATTGAATTAACGTTAAACTAACTAAACATGAAAAAAAATTACAGATAATCAACTGTTAAGACTCGGATTGCTTAATATTAGATCTCTCTCTAATAAAGCACTTTTTGTTAACGTTATGATAACAGATCATAAAATAGACATGCTCTGTCTGACAGAAACATGGCTAAAGCCAGATGATTATATTGCTTTAAATGAGTCTGTCCCCCAATTTTGCTATTATGTTTGTTAAATATGTTTTCTGTAGCAAAATCTTGATTCATTCGTGGTTACCATGTTGTACTGAACCTATTACACTATGAAGTGCTTAAAACACTTGAAATGCATATGATCAGCTCTGTAGTATCGTGTCTCTGAACCAGAGGACACTCACGTGTAACCGCTCGTGTGACATTAATAAGAAATTAAGACTTTAATGTTAATGGTTACACTGTCGGAATCTTCCCCCATCTTCCATCTAGTGCACTGTGCATCATTCACCATGTAGGACATAATAACTGTGCCAACAAGTGGCTGATTTGAGGCACCCCTTCTGCAGCTCTCACAGTAAAGGGGGTGGGCTCTTCCGATTCTAAAGCGGATTTGATTGGACGAGCACTTTGACGAGAGGCTGAAGTGCAGCGTGATGTCATGCATTTTCTAGATTTTTTGGAGCTCACGTGCCAGACTGTCAGTTTTGAACACTTATGACTTCTAAATGGGAAATTTGGAGCATATCTGTTTACTGACGTCCTTCATTTTTTATAAATGGAAAAAAAAATCTTTAATTTTGATTTCACTGGGGCTTTAAGCAAATAGTGTTTAAACATCTAAAATGATGATCCTTATTTTATCCCTAAATCTTTGTAAATACAAAGGAGGCATGTCCATCGGAACCAAAACACGTGCACGCCTATTTTGTTTTAGGTTTAAATAACGTGCAGGATTGAGAAAATAAAGTGCGGAACCGGATTAATGTTGTAATAATTACTAAGAATAATTTGTTATGAATAGGCTACGATGTTATTTGAACCGACAGACATCGAAGCGTGCACACGGACAGTATAGGCCTACACGTATAGACACAATTACAGTTAATACATCTGTTTCAACAAGATTTCACGCAGACATAATCTGGTTGCATATATGTCTTAAGTGGATGTTTGATTAACCGTTGTAGAAAAATATCAGATTCGTAACATTTGTTTTAGTTACTTGGTGTTTGTTGGCATTTGTCTGTGATTTGGTGTGATTTGGCCATTACACAACCAACAATTTTGTTATTGCTATAAATAGGGTTGGGCGATGTCAACCAAATTGGCATCGGACGATGTCCGCAGTGAAACATCACATTAAACAGCCAAACAGTACAATACATTCTGCTGTTACAGCAAATACAGTACAATGGTCCTTCTTGTGATCATAAATAGCCTTGATGTATGCTGCAGTGTAGAATGGTTCACTACATCATGTGTTAAGATTGCATATTTGTTTGTGTAGTTTATATATTGCTGTTTCCTTTTGGTTAACCGTTAAACGGGTTTCTGTTCACCATTCCCTGTTTATAGTCAATTGGGTGGGAGAGATACATCTTGTCAGGAAATGACGTCTTCCTGCGTTTATTTGTTAATTGTTTTGTTGAATAAAGCACTTGTTGACTTCCTGTTGCCAGGAGACTTTGTGTCTGTGAAAGAAAAGTGTTTATGACATTCTGAATTTATTCTTTAACTTGAATCCGGTAAAAATAATTTTGCCCATCATAGGAAAGGGAAGTTGATCCATTTCACGTTAACCATTAACACATTGCCATTTGTGTTGTTTTAGTCAAACCGTGGACCTGTTGATGCAGGAATCCGGCTGTAGACTTGAGCATCCTGCTGCCACCAAATTCCGGAATCATGTGATGGAGGGAGAGTGGGAAAAGGTGAGAGGGAGGCTTTATGTGGCGAGTTGACGAAATGTGTAAGGTTTGAAGATCCATAGGGGAACAAAGAACATGCAGATGGTACACAAACGGGTCCTGTGCTCACATGTCTTGTCTTTATACACTCTTTGACATTTCAAAATGGAGGGGAGCCGTACACGTAGTTTTATACACAGGACCATGGCGTAGTGATGCTGTACGTATAAAATACTGACGTACTCAAGTACTGAATAATGATCAAAAAATGTAAGAATACCATGGTCTTATCCAAACCAAATTCTTTATACAAAAAACAAGTACTAGTTTGTACTTAACCATCGGTGTGCTTTTTGTCTCCTAGACGTTGCACAAATACAGCCAGTGAGATTAAACCTCGCCAGATTAAGAAAGTGCCTTCCCCATTGCGTGTGATATGCATCAACTGGTTATTAAACAGACTATAGGCTGTCTGTGAGTTAGTCATCTGAGGCTAAAAACAGATCTAAATTGTAGTTGCTGTCCTGAATATGTTTCTTTTTCTTTTATGTACTAAAATCTTTTCATGTAAAGCTGCTTCGCACTGACACTCACCGGAAAAGCATTACAACAATTATTTTGAATGATTCTAAAGCTTGGTTTCTTCACTTGCGAAACCTCAGTTTATCTTCTTTTTTAATGTAATAGGCTGAGAGTGACCTCAATGAGCTGAAAGCTCTGATGCATTCACCCAGCGCTGTTGTGGTAAGAGTTCAAAGTACTCCAAACGTCTGCACTGTCATTTTTGCCAGCGTTCTGATCGATTTCTCTCCCGTGTTCATCAGCGGATGAAGTTCTTGCTCCTGCAGCAGAAGTATTTGGAATATCTGGAGGATGGGAAGGTTCTGGAGGCTCTACAGGTGCTCCGAGCCGAACTCACCCCTCTCAAGTACAACACCGAACGGATCCACATCCTCAGCGGGTATTACTCATCTGTCCAGATGCTTTACACTTCAGAGTTCATTTCTCTTATTTTTTGACAAATGTTAAACGTGTCATGTTTTGAAAAAGCACTTGTTCGTCTCTGGCAGATGACATTTGCACACATCATGCCTCATGTTTATGTTTGCACATCTATGACAAGACATTAATGATCTATAATTAACAGTTTAATGGTTCTGAATTTAATCGGATAAATCCATTAATGATGTCATTCGTAATTTTTCAAGCACCTTTCATTATTTTGTAACTGTATCCTAAAAAAAACGATTAAGCAAAACAATTCTGTTTTGGTCATATAATGTTTTCACATTTTTGAACACATGGTTACAAGTGATTACGGTTGTGTTCAGTATGTTGATCAGTGTTGTTGATGCTGCTTTAGGTACCTGATGTGCAGTCATTCTGATGATCTGCGTGCTAAATCTGAATGGGAGGGCAAAGGGACGGTCTCGCGATCCAAACTCCTCGACAAACTACAGAGTAAGTTACTTTAAACCCACATGAACGAACAGTAAACGCAATCTCATTCCTGTTAAGCAGTACCTTTTGGACTTTGTCTCTTTAACAGAAATCAATATGGTTATGTTTTAAATTATGGCAGCATATTATGTTAATTATCTTCGTTTTTCTCGGAAAAAACTTTAACTTAAAGAGTAGTTACCCACCCTTATGCAATCCCATGTGTGTGATTTTGTTACTGAATATTCTGCACTAATGTTTTTTTACTGTGAAGTTGCGTTGCAACTAGGGCTGCAACGGCGCGTCGACATGCGTGAAATGGGTCGATGCGTCATATTATTTACGTTAATCTGCTGTAATGGCAGTTTCTGTTGGGGATGTAAGTTAGTCAACAGAACAAGCGAAAGAAGGCTATAATACACCCGGCAAACAGCGATCGCGTGCCTCGGACGCACTAAATTAGTGAATGGACGGGGGGGAATTCCCTCTTCTCCCAGAATGCGTTCATCGCAGAATGGACACGCAATCCCAAACGGACGGAGAGGGACACGTCGATGTAGACTTAAAGTAATACTTTCCATTATAACACTACACTTTACGTTCACGATTTACATTAACGCTAGTGTAAGTGTTCGTTATTCTTCATAATCACAAGATGGTAGTCTATGGTCTCGTCTATGCACTAATACAGTACATAAAAAAGTTTGATTTGAAAATGAAAACTACTTCATTAAAAGGAAATAGAGATTTGAATGTAATCATGGAGTAAAATGTTAAAACGACAACAATTGTTTATTCAATGAAGCGGAGTTAAAAGTATGATATGCTTTTATAATGTAAGAAAATACTAGAACTTATTATTTAATGGAAAGTTTGCCAAAGGGTTAATGCAAAAAATCTGCATTAGATTCATTTAAAAAATAATCGTGAGATTAGTCGACAATAAAAACAACCGTTAGTTGCAGTTGCAACAAGGCAAATTTGTAAAGTGTGCTACAGCAGAAAAACGTTTGAATAGAAATGAAAAAAATGTACTGCATAGTAGGAACCGCCCCGCTAGTAATGTTACCATGTTTGTAATGCCATTATTATTACTTTTGACATGAATTCTCTACACTTCTTCCCCTCTCCACCCCCTCTTTTTATTTTGTTTACAGTTTCATGTAATTCTTTTTTCAGCTAGGGTTTGGGTCAGTTCTATCTTAGTTCAGCCAATTCAGGAGATCAATTGAATTCTGGGTAACCTAAAGCATGTGAAGGCCCTACGTAATCTGAAGTCAATTTCAGTTTATGTCCAGTATTGGCTGAATTCAGATGAAACTGAGTCTAACCCTCTACAACCTCTATGGTCTCCATCTCTGTCTCTCTGTTTCTCTCTCTCATGTATTGCCACAGCGTACTTGCCTCCGTCTGTGATGCTGCCACCCCATCGTCTGCAGACTCTGTTGCGTCAGGCGGTGGAACTGCAGAGAGATCGCTGTCTGTACCATAACACCAAACTGGACAGTGGGCTGGACTCGGTGTCTTTGCTCATAGACCACGTGTGCAGCAGGTACATCTTGCCGAGCAAGTTATTTACCTTAACGAAAACTGGATATTCAGGGGTATTCTAGACTGCGTCCACTTTGAAATAAAGTATATCAGAATGCTACTCTGATATGAACATCCTGGGGCTGGATTCACGAAACTGTTCTCAAGACAAAATATAACATTGTTAAGTTAAATTATAGGAAGTTCATTAGAATGTTCGTAAGTGCGATTCTCAAACATTTCTTAATATTTTAGCAACTTTAGCAATTTATTTCTACAGTTTACCTCAAGACATCACAATGTATTTCAGCATGATGGTATATGACCATTGGCTTCTTAAAAACATGTAAAAGTGCAGAAATAATGTCTATGAATTCTCTTTGAGGGCTAATGTATACAATTTTAAGAGTTTGTTGAAGCTTTGCCACTCCAGATAGCCCCCCTCTAAGGTACATGCTCCGTTATCTCCAGGAAACAGTTCCCCTGCTACACCCAGCAGATTCTGACCGAGCACTGCAATGAAGTCTGGTTCTGTAAATTCTCCAACGATGGCACCAAACTGGCCTCGGGATCCAAAGACACAACAGTCATCATATGGCAGGTTGATCCCGTGAGTGACTTTTCTCATCTTTAGGAAGTGACACAGCATTGAGGTGCCGATGGACAAGTTTGATGGTTTGTGATGTTTTGACAGGAAACTCACCAGCTCAAGCAGCTGAAGACTCTAGAGGGTCATGCCTACGGGGTTTCCTATCTGGCCTGGAGTCCCGATGACACGTATCTGATAGCCTGTGGCCCAGACGACTGCTCTGAGCTCTGGCTCTGGAACGTTCAGGTGAGGGTTTAGACTCCACTGACCTGGAGTCAGCTTTCAGACTCTTGTCGGCAAAGTCTCCTCTCTCTTTTAATTGGTGTTGTGGTCACTTAGACGGGTGAACTGAGAACCAAAATGAGCCAGTCCCATGAAGACAGCTTGACCAGTGTGGCCTGGAACCCAGACGGCAAGCGTTTCGTTACCGGAGGTCAGAGAGGCCAGTTCTACCAGTGTGTAAGTGACCATTACAAAGTTACACTGCTGTCAGCAGGACATTTTCTATCATCAGAAAATAGTAAATCAGCTGTTTAGTTGTTATGGATGTTTAAAATGTAATTGCCACGACTCACATTGCAGTATATCTTTGTCAGGATCTGGATGGAAATCTGTTGGACTCGTGGGAAGGTGTCCGTGTGCAGTGCCTGTGGTGTCTGGGTGACGGCAGAACAGTTCTGGCCTCTGATACACACCAGCGCATCCGCGGATACAACTTTGAAGATCTGACTGACAGGAACATGTATGTTTACTGTATTTGCTACTTTCAGTTCTGTTAGACCAGATTAGATATTCCATAAGTGTTTATATGAGTTACAAAGGCATGCTGTTGTGCGTTTACAGAGTTCAAGAGGATCACCCCATAATGTCCTTCACAGTTTCAAAGAACGGAAGATTGGCTTTGTTAAATGTTGCCACTCAGGTGAGTGTCAGTTCAAGCAATATAGAATCAATGTGCTGTCAGTCCATTGTGTTCAAATACTGAAAACTGGATTGTACAGTGTCTCAGAACATGGCTCTTGTATATTCGTCAATGGAAATATTTTCTAAAGTTAAAGCAGCCGAGTTTGCTGGCGCAATTGCGCAAATTTTAAGAACAGCATTTGTGAGGGAAGTTCTCAGAGCACACACCTTTCTGCTTAAAGCTATAGTCATTTGGTTCCAACTCCATATTTTCTGTTACCTGCTTTCGGCTCAAAAAAATTAGAATAATGTTTAAGAGAAATATACATATTGAGAGCCCTATTAACGTAAATGTCTTCCACTTGTAAGTCAAATGATACGTGGGATTATAACTCCAAATGCATTATTCTTCAAGAAGAAAGTAATATTCAGTCAGGAGGGTCGAAGGATCCCTTTAATATCAAAAAACGATATATCAGTAAAGCATCACTGTGATATGGAATCACTCATAGCCAGATTTAAGTCAGTATTCATGTAATAAAATAAACGAGTGTTATTGTTTTACTTGCACATTATGTTCATGGGTATTTCTTGCGTCTGGATATGTTTAGGGAGTTCATCTGTGGGACCTCCAGGATCGCGTGTTAGTCAGGAAGTATCAAGGTGTGACTCAGGGCTTCTATACCATCCACTCCTGCTTTGGCGGATATAACGAAGATTTCATTGCAAGCGGTAGTGAAGGTAAGTGTAGGTAAGAACTGACGGATGATGATGATGATGATGATGATGAGGGTTTTCTTACCCGTGCGATGTCTACAGACCATAAAGTTTACATCTGGCACAAACGTAGCGAGCTGCCCATAGCCGAGCTGACGGGTCACACGCGCACGGTGAACTGCGTGACCTGGAACCCTGCGCTCCCAGGCCTGATGGCCAGCGCTTCAGATGACGGCACTTTAAGAGTCTGGGGTCCTGCCCCTTTTCTGGAATCTAAGGAGACAGTGGGGCTAAATGGTATGAGAATATACATTCGAATGATAAAATGACTTGTAACACAATGCAATGGCATCGAGAGAAGTATATTTTAGACCTATTATAGACGATGGAGATGATTAAACAAAAATATTTTCTTGATAAATTATGTATTTGTGTGATTTGTCTGTGGAGACAGTCACACTAGATTTTATACTGCGATGTGTAAGAAATGAATAATCAATTAGTAATAGACTCTATGCACCAGGGGTGATGGCATACGTCATTTGTCGTGATAAAGATATGCTTACTAAAAAAACGTTCAAATATTAGTGAGTGCCTCTGTGATCCAGCCTCTAGTAAGAGCAAAAGTTAGCTTTGTTTTTTTATTAGCCTTTTCCCTTTTTGGTTTTGGAAATATGTTGTAGGGTTGGATAATTTGACTCGAATCATTGACCCTTATCCTAGGTGCATCCTGAGGGAAAACGTCATTGTTCCCTATAGAGAATGTGGCGCTGACGTCACGCTGTGTTAAATGCTGGGTATTATTTGTAGGTGGCAGGTGGCTCACTCTTTTCTGCTAGTGAGTTCAGTTCAGTGTTGTTCCGCTTTACTTGATTTATTCATATTTTCCACCGCCTGTAATACTCTTCACGCCACTGTAAGCAAAAGCAAGGTGGAAGCCATAGTAAAACAAAACAATGGCTAGTAATCCACCTCCTAAGATGGCGGCGCCACCCCAGCATGCAACGTGCCGTGACGTCGATTAACAAGCGCTATGGACGCTACGTGCAACGGATGTAACTGCGCGGAACCGAGACAAAACGCGGAAGCGATCGTGCATAGAGTCTATTAGACCACCTTTATTGATGAAATGCGTGCAAACATTTAATTTAGTTGAAAAAACATATGACAGTGAAGTAATGAAATATAATTAGTTAAGTGTATTGCTATTTGTTTTGTTGCGTCACAATGTGTTCCACATTTCTAGCTTAGATCGGGATATTAATTAGGGAATGGGATATTTGGGTAAAATGTTCTACCTCTTCTCTCACGTAGAATGCAATAGCATGGACAGTTGATGTTGACCCTGGAGCAGATGTCCACTTTGGAAAATTTACAGTGGGACACGTTATAGACTTTCTGAATGAAGAATGATGAAAATGAAGTAAACGCAACGGCAGATGGATGTTTTTTCTGGCGGTTTCACATCCCCCACCCTCAGCGGGGCGGCAGCATTAGTAGAGAGAAATGCTGTTTCACTCGAATAAAACGAAGCCGGCTGCTGCCCTTCACCATCTGACTTCAGACCCGCGTGGCAACGCGAATTGGTCATGCCTCACCGAGGACTCGCCCACCTCGGTCCGAGCTTTCTACACTGCATCCTGAGTGGACGACTGCCTCCAGAACCCACACAAACAAACGCCATTCAAATTATTTATTGCGGCTTTAATTTATTCAGGTGAACGATTTAAGGCGTCAGGCTCGCTTTTTGTTCTGTATAATATTCACTCAAAGCGCGGACAAAAAAAAAAGTGGTAATTCTACGGCCATAAAATTTGGGCGGAACAGTGACGTAATCTCCAACGACATCCACATTGACGGAGGTGAACAAATCATATCTTTATTTTTCAGCATGAACTTGTGCGCCCTTTTAGCCACATCTGTGATAATGTATGCTTGAAAGTGTCCTCACCAGCAGAGATATACGATATTGTTTTCGTTTTCCTCCATGAATTTTAAAGGACTGAATTCACACGCATTTTTTAACAGCTAGATATCATTCTTTCGTTTAGATTAGCAAAATCCAGACGTGACCCCAGCTGCAGTTTTTTCCCTCTGTCATTGATTACGGTACTGTATTCTATTACTCTGTAATGTTTATGGTCATTTTGAGCGGGGAGAGATTTGCTAGAGGTGACGAATTATTCTTCTTTATACTTGAGATGAGCTCAAATAGTCATCGCAATGGAAAGCGGTTGGTTTTTTGGTAACAGGGTTGAAAACTAACCCACAAGAGAGTCCTAGCCATGTCTGAGTCAATGGAGGCCTGCTTAGACTTACAGCATCAGCATGCTATGCATTCTGCTTACAACAAACAAATGAGCTAATCTCATGGTCTAGATTGACACCACATGTAAATATCGGCCTTCCGTGTGCATACTTTGCTATTGTAAGTGGGTGATCGGTGTTTCTAAGGTCATTTTTGCAGTGAATGTTTAGGCTCCTGCTCTTGGAGAGGCGCTTGGGAATTACGAATATAAAGTTTTGGATCATGTTAAATGTGTTGTGTCGACAAGTACAGTATGCCAGCACATGGAATGAACTACCAAATGTTTGGTCGGTTTTCGATTATGTTCGTTCCCCTGCTATTCCACCGCGATTGTATTCACCTATTTGGTCCTCAGTGATCTCGTTCCCTTTTACCGCATGATTTCATGACATTTTTATGTTTTTTTATTATTTTTGGACATGAATATTCATCGCTTATATTTTTTTTTAGTCTTATTCGCTTTTATTTTGAAGTTGATTTATAATTTGTTTCGCTCCTTTATCGCTTTTTCCTTATGATCGTATATAAAAGATGTCTTGGCAAGTGGCCTCTTAACAGCTTTTTCTATTTGTGAATTTCTTATACTTTCGAACCATATTACGCATTACTACACGCAGGTGTACCATGTAATAATTGAGGTTTTCAGAGTGTTGTAGGTTTTCACTCGAGCGAAAGAAACTTTTCCTCCTTTAATTTTCTTCTGCAATGACTTTTCATCATATATATATATATAATGAATATACTATATATAATGAAGAAACTATAGATATATAAATGGATATGTACATGTGTGTGTACTTTTTGCCATGTATCCTCCATACAATGTTAACCGTTTCTCACCTGCATCAGGTAAGCTCCTCTGTTTGGGTTACTCGTACCCGGTCCAGCCAAACCTGTTCCCTTACTGAGGAGTGACACACACAAATGAAAACAGAAAACCGGTGCATGCAGAAACACACCCTCACACATGCGCGACTCAACCATGAAGATATCACAGAATTGTGGTGTTGTACGTTCTGGTTTATGCAACTTAACTTTTCTTTTCTTATGGATATTTGTGTTTTATTTGATGTCTTAGTTTGACTTTCTTGTGCTACGAGGGCAAACGCTATGAGCCAGTGGGGTAACAGTAGCACCCTGGGTGGAGTTCTGGGCAACGACTAAGTTCATTGCAGTCAGGTTCTGAGTGATCTGTTTTGCATTTCAGTGTGTTATTATTCTAAGTGATTGTACTATTATGTAACGTTATGTAGGAGAGGTGTTATGTATACATTCAATAAAGCATTCAGGGTTTTAAACTGTTCAAAGCGGTTACTTGCATACTGGATTTACATTCTGTCATTTTCATAGCAGTGGCTCGAAAGAATAACTTTAGAAAAATGCAACATTACTTTATGAATTTATTAATTCATCTTTTTTTATTAAAGAAACCCCATATGCAAAAAATGACAATCTTACAGTACATGCATAACCATACTCTTTCCGTTGAAGGTACTTTAATGAAAGACACAACGCAACACTCAATGAGATGTGCCATTGAGCAGGGTTATTAAACAGCTGGCCCAATGCACATCACTGTTTGATAAAATACTATAAAATGTAAAATTATGTGACACTGTTTGGCTGGACCCATCACCAGGGCTGTGTAGTGTTGGTTGTTCAAGGAAATGGAGTGCTTTTGTAGAGTGTAAAACCAGGGGTTACCCAGACCCATGTCTGTTACCCACCATCAATAAACCTTAAACATGTTCTGGTGGAAAGAAATTATACCTTGCTAAAAGAAAACAAGCATTTAGAGTATTTTCATGATAACTATGATCTCATTCTATTACTATCATGAAGATATAATATGACAATCTATTCATAAATATGCTTTGTTTTCTTTAAGCAAAATGTTTTTTTACATTTTTAATCACTTGTGATGACATTTTTTGACTTATTTACAGGTGAATAATTTTTTAGGCCAACATAAAACAATATAAACAAAAAGGGTTATATCTAAAATCTTAAGACGGTGAAAGCATCTAAAGTTTTTTTAATTAAAGTATAGTAACACAAAAGCTAGTCTAATACCCCATCTTAATTTGATAATGATAAAACTGCAAAAATAAAATCATACAGGCAATATCCAGTGATTCGTTTTTTTCTCCTTAAACCACATGCAGGTGGATGTCATCTCACAAAACCTGTCACGAACAAGTCATATTTCATTCCAAAACCAGAAGAACAAAGTATAAACTATATTTTATATCTTCATATAAAATAAAGCCCATTTTTCTGCATTGTGACATTTTAACAAAAGAATGACAAAAACCTGGGTACATTACAGTAATAAGAACTTGTGGAAAACAGCTTAAATATTATTAAAATACCATCACAATGCAAAACTCCCAATGGATTTAAAAATAGGCTTTATTTTATTTGTGTAAAATTGAATTACTTGTATCTGTATCTTTTTGGGCTGAAGTGTGACCTGAAACACCTGGGTGTGTAGTAATTTGCCGAGCAGAAGATCCAAGTTATTGTGCGATTGTCTTGATGCTTCAGCCCTCAGAAGCAGAGCAAGATCACTCAAGTCCAACTCACACATGAAACACGTTACATGGTCAAAAAACACCATTTGATGTCTGTTTCACAGTTCATCCAGGGGTTCGACGTCACCAGACTTGGGTTGTAGTTTTCTGTAATGTAATAAGTGATATGATGTCTTCAGGAGAGATGGGGCTGTTCTTCTGATTCGAGCATTGCTCACAAAACAAAGGCCAGTTTATGATTTGGCAGGTTGTGTTGGGAAGACTGCTTCAGGTCAATCGTTGATCAGTGCCAGGATCATGCTGCAAAATACCCCGGTGATAACAGATTAAACCTCACTTACCGCAAGATAAACAAAGAAGTAACATGGACGTTCACTTGCGTAGAAACTCTAAACTAGCAGGGCGGCTCTTCTTACTAGCTGTTCACTGTTAAACATTTAATTTATAAACCACAGGCCCACCTCAGTGGATTTTCTATAATAAATGTCGAAACGCTGTATTCTAGAATTTATTATTATCACTACCGCCTTCTGGGATGAATCGCTTAATTGTTTTCTTTACTTTACCAAGACTTTGAATAAAAGCATCTGTTAAATGGCAAAAATATGCCTAAATGTCAGTCAAATATCTGTTGTCTAACTGAGAGGACTTAAGCCAGAATAATTTGCAGTCTGGACCTACTGGCTATGCGAGCATCATTTCTTTTGATGCATATCAGGAGAGTCAGACTATATTACCTGTACAGGTAAATGAAGAAGCAGAGAAGGTGGAAGCCCAGTTTGATCATGGCTTCCTTCATGTGGGACTTCAGCTGACCTCTGTTGTGAATCTCTGTTGGATCATAGACTCCCATGTTTCCCATCGGAACTTTCATGTATCTGGTCACAGGAAAAAAAGAACAATCACAACAACGTTAGGTTGTTCTTCAGGTTTCTGTGTATCGGGGATGTTTCAGACTGATTACCTGTAAACATTCCATGCTGCCACAGGCAGGTTGAGAAGGAACACAAACCAGTGCATGGAAACCAGCATTAACACAGTCGCCAGAGCCTGGCCTATCAGCTCAGGTATAATCCACTGAACAGAAACGAGTCACAGGCATTAAAATCAAAAAGCATACCAAAGAAAGACATCTAGAATGAAGATAACCGAGCGGATTTTGCTATAATATGTGATGGTGATATTGTGCACTTTATAAAAACTTTCAATGTTTCCTGGTAAATGAAAACCAACCTCAATCTCAGATTTGTGGTCTCAGTCTGTGGAGCCCACTTCACTAAGCAGGGCTCGTTGTATAATGTAGTAACCTGCGCATGAAATGTATTATTAAAGTCACTCACTTTGTTTAACTTTGAGCAGCAGGATCGAGCATTGATGTAGTCACATTCCAGATCAGATAAAGTGATGATCTGGGTAATGAAGTTAAGAAAAGCGCACAGACATAAATCAAGGATAACCATCAATAACAAAGATTCACATTGACCTGTCAAGTTGTTATTAGAGATATGGCATTTATCCGTCTACAGGAAAGCATATCCAAATAAAATTGCACCATATGACGGCAAAGCCAGTTCGTAAAGGCATGAAAATACAGATAAATCATCATACTGTACAACAACACCAGCACATGCCCTCAGTCTCAATCTGCAGTATAGCACTGCTGAGATAAACACGACAAGAAATTACCACTCATTTCTGACGATGGGTTAATGGCAAACGAATGCTCGTGTGAAGTAAAGGATACGAAGTAAACGGAGAGGAATATCAAAGCGCAGCAGTCAACAAGGGATAAAATGAACACGGCTGCCTCCATTTTTCACTTCCCGTTCCGACACTTCAGACGCCGCTTCCGGCCTTTGATTTCTTCTTTGGCGATGAAGCGCCGCGAGGAGTCCCGCAGCGCCACCCCGAGGCAGAGCTACTCAACAACAACATAACCACTGACTACAAACTAGAGCGATTTTAGTCACTGTTTAAGCGTCTGCGTGTTGTACCCTTAAATTAAATCGTATACTTTTTTATAAAATACAAACGTGTAAATTATCATTATATTAATTACTACAATAAATGTGCTATAAATATTACTAGTATTACAATTAACGTCAGTAGTACTTATATGTAAGGGTAGTTTTAGTAAGCTGATTATTTGTTTTATTTCGGATGAAATAAAAATATTTTTATTACAGATTTATCTTTGACAATCCGAAGAAATTTATTTTAAAGTGCACATTCTGTTTAATTAAAAAATGTAATACTTTAGCGCTTAATGAAGAATATTTTACTTTATTTAGAGTATATTGAGTTTACTGAACCTTATTTTGAATTGTTTCGTTTTTATCATTTTCAAATAGCGCGGAACTGACACTGATTTGAGATCAAATAGTTTTACTTTTGGTAAAACATTTTAAGGGATAGTTCACACCAAAATGAAAATCCTGTCATGATTTACTCGGGTTGTTTCAACCCCCCTGATAGCACACATGCATCTAGCTTACGTCTGCATTTGACGTCTGTATTTACATCTGCAAGACATCTACAACATAGCTCATCTGCAAAACGTCTCGGAGATATCTGCTATCAGACGTCATATAGACATCTAGAAGATGTCTGTAAGAGGTTTATGAAGTAGAAAGGATGTAAAGCTGCTAATTTTAAGATGTTTAGAAGATGTTTTTACTAGAGCCCGATCGATATATCGCCCGACCGATATATCGGCCGGCCGATATTATCGGCCGATATGAGCTAATGGCATTTAAATCGGCATCGGCGTTTATAACGGCCGATAAAACATGAGAAACAGAGTCTCATGCTTCACTCATGTTATGAAAAACGCTGGCCGCTTCCAGACTCTGGCTCCATTGGCCAGGAGGTTTCTCACTCCTCCACCTTCATCTGTCCCTAGTGAGAGGGTATTCAGCACTGTGGGGGCCATCTATATAGGAGGAGCTCTCTAACAGGTTCCAAGGCAGAGATGTTGTGCTTCCTGTACTACAACCTGCCACTTCTCAACTGGTAGTACTAAGGAGCACCCTGTTCAAGACATTTTTCAAAACACTGTTCAAATATATAAGTTCAGAGACAGAGTAAAAGTCTAAAAGTATAATTTGTAAAAAGTAGTGAAGGAGGAAAACCTCTTGCCTGTGTGCTGTATATATTGAGAACATTCTACATTGTTTTAATTATATTTTGGTATTATTTATTTATTTTATATTTATTTATTGTATATGTAGCTATACATTTAACTTTTTTTAATTTTATTATGGTTTTGTGGAATATTGAATTTGTTTGGTATAGCTCTTTTACTTTAACTTTAACTTATAATTTATTTACAGTAGACACTGTTAAAACCAGCTTCAACTGGAAGTAAATAAAAGTGTTAAATGTTTAAAACCAGACTGTTTTGTGATCATTGAAAAATATATACTTTAGATGTGCAATTGTTTAGTCATTGAGACTGTAATCTAAGGCTTTTTTTAACATCCCTTCTGGAAAATGGTTTATACAGCCCACATACCTAGAACAGGCAGATATTTTGCTATTGAATGTTGTGTAAGTGCAGTTTATAGGAAATGGGTCTAATATCCAGTTTATTTTCAAAATCAAAATATCGGCTTATAAATCAGCTCTTTTCAAGTTAATATCGGCCTCGGCCCCCAAAAATCCATATCGGTCGGGCTTTAGTTTTTACGCAGCAGATGTTTCCAGATCTTTAGCAGACGTATTACCGACGTTCAGACGTCTGCAGATGAGCAAACTATGTATTGCAGATGTAAACGCAGACGTCAAATAGACGTAAGCCAGACGGATTGTGCTATCCGGGCCTGTATACATTTATTTGTTCGGTTAAACACAAAGGAAGATATTCGAAAGAATGTCAGTAACAGAGCATATCTCGTCCACCATTGATAGTAGCCTATTTATTGTCCCTACTATGGCAGTAAGCATGGGACGAGAGCTGCTCCGTTTCTGACATTCTACCAAATATCTTCCTTTGTGCTTAGCAGAACAAAGACACTAATACAGGGTCGAAACAACCCGAGGACGAGTAAACGATGGCAGGATTTTTAGTTTGGGGTTATCTATCACTTTAAATAGCACCGTTCAACAACTGAGCTAGCACGACTCATTAATATTAATGACGCAACGACACGTTCACCCTGTAGACCTGACCGATTGGTTCAAGTGAATTAGCAGGCACAATGGTTGTGAACGCCCCCTTCATGAATATTAAAGTGACTATCGTCTTTCCGCACGGTTCACTGTCAGCATGTTCTCATTAATATTCATAAGACCAGCGAGCTTTCCCCATGGACGGGTCGGTGTCATAACGGATCGCCTGTCTAGCCGCAGTTATGGCGGAGCCTCCGGTGCAGATGGAGAATAACGAGTGGCAGGACTTTAACCGATTCAAAGGCTTAACGGGAAAAGAAACACACGTTCATTTGCAAGCCGAAGACCTATCCGTGTTGTTGGATGGATGTTCGGACACGGGGCTGAATATTTCATACACGTCCGCGGAGGAGACGATCGGCCACTTCGACGAGAAGTTACAATTTTGCTTCCGAAATCAAGACTTTAAACGCGACACAATAGACCCGGTGGAGACAATAAACGAAGACACGAAACTAAAATGCGACGAGTAAGTTAATAAAAGCACGCGATCTCCAACCTATAGTGTGTACTGCATAGTGCACATCATCATAACGTCACTTAGCGTTTTCTTTAATTCACGAATGTTACTGAACGCGAGACACCACATTACATCAAAGGATTCGATAACGGTGCAGTGAGCGTTTGTGTAGTCACATCTCCTTTATACAGATATCAAGGTTTATCTTCTGTCTTTTGGGCGTTTATATAGCACAGATATTGCTAAGGATAAATTGGAGATTATGGGATAGCGATGATATGATGCGTTATTGATGAGGAAAACGAGACGGTCCAGCGTTTGAATGGAGGTCACGTGACGTGACTGTTGTTTTGGCTCCAGCAGACTGAATATTGAGTCATTGGATACATCACACAGGGGCAGCAGCGATTCGGTTTGTCAAAGGGTAGTGGATTATAGCCACACATTGTTTCCAGACCCACGTGCTTCCAGAGGACTACACGCAAAAGGGAGATTTTTTTGATGATCTTTTGCTCTTTCCCTTACCACCTGATGGTCACACAAGCCCTGATGAAAAAAAAACTGCAATAGCTTTCCATAACAAACACCATTATTAACCTTCGGTTTTTGCCATCATTAGAAAATGATGTAGTTTGGGGTCTTATTTCAGTATAATTGTCTTCTCACCAATACATCCCAACACATTACCAGTAGAGACGCACGAAGGCCATCAACATTAAAATGGTTTCTGTTGGATTTCTCCCTGAAAAACAAACAAACAATAGAAACCATTAAAGATGTAGTTATGTTTTTAGTGGGTTTAAAGGGATTTGTATTGGTTTTAGTGGAAACTGTTATGATTCTACTGGTATGTGATGGATTCTATTGGTGGGATGTTAAAGCCCACTGGAATAATGCCCAAAACACACTACAAAAAGGAGTTTTGTAATGGTTTTAATGGAAACATCTATTGGGCTATGAGGGTTTTGTAATGTAAACCATTATCATTTCTGTGATGGTTTCTATGTTTTTTCAATAAGGTTCAGCGCTCCCTGCTGAAAAATACAATATAAACCATTAAATAAGTTATAATGGTTTAAAGGGATTTGTATTGGTTTTAATGGAAACTGTAATGGTTCTACTGGTATGCGATGGATTCTATTGGTGGGATGTTAAATCATAATGGAATAATGCCCAAAACACACTACAAAAATTATTTTGAAATGGTTTTAATGGAAAAGCTAATGGTTCTTAATTGGTATTTTAATTCCATTTAAAAATCAATTTTCTTCCGCTTATCCGGGGCCGGGTCGCGGGGGCAGCAGTCTAAGCAGAGATGCCCAGACATCCCTCACCCTAGACACTTCCTCCAGCTCTTCCGGGGGGACACCGAGGCGTTCCCAGGCCAGCCGGGAGACATAGTTCCTCCAGCGTGTCCTAGGTCTTCCCCGGGGTCTCCTCCCGGTCGGACGGCGTCCAGTAGGCATCCGTAACAAATGCCCAAGCCACCTCAGCTGACCCCTCTCGATGTGGAGCAGCAGCGGCTCTACTCCGAGCTCCTCCCGGGTGACCGAGCTTCTCACCCTATCTCTAAGTGATCGCCCAGCCACCCTGCGGAGGAAGCTCATTTCGGCCGCCTGTATCCGGGATCTTGTCCTTTCGGTCATGACCCAAAGCTCATGACCATAGGTGAGAGTAGGAACGTAGATTGACCGGTAAATCGAGAGCTTTGCCTTGCGGCTCAGCTCTTTCTTCACCACGACAGACCGCATTACTGCAGAAGCTGCACCGATCCGTCTGTCAATCTCCCGGTCCATCCTCCCCTCCCCTCACAGACCCCAAGATACTTAAACTCCTCCACTTGAGGCAGGAACTCTCCACCAACCTGAAGTGGGCAAACCACCCTTTTCCATTAGATTTTCTGTAATGGTTTCCATTGTTTTTTTTTCTGCAGGGCTGTTCTCCCTGCTGAAAACAACAATAGAAACCCAAGATGGAAGGAAAATTGTATGGTTTCCATTAAAATACAATTCTGAACCATTAGCTTTATCCATTATAACCATTACAACATTTCTTTTTGAAATGTGTTTTGGGCATTATTCCATTATGATTTAACATCCCACCAATATAATCCATCACATACCAGTAGAACCATTACAGTTTCCATTAAAGCCAGTACAAATCCCTTTAAAACCATTATAACTTATTTGATGGTTTCTATAACCTGCTGAAAAAAAAACATAGAACCCCAATAGAAACCATCACAGAAATTCTGATGGTTTCCATTAGAATACCCTTACAACCAAATAGCGTTTTCCATTATAACCATCACAAAATTCCTTTTTGTAGTGTGTTTTGGGCAATATCCCAATAGGATCTAACATCCCACTAATAGAATCCATCACTTACCAGTAGAACCATTACAGTTTCCATTAAAACCACAGTAACATCTTTAATGGTTTCTATTGGTTTTTTCAGCAGGGAAATAATGCACAAAAAGGAATGGAAAAAGCTAGTGGTTCATAATGGTACTTTAATGTAAAGCATTAGAATTAATGTAATGGTTTCTGTTGGGTTTCTATAGTTTTTTTTCAGCAGGGTTATGTGTTTCCTAGAATACTGTTAGCTTAATGAAGCCATATGAAAGCAGAGAAACAAGACAAAATTGAAGTTCCACCTTAGAGAAGGTTTGAGGTTAATAACATCAAGGCTACTCACCATACACTGATGTCATTGACGCCCAGCCTGATGCTTTAACTGATGTTAGAACTATGACTTCAGAGGACATGGCATATAGTGTGCACAAGTCATACAGGCTGCTTCTTCTTTTTTTATTTGTGAATAGGGTTTTGCTATAATGCTCCCACTTTTATGTGCAGGATCTGGAATGCTCTCACGGATAACTACAGCAATGTAATGCAGGTAGACTGGAATCATTCTCGGGCCCGCTCGCTTCATCTCTCAACACTGAGTCTTGAAGACAAGCCTGTAAGTCTAGAAACTAATAGAATTTAATCCCAGTGATAGGATTTACACTTTCCCTCTTTATACCATCAGGGGTTGGAGTGCTTGAACCTGGATCTCTCTGATGATGAGGACCTGAGGGAGCAAATGGACATGCATTCCATCATTGTGTCCTGTATCAATGAAGAACCGCTCCTCACCGCTGAACAGGTACGAACTGTACTTTACAAAACACAAAATTGAGTGTGTACTTAATATACACATCTGGATTTTTGTTGTTCTTAATCTTCTTAAAACTAAGGAGAAATTCCAGAGCAAATGCTAAAAGTAAATATAAAATGACACAACTACAAATCTGTGGTCATGTATCGTGCTTTTGAAAATTGACATTGTGTTTTGGTTTGACTATTTTAAGGTTATTGAGGAGATCGAGGAGATCATGCAGGACTCACCGGAGATGGAATCAGAGCACAACACTTCACTGTCAGAACTCTCTGTCATCTCTCAGAAAACCCAAAGATCTCACACAAGACACGTCTACGAGGAGAGTGAGTCTGTCCCACCGAAACGGCCACGTTTGGGTCTGTTGCTTGCGCGTCCCACAACTGTGCTCTCTTTGCACAGGAGCGAGGCTGATGTCTGTAGCTGAGCTGAACGAGTGGTTGGAGGAAGTGGAGACGACCATATGTGGGTATTCAGAGGAGCTGATTCAGCGTCTGGCCATGAGGGATGAGCTGGAGTTTGAGAAGGAGGTGAAAAACAGCTTCATTTCCGTTATCATCGACGTGCAGAACCGTCAGAAGGAACATCGAGAGATGCTGAAAAAGGAGAAGAAAGGAAAGAATACAGCCGGCGCGCCTCACAGCCGATTAGAGAGGTTACATTCCTCCGTGAGTTTATCTGTTTATTTTTACTAGAATAAATAAGACTGAATGCCATTTAAAACTAGTATTATCACGCATGACTGGTGATGTGAGGACAAGTGTACATCAGTGTGAAGGGAACACTGTACTAAAAGGCTAAAAGAGAAATGTAACATTCCAAGATTTTTTGGGGGATGTTAAAAGCCGAATTTCTTTCTTAAATTCCTTCTTGCTTGAATTGATGTGTTTCTGTCGGATGACTTTCCGTTTCCTCTTTAATTTCCTTTCCTTGGTCTCTTTCTCTGTTCTTCTCACTTCTGTTCTGTGTGTTTAGCGCTTCAGTATGGAGGGCATTTCGACTGCCATTCAGAATGGCTTTCGGCAAACTTTTGGGAATGGGGGCAAGGTGAAACAGGTGCCTGTATTTCTTGGTTTTCCTTTACTCAAAAATTCCAAATCTTATGCATTATCTATACTTTTTGTATCAGAATAAGCTTTATTCACCAAGTGTGCCAGAGCACACATTTTGCACACACACAAAAATGTTTTTTGGTTACAGGAGCTCTAACAACTTAAGAGACAGTATATACATAAACACAAAAAATTGAAAATGTTTTATATGTAGATTCAGAAGGATAAAAATATAATATAAGAAACATACAAATGTGAAGTCGACGTGCCTTTGTCTAAATAAGCCTTCCATACTTCTGTAAAAAGGGACTGTCTATGTAATTCTGAGGAACAAAAGTTCTTTATGTTTAGATTTTGTAGATATTCCTGACGCAGAAAACTGCTCAGAAACCTTTTTCTAAAAGTAAAAAGAATACGTGACTACATCATCATGTATGAATACAAGGATGGAGTGGAATGCAATATATCAGATGAAGGGATTATAAACAAGAAATACAAATAATTTCAATTTGAAAGCAGGTGGGAGCTTTTCAGAGAAAGAAAGTGTAAAAATAACTAAAAACAAGTGTTTGTGTAGTTTGTTGGTTATTGTAATTTCTATTATAGTTAAACCATGCTAAACGCATATAAAGCATATTTCCGCTTTTCATTGAAATTGGTTATAAAATGGTAATGAATCCTACATTAAACATGGTCACTTTAAATATAATAAAACCATGGTTAACTTTCATAAGGGTAGTACTTTATATACAGTGCCTTGCGTAAGTATTCGGCCCACTTGAACTTTTCAAACTTTTGCAACATTTCAGGCTTCAAACATAAAGATATAAAACTGTAATTTTTTGTGAAGAATCAACAACAAGTGGGATACAATCATGAAGTGGAACGAAATGTATTGGATATTTCAAACCTTTTTAACAAATAAAAAACTGAAAAATTGGGCGTGCAAAATTATTCAGCCCCCTTAAGTTAATACTTTGTAGCGCCACCTTTTGCTGCGATTACAGCTGTAAGTCGCTTGGGGTATGTCTCTATCAGTTTCGCACATTGAGAGACTGAAATTTTTGCCAATTCCTCCTTGCAAAACAGCTCGAGCTCAGTGAGGTTGGATGGAGAGCGTTTGTGAAGAGCACTTTTCAGTTCTTTCCACAGATTCTCGATTGGATTCAGGTCTGGACTTTGACTTGGCCATTCTAACACCTGGATATGTTTATTTGTGAACCATTCCATTGTAGATTTTGCTTTATGTTTTGGATCATTGTCTTGTTGGAAGACAAATCTCTGTCCCAGTCTCAGGTCTTTTGCAGACTCCATCAGGTTTTCTTCCAGAATGGTCCTGTATTTGGCTCCATCCATCTTCCCATCAATTTTAACCATCTTCCCTGTCCCTGCTGAAGAAAATCAGGCCCAAACCATGATGCTGCCACCACCATGTTTGACAGTGGGGATGGTGTGTTCAGGGTGATGAGCTGTGTTGCTTTTATGCCAAACATAACGTTTTCCATTGTTGCCAAAAAGTTAGATTTTGGTTTCATCTGACCAGAGCACCTTCTTCCACATGTTTGGTGTGTCTCCCAGGTGGCTTGTGGCAAACTTTAAACGACACTTTTTATGGATATCTTTAAGAAATGGCTTTTTTCTTGCCACTCTTCCATAAAGGCCAGATTTGTGCAGTATACGACTGATTGCTGTCATATGGACAGAGTCTCCCACCTCAGCTGTAGATCTCTGCAGTTGATCCAGAGTGATCATGGGCCTCTTGGCTGCATCTCTGATCAGTCTTCTCCTTGTATGAGCAGAAAGTTTAGAGGGACGGCCGGGTCTTTGTAGATTTACAGTGGTCTGATACTCCTTCCATTTCAATATTATCGCTTGCACAGTGCTCCTTGGGATGTTTAAAGCTTGGGAAATCTTTTTGTATCCAAATCCGGCTTTAAACTTCTCCACAACAGTATCTCGGACCTGCCTGGTGTGTTCCTTGTTCTTTATGATGCTCTCTGCGCTTTAAACGGACCTCTGAGACTATCACAGAGCAGGTGCATTTATACGGAGACTTGATTACACACAGGTGGATTCTATTTATCATCAGTCATTTAGGTCAACATTGGATCATTCAGAGATCCTCACTGAACTTCTGGAGAGAGTTTGCTGCACTGAAAGTAAAGGGGCTGAATAATTTTGCACGCCCAATTTTTCAGTTTTTTATTTGTTAAAAAAGTTTGAAATATCCAATGAATTTCGTTCCACTTCATAATTGTGTCCCACTTGTTGTTGATTCTTCACAAAAAATTACAGTTTTATATCTTTATGTTTGAAGCCTAAAATGTGGCAAAAGGTCGAAAAGTTCAAGGGGGCCGAATACTTTCGCAAGGCACTGTAGTATTGGGTATTGTTGTTTTTGTGTCTATTGGCTCAATATAAATGATTGTAGATTTCTATGCTATCTCAATTGAAATATATCAAAATGTGTCATGATACGTCCTGTGAAATGGTCAACTGTCTCTGTCTAACCTTTCTCATCTAATCATTTATTCAGTATGTAACAACAGTCATCCCGTACGAGAGGAAAGACGGGCCTCCATCGGTTCAGGACCTTCAGATTTTTACCAAAAGTAAGAGGGAGAGCATGCAAATTAAATAAATATAATTGTGGTTCTTTTCTCATTTCTGACATGTTAGCTGTGTCCAAATTCGCCACATCTCCTATGTAGTGCACTTTATTGGGTGTCCGCCATTTTGGAGTGTTGTCCGAATTCTGAGTAAACGACTCATTCACTACATTTGTTCACTGCTTTTTACTCACAATGCATTCTGATTTTGAGAGAACATTCAATGTTATTGTGTTATACTGTTTGTTTGCTTTTATATAGTATTAGAAGCCATGAGAGACGACAGTGACAAAGTCCCAAGTCTTCTCACAGACTACATACTCAAAGGTAACAACATCACACCTGGAAATGATTTTGAAACGTCATCCAAAGGGAGCTTTAAAAAAATCTGATATCCGTTATTCACCTTAATATAAATTCATTTAAAACCTGTGCTGTTTTAGGTTGGGGTGCTGTCAACCCCTTGTTTGGTGACAACAACCCAGCATAGGCTAATTTATACTCAACGTATGGTTCTGTGCATATTTGACCTAACCCAACCTGGGTTGACAACAACCCAGCATTGTCATCAGTGTATTATTACTTATCACCAAAACCCATCAATAACTTGTACACAGGGGTACGAGCATTTCGGAACAGAAAATGGCCTTTCTTTTACCAGTTCATAAATATACATCCCTTTGTTTTCAGTAGCTATGCTGCTGAATTAAAAAAACTGAATAAAACATTCTAAAATCACTGAAAATCCCTTTTACCATAATGTTGGTTTAAAGCTAAACCTAAAACCCAAACAGATCATTTCAACAGTTCATGGTGACCATGTATGTCAACTCCAAAAAGAAGTACCAACAGGACAAATCCAGAATATACGGAATGTTTTATCTTCAGAAAATGTTGCCAATGCTATCAAATATTATTTGCATATAGTTTCAAATTCACAATTTAGAAACACGTGTTTAATGTCGTATGAACCTTTATGACACATTTTATGGAAGAAAGCTATGTTAAGAATTGGTGTTCATCAGAGGAAATAACAGCATTAAAGTTTATTTTTTGGGTTAACTATTCCTTGACGTCTCATCTTTGCACTATAACCTAGCAAAGCTGTTTAAACGTATGCACTAGAATTACAGGTGTTATGTTATCTCTCTTGTTTTGCAGTACTTTGTCCCACCTAGAGAGGAGAGAGGCACTTCCATCTTCGCATTAAAAACAAGAGCTCCTGGAGGGATTTAATTCACTGTGAACCTTTCTGTCAGTATACAACAATGCACGATCTGGTTTACCTAAACAGGAAGGCTTCTGTATTGAAGTGTGTGATACTGTACATGTATGCTGGATTGTTACCGCACATGGTGGATTCAGTTTTCTGTTTAGTTGAAATATGGTTTGCTATTCATGTGGAAAAACTTAAAGGTGAAATATGTTATTTATGCAGCACTACAGTTACCAAACAATATTGTAAAAATGATAACAAACAGGTTTCTTGATCACTTCCCCACCTGCCATAGGTCAGAAAAACAGATAGTCCTACCCCACACACCATTGCATAAGCAAGAACTGCTAGGCTGGGCTGGTTTACAAAATGGGCAATGTTTCGATGTCACCACAGTGTTTTCAGGAGCAACCTAAAGTGCCGTTTCTGCATATTAAACTGAGATAGTAGAACATATTCTTACATTTTAATATTACACACATCACCTCTAGTATTATTAAGTTAGAAACAAATAGTTCCACATTTTGTTTCTACATGTTAGCATAATAACAGCAGCGTTATTTCTGTAAGAAAGATACAGGCGTTTAAGCATCAGTTGAGCCAAGTATGCTTTTTATATTACCAAGGGGTGTAACAACAGTTCCAATCGTGAGAGTTGAATAGTTGTTTTGTAACACGAGTGCACTTACTGATCTTTTAAACGTTGTTTTGCTCGGATTGTTAGAAAATCTGAGAGGAATCAGATGGCCTTTTTAATGCCTTATGCCACAAAACCTTCTTATGCTCACGAAACAGAAACTGCTTCCAGATTTTTCAAGTCGCATTATATTGCTTTTGTGTACATACGAATATCATAATGAGTTTATTTGTATCAGAGCAATAGTTTACCCAAAATAAATATTTTGTGATTATTTACTCTGATTATTCACCCCTGATGTTCCAACTCCCGATGACGGTCTTTCATAGATAACAAAGGGAGAAATGTAGAAGAACTCTATTACACACAGTTGCACCACATTGCATTTTATTGCTACTGGTCACTTCAATATGAAATGAAGTTTGCAGTGCACAAAAAAACGAAATAGTTAGTAATGGCCTGAGTGTGAGTAAAACATTGCATAATTACATTTATAGTTTTTTGGGTTAACTATTACTGGAATCTATGCACAACTGCTGACCAGACATCTGGCATCAATAGAATAAAACATAGGCCGCTGTATTTTTTTTAAAAAGGTATAACTTGGACCCATTTTGCCTTATTAAACAAATCTAAATGCCTATTTACATTATGGTGCCAGTGAATGAATGTTTCTATGCCTATTCTTTTACCACAATGTAGCAGGAATTCGCTGTACAGCTATAGATGTTAATTCAGATTAATGTCTTGAACAAAGTTTGTGTGGGTAAAATGAATGACCAGATATTATTATTTCTAACAATTTTGTATGAAATGTACTGTATGAATTATGGTGACTTATGTTTCTCACTTTTTATTTATTTATACTTTTCAAAGCAAATAAAGTAAAATATATATTTTGGAAATGTAATCTATTTTGCATTCAGTTCTGCTTAATAAAGTATTTGATGAAAACTGATGGACCGTACAACTTGACTTGTTTGTGAACTGTCAAGAAAAACATGCATCAATTTTATGAAAGAGGTGATGACATGATATTAAATGACTTTAAATGAGTCTACCTTTCATGTTACTGTTATTAACATGAGCCTTGTCCAAGGGAGGACCCCCCTTGCTTTGTATTATATTAGATTTTTGTATTATATTTGATTAATCGGGTCTTCATGACGATTTTTTTATCACAACAGTCGCAAGTAAAAAAAGTAGACGTCTTTGTTCAACAAAGACAAACATTCTGCCGCATTGAAAGTTAATACGACATTTGCAACTTCTTATGTTTTCTGCCTCCATTGACTCTCATTAGGCTTGTAGTAGACACACCATTATCTCAACATTTTAATCTATTGTTTTTTACTTTTTCCACTGAGACAGATTGACTATTTTCACTTACAGGCTTAAGTTTTATTCTGGGACTTCATGTTACTTATCTTATCCGTCTGTCCGCATTTGCGTTTCGGCCCATGCGGGTTTCGTCACAGTTTGCCAGTCCGCCCCTGCATCAGCCCTCATGGCCCAAAAACAAACCTTCCCACCGGGAACCCTCCAGGTCCTCCCGATTAGCCAATCCGGCCTTACATATAGACCCAGGCCAGTTGTCACGATTAGGGGTCAGGGTTCATGTGCAGGCATGCAAGTTTATTTAACATAAATAATACTATGCTGCAGTATAATGCAATTTTAGTCGCTTCAAAGCATCTGCCAATGTAAGGCTCTAGCATGTAATGACTCTTCCAGCCTCTAGGTGGCCTCAGCTGATAGATTTCATTGTGTTACTGCTCATGTTTATGAGCGACACATGTGTTTGTGTCTATTTAAGCTTGAGTCTTTTATTGGGTTGTGTTGAGTCTTGAGCCTTCTATGGATGTGTTAAGGTCACATAAAAAGCTTTACCTACTTAAGGTGTGACCTTATCTGAACCAATAAACTACCATGCTAGGAGAAAAAAGAACAATTAAACGGGAGATTACAGAAGCTAAATTCAAGCCATATAAAATGAAACCAAAGCAGATTTAACGTAACAAATAAAAAAACAAACCCTGATGCATTTTTATCAGTGCAATTCAAAATTCCTTTTTGGTTTCTGAGACGTAGTTTTTCTTAAAACTCTATAAAACTGGTTTCCACCCATGTTTTTCAAGTAGGCTATTCTCTAAACTTGCCAAACATCCGTGAGAGAACAGCAGACAGAGGACACTCCACCCAGTTCCATATGGGTGTTAAATAATTTTATGGAGTGATGTAATAAATCAATGTAATCCAATTCCTTATTATTATTATTATTATTGCATATTAGCATGCAAGTGTAAAAACAAAATAAGTGCAGTACTGTATAATGTATCCCAAAGGCGCCTCAAAGAAAAAAAGGCTTGTACATCTGTTTAACGCGCCGTTAAATTAAAAGCATCTGTTCTGTTTTGTGTCAACATGCTGTTGGGCAGGTTCACTTTGGTACTGGGACAGATGTGGTTTGTGTCTCAAAGTTGGTGCTTCTATCGAGCATTGGAGAGAGAAATATGGGTTTTAAAACTGTAAAACTGCTTTATTGTATTATTTGTGTGGTGCAGTCTGCTGTGGAGCAGAGCTCCACAAAAAGGAAAAAAGGTAACAAATACATTTCTTTACGATAAATAACAGATTTGCAGATAACAAATGTTTATTATGGCTTTCAGTGTGTTTGTGCACTGTGTAGTAGTGAAAATGATTGAAATTGGTGGTTGAAACCTCAGATTCGGCAAACAGTGCTGCTATTGAGGAGCTGAAGAAACAGATTGATGAGATTGTACAGGATCTGAACCTGATAAAAGAACAGCAAGCTTTGCAAACAGGTATTTAATAAAACTATAATTTATAGCATGCATGGTAAAAACATTTGTAAGCTGCCTTTTTCTCATTATCTACGTATACACGCTGAAAATGTATATTTGTGTTTACAACATTCATTTGTAACAAAAAGAGTATTTATATATTTGTCTACGTAGTTCATTTTAAGTGTATATGTGAGTCAAAAATCCCACATAAGCACTGCGGTCGACCTTTGAGAGATATGGAATTCAATGATGTCGGTTGTGTATTAGTCACAAGTTGTAATCTTAAAGCCATGTCCATTCTACGCAAAGTGCTGTTTAGTGTCTTTTGTTTGTTTCAATTCACTTCTTCACCCTTTCCTTCTCAGTTTGCCTGAAAGGTTCCAAGATCCCAGGCAAATGTTTTCTAGCTGACCCCATCAAGAAGACCTTTCACACAGCAAACGATGACTGCCTTGCAAAAGGTGGAACACTCAGCAGCCCTCTCTCGGGTGATGAGAATGACCAGTTGTACGCATACGTTCGCCAAACCATCGGTCCAGAAGGGCACATCTGGTTGGATATCAATGACATTTTAAAGGAGGGGGAATGGATGGACCAAACAAGCTCCACCATACGCTTCAAGAATTGGGAATCCGAAATCACCCATCAGCCTGATGGTGGCCGCAGTCAGAACTGTGCCATTCTTTCCAGCAAAGCAAATGGCAAGTGGTTTGATGAGGACTGTCGTGCTGAAAAGGCATCTGTCTGCCAGTTTAACATAGTCTGAGATACTTGTGGGGCAACATGCTCCCAAAATATCATTTGTCACAACTAAGAAATGTATTATCAATATTGGTGCATGGAACATAAAGAACACGTAATCCATTTTTACTGCATATATATATAAAACCATTCACATACTGTATATAATAAGGTGAACGCTAAAGGATGGTAGATGTTTGTTATGGAAGTTGTCATTGATCAGTACTGTCCACAATTTAAACGTTTCTTGTAAAAAGGGCATGATGCACACGGGTGTTGGTCAAGTACATATTTATATTCAATGCATCTAAAGTACTCTTCATCAGTTACATTATATGGTTCTGCATTCTTTTTATATTTATGCCCCCCAATAAAAGTTTTTTATCTGGCAAATATATCTCAAAACCAATTATGGTGCAGTTAACTATTCCACATTTGATCGATGGAGGAGATAAGAGCTGCCATTCGCTTTTGATGAAAAGAAAAGCATTTTCTTCAGATTTCAATTCAGAACGTTATTTGTATTGAACTTTAACATGGTTTACAGAAATCACACTGCAGAACATTAAATAGTGTATGAATAAAAAATATTAAATAAATGATATGGCAACACATGGTATCATTGCAAATGTTTTATGAGATGTACATTAGAGTATAAAGTGTTTATAGTGTCAAATTTTTCATAAGATGCTCATGGGCAAGTGTCTAGGATTGAAATCATGACCTTATATCTATAGCGCCAGTAAGCAAATTGGTGGGTCTCAATCACATAGTGAATGTGAAATGGTATATCCATATATGCCAAGAGTCAATATTCTGAAGAATTTAGGAAAGCAAACATTGTCATTAACATTTTTTGACAGCCCCAGTAATCTCAGTTGCTAACATTCTTTTAAAAATCTTTCTTTGTGTTTAACAGAACAAAGACATTTATACAGGTTGGCAACTTGAGGTTGAGTAATTCATGACAGAATTGTCATGTTTGTGTGGATTATCCCTTCAGTGTGAGGACAATGTATCGAGAGAGTCTATTCAGATGATACATACCATGTTTGATAATAAATGTGAGCTCTTCATGAACTGAACTCATCATCAAAAAGTAAATTTAATTTGTAATGCATTCAACTTTAGTTTATTACATGCATACATTGCAAACATGTGATCTTTTGCTCTGCATACAGCAGATTATAAATCTACTATTAAAAACACACTACTCATTTTCCCCCGGGTAGACAGGACCTGTACTTACATGTCTGTTAAACTTCCCGGATGCCTTATCATCCTGTAGATAAACTGACTTGCCTTAAGGGCACGATAAACATCTAATACATCATGTTAGACATGTTCACAACAAGAAATGATAATTTATTTGTAAGTTTCTTTTCATTGGTTAACATCCATCAATGTTTTCTATAGCCATGCAAATATCAAGGAAGGTAAATATCATGTTATTATCATTATAACATGTCAGTTGTCTAACAAACATCAGAAAGAGAGATCTTTTGCTCTGTGTTGGATTTCAATGTCCTCGTGAAAGCAAAATTTAGCTTTGACTGTATGTCTTTAGGGTCCTCCCACTGAAAAAATAAGACTTGTTTCTGTATCTGTGAGTCATGGGCTGGAACCATACGGGCTTTCCAAAGTGACACAACCGATGACTGAATCTTTGGCTTTCATTTGTATGAGCTGTTTATTTTCTACCACACGAGGTACTGAACATCGTTTTTCAATTACGCAAAATGCTGACAAAATTGTCATATGATGAGATGTGTACAGAACAATTATTTACAGTCTGAAGAAAAATACTTTTTCAGACTAGTTAGGGCTAGTTGTCATATTGGGAATTTGTTAGAAGCGCTATGTACTGTAGCTGTTATAATGGCAAAATAATCCCAGACATCTGTTAATATAATGTAGTGTCAATATAATCTCATATGTTATTAATTCAACATATTTAAATTTCTGTATCTGTCAAGATGACTCACAATGCCTGCATTAGTTTTAGGTGTTAGGGGCAAAGTGGGGATCTTTGAGTGCTGCGACTGACCAGTCAAAATCAAGCATTCCAAAGTGGCGTGTAATATATCTCAGAAATAAACTATTTTAAAGGGGTCATTCGACACGACTAAAACGAATATTATTGTTTGCTTTAGATGTAATACATTGGTCATACACGATTTAAGGTTTAAAATACCGAGCATGTTTGTATCTCCTCTTTGATCCGCCTCTCTGAAACGCGCTGATATTTTACAAAGCTTATCGCTCTGAAAAGCGAGATGTGCTATGATTGGCCAGTTCAATAGTGCGTAGTGATTGGTCGAATACTGAACGGAAATGTAACGCCTCTTAACAAATAACCATGTACATCATACAGAGTTTGTGTGAGATAGAAACAAGCTCGCATTACAGCAGTGAATGGTAACATAATAAATATGCTGCACACACTTTAATATTCGGACTGTACTTTACTGGAACAGTATTGTACATAAAATGTAACCATTTGTTTTTAGTTGCCTCGTCCTTTGGAAGGGCAAACAAAGAGGCTTTCGTTTCGCATCGAGACACACAGCATCTCCACGACATGGCTCCGCCGGCGACGGACCGGTACAATGAGATTTACAAGACCGCCCACCTTAGTTGCGTTTACATTTGGGCAATCATAGTCAAATCATACCACAAGCTGACGTCAATTTGCCGGGTGTGGCTACACGAGGCGTTCACCGCCGTGTATTGACTATTGGATGCTTAACACGCACACCAAAAAGTTCTCGAACCCTCTTCCCCTGGTACCTGAGGCCCTGGAGCAACTTCGTCAGGCTACCATTTTCACCAAACTTGACTTGCCTCCTCCTCCACCTCCTATCGACGAGTCCAAACAAATCTACCGGGTGGAAGCCAATCTGGACTCCAGGAGTCAAGGTGGTGCTTGGATTATCTCATAGACTGGGAGGGGTATAGACCGGACAAATAGTTATCTGTGATACGAGATGACATACGATACTGCACCGTAACTTTAATAACTGCATTAACTTCAACTGCATTAACTCACCTATTGCACTGCAATAACTTTAATAACCAATGTCAATAATCTATGCATACCTAAGTCACTTGCACTATTTTAGTCTAAATTATTATCTGTTCATATCCACCTGTACATTAATGTTCATAGTACATAGTCATCTGTATATATTGTTCATAGTATATACCTTCTGTCATATTTTCATAGAACACACCTACTGCTAAATATTTTTATAATCCATGCCCACTGTATTATATTCTCACTATTGTATTCTGTATTTATTCTAACTGTATATCCTGCACTTGCTAACTGCACTTCTGGTTAGACCTAAACTACATTTCGTTACACTGTACTTGTATATGTGTAATGACAATAAAGTTGAATCTAATCTAATCTAATCATTCTAGATCCTGACTTTCTCAGACAGTTCCACATCATACACCGTGACCGGACAGCTGCTCGTAGTATTATCCATTGGTAGTATTGTTACAGATATAATAATTGATGCAACGACAATAAAAGTGCATAGTTTCACCTAAATAATTATTAATTTATTTGGTTATAATCGTTTTAGGTTGGACGAAAGAGAAAACATGGGCTAATCATAAAAAATAAAGCCATGAGGTAAATTTGACCCGACGGCGCTTATAGGTATAAATGCCCACTTTTTAATTTGGTTTTATCTCAACAATTTTTAACAACCGGGAATTTGAAAAACATCCATGGGAAAACTTTACCCTGTGGCAGTTCTAGTGTTAAAAAAGATTGTTGCAAGAACGTTTTTTTACTTCAAACATTTAGCAAGATGTTAAGTTATACGAAGTTCCTCTTCTAATAGCTGGATAAAAGTACTCCATCAATGCCTTAAAAAATTGCAGGATCATGTAGAAAGTAACGGAGCGGTGTTGATTTATTAACCACAAATACTGCCATTCTCCACTTGGAGCTTATCTTTGTCTGAACAATTGTCTGCATGTGTGTCATATCTGTTATAAACCTGCAAATGTAAAAGTCTTTATAGCTTGGGGCTTCAGATTCCAGTCAAGGGTGTGGTGGAATTAGTGATCACCCAAAAGCCAGCAAAAAAAAACAAGTGTGTACATTTATACTACAGGAATCAACAGGGTTACAAAACTAACTCAAGCAGGTGCATAAACTTATAAATCCAGTAGTCCAACAGAACATGCAACAATAATGGGCATTATGAGGGATGATTTTAACGCTTGACACTGAGAGTGGCTGAGTGGGCAAAAACTGCAAATCCCCAGAGTGTGCTGCTAATCTCAATAACCAAGTTATTACATTCATTTCTCAAGTGCTAATAGGGTAAATATACTCCAGATATGAACACTGGTCCACAAGCACTTCTTATTCTACTTTCTTTTTTTACATATAATAAAGCCTCAATGAATTACCATTTTGATTTAATAAACTGTATCTTTTAATGTTCGGTTGGTTGTATTTTGTTAGTTTGTCAGGTTACGTCCATGTTAACATCTGCTGGTCTACAATGCAACTTTAAATGATTGGCTTGTGATGCTGTTTTCTTTTGGATTGTGATGTATAATTGTGATGTATAAGTGTAAAAGTTTCCGAATTGGGAACTGTGGTGTTTGTTTTTTATCTTTGGGAATTTATTAGTTAAAAGCCTGCCAAGGGACTGTTAATATTTTCCCCCTTAGGCCAAGACATACATCAGAAGAGATGTAATTTGGAAACAAATCTTTTAAAATAAAAACTGCAATATTACATGAAAAAATAAGATTCGGCATTTTACACAAACTTTTTTTGAAAGATAGAGAGAGGAAGCTAAATACGGAAAACATAAACAGATCCAACAGCAAATTTGTTTTGTTAACAATACAAAATTGTACATTTTGTTGAAAGTTTTTGTAATCAGTTTATTTTCTGTCAAAGTGACACACAGACTTTTCTCCCTAGAAACACGCCTCACAACATTATGTGCAAATATTTCCCATGGCCAAGTTGTGGCTTGCCCACAGTCATTCAACTGTATAAGAAGGTTTACAAGACATGTGATCACTCGAATGCAAATACTTTGTGTTCTACCAGACAGCTCCACTTTCTTGATCTGTGTTTATGGGATATTGCATCTAACAGGGCAGCAGCATCCATTGCGCCATCCAAAATAATTTTGCTCTGCAACAGCAGCAGTGTACACGAGAGCAAGTAACTTGAATCTCACGTCGTGACCCCTAAATTACTTACATTTGTTCCGTTTTTATGACTGATATATATTGTTTACACTATAGTATTAATACAATTTAAGCTTCTTCACTATCACACATTAAATCCTCATTCTTTAGGCTTCTTGTTACGAATCTAGCAAATTCTCCCCAAACTTCCCAAGCGGAAGTCGTTATAATTGGTCACAGAGCCATTGAATATGAGATTTACGACCATCTCAGATTCACCTCCATAGGAAGAATGTAATGTGGAAGTAATTCGCATCATGTAGCGTAAGATAGTTTCAAACATTGCAGTAAAGCCCATTCATTTCAGTGTCTCCTAAACGCATTTGGTGAAATAAATGCATGTTTTTATATTTTGAAATTAAATGTTAAAATTAAACACAAAGTCTAATCTTCTATTCGTATTATTCCCCAGACAAAATGCTGAAATAAATATAGTCAATATACAGAAGTATTCAGTGTACACAATGTGTCAGGGACGTGTTGCGGGAACAGAGACAGAGGACCCAAGTGCAGACAAGCGGGTAAAGGGTTAAAAAGGGGTTTTAGTAATAAATACAAAACATGAAACAAACACCCACGAGGGGGTAAAACAACAGAACAGGGAGGGCATACAGGACCAGACCAGACCAGACCAGACCAGACCAGAGATTCACAAATTGACAAGGCAGGAGACAAGCGCTACATCTGCCACACATACAATAATCCGACACTAGGGCATTAAATAAGGGAAAACTCAAGAGGGGAACAGGTGCGGGGCATGAACTAATTAACAAGCCATAACGAGGAAACGAGAGGACGGAAACAGAGACGAGACCGGAGAGAGCATATGGCAAGCTTTCATGATCCTGCCACTAGACCAAGAGTAACCTGACATGATGTGGCAGAATCATGACACAATGTGCTACTATATTTAGCTTAATGTATGCAAATACAGTTGTTGTTATATGTCCCGATAAAAAAATATGTGTTTTTGAATCAACTGTAACAACTAATTTGAGAAAGCCTACAAGTGAGTTTTCAAGCGTTATCTGTACAATTATAACGGCAAGGCGACAAGAAATATGTATTTATGTATATATGTAAGCTAACTCCTTTGAGTTTTTATATTCCTGAGGCTGATTTTACTGACAAGGCGCACATAAAAAAAACACAGGCGTAAAAATATACATCAGTTAAACATACTGCCTGTTCATAAAAATACAAAACCAAGTATGTCTTTGTGAGAAACAAACACATTTTACATAAAAAAAGAATCCTCACACTTACAGTCTGATTTGATTGTTTCCTCTCTCAAGGTTTTAGTCTTTGGGAGCAAGATGTAGTTGAATATCCTTGAATCTAACTATAGAGCTCATTGTCAATCATGTTGTGGTGGTTGGTGGTGGGACCTTTTCTTATGGGCCTTTCAGGCAAAGGTGGACCACTGGATTTTGTAGACTGTTCATTTAAATTTGGAAGATTGGAATATACATCTTTTTCCTCTATGACTTCATAGATGTGAAGATCCAGTGCTATGGGAATACGGAGGCCTGGAAGAATGTCCTGTTCGCCAGGATTGTAGATGGACACTGGGGGAGCACTATTCCTCTTTTTTTTTCTGCTTGACATAAAAGAGATAATGCGCAACATCAGATTACTATAAACTACACTGGGTTAAAAATTTCTTAATCTTTTGTGTTTTTTTTAACTCACCTGATAACAAAGCAAACCACGACGAATGTTATAATCACGACCAAAAGGATTCCCACGACACTTAATATAAATTTCAAATAAAGGTCTGAAAGCAAGACAAATATTTATTTTACTGACCCTAAAGAAACTGGGACAATACAGTAACAGACAGTAGAAAGTTAGTTAAAGGAATTGTTCACTTTCAACATACAGTTTCATCATAATTTACTCACCCCTGTTGTCATCTAAGATGTATATGTATTTTTTTCTTTAGTCGAAAAAAACGTAAGGTTTCCAAACAGTTGAAGGTCAAAATTACAGTTTCAATGCAGCTTCAAATGGCTTTAAATGATACCAGACGATGAAAAAGGGTCTTAACATGCGATAACATTGGTAATTTAAAAAAATATATAAATTTATTTGCTTTATTAATTATTTATGTCAAAAAGGTCAAGGTTCACGTAGTACCGAGTCAGTGATTATAAATGTGGAGAAGGATGACCGTTCAAACGTTGTTGAATGCTCAATTACACATATTCAATTGTCTTTGTGTCAGTTTTTTGTTTAAAATGGTCATTTCGTGTACGTATCCTGGATTCCGCCTACGTCAAGCGTGACCTTTTCAACGTAATTACGTAATACGTGAAGTCGTGATCGCATTCGCATTCGCAGAACAGAGCAAGGCGAGCATTTGTTTTTATAAAGCATATACATTTGTTTTTTTTTAGAAAATGACGATCATTTCGCTAGATAAGACTCTTATTCATCGTCTGGTATCGTTTAAAGCCCTTTGAAGTAGCACTGAAACTGTAATTTTGACCTCCAACCGTTTGGAGTCCATTGAAGTTCACAATATGGAGAATAATCCTGGAATGTTTTCATCAAAAACCTTAATTTATTTTCGACTAAAGAAAAAAATACACAAACATCTTGTGTGTTGAAAGTGAACAATTCCTTTGAAGACAAAAAAGGATGAGGGTTCTCTCACAATTGCTCTGCACCGTTATCTGCATCATTGCTCGGAAGTCTCCAGTTGTTGGCTTGCAGTTCGTCATGTTGAGGTAAAAACTTTCTAAGACCTGCAAATCCTTAATCTTATCATCCTTCTTAGTGCTGTACAGCATCTTCTGAGAGTGAATGCTCTGGACGGTGATGCTTGTACGCACTTCTTTGCACTTGGGCTGGCTGATATATTTGAACTCCAGTTTGCCCTCAAACAGCGGCTCCAGGTTAACAATCCAGGATACTGTATTGGATGGTGTCATTCCAGATGGCCATGCTGGGGTTGCCAGCAAGGCTGCATACTTGCTTTTTGCTTCAACTGTGAATATATAGTGCGCTGTATGGAGGAAAAACTCTTTTAGAAAAAAAGGATAAATATTTCTGTGGGGAACAGCTTCAATCAAGACTACACTGAACATTATTTACCTGATATTTCTTTTCTAAACAAATAGTTTATGATGGGGTTAATCGGATGGCAGTGATCGCCAGTGGCTGTACAAGAGACTGTTATGTCAATTGATGATTTGTTGATGTTGATGTTCTGAATGGGTCCCTTTGGACAGAACTGACCAACAGTGATGCTACGGTTATCATGGGACACATCTAGAAGGAACTCGCTGTTGCATTTCTTTTCAGGCAAAGAGTAGCACAAACCACTGGTAGGGGACACAAGCTCCACTGAACTGCTCTCTGGGCCATGAAGGTGCCAGGTCATCGTCTTCAAAACTCCATAAATACACGGTGCATCGTAAGAGAATTGTAGAGGTGATGGGGTATTTGTACAGTTTTGCCAGCTTTTACATTCTGTTGATGGAAAAACAAGAAGAAACTGGACATATTCAAGCGCTTTGAGTGCCCAGAACAGAAGCGCTATATAAATGTAATAAATTATTATATTTGAAGACCAGGTAAAGAGAAATCAGAGAATTCTTTCTAAAAACATTATAAATGTTAGAAATATATTGCTGAAACACGTTACAAAGACTCAAAAGTATATTGTGCTGAATTGTGGAGTAAAACCGTTTAACTGTTTTTCACCAATTCTGTGTTCAGGATTTAGCGGCATTTGACAGTTAAGAAACGGTGTCATGATATCGGCTTCTTTCCCGAAGAACTACATTATGTAATTGTAGGACAATTAGGACATGATATTATTATTCAGGATGTCAGAGGTGATACAGCTTTATACTATGCAGGTGAGTACCTATGGTTTGAATGACAGTCAACTCCACTTCTTCTTTTTTGCAGTCAAAGAAGTAAAGGTCAATAAGGTTCCCTGAAGCTATGGTGACTGTGTCCATTGTAAACCAGCCTGATTTCATCACACAGGCTGACTTTGGATGTCTCCTCACGCGCATCTGCTGCATTTCTTTCAGTGGATGAGGATCTTGACAATGACCTACTACAACAGCGACATAAATAAAATTATGGTTATCGATACAAATATTATTCTTTTAAAAGTGCTTTAAGCTGTTTGGGAAAATGTAAAAGTGATGTCAAATGATTGGCTTTGTTTTAACAACCAAAACTTTTGAAAACTACATTTCTCTGTATATCTTTAAGTCACAGTTTTCGATTGAATCAGGACTACAACCACAAAGAACACAGCAGATGCAGATCGAACTGTACAAAGGCACTAGATTACACCAATGTTAGCATATTCCCAAATATTTCAGTTATGAGAAGCATCAAATACTACCGGGAGCAAATGTGTGACTAAATTTAACAACCGTGAAATACATTCAAGCTCCAGCAAAAACCAGGGAAATAAGGCCAAAGAGTCTATACCTAAGTTTCCATCTACCTACAGTATGTGTATGCATATTTTGGGATATCTCATAAAAGAGACTGGATGGGAAAAGCAAGATGACCTTTAATTCTAAAAACGTGTTTATATATTATACATATCTATCATGACTCAATAAAGGTGGACATTTTTAATCCAATAAGAAGGTTAAAAGTATACTCCACCACCAAATGAAAATTCATTTCCACCACAGAATATAAAAACCGTTATGAAGAACATACCCCATGCCTATCCTATTTTAATGTTTTTCTTTAGCAAATAAACAAACGTAGTACGTATAAACATAAAAGACCTCCAGCCTCCAAAATCCCAATTCAAACCCAGCCAATATAAAGACTAGCTACCCCATAGTGGAAATTCTATGATGTATGGAAGGGGAATTACATAACAAAACTATGTTGAATTAACAGACCTAAAGTTTAAGGCAATGTTTCAAGTCAGTTTCTCAATTTCAGTCCTCACATTAGGTGTTTTATATTGGAGACATCTAAAACATTCTGGGAGAGAGGCCTGAAGACTGGAACTGAGAAACAAGTTGTACTGAATGAATACTTTTAACATACCTTTTTGACTTTTGGTGGAGATTTCAAAGTGGACCGTAAGGCCTTTCTGTGACATATTTTGCTGGAATATTTCACAGTTCCTTAGCGTGAGAGTAAAGTTGCCAGGCTCCATTGATGGCTGTTCATTATTTAGTCTGGTTTTCAGAATTCCATTTTCAATCCAATTGTATTCGATTATTGGGGTGTCAGAAGGTTTAAGACATTTTGGAAGAGTGTAATTTAAAATAAACACACTGGTGTAGTATGAGGGAGGAACAGTGAAAGTCCACAACATATCTGTTTTAGATGGGAAACCGGAGGGATATTTTGGTGAAAAAATGGCTAAGGGTGAACTCTTCTCCTTGAAGTCAACAGTGATATGAGCCAGTGCTGTAAAATAGTGAACATTCAAGAATTTACACAGAGCAACTACTTAAAAATCATATAATAAGATGATGAAAAAAGATCACTTACAATTGCTTGTGCTTTTCACAGATACAATTATAACTTTTTTGTCCAGCGGTTTACCACCATTCACGTTCAAAGACAGTCTAACGGGATTGCGGACTTCAACGTGTCTAATGCTTCCTTTTTGACAAAAACTTCCAACAATGTTCTCCACGGATGTGAATGTGTAAATGTGTTCATCTGGGCAACTGTCTGTTTGTTGAATCTGTTTTAAACCCATCGAAGTGAAATTGAAAGAAAAGTTCATGAGACCATCAGACTTTAGATTCCAGGTAAACGTGCGGTTGAACTTCTGAAAGGCAGGATATTCGTCGGGCAGAATTTTGGGCAGAATTTTGGGCTGAATATTTTTTGTCCATCCTGCAAAGGCTGACAACAGTAGAATTAAGTTTACTTACAGGATTGAAATAAAAAAGTAATGGAATTAACAAACACTGCAGATGTTGCAACATCCCAATAAATGAAGCTTTTATGTCTTATCCAAATTTGTTTTAAAGATCTAATGCTGAGAACCAAGAGACATCAACAGTAGCTCTCCTGTTGACGGCTCATTTCTGACAGATATTTCAGTCTGTTACCTGTTCTCTTTGTTTGTCCTAAAACATTTGCAATAACATAAAAAGGTAGTGAAAATGAAATATCTAACTGTTATACACAATAAAGCTTTCTCTGTTTTTTCACGAAAATTAAGCCAAAGATATATGTTGCTAAAGAAACTAATGATTTCCTTAGCAACCACAATCTTGAACAGCAAATCAAAACTGTCAATTTTTTTAAAGGTTTTAATCATCTCCTTTCTGATTTTTAGCAATTGTTAAAACACTTTGCCTTAAAGACCAAAAACAATGTCACGGACACCTGAACATGCTTGTTGAAAGCAGTTAGTTATATATATTTTTATATACAGTATATTTCCGATGAATCTTCATTTTTGCCGGGGTGGTCAGTACATACAAGCATGGATCCAGCCTGCTGGTGCAGGCTGCTGGCGTAATGGTAAAATTTTTGTTGTGGCCGAACCCAGTCTCACGGCAGTTCGTGGCATAGACACAAAATTTGGAATATATTTATTTGTGTTCATGGACACGATTTGTGTCAGTGAGCACACCCTTTCTTTAATGTCACTCAGTACGACTTTCAATGCACAGACTGCTTGCATATTTGCATTTATATATTTATTACCTGTATCACAAGAAGTCATGCATATTTTAGGATGTGGCTAACCAACACCTTACCTCACCCCAAACCCTAAAATCACAGCCACGAAGGCCAATTTAGCTAAAAATGCGAGTTTCTCGAGGTGGCAAAGCAACTACAAATGGCTCCCCTAACCCTGCCCCTAAACCTAACGTCACATGGGAAAAGTCAATTATTACAAAACATGTCTGCGTGGCGCCGAATGAAATCAAACAAGCCTAATAACATGGATTACCTCATCTACATTATCCCCATGGATACGTCAGTGCTCTCGCCTTCGTGTTCATTTTGTACCGGTCAGTCTGTGACTAGTAACCAACTGTCATCAACAACCAATTTATGTATTCCCATACAACTGTTTACATTTATGTGCGTAGGAGCAGCGTGTCTGAATGGTCACGTGACATGCGTTTCGGTGGAGTAGTGTAGTCGCAGATTTTTCTGAAACGCACGTGAAAACGGCAGTATAAACGAGAATCGTTTTCATTTTGAAACGCCGTTTTCAAACGATGCTCGGACGATCTCAGATAAGTTTTCTAAATCTTGACTCTGTACTCAAAATCCTTCCTTAGTCACCAGACCTTAATCCAGTGAAAAGCTTTTGGGATTTGGTGGAACCGACCAAATTTAGCAATTGTGCAATGATCATGACAATATGAGGCAAAAAGGGTCGAAGAAAGTACAAGCCAAAGTGGCCAGTAAGCATTGAATATAACACTGACTTAGTAACACTTTTAAAAGAGATGTTGTTCGTGTTATGCTATTTAACACATTAGGTGTTAAGATGTGCTCAGTTAATGATAACGTATTAATGTGTTGAGTTGTTTTTAACACTTAAGAGTGTAGGAATTTGGCAGATGTTTTACAGTAAATTGGGGGTGCCTTAATCAAGCTTGTGGCAAATTTCCTCTCTATAGTTTATTTTCAACACAAACACACCTTTTCACACAACACAACACACGAACAAACTAGTGTTTTCTATAACCTCATGGGAAAGTAGATTTATGAAGCTTACTGTAAACCACACATTCAGGGAAAAGGTAACCAAACATTATTTCACAGGCAATATTGACTACTCTTACCAATGTTTCTGACGATTTGCACTTTGAATACTTTCTCTGGCTGTGAACAGTTAAAATCCACAAGCGTGTCACTTTTTAGGATCACTGAAGACTGGCAGTTCTGATTGATACAAACTTTGCACCCTGAATTTGTTGTGGTGGCACTCGAATCAATGATGATGGTCGTGTCCTTTTCAACAGTAATCTTGAGCTGTGCACACTCTGAAATTACACAAGGATAGTTAACAAATAATGAATGGTTAAACTTGCATGAATGTACGGTAAGGGAGATTGTATAATTCACTCAAAGGAAGCACATGCCAGGTAAACGCAACACCACATGTGCGTGACTGCTGTAGCTTACCTGTGAGATCGAGGACCGTCGACAAGAAACATCCCAAAAACATCACAACGCAACTGAAACGACACGTTCGCTCGGTTTTATAATGTCCTAGAAAAGCCATTGATGTGAAATAGCCTTCTCCTCCGTGGTTGTAGAGCGAAAAAGCGGCTTCCTGGTTTTCGACAGACTTCACTTTCGCCCCTCGTCAAGAATCCTGTTGGAATTTCAGTTTGTCGTGGATCCTTTGAATCTCGAAATCTTATTGTAATGAAATGACTCAACCTACCACTATTACTACTAATAATACAAATAATTATAATAGTTAACTAAATTAAAACTCAACAAATATAATAATACTAATATTTTTATACCAAGAACGTTACATTGCGCATCCGCATCCCTGTTCAATGGTCAGAGACGACGACGACAGAAAATCTGTAGGCATGCTGAAAGAAATCTTCTCTTCTCATTCTTAAGGACTTCTTGTTAAACCTTATTTCTTCACACATAGTTGTCATATTTTGCAGTCACAGTTGTCAAAATAATCAAATTATAAATAGAAACGTTTTTTGTAAATACAACATTTACTTTAAATGTAGACACCTCATCTATACTCCAGTCAGGTGAGATGACAAAATACACTTCATGTGGTAAATTCACAAGAACAGAGAACCTAACAAGGTAGCCTACCACACAACATTGGCTAAATCGCATCCATGAAGATGATAATTTCATTAAAAAAAGCAATAAATAAAGACTTCTGGGCCCAGTTTTACAGACAAGACATATCTTAAACCCGGACTATAGTCATATATAGACATATATGTTTTAGTTCATTTGGATTTTTAAGCCGCATTTATAAACATGTTTTAGACAAAAACATTACCGGTGTGCCTCTTGGGTCAAAACAATGGCACTGGTGTATTTTAAGATATGAGACAACTCAAACATTCATTTTAGTCTGCGACTAGCAGGCCTTCTGTGAAACAGGCACTAGTTGTGTAAATTTGTGAGTGAAATATTTGATTAAAAAAAGTGCAAGCCTAAAGACTTATAGCTGTCGTCTGAAATTTCACGTGTCCCATTATATTTTGTACTATTTTGAGGGGTCTGGTCATAGTGATTAGTGAATATCTAGCACAGTGTACAATAAAAGAAACCACTGTATCTATGCCCTATCATTCATTTTGGAACCGGTTCACAGATTGTATTGGATGGAAAAAGTGTGGCTACTTCCCAATCCATATTTAATCACAAACAAAATGAAGGAAGTATGATTTAAACTTATACATTTCCTTATTAAAATCAAAAAGATATAGCTACGAATTGCGCTTTTGTTTCGATTGCTCAGAAAATGAGGTTCATTTATTTATACTGGTACTGCCCATTTGTGAAACCTTTTTGGGAAATACTTATGATTTTATTATTCAGAATGTTGATAGAGATTTTGTTTTATTTTGGAAACATATACTTTTTGGTGTTTTGGAGAATCATCAAAGGATTTACCATACAAGCAATTGTATTTATATGATTCATTTGATCCTTTTGTTAGAAAAGTTTCATAAAAACAGATGTACATTTTCTGGAAGAAACCCCTGTTTTATATCCTTTAAAAAGGAAATGGAACTTTATGTTGTTTCAATTCGATTTCCTTTATACAAGAGGCACTGAAAACTTAAAATTGTAATTTCTTTCATATATTTTTGTAATCTCCCCCTAGTGATTGTTTATGTATATGTTTTTATACTATATTATTGTCAATAAAAATAATAATAAGAGTATACAGTCAAGTTTACGCAATGACTCAGCAGAAGATGGCAGTATTTCCATGAGCAAGATAAAACTTCAGGTTAAGTTAGGCCTAGCTTTGCTTGTAATTTGAAAGGCTATATATTTTCGATTTATATAGTTTAGTTTGCAAATATGTGGCATAAATAGTTATAAGGTAACGAATAGACTATACATGCAAATTATATACCCAGTTTAGTTGCATAATTACATGACACCAATGACTAATCGGCTACATATTACTGTATTGAGACCAGTTACAAACCCTCAAAAAATATTTTATTAATTTATTAACATACTGCAAATAACAATCATTACAGAGTTTCATTGTATAAACCTTAAAAAGTTCAATTTGTTCACAGTACTGTACAAAAATGTTGTGCCCGCTTGTTATTCCAACTAAACAACATGGCTAAAATGAAGTTTTAACATTACATCTGTACTCAAAACAGTTTTTTATGATTACTGGTGGATACAAATAGCCTACATACAAACCCAAAGTCCATAAACATTTGAAAAATTTGTGACAATTTCAACAGAGTTTGATTTGTTATGGAAACAGATGCAACAACTCAAAAGTTAGCTATGTCTTTTTCCTGAGACATGTAATTCACAAAAACATGATTCAGAAAACATTTACAAACATTTCAAATACATCTGAATGCCACATGTATAAACGATAGATTTTACAATCAGTATATAAAAACAAATGTGATCTAATATTCCAATCCATCCAGGAAATGTTAAAAACATTTCTAAACACACGAATATTTCTGTTTAGGCAAAAGTATTAGCCTGCATTGCGCCTATGTAACAAGGGCACAAAGGATCACGTGTCTTGTTAGACAAATAATTTCAGATATTGAATAAGACCTTATAAATAAAGATTATATTCTATAAAAACGTGTTGAATGCGTAAAGGTGTTGATGCCAATGAAGAACCATTTTGGTTCTCCAAAGAACCTTTTAGTCAGGTATTTCCTGTCTTACCTTTTGATAACCTCTCCCATTGTTAAAAAACGTTTGTGCAAAGGATGTTAACGACCTTTTAGGAACCTTTCTTTTTAAGAGTGCGTTATTATTCTATTATCTCGGCCTTCTCTGCTCCATTCCATTCGGAAGAAATCCCGCGATAATGGGAACCGGCCATATGAGGGCAGCGACGCTCCATATTATTATGACTAAAGTCATGAAACAAGCCACCAGAGTGGACTCTATAGGTTTGCGATTTAGCCTCCAGCTCCTGTCCCCCTTCAGCTCATCCAGAGAAAAATCCAGACAGCAGAATTGGACGGGGTCGCCAATCTGTTGACCCTCTGACCTGCCTCGCCTGAATCTTCTGTATTTGGACAGACCGCATCCAACGCACAGTCGGAACTCCTGCTGCGCACCCGTGACGCCCAGGTGCTCGATGTACACCGGAGAGATCGCCCGGTTAAAGGCGGCGGAGAAGAACGCCTTGCCATGGTTGTTGGTGGTGTAAATAAGCACGTCGCACTGGAAACCAAAGTTGCTGTCCCACCGCGCCACGAGTTTGGTGGGAAGCCTCTCCACGCTCACGTTGCACTGCGAGGACGCATCGGGCTCCTCCACGGACCTCTTCGAGAAGCCGACGTCCACCTCCAGGCTGGGTAGGAATGTGTTGGAGGAGTTGATGGGTGGAAGAAGGAGATCTTCTTCGCTCCAGCTGTGGGAACAGCGCGCGGGAGCGGTCAAAGACAGCAGGAGCGCGATGGAGATGCTCAGCATGGCAGGGCACACGGTTTCCCCAGTCTCATGGTCACGTCACATTCGCTTTTCAGTTTGGGGACTTAAAAAGCGTGGTGTTTGCTGAACATTTCGTCGTCTTCGTTCGATCAGGTACACTCTTTATTCATCTGTCCTGTGCGTTTCTCTGGATGTGTTGCCTCTACGCAGAGAGGGGACGAAGTGACCAAGCGCACGGTGGCGCGTCACCGCTACACAGTCCGCGCGTCCTCGCTGTGACTGTCTAAAGGCAGTTTCATTTAGTTCTGCTTCTTCGACTCGCTGCGTCCGTGTGATGATGAATGATCACTGTGACCTGAGTCACTGATGTTTTCTGTGAGTATCAGAAAGATACATCAGCAAAACATTGTAATAGTTAACTTCATAATATAGGCCTATCAAGATATACAGTGTATCCAGAAAGTATTCACAGCGCTTCACTTTTTTCACATTTTGTCATGTTACAGCCTTATTCCAAAATGGATTCGATTCATTATTTTCCTCAAAATTCTACAAACAATACCCCATAATGACAACGTGAAAGTAGTTTGTATGAAATCTTTGCAAATTTATTAAACGAAAGAAGCACACTTACATAAGTATTCACAGCCTTTGCCATGACTCTCAAAATTGAGCTCAGGTGCATCCTGTTTCCACTGATCTTCCTTGAGATGTTTCTACATCTTGATTGGAGTCCACCTGTGGTAAATTCAGTTGATTGGACATGATTTGGACAGGCACACACCTGTCTATATAAGGTCCCACAAATAACAGAGCATGTCAGAGCATGGAATTGTCTGTAGACCGCTGAGATGGGATTGTGGAAAGGCACAGATCTGGGGAAGGGTACAGAAAAGTTTCTGCAGCATTGACCATTCCAGAAAAGTTTCTGCAGCATTGACCAATCCAGAAAAGTTTCTGCAGCATTGACGATTCCAGAAAGGTTTCTGAAGCATTGACCAATCCAGAAAAGTTTCTGCAGCATTGACCGATTCCAGAAAAGTTTCTGCAGCATTGACCGATTCCAGAAAAGTTTCTGCAGCATTGACCGATTCCAGAAAAGTTTCTGCAGCATTGACCGATTCCAGAAAAGCTTCTGCAGCATTGACCGATTCCAAAAAAGCTTCTGCAGCATTGACGATTCCAGAAAAGCTTCTGCAGCATTGACGATTCCAGAAAGGTTTCTGCAGCATTGACCATTCCAGAAAGGTTTCTGCAGCATTGACCATTCCAGAAAAGTTTCTGCAGCATTGACCATTCCAGAAAGGTTTCTGCAGCATTGACCATTCCAGAAAGGTTTCTGCAGCATTGACCATTCCAGAAAGGTTTCTGCAGCATTGAACATTCCAGAAAGGTTTCTGCAGCATTGACGATTCCAGAAAAGGTTCTGCAGCATTGACGATTCCAGAAAAGTTTCTGCAGCATTGAACATTCCAGAAAAGTTTCTGCAGCATTGAACATTCCAGAAAAGTTTCTGCAGCATTGAACATTCCAGAAAAGTTTCTGCAGCATTGACGATTCCAGAAAGGTTTCTGCAGCATTGAACATTCCAGAAAAGTTTCTGCAGCATTGACGATTCCAGAAAAGGTTCTGCAGCATTGAAGATTCCAGAGAAGGTTCTGCAGTTTGAAGATTCCAATGAGCACCGCAGCATCCATCATCTGTAAATGGAAGAAGTTTGTAACCATCAGGACTCTTCCTAGAGCTGGCCGCCCGGCCAAACTGAATGATCGGGGAGAAGGGCCTTAGTCAGGGAGGTGACCAAGAACCCGACGGTCACTCTGACAGAGCTCCAGCATGTCTCTTCCAGAAGAACAACCATCTCTGTAGCACTCCACCAATCAGGACTGTATAGCAGAGGGGCCAGACGGAAGTCACTCTTTAGTAAAAGGCACATGACAGCCTGCCTGGAGTTTGCCAAAAGGCACCTGTGGGACTTTCAGACCATGAGAAACAAAATTTTCTGGTCTGATGAAACAAAGATTGAACTTTTTGGCCTGAATGGCTTGACTTGACTTGAATGGCAAGCGTCATATCTGGGGGAAACCAGGCAGCGCTCATCAACTGGCCAATACCATCCCTACAGTGAAACATGGTGGCAGCATCATGCTGTGGGGATGTTTTTCAGCGGCAGGAACTGGGAGACTAGTCAGGATCGCGGGAAATATGAATGCAGTAATCCTTAATGAAAACTTGCTCTGGACCTCAGACTGGGGCGAAGATTCATCTTCCAACAGGACAATGACCCTAAGCACATAGCCAAGATAACAAAGGAGTGGCTACAGGACAACTCTGTGAATGTCCTTGAGTGGCCCAGACTTGAACCCGATTGAACATCTCTGGAGAGATCTGAAAATGGCTGTGCACCGACGCTCCCCATCCAACCTGATGGAGCTTGAGAGATCTTGCAAAGACGAATGGGAGAAACTGCTCAAAAATAGGTGTGACAAGCTTGTAGCATCATACTCAAAAGACTTTAGGCTGTTATTGGTGTCAAAGGTGCTTCAACAAAGTATTGAGCAAAGGCTGTGAATACTTATGTACATGTGCTTTTTTTTGTTTTCTATTTTTATATTTGCAAAGATTTCAAACAAACTTCTTTCACATTGTCATTATGGTGTATTGTTTGTAGAATTTTGAGGAAAATAATGAATTGAATCCATTTTGGATTAAGGCTGTAACATAACAAAATGTGAAAAAAGTGAAGCGCTGTGAATACTTTCTGGGTGCACTGTATGTTAACCTATCAAAACCGTTACATTTTGTATTCTGTTGTTTAACACCCATGTAGCCTATATACATCTTATTTTATTTTTGAAGTGGCTTATTTCGGTAACGTAATTACGCGGCTCTATTGGGTCTTTTGGACTATATGTAATGTTACTATCTTAACTTTTCCAAGCAAGCACTAAATAAAAAGCAAATGCAATTGTTATGATCCCTCTGACATTTTAAATGTATGCAGGTGGTAGGTTCTAAGTTTATGACACCACTGTATACCGTTTGCAAGAAAGCAAATAAAACTGCTGGCCGAAGTTTGAGCCGTTTTGTGATCAATGAGAAGTCCATATCATGATTGCGTGAACTGTATTTTTTATTGTATCTTGACTGGTGATAAGAATGTGACTAAAGGGAAGTTTTTAGGCAAATCGTTCAATAAATTCCCAACATTTTTCTGAACTTTTTTGAAATCTCCTCAACATACTGCACATATTTGAGCATTCCCATCAATATTACATATACTGTATTCACAGTTCACTGACTTTGAACCGCAAGAAAGTGTTTTAATATGATAAAAAGTGCATAAATGGCTGAACTGGGTTGAAAAATGAAAGATGTGCATTACCATACTCATTTGTATGGTTTGCTATTGAAAATTCATCATTTTGAGTCTGGGCTTTAATTAAAATAGTTTGTCTCCCACCTGACACTCGCCCGAGGCCAGATAAGACCCACCTGGTGAAATAAAGTATCCTGAGGGATAATCTAACCAAAAATGTATGTATTTTTGGACACATTCATTTTTAATCGTATGCATAACAATAAAAATGTGCCAAGTAAAATTCACATATGAACATCTGTACAATTCGCTTTAAGTGTATGTCTAAGGGCTTTTCTGAGGAACATTTACGTATGTAAACATGAATAAAGTTCTTTAATGTTGTTTAAATGGCTTAATTAGTGCTGGAGCACTGCCTCCTGTTTGATGCGATGGCCAACGGTTGAGGCAGACACACATTATAGTAATCTTCCATTTGCACCTGAATGAGGAACTCCCGTCTGCCATGACGTGCTGGTTTTTAATGCAGAACTGATTATTCATCCTTGCACCTTGCCGTTCCTTTTCTCTCATACACACGCCCCCTAAATTCCCGAATACTGACCCCTGAAATAAAATATGCTGCACAGAGTGTGGCAGCGAACAGAGGAAAATGTAAATGACTTTCTTGTTCATTAATTATGCTGTAAAAATGTGAATTGTTCCAGTGCCAAAAATGCTAATAGAACGGAGATAAAAGCCTCTTGTGTCAAAGTAGAACGTATGAAGGACTCACTAGGCCTATTTTTTATATTTAAAAACTGAAAAAGACGTTTTAATTACTTTTCGTCTGCTTTCTGAGGAGCAACCTACTCTTTCAAAGCAACTAAACACATCTATACCCGACTTAGTTATGGGCTGTCAAGCTTTTTTCCTCCCTTTCAAGTCCCCGTATAGTCTTGCATGTTCTTCATGCCACTAATGGCAAATTGTGCCGCTCCGTCACCACAGAAAGCAGATGACATCTGCCACTGCCAGTCCCATGCACGGCTACCTTCAGAAGAACTGAAACATTTTTTTTTTAAATTGGAAACAATTACATACAAGAACATATTGTAATGGTCCTAGGCTTAATGTAATTATGGGTCTTTTCGTTTGGTAAGAAATGGTAAGAAATGGTAAGAAACCCATAGTGTTTTTTAATTTCATTTAGCTCGAATGACATGAGACGCAGAAGATTTAGGATTAGTCTTAATCTAAAACATTTTTATCTTTCAGAATTGGACATCCCAGTCCCCTCAAACAAAGTAAATATTGTTGAACATACCACTGAGTTTTAGATTCCGAAATCAACGTATGAATGGGTTACTTACAAAAAACACATTTGTATGTATCTCTCTTTACATATATATAGATAGGACAGTGGAGAGATAGACGGGAAACTATGGGATGAGAAAGAGGGAAACTGGAGTCGGGAAAATACTGCAAGCTGGGTCTAGAACTCCGATCGCCCAAAGTGCTCCAGCACAACATGTCGGCACAGAATCCACTGGACCACAGGCACCGACAAAACTGCTGAATTTTTACATGGACTGAAGTCCAACAACATGGGAATGACGTTCCGTGAAATCAATGCAATAGCTCAACTAATGAACTATGACTCAATAATGGATGCTTGATCAACAATGCATTGTAATCTATTCTTATTACAAAATGTACTAACTTTTTCCGTCTTTGAAAATACATTGAGTTTTATGGACCAACATTCTAAAAGTTGGAACATAAACTATGGGTTACTGACAAGCTGAAAAGAGAGCTGACAAATTGGACGCTTTCTAACTGGCAAGCATCAAGGCAGCCTCTGTTGATCCCAAAACATAGAAGCAGAGAATAGCAAGGTATTGCACAGAAGCCTCGAGACGTGTACCCTTGTGTACACCAGCTTTTTCTCGCGTCCTGGAGACTGGAGCCAAATGATGAACATTCTAATTAGTAATATTAATTAATTCGAAGCAGGAAGGAGAAAGGGCAGAGAAATGATGTGCTGTGTTCACAGGGGAGTGATGGAGCTGTCAGCATGATAAACCACAGGACTCGTGACAAGAAACATCAAAAACACTGATTGTAGATCACACAACTGTCTCCTAGAGCAAACACTATAACCAAAGCATGCTATTTTATGTTGGGAAATAAATAAATCAAACATTTTAATGTCATATTGAATAAATATAGTTTGACAAGAAACAATGAGATTCAGTTGGTCAGTTTTAGTCCTGATATAAACTAAGGGCATTGGTTAAGTCAGAATTAAGCACGTCATTCCCCTCAAACAAAGCAATGTTTTAGATAATCGTTTAATGATACTTGTCTCTTTACCTATTATATAATAATACATTTTAATCTAAAAATAACAATGTGCACACGTTGTACAGATGGGTTTGCTATGACTACATGAGATTTTGCCTCATTGTTATGAAGATCTTCCAGTAAGAAAGCTAACTGGTTATAATTACACCAAATTTCCATTTCCCTGTTCCGGTCGCTTATCAACATCTCCTGTTGGGTCCAGGCCATCTGTTTGATTTTCACACTGAGGAATGATACTAAAGATGTGCCTCGGGCTCTGTATAAAGACGTCAGGATCTGAGATCATTTTTTCTTCTCCATCACATTTTGTTCAGTTTGTCCTTAATTGATGTTTTTTTGTATAGCCTACAATTTTATTATATATACAGAATTCTACAATTCTGTAAAAGATCAATGTGCTTCAGGCAATCTTGAATGTTTGCAACGCATGTTTCGCCTCAACATTGGAATCCATAATAATGTTGCCTGATGTAGTAAATGCCATAAAATGAGTAATAGTCTTCTCATCGGCGTTAGATTTTTATGTCATGATTCTGCCTTCTCTTGTCTTGAGTTTCTGGTCTAGGGGCTGTCCTAGAAGAATTGTCGTGACAAATACTTTAAAGTCTTATCTTTGAGTGTTCGTCTTAGTGTTTTATAGTTGAGTTCTTATTGAGGTTTTATTTTTCAGTTTATCGTGTTTGTTATTGTGTGCTCCTTTGTTACCCCCTCGTGGGTTTTTGTTTTTCTGTTTTATATATATATATATATATATATATATAAGTCCCTGTGTTAACCCCGTATTGCTGCCTGCACTTGGGTTCTGCTTACAAATTCGTGACATTTTAGTGCTTTTAATTGTTTCCTTCCTTCTAGTTCATGAAAGGGATGTCAGTTTTAAGAATAATCGTAGTTAATTATATGACTAATTTTATGATACAAGACTTCATAAGATCAAGCCATGTCATGCTGACACTTTATTTACGTAATTATTGTAAAATCTTGCAAAATGGACTCTAAAATGTTCAAATGTGTTAAATTGTGCTGAGATTGCTACAGTCTTCTTGGAAGCAAAATCATGTTGCAAACATATTGATTTGAGAAAACAGTGACCGTACAGAGGAAGCTCACTTTAAACATTTGGTGTGAAAAGGAGCCTGCAGTCTCCACAAATCTAAATCCTTCAACTGAGAACAATCTGCTATTGAAAGATAGTGTTGCTAAGGTAACAAGGCAAAATAACATACAACAATACATTTCTTTGTACAGGTACATGTTTAAGTGTCAGTTTAAAAGATACATGCAGTTCAAAATATGTAAGCTATTATTAATAATAATTTGATTGTGCTGTAATGTTGTTTTTGATGTTTTATAATATCCATAATAAACCCTAAGGGTATATTTTATATTAATAACAAAAACACCGTCTGAATTTGCTTAACAAAACGTCTATTTTCAAACATAGTTGTTTGCAATAATCATAAAAGGCTGCATTGTTATTTACTTGTACAGAATGTTTCAAAATACCCAATTTAATTATTGGATTAATTAATTATTTCATTTCATTATTTACTGTTGAGAATTGTGGTGTTCAATCGCACATTAAGAGCCAATGTGTAAATACCAAAACGATTACTTTCCTGATCGCAAGATGTAGGCGTTTAAATAAAGTTTTGACAGTTTGAACAATATGGCGGCGCCCTTGTAAGCGGTTCGAGTCTTGTCATGTGAGTTTATGAGGCATTAGAGAGAAGCCTTGAGCTGACATGTCTGTTATACCGATCACACAGAAGGATCCCACATTATCTGTATCAGTCCAATTCTTTGTCGATGATCGTTCTGTAAGTAACTACATATGATCCACGTGCGCTGTATGTCTTTGTTTCTTTCTCTGCTGTTCAGGAAATACAGGATTTATATGTTGCTGTGTTAAAATTGACACACATGATCACATTGTGTTGTCTGCGATATTATTCTGAAGTCCAAGATCAGACTGAATTTTCCTCTTTGGAAGATGAGTAACCATAGCAACATGACACTTCTTATTTGCTGTGCCCCTCACTTCCATTCCACAAACATCAGACCTTGAGTTTGTGTGAGCTAGTGGGCGGCTGTCAAACATCTATGGTGTAACTTAGTTAGAAACACTTGTCGTCTAATATGTCACCCTAATGAAGAATATTTCTTAATTGGACCTTTTCACAAAACCCTCCTACATTTAATGTGTTAATACATAATATTGGTCTATTATATTTATCTTCGACATTTTTTTGTAGGTGTTAAAACATTTGTTTCCAAGGGGACCGGTTTATTGCCACTTTACACTGTCTCGTGTTGCCATAGTTACGATTCAGCCATAACTATCTGAGTCTGTTGGTTAAGGCTGCTGACGTTTTGCTAACAGTGATTTCAGGTCCACACACACTGTCTATATACCAATCTGTCCTTTTAATCTAAATCAAGTTGTATACTGAGATATTGACTGAATTGATATCGTTTTTTTTATTTTTACACGGCTCGTTGGAATGCTTGATTCTGATTGGCGACATTTGCAGGTTCATATTCCCAGATAACAGCCTCTTATAACTAATAACCGGAAAGCAAATGTATTTTTCAAATGTTTTTTTGACAAATTAGTTGTAAATATATCTTATAAAAACAAATATGACATTATATTTACAGCTGATTAAACGGATCACATTGTCAGGGCTTATTTCGTCGATAACAACCGGCTGCCTGCACATTATCCCTTATGTACAGTGTATCAAATTCTTTAATTTCAATTTCCCTCCAGCTCTAGCTGATTATATACCTCCAACGTCCCAGAATCATGCTGATCTCTGTTTGGAGGCTTGGTGCTTGCCCCCTGAGGCGGGTGCGGGATGCCCAGGTGATCAGGGTCAACGTCCGTAGTCTGTTTAGTGAAACGGCTGTGTGGGAGCGGGACTACAGAGCAGAGACCCGGCGCAGAGTAGAGCAATGGTGGCACGGACGCATCCAGGAACAGTGGCAGAGGGATGAAGTACACCAGGTGAGTCGTGCCATAATGAAGAATTCAGCAGATCCCCTATGTGACATAGAGTTTATACTTTTCAGGAGTCAAACTTTTCAGGTAATCCTGAAGATTTTCCTCCGTGGGTTAATCTAAAATTCAGCACAGTGCCCATTGGATTGGTGTATGGGGTATGCTAGCTAACTTTGTTAGTTATACAACTAGCATTTAACTATCGGCCAGAAACTATACATAAGGGAAACGGTTTGTCATCTCTATTTCTTTAGTTGTCGCAAGTGCATTAGTATAAAGGGAGAGGGAATAGCGAGAAGGTTATGTGTTAGGTTTGCGTACAAGTATATGCATTTGCTAACGTTGGCCACTGTTAGTACATGCAGGCATCTAGGTGTATACACTCTCGGTTTATCTTTACTATACATGCTTGTGTCAATAGGACATACCGCCACATACTGTCCCTGTGTATTTATATATCTGATCGTATGTTTGACGTCTCATACTGTATTTTACTTTTATATATGGAAAACGTATGTGCTTCGCTGTAGCGTTAGGAGAACATGATGGCAACCATTTGACATCACAGAGTTTGACGCAAAAATATGGCGGCCTTCAAGTAAAAATATTTTACTTTTTAAGTTTATGAATCCTATTATTACTGACAGTTATTACACTGGTTTTTAATTTCACATTTATAGAGTCAATGCCATTGTTAATATATTAAGCCATACTCTCTATGCCCAAGGTTCCTTTTAACATTGATAACAAATATCACGTTTATGTTTGATAAACAGACCCAAATTTGTGCATTGATATTATTATAATATATTTTGCATTAATGCACTCTAGAGTTTAGTGGTTCTTAATCCTGATTTTAGGGGCTCACAAAACTTCACATTGTCCAATTCATTCAACAGGTCATGACAAGATTGTTTATAATATTTAAATAGGATATTTTTACATTTAAAGAAACATAAAACATTAAGGGACGGTTTCCGGGACAGGGATTATTTTAAAACAGGACAAGGCCTTGGTTAAAATAGAATTTCTTTAGGTGTTTTTAAAAACACACTTTACAATAAAACATTACTGGTGTGCATCTTGAGACCAAACAATCACACTGATATTTTAAGATATGTCAGTGCAATTCGTTTTCGATTATGACACCTTTAACATTTAACGTAGTCTGGGACTAGGCTTAAAGTGGCAGTCTGTAAAATATTTTCCTTAAAAATTAGCTAAAACCAATTATTGAGCAAGTAGTGGAAAGAACGGTGTTTAAAATGGTGTCACTACACTTGCGGGATTCACCACGAAAAGCTTGTAATAATGGTTTGTAATTTGCCCTGTCGGGTCGTCTTTCCCGGAGATCCTTATTTTGGTGTTTTTTCATCTATGCGTCATTTCGTCACATTCGTACACAGAATGAAGAGGATCCGGCTTCTAGCCAGCGCGTGACAGCCGATTTTTAGCGTGTACTCACAACTGTTGGGTAGGATTTTATACAACTTTTAGTATTATTTATGGCGCGGTTTAATACTTTTACTTTTAAATGGCAAGCAGCGGTGACATCTGGGGATTCATCAGTTGTGAAAAACAAGAAAGTACGAAGTGATGACAGTTTACAAAGATAAAGTTAATGTGATTAGACTTTGGCAAGGCATTTCAAAGGTGGCGTGAACTCTGTGATCTGAAAGATATAAAAGGGATACAGGTATTTCTTCTGAACAGGTAAAACATTTCAATATTTCAATAGGCAACACAAAAACCGAAGCTCCCTTGTTGTGGTTATACAGACAGGAACAGTTTCATCGGTTGTTCGTTCTCTCTTTATGTTCATTATGATAAATGTCAACCTATAAGAACCTATTTAGGTTCTTATTTGTTTGGTGTTATATTATCTGCCATGTTATCTGTGTTTATTATGCGCTACTGATGTACAGTGAAGATTCTCACTGGTGTCACAGGCCACGACTCAAATATCAAACTCATCCACGCAGTTGAGCCGTGCCGAATCACAACTCGCGTAAAGAAAATACCTCCGCACATCACCTGTAGTAGCAATTACAAACTGAGATGGCGACAAAGAGGCCAATCCTACGTAGTGCCGCTTTGAGCCCTGTCTGGGAAACTGCCCCTAAGGGATTACATTTTTCCAGGCATTTTCAAGTCGTTTTCCCACCCTGTTTCACATCCACTGACTGAGTAGGTGTGGACTTCAGTGTAACCACCCACTGCTACACTATGATTGACATCCTACATGCTGCTGCTGTTGATAGAGATGTGCTGCTGGATGCCGCTCACATATGCAGCTTCTGAAATGGTCCTTACCTCCACATTGTTTGTGTGACATAAATAAACACACAATCACGGATAAGTTTTGCCACTGATGGAAGCATTTAAATGAATCACTAGTGATTATAGACACCATTGTCCTCTATTACAAGGATTAGCTTCAGCAATGACGTGTATATTTAGGATATTTAAGTCATATACCCTGTCACATGTCTAAGACCCCCGTCACTAATGACGTTCCTCACCCCTCTGTGCCCCTCACAGCAGAGCACTGAAGCTCATCTTTGCTTCGCCGCACAGGGCATCCTTCTCCAGTGTAGGAATTGAGACATGGACCGTCCTGGCCCTCTCCAACCCGGACGTCTACTTCAGCAGGCGGATGACCAAGGCGGAGCTGTATGGCCTCCACGTCTCGCCTCCAGGCAGAGGCTCCCTCACCAAGGTTGTCTCCACTGCTGAAAGCTGCTTACAAGCCAGGTCATACTTCAGGTTATACGCATACTTCAGGCCGGGCAATCCACCCCCTCCTCTCAACCTGGCCATCCATCCTCAGAACGTCACCGCAGGCCATTGGCGAGTCACTAGCTAACACAGCTAGCTGCCCTGGCAGCATTAGCATGTTTCCACCGGTGACCTTGTCTTAGCGGCAGCCCTTTTCCTCCCAGCATTCCCCACTCCTAGCACTTTGCTTGCAGCGCCGCTGTTGATTTCTAGCAAGAGGTTCCCTCCATGAGCGACACAGGCTCCGGCTTCCGGTCCTACCTACATTCCTTTGGCCATAGTAGCGGAGCCTATGCTCTCTTATGGGGATCACACTTCTACACTTACCATAACCATCCGGGTGGCACAGTGGAACGAGTTACACAACAGGGACACTGAGTTACACAACAGGGTTTTCCTAGTGTTTAAATATATTTCATGCACGGTCTGTCGCTCTGTAGCCCACAGCACCATCGCATGCCCTCTGGTCACCCATTCCCTCCCCCCATGCCCAACTTCGCTCATAAGACTACTTCCCACGTTCCACGCCAGTCGAATCGTCCACCCCTGCCTGATGCAGCAAACCACCTGTGCTCACGATCAATTTTAATGCAGTCAGAAGCGCCAGGTAGCGCTGTTGCTATTTGCATGTCTGCAATTTTTGTGCTCATGCCCGCCTAGTATGCCCTGTTATTAAGCTTCCAGTAAAAAACTTAAATATTATCTGTCGACTCCTGTGAATGTTTCTTGCTTGTCTTTAGAATTGTCCCACCACCCTGAAACTCACTTTACTTACTTCATCTCCTGTCCGGTCTCTCATGAGATCCCTTTCTCAAAGCCTTATCTGGCCTAATCCCCAGTCCGCCCTCACCGAGCCAGAGACGTTCGATCTCTGCATTAAAAAAAAGATTGACTCCAATTTCATTATTAGCCCCTGCGAAGCTCCCCTTTTACCTTTTTCAGCATCAGCCCCCTCAGCAATCCAGAAATTCTCAGGCAAAAGTATCTCACGGCTCACTTGTTGCAAGCATTAACAGCCTCATTCCGCTCGTGGAATTTTCTCTTCACCATCACAACATCGATCAAAAATGTCGGACGAGGCGCCTGGATAGCTGAAGTCGATATCACCTCCACATTCAAAGTCATGCCCATTCACCTAAACTTTTGGCATTTATTCTGCATACGTTGGCGCATAAAATTAAATTTCTCCATCCTCCTAAAGTTTATGTACAACTATGCAATGCCCTTTTTCATTCACCTATTAGATTTTTTTATCATCTCGCCTCAGGACTTCATCCCAGCCACACATTTTTCGACAGTCCGCGAAGCTCGGCTTCCCCCTCGCCCAAGACAAAACCTGAGGACTGAGCAGGTCCATCGAATTTTTAGGCATCAAGACCCATTGAATTTTTCCATGCTTCTTTGCCAAAGGAAGAAATCTATAGAACGATTTTAGTCGACTCTTCTCTCAGAACCAACCCCCGCTGTACCAAACACAAGCTTTTGTCCATTCTCGGTCACTTGAATTTCGCGATGCGCATTATCCCTCTCGCATCATCCGCTCAGCCCTTAGAAGATATAATCTATATAATATGGCTCATGGGAACGATAGTCTAGTCTGACCCGGGTCATGTTCCGATACCAGTTTTCACTGTCCTTTGTGAATAAAGGCGAACAGCCCCAAATTTTTTTTAAAAAGGAATAAACTTCAAGCTGTAATAAACAACCCTCATTCCAGAAACGCTATGCGTGGTCAATCAGTTTGTTTTTATGCAGCTAGATTCAGTACTGTTCCCTAGAGCAAGAATTAAGAGCCATCTGTCTCCTGACTATTGCTTTAAAAGCCTGTTACTTCCTATCTTGTGGAGCTGCTGTTGATGGCTGCATTTATCACTGAAATCATTCATAGACTAAATTTTTCTCATGGTAAGAATTCTCATTTCCGGATGTACGTGGAGTATACACAATCTAGTTGATGAATGTCCCCTTCGGTTGCAGTTGCTCACCCAGATAATCTTTACAGAATGTCCCTTAGAATTGAACTGGAGATTTCTCTAAACTGCTAAATTTTTGGTAAGATTTGCAAAAGTTGCAAAGCATATTTTCTGCCTTAATCCAATTGCGAATCATGGCTAAATTTGGATTTGCCGATGGATCCTTTTTATACCTTAAAAAAAGAGTCTCATAATGAAAATTTTCTGCTGTGGTAGTTCTGCGAGAAGATTCTCATGGCATCTCTTCTATAAATAGTCTGACCCTGTACCGAGACCATTTAACACCTTTTGCTTTCACTCCCCAGACATGAGTGAAGCAGCTTACCTTCCATATGCTGTCTGCTCCGCTTTGTCATTGTTTAACCAGCTATTCTGTGTACTGCCTGTCTCACATTCAGTTTGTTTTCACAAATTCTGACTCCAAAAAGGGTTTCTTGTACAGTTGCTGTTTTTTAAGAAAACAAAGGTTGCGTTGTGTATTTTTACATCATATATAGTGGCTCGGTTAGACCTGAGCTGAAGTGTTTATGTACTGAATTCATCACAGCTGATCTGCCTATATTGAGGGCTTGTTGGAGAGAGATGCTGGTGAGATGTAAAATGTGGCCCCGCCTCTGGCAGCTGCTGAATAATTCAAGTCCATTTTGACCTGTGCTGATTAATGCAGCCTGGTACGCTGGGTTCCTTCAAAGCCACCATGAATCATTAAAACCACATAAAGTGTTACTGCATGTATGAACCTAACTGAGACAGAGAGGTCAACAGGCAGACTTAAGACAATCTTGTGTTAGTTTGGATTTTCATTGTAGTAATTGTATCAAGCTAAAAAGGTTTTCAAGGAACTCTCTTTGCTTTTCCTGCTTAGAGCTCCCGGAAGAAGTTTTACGTGCTCTCCATGTTCCCGTACCCATCAGGCCATCTGCACATGGGTCACGTAAGGGTGTACACCATCAGCGACACCATCGGCCATTTTCAGAGGATGAGAGGCCATCAGGTAATTTTACCGCTCAGAAACATGCACATAAAAACACTTCAGGATTTTTCATCTCTCCCAGCCTTGTTTTTATATTCATCCACCTACACATAGACATATCAAAACACAGGCTCATATGGAGTATGTGAAAGCTGCATTTAAGGTCTCTGTGGAATAGTGTGTTATAATTATGAGGCGTCTGAAGAGTGAATGCGGTGTGAATATATCTTTTTAATTAGAGGAGCGTCTCAAACTTTGCCAACATGTTCACAACGTCCTCGTACCTTTTGAAAAAACACTCTCACAAGGCTGCAGCTCATGTCACCAGAAGAATAATGAATACTAAAGAAGTATGCTTTAGCTGTCTGCTTCATCTCACCAGTAGTAATACACAAGCCTACTAGAGTGTGCATGCATCGAACTATCTTTCTGTGCACTGCACCACAATCAATGAAGGCTTTTCAGACTGTGCACAGGGATGCCTGACTGTGCGAGAAAGCATCTGACTGTGGACATCGTTGACAACCACAGATGTTCTTGTGGATTATCATACAATGAAAGCAGTCAACCTCTCAACATGTATACAGTGTATTGGACATGTCGGACCACCTGAAAGAGGTGATAATGGCAAAATGTTATTTTAAAAATACAGTATTACAAAACTGAATAGTGAGGGAGAGTGATCCTGAGATACCTTGATTGATAATATTTGGACAATAATGTGAAAAAAACACTTGTGTTGGCTTTTGCTGTGTACCTGGTGAAGATCTCTCCTGATCGTTTTTCTTGTTGTACAACTGTGTGCAGATTGTTTTACAGTTTCAGTGTTTTCATGCTTTTTGCCTCATGCTTTAATCTCTTTCACACCAAGGACGACGAATTTAAGGGATGTGAATCGCTGACCGATGGTGTGATACGCATGATCAGCTTTAGCTAATTCATGTCTTTAAGATATTAGCTTTATTTGTCCGATCAATGTTGTCAACCTCATAAATGTGCAATATATTCCAAACATTAACCCTCAGTTTGCATTTGTGTGTTAAGAAATCACGAAACCTAAGAAAACCAGGGGTAAAGATTGAACTGTGTTAAACATGAAACGACCCAGAGTGAAGTCGACCCTGAACTGACCATGTGAAATGTGAACACCCTATTTGATTCTCTTTCTTTCGGTTTCTCCTTCGCCACGTTCTTTCAATCATCCCACCATCCATCTCTGTCCTCTCCGTGACTAATGTGTGTCTGCTCAAAGGGAGCAGCATCTGGTGTGTGTTGTGAGCACAGGACTAACTCTGTGATGATTTAATGAGACTTGATTCAGTAGTCCTGGGGATTGAATTGGAATTGACAATGTTCAGTTTGGACAGCTTTACCGAAACAGACCGTCGAACCGAGTGAGGGAGTGACTATTAATCTTAACATGTGACATCTGCCTTGTTATAAATTACTTGAAAGATATAAAGATATATATTGAATAAGACATATATCTTATGACATATACCTTAACAGTAAAATGAATATACAACAATTAAAACCTTATATACAGTGTGGATATTTCATTCAACTGTAATTGACTTCTCTAATGTGTTTTACAACTTACAAAGCAGCTTTGCAGAAAATACATTGAGCAGACACTTAAGAAAAAACAGTATAGAAACAAGGAAAAGAAAATAAATAATATAAAAAAGGAAACTTCTTATATACGTGGTATTGTTATTATGTAACAAAAATCAATGTTTAAAATGAATTGTAATAATAAAAAGGATGCTTATTATTACATGCTATATTCATTTAACAGATATAGATATCTTCCAAAGTGACACACAAGTGGGATAGCATGTAACATTTTGTCCAATTGATTGGTATTAAATAATTAATAAGTATAAAACGTATATTGATACATATTATTTATTCGACCCACGCATAAAAGAGTACTGTAGATATTATTCAGTTTTATTTCCACTGTTGTATTGTTGTTCTCATATGTTGCATGTGCAGGCTTTGCAGTTTTTAAACAGCTGCTTTCTCTGAGCAGGACTGTCAAAACTGGTTACAGACATGAGTGTATTTCATAACTGTCTCCATGTTAACTGTAATTGAAGTTCTCACTTGTACATGCTCAAACCTGTAGCCACCTCCACCTCCAGATTCTCAAGGGAATAAGACCTGGTAAAAAAGAACATTTCTGGCTTTGATTCAAGATGAATAACATCTGTTGGATCTACAGTATTTAATTTGTTACAAAGTCACGCTACCGCCTCCAGCTTTCAGATGTAGAGGTTTTCTTTTTATTAAGGATATTAAGGAAATATGTTGTCTCAAAACAGTGTTGTAAATAGTTATTTTACACAAAAAAGTTATCTTTCAACAATGTCCATGAAATGGTGACTCAGACCTCTTTGTGTATTTGTTCAATTCATAAATGACTCTAAACTAGCGCGGGTCGCCTAAATGGACAAACTTCTCTACAGAACGCATTTCGTAAATACGATATCTGTTCCAAAGGGAGCGGTGGAGTGAGCGGTTGGTTGCAATTCGCAATTTGTTGTGGTTTTTGTTAAGGTCTTGGTACATAAAAACATATACGCATGACATGAGAACAGGAAGAACAATAAGATATAAAATGGTAGTAGTAAGGAAAAGAAAAAGAGAAAAAATATATATATAATAATAATAATGTTGTATACAATATGAAGATCTATGTACAGATTTTAGCATTTACAGTATATACAGCTGTAGAAATAGAAAAATATGCACATGTATTTATATAGTACTATATAGAGAGAGAGAGGCGGTGATTAGGAGTGAAGAAATGAATTAAACATCTACCCTTAAAAAGTGTCTGATATAGTTTTTTGTGTTCACCTATGGGTCAAAAATCGAGTGAACTGCACTTAAACCCCTGAAAAGGACCTAGTGTAAAAACACCCTAAATAACAGCATTTAGAAATCATGTAAAACCTGCGACAATGCTGGCGGTTCTGGGTGGCTGCTAATGAGTTCTGTGTGTTTGCCATCGCTCTGTGGCTGTTAAAATGTTCTGGGTGGTTGCTATAGGCTGTTCTCTGTGGTTGTTACATCATAGGCAATTCTACAGTATGTGGTTGCTTGAGATGAATTACACAAAACGCCAGACTACTGACTGACCTTCTTCTAAGTTCTTCGCTAAGAAAGTGTTCCCTTGTGCTCAAATGAAATGTCTATAGCTGAAAAGATGTGGTATAACGGTTCGTGTGTTGTGTGGCTCTGAATTATAATGGCTGCTCGTGTTGGATTTATTAATGTTCAGCACTTCACTTAACGAATGAGATGCAGCCGGTTACCAAGGATACAGAATCTCCTTCACCAGCACTCGCTCTGTCGCTGCTCTCCTCACTTCACAAAAATGACAATTCAGTCCGTATTTGCTCACACTCATGTTGTTCTGAACCCCCGTGTTGTTATTATATCTAATGAATACGAAGGGGGATTTTTTTTTTATGCAGCTGTTTTTCATATGGAACCAGCTTTCAACCTTCAAGAGACGAAAAGTTCTTCTACTGTATCAGGTTATTGCCATTTTTGGAACTTGACAGACGATCATTGCTGTATAAACTGGTGTTTTTATAATTAAGATTAGCAAAAAGTTTCTTTCACATGACCTTTACATTCAAATTGAATGAGGTCGACCGTCAATGTTTTAGAGCTGTAGTTATTGTCCTCGGTGTGCATGGACCCTTAAAGTGATAGTTCTCCCAAAAATGAAAATTCTGTCATCCTTTAGTCACCCTCTTGTCATTTCAAACCTGACTTTTTGACAAGAGGGTGTGTAAATGATGACAGAATTTTCATTTTAAGGTAACCAACCCCCAAGGATTGTTCATAAGTTCATGAAAATTGAAGCAGAAATAACGTAAGGGTGATTGAATAATGACATAACTTTGCCTTCTAACAACTGTTTTTTACATTTCAACTCTAGTCTTTCTTAAAGAATCTCATCCCACAAACTGATCTTAACCTGTGAGACAGAAAGGAAGAGGCAGCTTGAGTCAGATAGAGACCTGAAGGAAGTGTGTCAGAAGCATATAGAGATGCTATTATCTCGTCTCTGTGATCGACTTTGGGGCTGAGGGCACAATGACATGACTTCACATTAGTGTGAAATATAGATGATGCTTTTTCTAAAAGAGTTCCTGCCCTCCATTTACATTCTCCATTAAACACCCGACTCCTTGGCACACATGCACTCTTTATGGCTGTTGAGACCAATCTGAATACAGTATGCATTAAATTAATTACATTTGAGTGCTCATCTCTTCTGAGTTATAGCATGTCACATACTGTACGCTGTAACTCGTACATTTGAGTCTGTAATCCTAGCGAGAGAAAAGAAAGTCCTTTGGAATTTGGAGCAATTCAATTCTGTAAACTGAGAATTTAAACCGATTATAATTTTTTTTTGAAGAAATTCCATTTTATTTCTTAGCAAGTGCATAACATCTGTGTTTAAACCCCTGTTCTTACCGTACTTTGATTAGCTCCGGTAAGGCTAATGATTTTTTATTTTAGACTGGCCACTCTGATTTGGCAGAAAATATGTCATCTGTTCTTGCGTTTACATCTTGACCGTATATAAGGACAAGTTCTAGTTACTATTGTGTGTGTGGTGCGATGTAAATTGGCGTAGTAGCTAGGATTGGTGGCGTTTAAGTGAGGCTCGTCTGGCACGAGCTGGCTGGCAGAGACACATCTTCACGCGTCCTCTTCACTGTGCGTTTAAACCGGCACCGACAACCAGCCACAATGCGAGGCGATGTCATTCAACGGAGAGCAGGCGACGGTGACCGTTGCCATCAGGAAGTGGGCGTGTCTAGCGATGCGACAAAGGTGAGATTTTGGCTGCGTCCAAAATCGCATACTGTGACAGTATATACTGAATTTGAATATGTACCTACCTATTGGCTGTTAAAACAGTACGTTTTATATAGTATAAGTGGGAGTAGTATGAAAAAGTTTCGGACATACTGCGCCCGCCATGTTTGATGGTCATACTACCCGTATGCTTTGTGACCTATGACGTATAACAACAACCTACATGTGAGCGTTGATAAAATCATAATTTAGTCACGAGAAATTAATTTATTGGCAATTCCAGTACATTAAAAACGGACGTCCACCTTAATGTTTTCCTCTATATTTATTTGATTTACTTTTGAAATTGGACCGTTGCTCAGCTCCGGTGGCATCATGGGATACATAAGTGTCCATCCGATCCTCACGAATCTCGGCGGTAGTAATAGACCATCCGGGTATTTTTCGCCTACTGCTTTTTGCATACTGAGGTTTCGGACATACTGTATTATGCATGACATCATTTTCACCTACTATATAGTATGGAAGTAGACGATTTCGGAGGCAGCCATGCTCAACTTTATGCAAATGGTAAGCGACTTCCGTGAGCGACTACCAATAGCAGTAAAGCAGTGGAGCTCAAGTCATCTCCTCAGTTACTGCAGAGTTTTTTAATAAATGTTACTAGAGCAACCATAGGCTAAGACATTACTTACGGTAAGATGTTTTTTGACCTGCAGGTGTTGAATCCAATGGGTTGGGATGCCTTTGGTCTGCCGGCTGAGAATGCAGCAATTGAGAGAGGCCTGGACCCAGAGGAATGGACCAGAAGGTGCCAACCTTTCAGACTAGAAACTGTCTACAAACACTAACCTGACTAATGTTAATCCAGCCAACTATACACACTCATTGATCCAGTGCGCAAGTTATTTAATACCTCTTATGATTTTATACATATTCTCTTTGTCTTACAGCAATATCGAGTCAATGAGGAAGCAGTTAGACAGCCTGGGACTCTGCTTTAATTGGGACCGGGTGAGTATGTGGAGGTGGATGGTGTCCCCAGCCTTAACTCAGATTAACCTGGGTGAATTATTCCTATCTGTCATTGTGATCACGGTCCCATTTTATTGCTTTCATAAAATGGTCACTACACAATAGAATACTGGGGACACATTTGCATTGAAACATTTTTGGTAAGCACACAAACCATTCTTCTGCTAGAAGAAATAGGGCTTGAAGAAAGAAGAAATAGTTGATTTCTATGGAAGCTGTGAAATACAAACATGTTTCCAAAACGTCAGACTCCTTTTGATTAAATATGGTCTTATATGATGTTTTAACAGGAGATCACTACTTGCCTGCCTGACTATTATAAGTGGACTCAGTATCTGTTTATAAGACTGTTTGAGGCTGGATTGGCCTACCAGAAAGAGGTAAGAAAGTGCATTTAAGTAATGATTATATATTTGTCAGCCTGTGTAATGTCTGGCTTTTGGTCATATTTCACAATTTACAAATATCTTTTATAAATTATAAGCATGTCAACCAAAGACTGGCTAGACCCAATGATGCAATACTAGATGAAGTTAATATTTGGAGATTCAGCCATTTATCAATAACAATAATGACATCTTTGGTCTGCAAAAAAATGATGCTATTTGCATTACAGTCGGTTTGTTGTCCGGTTTGTTGACATTCATAAATCTTGAAGTGTGGTGTGAATATTTTTGCGGTCACTGTACACAGGCACTGGTTAACTGGGACCCAGTAGATCAGACAGTTCTTGCAGATGAGCAAGTGGATGAGAACGGCTGTTCGTGGAGGTCTGGAGCCCTTGTGGAACAGAAGCTTCTTAAGCAGTGGTTCATCAAAACCACCAATTATGCCAAGGTACAGTACTTATACCCCAAGAAGATATCTGCCACCGACTCAGATTCTTTATGGTTTTAAGGAACGTACAGTCGAAATAATAAATAATTCAGACACCAGATATCAATTTTGAATTATGTTAGAGAGGATAGAAAAATAAAGTAAACTGTGAAGTGTAAAAAATGTGGAACAAAATATTTAGACTCTTTGACCTGACCATGTTTTGCTTAAGTGTTATGCTTTGTAATTGGTTGTCCTAATTTGGTATTTGTGTAAATGTAACAGCTGACAGCTATTTAACCTAATCCCTTACACACCTTTCCATCAAAGTTATCCGACAAGATAAAGATGAATTTGTTCGGACTCAGTTTAACTCTGAGTTCTTGTCATATTTTATTACCTTTTTCTGAACTCTAGCGAATAAGCTGTGATAGTGTCAGAGGGGTGTCAGAATACATTTTGGTTTGCCTGCTGATTTCAAGGTCATGTATGGTTGTTCTAGTAAAACTTTCTGATATTTAATATTAGTAAATTGTTCAGTCAGTCAGTTGAGAAAGGTGCTAACAAAAAACACTCAAACAATCATTGAAAAACATTCAAAAGCATGTGAATGTTTTTTAAAGAAATGTTCGCAGTATCCAGTAGTCAAGAACGACTGAAAGGTCACAAAAAAAAAAGTGGCATTTAATTGTACAAAAATATGTGGGATGACATACTTTCATCTAAAAGGTCACTTTATAAAACTAGTCGTATGGCTTTTTTAATGTTATGATTCATTTAGGTCTTTTGACAGGGTATCTTCATAATTGTCCAGAACAACGTGATCATTTGAGATATTAGCTAAAGTGACATCATTTTTTATCAGGAATCGAAACTAATATACTGTACCTGCAGTATGCTTTTACACACGATACATTTGTCCACAAGGTTATTTGCATTCTTTCTTTCTCTATAATCTCTCACTATTTATCACTGATCTAAGGGTTTCTGACTTGACTCCATCTGAAATGTGTAAAGAATCGCTCGATTGTCTGGGCTCGAAAGCCTGAATTCTGCTGGATGGAAATGTTGCGTCTGAATCAAGCATTTCACAGCAGAAAACCATTAAATATATGTAAAGTATAGTTATGCTGAAAACCTTTATTTAAACCTTATTTTATTCCCTCTATGAACAGCAACAATTTGTAGTAACCATGTCACGTGCTATAGAAAAGTACATTTGAATACAGAAACACATTGCCACTTTCCCTATTACATTACAAATTGAAACTTGCAAACCCGCACATATTTTTGCGCTACAGTTATGATAAATAACTTCAATGTACCCGTGTGGCTTGTTAAAGATGCCAAAGAATAAATTGATACAATATGTTGAATTGTTCTCTGATATCTACATAGAAGGTATTTGGCTTTATTAAGTGCAAAAATGATCCAGAAGTGGTTTGACATGTCCGTTTACAACCCTAGGATTTGTCCCTAGAATGAAAAAGTTTATCATTACATAAGGTTCATGAATATTAACGTCCAGCTCTGCTCTGATTGGCTGTCTCGCTGCGCGGCGCATGCCACTAGCTCACTAAAGTCCGTTCACGGGTGTGCTACTCTGTGGTTATTTTTGCAACGCCTCTGGGCAGCAATTTACATCCACACACAAGTCCACAGTCCTATCTACATGAATGGGGGAAGTCCGATATTTAAAAAAATGTACTGGCAAAAATCACAATTAAACAGCATATTTCCAATCAATAATAAACTCTTTCCCCACCAGCCGGCGGTTTTTAATATTTTCTCTCCAATTTGATGGCTCACAGTACATTTTTTGCAACAAATATATGGACAAACAATATAGCAAATATAAGACCAGAGTCTCTGCTTTTAAACTTATTTTTTGTTCTTTTTTTAATCACCCTTCGATCTGGGTAGATTTCTTCAAAAATGCATCACTTTGATTAAACAGCTGAGATAATAAAAAGATTTAAAGACTCCGCCCAGATTAGACTCTGAACAATGATTAAAAACCAATACGTTCTAGGTTCAGAGATTTTGTTACAGCGCCACCAGCTGTACAACAGTACAAAAAACAATTGCCGTAATAACTCGTCAATGGCGGGGAAAGAGTTAAAGGTGTCATGAATTAATACCTACATTTGAACACAAGCTTTTATTATGTAAGAGGTAGTCGTTTTCAAGCGAACGTCCTGTAAGTGTCAGAACTAAAACGCCCTTGTTACTGAAATAGCAACTGTTATTGACAACAGGCTCAGTGAACAGCATGTCCTGGAATGCACCTATCTATAGGTTGAGCAATGCTTCCACAACTACTTCTTCTCTAGCCCCGCCCATGCGGATGACCGTACTGAAGTAAAACAAGCTATGCGGAACCAGATAGAGCGAGAAAGTATATTATATATAATATTGTGCAGTGCCTGCTTGTGGAAGAACACAGTCGCAGCATAACCATCCTTCGGATTCCGACATTAGTAATGCGTAATGCCTGGTTGAAGTTTATTTTTAGAGACGTTCCATGTCACGTTTTTTCGCTTCATTTCACCTCTGATTCCTTTGTGAACAAGCCACAGATCGACGCTGGATTTGCAGGGAGACTAAAATTAAAAGTAGTGCTGTGCAGTCAATATTGGATCCGATATTAATAAAGTAAATTCTCGTAATATTATTATTTCTGTCGTTCCTATTTTACCCCCTCGTGGGTCTTGTTCTGTGTTTGTTAGATCAATAATTGCTTCTCCTGCACCTTCTACCTGCGTTTGGGTTCTATCGTTCCCTGAGCGTGACAGAACAAACGAGCCACAAGAGAACCCAGCAGGCAGTAACCAAAGGCCATGGACGACGTTTACGCATCTGAAAGACGCCACAATGCTCCTGAGCTTCAGAATACTCTCTGGATTTCCTGGTGGAAGCGCACCATTTGGGTTTCGGCGAGGCGGACCTAGCCACAATTTTTGGCGGCTGCCTCCAGTAACCCCTCACACCTGAGACGCCTGCGCTTCATTGACGTGGTCAGGTTCGCCATGCGCTGTGCATCCCGGGAACTTGCGTCATGGGGCAAGGGGGGTCAAAGGGTGTCCTGGGGGATGGCCTCGGACTCCTCCACCTCGGAGCTAGCCACACCCCCCACGGCATTCCTGCAGCCTGCCACTAGCTCTAGGGGCCGCAGCAAAAAGAAGCGGAAGAAGAGGTCGCTGTCAGCGCAGGCATTCAATCTGGTCCGGCCGGCCTCTCCTCCGGAGCCGGCATCCCCAGGTTAAAAATAAATGTCCCTTTCACTTTCGTCATGTGACTCTCGCTGCTCTGTACTTCGAATTGGATTGTAAACAAATATAAAGAAGGCTAAAGGGGCATATAATCTCGCACGATACAGATCAGACACGTCAGACTTTATAACTGCGCAGCTCACACCTAGACCCGTTTCAATTCATAACGTCACAGCTTGTTTAAAGAAGACAATGATGTCATCGTCCATCGCGAGGTTTCACTGTAGACATCGTCCGATGTCAATTTTGGTCGACATCGCCCATGACTCAATACCTGCAGAACTTCCGATGATTCGGCTGTGCACGTCTGGCTTGCCTAGAACATGGGCGGGCATATGCAATGTTGGGGGCTTACATCCCGACTGTAACGTAACAGTCAGTGTAATGTTGGGTTTGGCCTCATTTTCAGTGGTCTTTTTCATGCACATGATTTAAGGAGGTAACTACACAATCAGTGAAAACTGAGAAAAATGCTAAGTTTTCACACCAGCCAGTCATTGCAGCCAGACACTCTTGTTTCTCTGAAACGGGACAAAAAATTTAACCAGGAAACTGGTCGAAAGACAGAACAGATGTTACAAAGCCCATTTCAAACCCAATCTTAATTTTGACCTAATGTGTAGTTACTGCACTTTGTCTTTGTATGGCAGAATGGTATTTGAGGCTCACAATATGTAATTTCCATGTACAGTCCTCTTATTATTTATCTATGCCTAGGTAAAAACAGTTATCCATTCTATGGCAATAATGGCACCTTTATGAAGAGGATGACTATTATTTTCATGTAATCAGAGCTTTTATCAATCTTCAATGAACTCAAATCATGTTATAAATGGAATGTTCTAGGTTTACGGCTTTTGGGGGGGGGGGTTGTAGTCTCTATTTTCTTTGCGGCGGAGGTCCAGACAATACTTTTAAAAATAAATAATATTTAATCAGTTGAGCTTAGTCGAATGTGAATATTAGTGAATATTAAAAGTTAAAATCTAATGTTTTATCAGGCCATTTATTTTATATTCTGATTCTGGTGTGTACGAAACATAGAAGGTCTGTTAACTGAGAAAATGTGCCAAAGCGAAGTCCTAGTAGTCTATTTAAATATTTGAAAAAAACTACTGATAACAAAATGTAACAACTGAAATGAATTGATCATGAGCAGAAGTACTTAAATCGTTACTAACAAGTAAGTTTAAACTACAGAGACAGTCTGATGTCTTGATGGTTCATTATGTCTCCCAGTCCAAACATATTTTCAATAATCCTGTCGTAGAGCCTGATTTAAATACGTTTTATTCCATACTGAAAAGTAAAGGACTAGGTTAACGAACAATGAAAATTGTCATTTCTGTCCCTCATGTCATTCCACATTCGTCAGACCTTTGTTCATCTTTGGAACACAAATTAAGATGAAGTCCAAGACCTTTTTTGACCCCCCATAAGGCGCAGAAACTTAGTAAAGACATCATTACAATAGTTAATGTGACTGGTACAACCTTCGTTTTATGAAGAGATGAGAATACTTTTTGTGCACAAAAATAAACCACTTTATTCACCAATTTCAGTCTCCAACACGCAATTTGTTCTTGGGTCAGTGCATAGCAAGTACATTATAAGCTTTCTGCAAAGTAATGCATAGGCACGTAATTACCTGCAAAAATCCAATAGCAGCCTTTAAATCTGTGAGCAAAAGTTGTGTTAACATCCCAGGAATTTCAGTTTATACTTTATTCTTTTAACCTAGCAAAATAACAAAAAATTATTTCATATAATTTAATATTATACTACTTATTCATGATTTATATAATTGATATTTTCATCTAAATAAATAGCATTTTGAATGAATAAGGATTCAAAATACATACTTCATAATATAATACCGAATTACATTTATTCATTATGATGGCTGATTTTATTTTGACGTGCACAACACAGTCTGATGCACACATAGAGGCACGCTGTTTAGTTGGTTTCATATTGAAGAGCTGCTAAAAAAGTACTTTAATAAAAATGTTCTCTCTTTTAAAATCCAAGCAAGTGTGAATGTCAGTACATCATACACATAAACATGACACATAGAATCGAGCTGATCAAATCTGTGACTTCGATTCCATTTCAGTAAGGATTCTTTTTTTTCAGGATTTCTTTCACTGTGTCCCAGTTGGACGTGTCAAACTGACACAACATGTTCCTGCGGTTCACAGTGACTGTAATTCTCACTGTAATTGTGTGTTTGTGCGTCTCTGTGTGATATAGATTGAGTGTTTTTTCCTTTCTAATCGGCAACACTTGAGCACTTGCTAGTTAATTTTTTGTATGTGTCCTTACTTTGTAAGTGTGCATGGGTGTTTCGCAATTGGTTCGTGCATCTAAATTTAAAATATTATTCTGGTGAAAAGTCATTAGCTGGTGTTTGCTAAGAAAAGCATTTATCACTATTGCTTAAATCCGTCAATTTATAGCCAGGCTAAGTGAGTTTATCTCACTTACTTAACCCTGATTTTTACTTCTGCGATGGACCAACGTCGTAACCTCTATGCTGTAGGCTACGTATCGGTTTTCATTTATACTTCTGCGTCGACAGGCAATAACCACTAGGGGTTGGTGCCCACGTCCATGTTGCTTGTGTAACCAAGACAAGAGCCAAAGAAGAAGCAGCTGGTTTGAGAAGCATTAGCAGTGATAGCTGGGAAGTAAACAGTCACTTTTGTTGCAGCTTGAGATGTTAAATACGGAAGAACAAATAATTTACTTAAATGCATTTCTGAATGAATTATCTGAAACATTACCTGAGTGAAGGGTCCGCGTTGAGTTGACATGTTGTTACATTTTTGGAGACGTGTGGTCAAGCTACTGCGTAGGGTCTGTGTCTCTGCGTAGGACCTACTCAGAAACATAAACTGACCTTTATGTTCATACATTCCCTGTCAGGCGTAGACTGAAGAAGAGACAGGGCCATATCTAGGAGCTGTAATAATACAATATGAAATGGGAGATATGGGATTCTTTTACAAAACTTAGGCTAATCACATTTTCTCCAAAAATAGTGTTTTAATTCTGTACTAATATTTCCGTACAGAAGCTCTCCAAACACATGCTACCTTGCATAATTTTTTCCACTGTGTTTAAAAGATGTGTCCGTTGCCATGGAGACCATATATAAGGTTTCACAAATGTTCTCTATAGCTCTATTGAAGCAAATCTTATTTGAAAACATTTTTGAATACAGCGGTGAAGTCTTTGCTTTGGCTATTCGGCGGTTTTGGCTCATTCAAGCGGTTTGTTTGCATCTTACACCTCACAGTGTGTCCAAGTCCCATCTAATCATGTTTGCAGACTGAATGTTGGCAAATCGGCTTGGCTGATGAAATATTGTCTGCGTTACAGGCTGTGAAAAACCAGATCACGAATGACATGGACATCTTTAGTGTAACTGTGATTTGTAGTTTGATTTGAGTCGATTTTTTAAAGAAAAGCTGAACAATTATTGTTGATAATCATAGAGTTCACATAGTCCCTTACGTTTGGTCCTGCAAAAATCACGATGCTTATTCTACAGAGCAGTGGATTTCAAACTGTTTTTTATGTAAGGCCTCCTTGGTTTAGAGTGCATCGCTTTACATTACATCGCTATATTAGAATCCACACCAACATGTCATAAAATGCTTTCTTGTAGCTCAGTGGTTAGAGCATGGCCAGCAACGCCAAGGTCGTGGGCTCGATCCCAGGGGATTACACATACTAAGAATCAAATGTATAGTATAGTGTAATGTAAGTTGCTTTGGATAAATGGGTCTGCCAAATGCATAAATGTATTGTTTATTCTAAATTCTCATATTGCAAATGCGGAATTACCTGACTTTCCTTCTTCTTGTTTCATGATTCAGGTACGTGATCATCATTTTGTCTCTTTTTCTCATACATAATCAATCCTCATGACTTCCTTCTTCATGTAAACTCAAACAAGTTTTTTTATTTAAAAAAGCGCAAACGATTAATCGTGACTAATTGCATCCTGAGTAAAAGTTTGTTACATAATATATGTCTGTGTACTTCAATAATTTTGGATTTATAAACACATCCATATACTATGTAAACATATTCATATATTATGTAAAGACACATTTTTTTTTGGATGCGATTAATCGTTTGAAAGCCCTTCGAAAAATAAATCTGTCAGTTGATATGGGTCCCAAAAAGCTCACATTACCCTCATTAAAGTAATCCAAATGACTAAATCTGAAGCAAAATGATACGTTTGTGTGATAAAACTATTCACATTTTAAGCTTTTTTTGCCTGAAAGTTAAGTTCAAATATGTCGACATGCCCATCATATTGATTCTTTTTGGTTCTTGCGTGTCTTTTGACAAAATCTCTAATCATGATGCAACTAATAAGGTTTGGTATTATTGAGTTATATACTGTAGGTGAGCAAATTATTAGAAAAACTTCTCCTAGCTAGTGTTGTCTTGTTCAGGATTCATTCCTAGCCTGCTCTTTTTTATAATCAATTGACGATTTGAATACTCTGACAGGACTGTGGACTGCTTTCTTAAATTACACGGCTAGATCTCAACTCCCATCCTCCTCCTGTTACAGTGTCAAACTTCCTGTCTGCAAGCGTGTCCGAGTTGTTAATGAGTGGATTGCTAAGAACATTCAGGCGCCCTTCTATTATTTTGTATTTGTCTTCGGCTCGAGAGAGGAGCCTTTTGTGACTGAAACTGCTAATGGGTAGTGACAGAGAGGAGCGAGATATCAAACCCAACCGTTGGCTTTTCATATCTATTCCTTTCAGTGCTCCGTAGCCCAGCTGAGCCTTTTGGCCTTAACCTTCGTTATTATGCATAGCTTCCTCTATTCCCCTCGCCTTTTCACATACGCAAGAGCTTCTTTTTTCAGCCCGGGTTGAGATTTTGAGGGGTTTGTTAGACTTCTGTGAAGAATGTCAGTATTGACGCCATCATGATTCGTTCCTCACTCCAAATGTGAATGTTATGTAAGAAAATTGTCAATTTTCTGAGAATATACCGGAATGAGTTGAACGAAAATGCTGTCATCATTTACTCACCCTTATGAAATGTCATACCTGTAGGAACACCGAGAAACAAATTTTCAGTTACGGGACATCATTGACTACCATAGTAGGAAGAATTAAAAAGTAGTGCCTGAGAACATTTTGTTTTGCTAAATTCTTAAAACAATTTCATCATGTGTTCAACAGAACAAAACATTTAGAATGTTTTTCCTACTATGGCAGTGGATGATGTCCCAGAACTGAAAATTGCTAACATTCTTCCAAATATCTTTGTCTGTGTTCATTGAAACAAAGAAATGTATACATGTTTAAACAACCTGAGGCTGAGTAAATGATGACAGAATTTTTAGATGAACTATCCCTTTAAGGCCCGTTCACACCAATAGTGATAACGTTAAAGGGGTCATATGACACGTCTAAAACGAATATTATCCAACGCTGTATTTTACACAAACCGTGCATGTTTGTATCTCCTCTCTGCCCCGGCTATCTGAAACGCGCAGAGCTTTTACAAAACTCATCGCTCTGAAAAGCGAGGTGTGCTATGATTGGCCAGTTAACCAGTGCGTTGTGATTGGTCGAGCACTGCAAGCATGTGACCGAAATGTAACGCCTCTTACCATATTTGGAACATCAAGTTCCAAATATTCCCTTTAGATAGAACGCATCTTTTGTTCCGACACTTTAATTTTAGAAATTTGACGTTTCTTATACATGCATGGGCAACATATAGCACACCAAAGACACAGAAAAACACGTATTCGCGCCGTATGACCCCTTTAAAAGGATCAAGTTGTCCTAAATTTAACATGAACAATTGTATTGACATTAATAAACATTAACAAAGATTTATAAATGCTGAAACAACTATATAGATTTTTGTTCGTTTATGTTAGCTAATGCATTTACAAAGACAACCTAATGGTTACTGTTACCTAGTTATAAGCCTGCATGTTGCCATCTTTAAAAATATTTTTTGGCCTTTTTAAATATTTGTACAATGTAGAGAGACAGGAAATGATGAGAGAGAGGGGCACAGGAGCTGGGATTCAAACTCGGGTCACCCATGGCGTTTTTTGTCCGCGCCGACACTGGGCATCATACTTTGAGTCGCACAATAAATGCCATGTGTTCAGTGGCGGTTCTACATTGAATAGAGGTGAGCTATCCCCTGCGTGCGCCCCTCCCCTTCACACACACACGGCATGCAGGGGCGCCAATTTGCGATTCCCCACACAATGAACCGCCCTCTATGTGACATGAAAAAATGCCGCCCGGGCGACTGCCCGGTTCGCCCGTGCCTAAAACCGCTACTGCATGTGTTTAATGACAACTCTGGTGGCACTAAAACCACACGCACAGCTTGAAAGCCCTTAAGAGACGATCCTGCCCAGGTGCACAGCAAGACATTTTTGTCTTTAAAATTTAAAGTTATTTAGTAAAAAAGTATGCAACATAACATCAAATCTGCTTTTGGGCAGCAGAAGTGAACTTTATTAACCAGCCAATGACATCTCCGAAATGTTGCAGTTATCGATGAGACTGGTAATGACTGGCTCTGTATTAATCATCCCTTACATGTATTATATACATATTTTGAGCATTGATAAAGAACTGTGTCTTGCAGCCTCTGCTGGATGCTTTGGCCGATCTCCCAGAATGGTATGGAGTCAAAGGCATGCAGGCCAATTGGATTGGAGACTGTTCAGGGTGCTTTTTCAACCACACATTAAAGGTATTGCATGCTTCTTCTGTACAGATCTTGTGCAAGCAGACAGGATTTGGCTTTTGTCGGCTGCACGGATCCTTTCAGAGATATTATTGCTTGCTTCTGTGAATGTGTGCTTTTCATCAAGCTTAGCTGGAGTTTGTGTACTGTATGTGTGCGTACAGCTTACTCCCCGAGTACGTTTATGAATGGACAGTTTTTAGCAGTACATATATTAGCCCTTTAATATTTGTTTTCTCTCTTTCTCTCAGGTAAATGGTCAGGACACAGGGGAGGTGTTATCTGCATACACCTGTTCTCCAGAGGCTGTATATGGATCTGCCTACATCTCCATCCTGCCTTCTCATCGATTGCTACATGGTTCCTCTCCCCTCAAACCGTCTTTGCTTCGAGCTCTGAGACCTGGAGCAGGTGATGACATCACACACACAGAGAGGGGCAGTTTCCCTCGAGCATAACTTACAGTATAGAGCACTTCCATCGAGAAAAAGAGTGATGCATATTTGATCAATGAAGAGAATATCTTGCATAAAGTCATACTGCTCCATTGTGGTTACTATATGTTGAGTTTTGATGCGGGTAGGTGCAATTTCACTCTCTTAAAGCTGTGCAGCTTGAAACCTGTTGGGCTTTGACTGCAAATTCTGTAGACTGTTTAATAGGACCTCAGTTATGAGTAGCATGCGAATCATAAAGATTCCAACTTTTCTGCTTTCTTTTCTGAAGCCATTTAACATTGTCAGTTTTCCTTCACGTTTGAATTGTGTTTTTTCATTGTTATTTGGACTAGCTCTTGAAATGAATTATTCGATGTGTTATTTGTGGTCCATTGACTTTTGACCCCTGCATGTGCAGACAGCCTGACTGAGGTCACTGCCCTCAACATGTTCACCGGCCATGAAGTTTCGGTTGTTATATCTGGCAGAAATGAGTTCCAAGGACATCTAGACACTGTGATAGGTGAGTTGGTGTTCATGTGTACCAAACATTGTTTGTATTGATTGATATTTAACCCTTTCTCTTGGGGTGGAGTCCATCCTAAATGCATTTATATTTGTATCCAGAAGAGACAGCAGTGTTTCGTGTGTGCCTTTTACCTTAAACAATTATAAAAAAGGAAAAGATCGGAAAAGGTGTAAACGATTTGTTTTCTGAATATTTAGGGAGTGAGGAAAATAGACATCTCATATGTTACAAATACTCCAAAGTCAACATTTGAAGTCAGGGTAGGGTTGTCACGATATTTGTAATATATACAGTATATATACACAAATGGCCCCCAAATTTTCCCCAAAACATTAAAGTTTTTTGGTAACATTTGTTATTTTGTTGAAGAATTGACAACATTTAAGGTTTAATTTAACCATTTTAGCTATACCATACATATCTTAATGTTTTTGTATTGGGAATTTGCAATATATTGTTACAAGAAAACTCTATTTTTAAAACATATTTCCCTTGATCGTATTAGACATCCATGACTGTCCTTATTCTGCATAATCAGGAGATACAAAATATCAAACTTAAACAAAAAATTACAATTCTGTGTTCATTTACTCGCCCTCAAGTTAAAATTTTTATTTGTTCTCATATTTGGGAAAATGCTTGTAAACAAAGAATTCTTAGCTATTGACTACCATAGTAGGTAACATTTATGTATTTGTAAATGTCTTTGTTTTGTTGAACACAAAAGGAGATATTTTGAAGAATGTTGGACAGCAAACAGGTCTGGGGCACCTTTGACTACCGTTGTCATTTTTCTACTATCGTAGTCAAGGGTGGCCAAGAACTGTTTGGTTACAAGCATTTTTCCAAATTTCTTCCTTTTTTCATCAGAACAAAGACATTTATACAGATTTGGTACAACTCAAGGGTGAGTAAATGTGAAAAACTGTTGGGTGAACTGTCCCTTTAAGGCTGATTATTTTGTTATTTCTAGATATTTTTAATGTGTCCAAATACCCTTTGGGCTTTTCATGTTATGGGCCACTGTATGTTTATTTTATTTTTAACAGGCATCCCCGACAGCAATGAGGAGGATGCAAAACTGGCTCAGTCTCTGGGTTTAAGCTGGAACTCTGTTCTAAAGACACAGGAAGATGGATCTGAGACTTTAATAAACTCAGCTGAGGTACACTCACCGTCACAGCTCTACACACTGAAGATGTTGCCAACTGTAACCTCTGATCAACTCTCCTGCTGTAGTTCACAGGTCAAAGCCATGAAGTTGCTTTTAATTCCATTACCCAAAAAGCCCAGGACAGGAAAGTTGGCGGATACCTCACTAGTACAAAGCTGCGTGATTGGCTAATCTCAAGGCAGCGTTACTGGGGCACGCCCATTCCCATAGTTCATTGTAGCTCATGTGGGCCTGTAGCAGTTCCGGAAGAGGACCTGCCAGTCGTTCTACCTAAAATACCCAACCTCACCGGGAAAGGGGCATCACCCCTTATGACGGCACTGGATTGGCTGAGATGCCAGTGTCCAAGGTAAGACTTGAAACTTGTTTTGTTTTGAAAGAGAAAGGCAGTGCAGACATGTTGCAGGTTTTCTCAAATATCTTTTTACATTGATAGATCAAGTAGCACATGTTTGAGATAATACAAATTAGACTTTGTTTCCTCTCACTATCAAGTCCGACATGGACCACAAAAGCTCTTTTTATCAGAGCTTTGTGTGATGGAATAATTTATCCTCTCTTGTCTGAAGCCATGACTCGGCCAGATCTCATTGTTTCAAATCTCATCAAAACAGTTCAGACTTAGAAGTGGCTTGTTTCTAGGAGCTCTCATCCCCTGGAGTGTACCGGGATCATTACCACTGAGTCATGGAGCGACTGAAGATGTGCGTAGAGATAGCACCCTCTCGGTGTGAAGGGTATTAATAGATCGTCTCTGACCATGAAGCACGCTTATCCAAGTGTCACAGTAGCTGAAACCTACTGACGCTTTAAACTAAACCCTGTGTTTGATGTACAATGATAACCGATAATTCTTTAACATTGTAAGCCGATAACCGATATATGGCTTAACTATTAATATAAAATAATAATTCCTTAAGACTGAAACAAGTCAAAAAGTGGACAACAGCTTTTATTTGAAAACATTTACTGCAAACCATTGGTTAATCGTTAAACTTCACACTTTTCTGGTATATTTTTTATTCAATAAAAAAAATAGAAATGGTCTTCCAGAGCCACCCTGAACTGTTCTTTATAGCCACATAACAGTCTAACATTTCTCAAAACAGAAAGCATTCAGACTACAATTTGATTCAAACAATATGCTTTTGTTCCTATAATTTACACATTCATATACACTGTATCAGTTGCGAAAGGTGAGGGAGAACGCAGGCGCAGGCAGTTTGCAAAAACTTTAATTAAAATACAAAAACCCACGATGGGGAAAACACGATAACAAAACAAGAATTCAAACCAACACCTCCCACAAGGGGGCAAACAAACAAGGTACAAGAAGAATATAAATAATATGACCACAAACACAACTGGGTACAGGAAGACAGGAACAAGGTAATCCATACGAGAAGACACGACCAGGGTACTCGAATGGGAAAACAACAAGAAGGAAAACAATGAACCAACACGAGACAAAGGGAACTGGGGCTAGAAGTAAGGGAACACTAACCAGGGATGATTACACTAGGAAGGTGAGGGGAATGAAACGCTAAGGGAAACTAACGGCAGGATTAAACGGGGCAGGTGACAGGAATGAAACACTGATGGGACGCTAACGTAGAAACAAGGGGAGGGCCAAGGCAAGCCACCTCTCTTGAGTGCTTGGCACGTCAAAACAAAACAATGCCCCTGTCCACATTAAACACGTGGGTCTGTCATGATCCTATCACAAGACTCCAAAATCATGACAAGAAGAGGCAGGATCATGACATTATCTATATACTGTACCGACATCAACAATGTTTTGGTAAAAGCAGTAAGTGAATGATCACGCCAGGAAGATACTGTACTGTACTGTTTTTTAACTCTGAGCAGCGTGCAGCTGAAGAAGTTTAACTAGACAAAATTATTTACGATTTATCAGCTATAATATATCAGCTTAAATAGTATAATCGGCCAATAACTTAAAAAATGACCTTTTATTGTCCATTACCGATATGCCGATTATTTCTAGTGCTATGCTATGAATATGGAATAGCCGTTGTATAAAAGTAATAAACATAGGTTTACAATGATTTTAAAACCACACCCCGTGATTTTGTTTAACCACGCCCCTTAGCTGTTATAGGCGATTTCGTCGGACGCAGGCACCTGGCCCGAATTTAGCTTCTGGTCCGTGTTTCTGCATATCTCATGTTAATCTGAAATACTTGAGATCACATTTATAAAAGACGGATATAGCTGTAGGATTATTTACAAAAACATGCTACACTTGTGGTCGGGAGCCGGAACTAAAGCATGTGCGCACACATTGCCAACAAAACACAGACATCAGTTTGACTTACCGCGTGCGGTTCAAGCCCGGCATCTTTTACGCTGGGACCGCTGCTCCATCTCCAGCGTTATATCCACCGTTTATATAACATTCATCACCCAAATGCAGTGAACAAACAAACACAGCTGAACTTTGCGAACGTAGTGCTGTCTTTCCTTCCTGCACTCAAGTGAAAGTGACTTGTGCGCATGCAATATAGTCTATTAATATACTACAAAATTGCATAGAATAGAATAGAAGTGCGCGATTTGGGACGTACCTATAGACTTGCTATTTTAATCTTCCAGTAGTTTGAATCAATTCACAAATCGCAAAAATCAATAGATAATAAATAAAAGAAACCTATTTATTTATTTTCTGTAAATAGAATATAAAAAACGAAAGACATGTAGTGTTAGTGAAACATGTTCAATTATTATTTTCTCCTTGTTTTAATGTTTTAACGAAATTATTGGACAATCAGTTTACTCCGTATTAAAAAAAACAACCATCAAATTATACACGATTAGATCTCAGCATCAGAACAAATTCATTTTTTTATATTTCGATGTCGCCCAAATAGATATTTAACGGGTAGAATAATGATTCAACTCAGAAAGTTTCTGTCGGCAAGCACTTCATCTTTTGTTGATGAGGAGATTGGATCATCTCTCACTACTAAGACTTACACATACATTCATTTGAGCAGCTGAGGAGGGAGAACGAGACTGAAGGAGATTGAAGAGCGATTGCTTATCTGCTTCAGCCTTGAGAGAAAGAGAAATCATTTCCTGAGCTGTGATAATGTCTCCGGCCCTGTTCTTAGTAGTTGAATTGAATCAGAGCCAAAACAAATAAAACAGCGGCTGTCAAGAAAAGCGTCTGTCATACGGCACTGGCCGTTGAGCACACACCAAATAAAACAGCCACAAATCCTGTAGATGTCTGCCTTCCACATGGACCGTGGCCCGGTGGCAAGAAACACTGTTACAATTACAATTAAGGGCAAAAAGCTTTAACCTGCAGGGTCGAATTCGTGTGTCTGAACAAAATAAAAAAATGAAGCTGTGAATCTTGGTTTTGGGGACAAAAAAATAAGCTGCAGTGTGACTTTTGTAAGAGTCGAATGATTGACCAGCGCATTACAAGAACTTTCCATTTATGCAAAGAAAATATATTTGACTGTATCTTAACTGTCAATAAATTTAATAATTTACATTATATTGATAATGTATTATTATTATTCTGTATAAGGTAAATAATCAAAAAAGAGTTGCCAATGTTCATATATGGAAAACACATAATATATTGTTTAATACATTACATTACATTTTCCAGTATATTTGTATTTTGTAAGGGTTATTTGCATCTCTGCATTCGTCTGGTTCACAAAAAATCTATAATAATTCAATGAAATGTTTGTCTCATAGAATCAAATTCTATATTTAACATATCGATCAGTATTAACATATCAATATTAAAAGGATAGTTCACCAAAAATGAAAACTCGTTGATCATTTCTTCACTCTCTTGTCATTTTTAAACTTGTATGACTTTCTTCTTCAGAACATAATAGAGGATATTTTTAACAATTCGTTGGTCACCGAAAAACGGTGGTACCCATTGACTTGCACTGGTTTTGTGGCCATACAATAAAAGTGAATGGGTACCGCCGTTGGTACCGACTTTTTTCAAAATATATTCTTTTGGGTTCTGCAGAAGAAAGTCATACAGGATTGAAATGACAAGAGGGCGAGTCATTTTTTGGTGACTCCCTCGGCAAGATTCTCTTGAGATTGTTACCTTTGTGATTCGATGAGGAAGTGCCATCTCAAAAACGATTAAACCAGTGGAAACCAGCTTCTGTGGGCTATCAGATACTGTGTCCCCACATCCAGTGTCTTGACAGATTTGCGCGATGTGACAATCCCAAAGAGTTGTACTCCAAATATTAGACCAAAGTGGATTTTGGATTACTTTGGTTTTACGGTTAATATAGTTAAACCATGGTTCACTTGAATCTCAAGGGTTGGTTTATCTCTGATTCCCACTTAAATTTGTTCTAGATCAGTAGACACTTTCATATAGAAACACTGTGTAGTCATTAATTGGGATCCTGGGCGGCTTCAGGTTTTGGACACAGCGTCTCTTTCACTCTAATTCTTTTCTTCCTAAAACCTCTCAGCTGTAGTCGCCTGACCTTCAGTCTCCAGTCAGTGTGTGTCTAATGGCTTTCTCTCATGAGAGTTTTTGGCAATAATAAGATGAAGAAGCAAAGAAACGAAACTAAAATCTCAGTTTCTTTAAAAGGATAAGTAAATAATAACCCCTAATCTCTTAGCGTGGATGTGCTGTAAACACACTCCTGTGAGGCATCTCATTACGCTTCATATGTGGGATGCTGGTCTCTCGAATGGCACCTGGCTTTCAACGAATTAACCTGCTACACCTAGACCTGTTGCTAGGCAACCGGGAGGCGCTTGGTTGAGCGTCGGCCTGATTTTCAAAGACGGGGTGGACTCTCAGACTGGAGTGTAGGGAGCGGACACACTCTTTGGGATTGACAATAAGGGCAGGGATCCCTCGTATGTATAGCACGTGTGGGTTTAGGGTTCGAACGTCGATCCGTTTCTTCTGATGGTTAGATAAATGAAGTCTACATAGACATGAAAACCCACAGATGGCCTGGGTCTATGAAGCGCTGTTTGCTCTTCGTGCGAGACGGGCGCGGTGTCATTGTGACACACATGTTCAGGAGTTTGGTGGTGCCAGATGATGAAACCCACACTGGCAGGCTTGGGCAGTAACAGAGTATTTGTAATAGTGTTATGTAACTGCATGGCTCAACGTTATTTTTTATTTCTGTTGGTTGGAGCCAGTGGTTTGGATTTTCACTGGGGAATCTGTCACTAACATGAATAAAAGCATATGATTTTCATTACAACGGCACATTTTAGGGACGTGTTGTGATGTCACTTGTTGTAATGCTTAAAAGGTGATTTCTGTTAGGGAGAATATCTCCCTGTACCTTTGCAGATCTTTTGTATGCATAAACATCACCATAACACACTAACTTAAGTTGAAAGAGTAAAAGCGAGAAATGTGACAGCCTTTAAAAAAGAAACAATTCATACAAAATATGATTATATGTTACATGTTTTCTTTATTCTTGCAAGCTTTCTTTCTATGCTTTTTTAAAAAATATTGTTTTAAACCCATATTGATACGCTGTAGTTTGCCTTCATTGCCAAATGTTTTTTCAAACAATACCTTGACCAAGTTTCGTGTTCTTCGGTTTAGTACCATATTAAGGAAATATATTGATGGTTTAATCGAACCTGCATTCAAAGCAAATATTGTACAAATATACCTTTCGTCCGCTACCCCTAAGACTTATAAGACTTGATCTATAAAAGACTGTGCGTAAGTGTATTACCACATTGTGATGCTTACATGGCATTGCTTTCTCCTTCAGGTGTAAAGGTCCTGCGGAGAGAGAAACAGACACCATGGACACATTTGTTGACTCCTCCTGGTATTATTTCAGATACACTGACCCACACAACCCGGTGAGGTAAGAAGGAATGTCTGGTCTCTCTCATAAACAAGTGTTTGTGTAGATGAGGATCTAGAGATGCTGAGAGAGAACCGAGTAGTTAGTCATTTCACACCCATCTGTGTTATTTCACATCAAGATCACTGCCAGATTTGAAGGAAATGATTCACCCAGAATCTTTTTGTTTCATGTTTATTCACCCTTACTGTATGTCATGCATATGACTCTTTCTAACAAAAGTCTCTCTGTGACAAGAGGTGAACATGAACAGACGGTCTAAATAGCACATACGGTATATTCAATCCAGATGACTCCAGTAGTTTAGTTATGTCTTCTGAAGCGAACTTTAAGAGCTGTAAAGGAGTTCAAATGCATATTATGAGTATTAATATTCTAAAATATTCAGTCACGAGCCACAAGCTATTGCCATGCAGACATAAATTTATATATATATATAAATTTATGTATATATATATATATATACATAAAGCATTAAAACGGCTCATCAATTTTGAGTCCGGGGTTCTGAAATTTCATCCTACCAAGCATGTGGCGTCAATGTTACGTCGCTATAAAACATCCTACCTGTTTATTTTATACTGCTACGGGAATCTGATCGTGTATTTTTGTTGTTTATTCATTCTACATATTTATTTATACTGTTAATACAATTTTATAGGGTATTTCACGGTAAATAAATCCCAAATTTTCCTTTTATGCTGGTAGGAAAAGGACAAGGTTTTTTTGTTGTAAATTGTTGTAAATTTATTTAACGTGTTTATTTTAAGATAGTAGGATTATCTGACAGGGTATTTTTGCCTTGTAAAATCATCCTACCTGTTTATTTTGTCGATGTGGTTCAGATTATATTAAGTTTTGCCCTGCGGTAGGAAAGTCTGACAGGGAAGGACAATTCGACAGAACCCATCTAGAAAGTACATTTAGGATGACATGAGAGTGAATTTATTCCTGGGGAGCTGTTCCTTAAAGGCAGTATCACATGTATCCTTAACAGAGATCCCAGAATCCCGTAATGACTTGTGACAAGATAAGTGGAAACAATAAATCAGCAAGATGTTAAATTAAGTTTATATATATAGGCCTATTACTGTTTTCAGTTTACTAAAATAAAAAAAGTGTAGCATCAATGTGTCTAATGCAGGTCGCTTAGGATGAAACGTACAATGCTTCAGCAGTTTAAGTTGAGCTGGGATTGTGTTGGCAGGTGGTTATAAAGTGTCGTGTTTGTTTACCACAGTTTTGTTTTTAATTCATTTAACAGTTAACAATGAGTCCTCTTGGCGTCTTTGAATGTGTTATTAGAGTATCATGAACGTGATGTTTGTATAAAGCAGCATTAACAGAAAAGAGAGTTTGTGTGCTAACAAAGATGATACGAGATGTAAGTGTCTGCCTCTTACACACACACACACACACACACACACAATGTTCCGTGCATGTGTGTTTCAGACAGGTTGTCTGTACATGAGTGCCCCTTAGTGGCAAGCACACACACACACATGATACAGTGAGAGACTCTCCTCTTGCAGGCCTTTTGAGCGTTCCCGGGCAGATCATTGGATGCCGGTGGATGTTTACATCGGTGGGAAGGAGCATGCCGTCATGCATCTGTACTACGCCCGCTTCCTCAGTCACTTCTGCAGAGATCAGGGCATGGTTTCACACAGGTGCAACATACACACATGCATGCATCCATTGACTGGTCTGTAGTCAAGGACCAAGAGGAAAATAAGATGAAACACAATGTGAAACATCTTTACGTTTATTTATGAAACGGCAGCATATTTATGTTCATCTGAAAATGTTTAGCATTAAAGCATTATTTTGCTAAGGGGTGAGGTGCTATCAATGTACAACGTTACGAATTGCTGATTGTTAATGCCAAAACACGTGTGTAGTCACTTCATTTGTATTCTTGTAAGAGCATCCGTAGTGACACCTGTACAAAATAACCCACGAATGGGATGTATTTCTCTTTGTGTCTTATTTCAGGGAGCCTTTCAAAAAGCTGCTGGTACAGGGTCTAATAAAAGGACAGACATTTAGGGTGGCAGAGACCGGCCAGTACTTAAAGAAAGATGACATTGATTTCACAGGTGCGTAGGGGTGCTTGCATACAGTAAGACTATTAGAAAGAACATTTTCGGGACTTACCAGACCAGTTCATACACTGTGGGCACTTATGTAGACAAGCTCATGAAAGGGATTGTGATAAAGTGGAGTGAAGGTGTCAAGTAGCGTTCACAAGAGGCACAGATGACAAGTGGTATCCAACCCTTGTGAGAACAATTACATCTGCTAATAGTGCTGGAGATTCTGATGGCTTTACTGCTTCATCATTACGTCTTAATGTATATTATTCCTTTTTTAAGTAGATTAAGCTATAGCCCTTTTCATCTGAAAATAGGTTCTCAGGCATGTTGGCCACAAGTAAACTAACTTCTGTTTGGACGTATGGACACTTAATGGATGCAGAAGTGATATATGACCAGCTACATACAGTACTGCTTATTTGATCAGAAACCTACCTGTTATTCGACATGTTCCTACACTGAATAAACAAAGTAAATGAGTGTAACCGACTGCTGGAACTGAAACTTTCATTGGGTGATGCTGTATACTTGCCATTAGATGTCAGACTAACAGTTTAAGAAAAGAAATATGTTAAAAACAATATATATATTTGTAAATATATACATATCTACACGTACAATCCACAATAGTTTGCTGCTTGTGAATGACATTGGGGGCAGTTAGATCTACAATCATTGACACAACAAAAGTAAGGCAGGATAATTTACTCAAATTTAAGCTCATTTGACTATAATTAAAAGTTAAATAAAATAAAAAAAGTTGTAACATTTCCATTATATTATAATACACTTCAAAAAATATCTTGAATGAACGAATGTCTTTCAAAGGTTGAATGCCTTGCTGTGTCTGCATATTTTATTGTTATATTTAGTTTTAACCTCGGGGAAAAGTAAAGTAAATCCTTGGTTATAAGGTTAAGGGTACCCTTAATGAAAAACAGGTTTAAAGAAAAAACATAATGGTTCACTTAAGAAACTTTACAACGTGCTACACCGGGCGCGATGTGACACGACAAAAGACAAACAGAAACTCATTAGAACCCATTATAATTTTGTATGTTGCGACGCGAAAAACCCATTAAAACAAGCCATGTTTTAACTTAAAAGAAACGAAGGGACCAAACCATCTTCCTTAACTCAATGTTTTCATGTTAATTGAAGAGGAAGAACTAGCAACGTGCATTTTTAGGAATGAAAATACTGGCCTGAAGAGTAATGACACGCGATTATTAAGAGAATAATGATGTGATGTTAGAGCAAATTTGAAAGCTATTATTAAAAGCTTTATCCTTTTTTGGTCCAGTTTGGTATGCTTTTTTATTATTATTACTTTTTCTTCATTTTTTGCTTTCTGTACTGTTGATATTATCCAGAAGTCAAATATTTTAGTAGCTGTCATGTTGCAGTTGTGGTCCAATGGTAGTTACTTTCTATAGCGTAACGGTAGCAGTCGCTTTTTTTTATTGGTGGGTTTTGACAGACTTCAAGGTGCACAGGTGTAAACAGTGCTTAAGTGATTCAACACACACTTTTTCTGTCTTTGGCAGGACCTGAGCCTGTTCAGAGGACCACCGGGAGCCCACTGCAGGTGACGTGGGAGAAGATGAGTAAATCTAAACACAACGGGCTAGACCCACAAGAGGTGGTGCAGCAGTATGGTCTCGACACCATGCGGCTGTACCTTCTGTACGCTTCTCCACCTGAGCAGGACATCTTATGGGATGTCAAGAGTGAGTGATGCTAACAATATAGTATAATCATCGTCGAACCAACCAAAATCCATCAAATCAATTCCATTGTGCTACCGTAGTTGCCGCACTGTTCTTTGAAAGGACAGGTGGAAATGCAAACACCAACATGTCTGAAACATTTCAAATCATTTTGTACATCGCATCAGTATGAACAAAGTGCAAACTTACATTTTTTTATAAAATCAAGTCTTGATGTGATCCAGTTACTATGTCGATGTGTGTGTTTGTGTAAAGCTGATGCTATCCCAGGGGTGTTGCGATGGCAGGCCCGTTTGTGGGGGCTGGTCACCAAACTAAGAACTGCACGAGAGGGTCATGAGACGCCCAACCCGTCCGTTCTGAACAAGAGAGAGCGCACAGAAGCCAAGAAGATCTGGGAGAACAAAAACTACACTATCACACAGGTGAAACCATTCACAACATTATTATTTCTGTTATGTTTTATAAATGTGTCTCTAAACAAGTCCGGGGCATGTTATGTACTGTAACATTTCATTTGGATTGTTTGCTGTTTCATCCTTTACATAGCTTCCATGACTTAGAATACTCTTCACAATAAGGTTTTGTTTATTAACATTAATCACATGTATTAGTATGAGCAAGAATATTTTTACAGGATTTATTCATTTATGTTCAGGTTTGTCTATATCAATACAGTTATCCGTGTTATTGTCAGTTTTCATCGAGTAATGTTAACAATTAAACTTAATAAAAACTATCATATGTTTAACATTAAATACGATGAATAAATGGTGTATTGTTTGTTTGTTAGTATTTGTGAACTAATGTAGTTAAGTAATGTTATCAAATGGAACCAGTTATGAGACCTGACAAAGAATGAATCATTTTTGTAATAAACAGTGTGCACTACAGGTCCTGTAACGGTCCAGTGATGCTCATACGGGTCTAAAACGAAACATGTGTAAATAAATGATAATCGTTTTTTGGGTGAGCTTGAAGAGAAAGGGTGTGTACAGCCGGAAAGTGATGGTAAATGTGGAGTGTGCTGTTTTAGCACAGTATATATCGTCTCTCCAGAGGCTGACATTGATTTTGGGCTGGTACTCTTACCAGCCCAAAATCAATGTCAGCCTCTGGAGAGACGATCCAGTGATGTCTATTCTTTGGTAAGCCTGGGCTGAGGTTGATCCAATCCAAAGCCACTAAGCATTTGATCTTCTTCCGTGAAAAGCCATTGTCATCAGCTGTGTCTATTCTTTGGTAAGAGCCTCTCGGGGACAGATGTGCCCATTGTGTTGTGTTGTCGAGCCTGTTTTCCTTAACCAGATATTGACTTGAACTATTCATAGGAAATTGGTGGACTATTTTCACCACCAGCAGAAATCCTGGTCTTACACTAACACTGACTACCAACACCTTCATGATGCTTCGCCTTAGTAGACAGCATACTTAAATGGAACCTGTACCAGTGTATTCATAGATGCTATTTTCTCATTCACCGTTCATTCGGCAATGCATTCTGGGATTGTCTTTTGTTCCTCTCACCTTGTGGAATTGCCTTTGCATTGTGCACGTGCTTATAATGTGTTGAAATGCTGTAGGTCGGAGCATCAGGCCGAAAACACACTTTAGGAAAGTTTATAGTCGATGGTTTATAGTGTGTCTGATTTGGAACTAAAGCAGATTATTCTGTTGACAGGTCACAGTTCACTTCACAGAGGATTTCCTGTTTAATGCCGCAATCTCTCGACTGATGGGTCTGACCAACACACTCTCAGTGAGTCTACTGTGATCATCTTTTCCGGTAAATGCTATCGTATATCATGAATAAATTGAGCTTTCTGAACTTTTTTGTTGTTGCTTTCTCACAATAGCAAGCTTCATCTCGAGCCGTTCTGCACAGTGTGGAGTTTGAGGAGGCCTTGGCATCTCTCTGTATCATGGCTGCACCCATGTGTCCACACTTAGCATCTGAACTCTGGGCAGGTATGACAGTATAATAATAATTTTCCCCTTCAAACCTAAAGTGATGATGTTTAATAGCGTTTTAATGAACCCTCACGTCTTTTCTAATCGTGGATGTTGTTATTTTAGAGAAACACGAAAGAATCCTCACACAACAATTTTCAATACAACAACAGTTTAAGGCCTTATATGTGAATAAGAAGCGTCTGATTGGACAAAGTGAATGAATCATACAGCTGCTGACCTTGAGGGAAATATGTCCGTGTGACAGCTTATCTAATCCTGAAAGAGTCCACTACACCCTGCTAGTATAACAGATGTGAGCATGCAACGTTGCAAGTATCACATGTACACAAATCCCAGTGCGATTCTCCTTATTGTTCTCTGTCATATCAGTTTCTCCACATTGTGTCTACTGTTCCTGGTGACTGAATGTTGGTGTGACCTGTTTCCTATTGTTATAAATACATTATAGTTTTTTTATTGTTATAAATATATTGTAAGGTTTTAATGTTTAGTTCTTGTGCATTCTGTCTTATTTGACTAGCTGAAAATGTTTTTTTTGTGAACCATGCACACTAAACATATATACTAGTAACTTTGTATTAGCACCTATTGTACTATTGCTCTTTTATGACATATCGCTTACTGCTCCCCGAACTCTTTGTAAGTCGTTTTGGATAAAAGCCTCTGCTAAATGTCAATGTAAATGTAAATATACATTTATAGACCACTTCAGAAGACGTAAACAAAGCTGGTCTAATGCTGGTTCAAATTAACTTCCTATTTCCCTTTTTTAACACTACACAAACGCTTGAACAAAATACAACCAACAGAACATTTATAACAGAGACAAAATGTTAAACAAATGTTTTTAAGATTTAATATATACAGCCGTGGAAAAAATGAAGAGACCATTTCAGAGACGTTTTTCTGATTATAAAATTGAATATTTATAGGTATGTGTTTAGGTCAAATTATAATTTTTGTTGAATCCTGTGAAACACTAGCCATATTTCTATCAAATTTCTAATAAAATATTGTTTCTATTTGCATTTCTTTGCAGAAAATTTAAACTCGAGAGACGGATAAAAATAACAGAAAAGATTTTTTCAGAACTCAGATGCTCCAAAGAAAACAAGTTCATATTCACGTTTAAGCAATACAACAGTCATAGTTGTATATGTGTTTTTTGTGATCATCTCGGTTTTTATCACAGTTTTCATTTTATCATTTTCTGAGGTTTGATTGTGTTGAAATTTAACAAACACTGGACTGGAATGGCCACAACACATGTAGAAATGCTGATTTGAAATGAACATTCGGAATGCTCTCTTCATTATTTTCCGCAGCTGTATATATGATTTAAAAATAAACCCAAAAGTGTTTACATCTTGCAAAGTGGTCTATATAGCTATCATGCTATTTGGTGTGGCTTTTACTCAAACACACAACATAAAATAGAAAGCAAGTCAATTAGAATTCAAGGGGCCAAGATCCAGCTGTTTTAACCAGAGAATCTTATGATACTACCCTTTTGGAAAGTCACACTAACAATGGTTATACTACAGTAGTTACATTATACCGATAGTAGTGGAGAGATTAAGATTTATGAACAACAACAACAATGATGTTGGTAAAAATATTTTTGGATGAAAGTGACAAATCGTAAGCTTGGTGAAGAGTCATGGAAAAAGCTAGTTAGGGGAAAAACAAAGGAAACTTGCGACTGTAGTCCGCTCCATCACATCCCGCTATTGTCACACACACGCAGAAAGTGTATGTGTGTCTCTCTTTGAGGCGAAATGTGAAATGGACACATCCTCACACTCTGATAACAAACTGATAGATGGTGACCAGAAGACAAAGGATTGAAACAAAAGTCACTTTTCGAGAAACATAACACAAAGTAGTCTGTATGTTATATTCCAGGTTATATTTTCCAAGTGAAGTAATACTTTGGGGTGAGGAAGAATCTAAAAGTCATTGTTTGAATATTTCTCCTCTGCTACAGGTTGCACATCAAATATTGGGCATATTTTGGACATTAATGATATTACATTTTTTCTGTATTGTTAACATGTCTAACACACACACTGCATGCTGTGGACAAGCGGAAACGTACATCCTTCCTGAAGGCCTTGTTTGTGGTCATGCACAGGTTTCTAGATTTAAAGTAACTACGGGTAGGAACTGACAACGAGATGTTTGTGTGTGTGCTAGATCATTCACGGTCTTGTATATAATGGTGTTAAACTAACTTTCTATATGCAGGTTTGACTCAGGTGAGGAATCCTTTAGGGACAATGCTGTCTGGCAAGGGAAATGTCCTTCAGCAGCCGTGGCCTTGTGTCGACCCAGAGTACCTTCATACCCCTGACACGCTTCAGGTTTCTGTACGGGTATGTCTCACACACAAAAACTACTAACACAAACAAAAATTTGTCGGTCACAATGTCTTTGCTTTACAGTGTAAGAAAATGAAATCCAGAGCTCTGAGTAGTCAAGCTTTTCTCAGGATTTTTGTACTTTTTACAATTGTACACTGTGACCGTTTTGGTAGGAAACGTGAGTGTTGCTTTCCAATGCAAAAATGGCCACCATGATTCTCGGGTGTTCTAGGTGGTGGTTCGGGTCTAGCGAGCCAAGTGATATTTTGTTTGCTACAGTAAATACGGCTCAAAACCCTTCCTTTGCACTTTAAGTACCGGATGATGCGCTCATTCAATCGAAAATATGTAGTGGAACTATGGACACTTCATGCACTCCACGGTCACAGTTTCGCTTACGTTAGCCACTAATCGAGCAAAGTTCCCCTGCAGAGGGATTAATGTTGACTGAAGTCATGCCGAGCAAAGCAGATTATTTTACATGAAATGTACGATGTAAAAATTTATTTTTATTGACATGCATTGTATTGTGAGATTGACGTCGTTTTCCCTCGCCTGGGAAAACACACACTTCAGGTTAGTATAAAACCGTTTAGTATCCCATTTGGGACAATTCTACTCTTCTAAGCACACACATATTTTGGGGGAAAGTTACCAAAGGGAAAGTAGCTCTAACTTAAGGCCTCTATTTCATTACAGACACTCTGTAATTTTAGTTTGTAGGAGTGTGTGTGAAGGGCTTGGCCTCTGAATTACTCATGATGGTTATTACAGGCTGAAATCTTCGGTGCGCCCGACTCACATCAAAGGCCTTGTGTGTGCCCTCATGCCTCTGCATGTGTGTGCATGTACATGTGTCTAGAGTTCTTGAGGCACGAGGACCAGTTTAGACCACTAGCATAGCACTAGCATCCCCTTCATTTCCTCCTTCATGTACATAAAAACTATACAGTTTTTTATTGGAGTATTTGTGGTCAGGAGTCTTCTATATCAAAGTCAAGAGCTCTGGATGTTTCTTCCGCTTTGTTGTTAATCACATACTGCAGACCAGGGTTGAGTTCAGCCTCGGCTACTCAGAATGCTTTGCTCCACCCACTCTTTTCTGAGTCTCAAACTGGCAGCAGTCTGGTGAGGTGGCTTAGCACAGCTGCAGTATTTTGGGGAATCCCCTGCTTTGTGGGGGTGAATGAACTACTTTGGGAGTCATAATGATAGGGTTGAGTTTCTCCCATGGTTCGGTCCAACAGTCTGGACACATTTCATTTCACCACAGTCATAGACACGCTGTGGGACAGATGTTAATAGTTTCGCACAAAAACACACAACTACCGACAGATGCAGAAGCAAAGTATCTACCCTCAATGGATACAGGGGTTTGTTTGGCCATCTCTGAAACATTATAAGTACAGCTTTAAAGACTAAAAGGACAGCTTATACAGTTAGCGATAAACTTTAGATTTTCCTGCAGAACACACACACAAACTCTTTTTGAAGGGCGGTACCAAAGTCATGTGTAGGGACCAGGGGCCGGATTCACAAAACATTCTTAAGAAGAAAATTCATCTTAACTGCCATGCTTTTTACATTATTCTGGGACAAAGTGACTCGAAACGGAGAGGGTCACAAATGTTACCGTAGTATCAAACAAAAATTATTATAGTAAGTACAAATGTTTAATGCTTGCTAATGTTTTAGCTAACATGCTATAGTAAATGCCGTTTAACACATCACATGCTAATAAATATAGGATATATAAGAATGCTTGTTACACACATAAAGTATTTGTTAGGGATGTAACGATTCACTTAGCTCACGGTGCAATCCGATTCATGATTCTGATTTCGCGATGCGATTTTAGTCACGATTCTTTTTACAGAATGAGTTGAGGCAAACTTTTATATTTCTCTAATGTTGCACATTTGTCGTATTTTATGACAAATAACTAAATTACAGATTTAAACAAAAAATGTATTACACAAAAGTCTCTTTAACTTGATCAAACTAAGACTTTGTCTGTGCTTTTCCTAACTTTTCTTTTTTAAGAACTATCAGCATATCCACATTTAATGGATCAAACATCAAAAACAGCGGCCCTGCTGTTCAAAACATGAACTGCGATTCTTCTAACGTCTCAACCGATTTGATCGTCACATTGTATTATCGATTTTCAACTGACTCATGTTGATTCATTACATCCTCAGTTATTGTATAGATAAACGTATAGTTACCACATGAGCAAGCAAGTGTAAGCACTGACAAAGCATATCATTTTATTCTTACGACAGAAATTAAGATAAATATTTAAGAACGCTTTAAGAAATGGTTTAGATTCGCACTTACGAACATTCTTGCAAACTTCCTATATTTTGTCTTCGGAACAGTTTTGTGAACACGGCCCCAGAATATTACAGAGACTTGGTGGTGGGCTTACTGGCCTTTTGTGTATGGCCAGTAAGCCACCACCCAAATCAAACAACCAACAAAGTTAAAACCATCAAATAAACAGTTCTGAATGGGATAGCATCACTGGTGTTTTCTTTAGCATACAAAAGTATGAATAAAGAAATTTGTACTTGTTTTGCGTAATTCAGACCAGACAGAAATCTCACCATCAAATTATATTTCTTTATTATAAGCTTACCATTGTGTTGTACGGTAATGTGACAAGACATGTTGTATATTTGTAACCAAAAAGTTATGGATTGCACTTTATTTAAAAGGTAGAAATGCTTGTATTGATATAATAAAAAACATTTAGTATTAAACTTTCAGCTGTGTTCACTCTTCTTTCTGTATTGTCCCTAGATCAATAACAAGTTGTGTGGAAGTGTTTCTGTACCTTGTGAGGTGGCCCAGGATGCACAGAAGGTTCAGAAGCTGGTGCTGGAAAGTCCTCTGGGTGTTCGCCTTCTCTCTGACCGCATCATTAAGAAGGCTATCCTCTCCCCAAGAACTGCCCTTATTAACTTCCTCGTGGATGAATGACACAACAAATCATTGTGCCTCATGGGGGCTTTGTTAACAGAATGAATCAAATAATCTGATATCCATGGAGCCACCCAAGAACAACAGACGGTGGAACAATTCACTTGAAAAGGGAACAAATAAGGACATGTTGTTCTGGAATATTTATGTTTTAAAATTTTTCTGTCTTTTGTGGACTGCTTCTATAATCATTTCTAATAATATGAAAAAGACAATGCAACTGCTCTTTGCTGTTAAATAAAGAGTATTTTAGCTGGTTTTAGGTGGTTGGGATACCCATCCGAGCATCGTTCGTCACCTCATTTCATCCAGCTCCTCCTCTAAGCCCTTGTCACCTCAAATTCCAGAACAGGGTCAGTGTTGTTTACCGAGCTATTTCTGAACACCCGGTTTTAGCCTGGCATTAAAACACCTCTAACCGACCTGCATTGCTGCCTGAAAAGGAGATGTGGAGACCATGCTGTGCTTTCAGACAACAGTCAGGTTCCTGCTGGGTCTTACATTACATCTGACCTCATCAAACCTTCATTTAGGTGACTCGCAATATCCTTTATGAATGTTTGTCACTATATCAGCTAGCAAAATAAACTGCTGTATAAGTCTACTGTTCGGCTAGTGGTTGTTGTCCATAAATAAAGAGCTAAGCACCCAGGTTAGAGAACCTTCACAATAGACCTCATGTTGTGCATTTACAATGAAGTGTTCACATACAGTGTTGGCAGTTCAAAGGTTGTAACCCAGGGAGCACATGCACTATTGTGAACTTGAAAGCACTGTTGAAAAAGTGTCTGCAAAATGCATAAATGTACATTTAATGTAAAGTGTATGGTGTTTTAAAAATGAAAATTATGTCATTATTTACTCACCTACGTGATGTACCAAAGCTGTATAAATATCTTTGTTCTGATGAACACAAAAAATATATTTTTTCATTTTTGGGAGAAGTATCTCCTTAATGGTGCATTCTGAGGTTCAGAAATCAAGGAAACTTAAATTAGGCTACACTTTTAGTTGGTGGGAATACGATATTATGTCACTTGGTACTGCAATATGTGTTTGACTTTGAACACAACAATGTTAAGAATGTGTGTGTGGGGGTGAATGGAATGCGATTCATGAATTCATCACTAACACCATGACTAGAGGCTTCATAACAGCACTAATCACGTTTGAGACAAAAACAAATGCAACTTAAAGGGATACTTCACCCAAAAATGTAAATTCTTTCATGAATTGCTCACTCTCTAGAATGCTTGTAGCTAAACAGTTCTTGGACCCCATTGACTACGCTGTCCTACATACTTCAAAACACTGTTTATCATATCTCTTGTGTTAAACAGAACAAAAAAATAAGTATTTTTCCAACTATAGTATTCACACTTCAGTATAGGGGGCAAAGCTCGCTATTAGCAAACCGTTAACTTTGACTTTCCCCCCAGTAAATTCCTAATTTGTTGCTTATTAATAGTTAGTCAGGTTTAGGTATTGGGTAGGATTAGGGATGTAGAGTATGGTCATCCAGAATGTGAGCTTTATAAGTACTAATAAATAGCCAATATCCAAATAATAGACAAGCTAACAACAACTAGTTAAAAGTGAGAATTGCCCCTTTACTGAAGTGTTACCGATACTTTTTTCAAATCTATGGTAATAGTGGGTTTCAAGACTCCGCATTAATGTATGTAGTGTGTTGGCCTAAACAAAAATATACTTCTGTTTGCTGAATTGGTGTAATGCTGACCCATTTAATGTCTTGACAGCCCAACACAATGACTTGACGCCTCACTAAATGCCAATGGACTGTTGCTGTATGAGTCCAGTGCTCGACCGTAAACCCGAAAGCTATAGATTTAGTTTCAAAGCGCTACAGTGATCAATGTTTAGAACTGGCAAAGTAGCCTCTCGACGTCAAATCAGGTGTCATCCCCACATCTTCCCCTTTGAAAACGAACTGGACAGACCGTACCGTGTGAATCCAAGGCTGCGGATCCTTTAGAGACACTAAACCCTAGATCACAGTACATCTATTGTTTGAGTATGTTACTGAGTGACCACACATGATTCGGTCATGAAATTGATCCCGTCCACTGTCCCTTGTGAAAGCCTTGTGTGAGTGACTCACTAAAAGAGCCCAATTCCCACATTCCTTAAAAGTGATGACCTTACACGAAGGTCATTCCACGTGACGTGACTTTTTTGTGTGTATTGCATTGCGAAAACCCCTCACCAATCACATAAATGCCCTTAACCACCCCTAACACCCTAACATTGGTGGCGGGGGACGTATGAGGCCTTAGAATCACTAAATGCTTAAAAAGCAACAGCTCGTCGTTTTTAAACCGTTAAAGCAACATTTTCGTGATGTTCTCGTGTTTCATAGCCTACAGGTGGGATTTCCGCATGTCATTACTTTTGTGTCAAATCTATTGTGTGATTTATCACAAGGACGCAGCGGGAAAAGCAGCTCCTGAATATGTTGTGAACGAGAAATATTATAAAGGTTTTGGGCTGATCAACAAGTTCCCATCTCAGTTTAAATGAAATCTGTCAGACATGTATACAACGTTTGATTATTGCCACGTGTGTTGTAGTTACCCGTTCTGTACTTGCATTGTGCGAAATGAAATCACAACCACATGGCAGGAGGCGAAAATCATCAAATACACGCGCCAGACTTCTCTTGGTTGTTATGACGTCAAGCGGTCGCTTGTGTGTCGTTTCCCGCGAACATCGCAGCGTCTCGCGCTTCTGCATTCATAACGGGAGTGCGCGCGAGCAGGAGTATCGGGGAGGCGGGAGTCGCGCGCTTCGTCAGTCCTGAGGGAAGAGTTTGTTGAAGGAGAAGTTAAACTCGCGCTCGTTCACTTGAGACGTTTTTGGGTTTCGTTGAACTCGAATGAACATCTCGGAGTGTTTGGGGGCTTTGGCTCTTTTTGTGGATTCAGTCTGTACCGTGTTATGTTGACTTTGTGGAAAGTGAGACCGTTTACTTTGACTCTTCGGTCGGGTTTTGAGTGATTTTCGAATAAGAGTTGAGGGGTTTGCCGCCTTGCATGTTACCCGACTTCAGTGGTGGCAAAGAACGCGTTTTAAAACATTTATTGCTTCCTGTGGAAAACATGGATAAATACGATGATTTGGGACTTGAAGCGAGTAAATTCATTGAGGACTTAAACATGTACGAAGCGTCGAGGGACGGCTTGTTTCGCGTGAGGAGAGATGCGGAAAATAACCCGGATTTCGAGGAAACCAGGAAAGTTTTTGCCTCTAAAATGGCTAAAATACACATGCAGAAGCAGCAAGAGGAGATGGCAAAGAGCAGTTTGGCAGCGAGGGTCAATGGAAGTCATGCGAAATTGTCGGAAAACACGAAAGACAGACCCCCCATCAGTAACGTGGCTTTTAGACTGGGCAGTGAAGCAGCAGCCAAACCGCCCATCATGTCTGGACCCGTGACTGGCAATGCCAGTGTGAATCCGTACATCTTTCACGAAGGGCCGAAACATCATCCGGTCAGTCTGCATGATGGAGCCAGCACGAGGGGTTACGTGAACAGTTATGACACCAAGGAGACTGGGAATGCTTATAACCCAATACCGGTGCCAGCTCGGGCAGCCTCCTCTACCAGCCCTCCTGGCACATGGAAGGCTGGTAACACTTCTCAGACTCCCCCTCCTGCCAGCAATTCATGCTCTGCTGGTTCCCCTGGAGTGACTGTGAATCCTCAATCCTTTGCCAAATCTGGAAAGTCTCTTTCACCCACAGGAACCTACAGGGCTCCGGGAGACGCTCAAAATCAGCCTCATCAAACCAGCCCTGGTCATTTCCAGCCCGTCTCTGTTCAGTGGTCTGCCAGTGGACCGACTCAGAATGGGGTACCCCATAACACTGGCACGTCAACACCCTCACCTGCCCAGGTGACCCCACCTTCGCTATTCTCTTTGGGGAAGCAAGCTGAGACACCCCAACCCATTGCACCCACGTCGTCTTCTCCTGTAGTGTCTGCACTAGATGACCGCTCTTGCCCCTCTCGGCCACTCAAACTAACATGCCAGAGCCTCCATGTACAGGCGGATCAGGGGCCGTCTGTGGCTGAAATAAAATTAGAAGCTCTGACTGAACGCCTGGAAAAGGAGATGGACGTTCTGCCAAATGCTGAGTACTTTGGTAAGCACAATGTGATCACTGCCAGTGTGTTTTTCTATTTATTTTTTTCACATCTGGAAACTGTATTTAACAGTTTGCTGATTGAAAAACCCTCTGCCTGTTTCCATTTGACCTTCACTCTGTATGTGTGTTTGACTATTGCCTCTGTGAATTGTATGTAATGTGAACGTATGAAAGAACGATATAGATCCCTGCTCCTAGTACCTTGCCAGTCTTTTTTCTTTCCAGAAGCTATTTCTAGGCCTGCATTCTCATCTGTTGTTCATTTTTTTGATCATCACTTTCGCTGAATCACTAAACTTTTTTTTCACTGCTCTTTTACAAAAATACAGTTGATAGAGGAAGCAGAAGCATGAAAACATCAATAGAATCACTTTAGGACCTATTTACGAGCATATGTTTCTAAACTAGTTCAGCATGTTGGCTTTACTGTCTAACAGAAAAAGCTGTTAAGAATTGACATCTGATGTTGCTTGTTTACTTGATAGTGTAAGCGTATAATGATGTTGCATTCCAAGTATGAAAAACAATCATGTCTGCAAAATGAATTGCAATTAAGTCTGTACTAAATGGAGATGGGTATGAGTAATATCTGACACAAAGGACCGGTTTTAAAGACAAAGCCGTAGCTTAATCCAGGACTATGTCTTATTTAATTTAAGGTATTAAAGTGTAATTTATTAAAATTCCCTATGTTGGGTTCACACCAAACACAAGCTAGTTACATACAGAAGTCAATGCAAAGACTAGACCAGATGCAAACTCGAAAGCATGTGAAATCGCTTCTTCCACGCAAGTTGAAAAATTTCAACTTGAGCGAGATATTCGCGCGAAGAGCCCATTGACATCTACTGTTTCAGTAGGAAGAGCCTCCCCGTCGCGTCACGCAAAAATAACAAACTTTTCCTGCGAGTAATAAAGAGGATGGAACACGATTTGTTTGTGTTTGGTGTGAACACAGCATTAGATAAAAACATTACTAATATTGACAAAACTATAGCAATGACATATTTTCAGATAACAAAAAACGTGACACATTGTAAACTGTTAACATTTAAACATCACATATTTGATCGAATGTGCAGCTGTTGCCGTTTATTCAAATAACAGACGTGGGCCGACGCAAATAATTGTGGGTTATTGCTAACATCGAAGGATACAGCTCATGTATCCTCCGAATTACTGTCAAAGAGGGTCGCATTTGAAGGGTGCCTCTGGAGAGTCCTACCTGATTTTATGAAACGAGACGGACTCGATGACGTAGCAGCCTTCGCTTGAGACCTCTGGAGGATGCAGCCTTACGAAATGAGACACAGCCTGTGTTAGTGCCTTAATCCTAACCCCTGAATATATGACTGGTCAGTTCTTTACAATTTCTTATCCGGGTTTATATTAAAAACACAAACGATGACCATATTTATTCTGATTTGTTGGGCAAATTGGGCAAAAAAAACGTTGAGCAGCCCCAACCAGAGAGCATTGATTGTAGGGTTTCATGGTAAGAAATATCTGGTAAACCACTTTCTCTTTATTCCAATTAATGGCATTCACTCCGCTTTTCGCTTTATTTAATAGCTTTCACACATCTAGCTAGTTTACGTATAACTAAATAAGGAAGGTTTATACGCATGGAAACTAACCAACATTCTCTTGACCTCTGTACTGTACTCTGATTCATGCCAAGAAAAGGACCATGTAACAAATGGTGACTAAACAAACCAAGTTTTTTTTGTAGTCAGGAGTGGGTGAGTAAAGTACATTGCTCTCATTGTCAAACAAACCTCAACCTACTCAATATTCTTTTTGTAAGAGCTCTTTAATCCTTGAAAACGTAAAATGATAAACAAAAATTTTATGGCCAAGTAAAAACTTGATTTTTACATTTAATGAAGAAAGATTAGAATCCAGTACTACAGACAGTTGTTTAGTAATTTCTTAGATATTGTTTATGCTTTTGGACTGTGTATTAATGACCAAGCAAATCTGTTGATATATGTGTCCTGTGTGCTGAGTCTGCAGTGAAATGGGATAATAAGCCATGGTGGTGTTTATAGTCTCAGCATGACAGCTGCCGCACCGCTGGGACGTTTAGGAATGTCTGGATTTTACAGAGTAGCAAAACAAAGAGATGACAAATTATAAGTCACTTTATTAAAGTCTAATGGTTGTTTAACTTTTCTCGACATCTAAATGGAGGAGTGCCCATTTAGAGCCCCTCTGTCTAGAGTCAGTTTTTCTTGGCCTCTCCCTGATTTTTTTCAGAAACACTGAATGAGATGTGATTTGGGGTGGGGGCAGTCCCACCTTGTACACACAGACATAACCACACAGCAGATATTCATTCTTTGTGGCTTGTGCTTGTTCAATGAAAGATTTCTTAATTTGGCTTTAAATAGATGGCTTTTTCTTAATTGTCGTCTATGATTTCTGGCTTCCTGTCCCATAGTTCTCTCGTGTTCGTGCAAATATTGAGGGGCCAGCACTCATACAGTTGCTGCGTTCCATTTGATAGGGTTCCTACGCAGTGTTCACTGCTCCCTACTCCCTGAGCACGTGCTTCGCTGACAAAAAACACTTAATTTGAATGCGTCATCACAGAATTATATTATTCTTTTTAACTTTACTACACGCATTTTGTATCTTATTAATATAATCTTAAGTAACTTTTGTTCGTATTTATTTATTGACTGATGTAGCTTTGATTATTTAAAACGCTACTGTTGTGCAATAAAAAAATAGACTATGTGAAGATGTGTTCTTGATCCATGGTCACGTCAGTCTCATCCCTCATCTCGCCTTTTTACCTATGTGGTGCAGCCATAAACATTCTTGAGGTAACATAAAAAACGAACTGCTGCTGCTTACCACTTTTACAATACTTTTCATAATAATAGCAAAATGGATATATCCTACATGCATATGAAAAGTACTTCTTAATTGCGCAATATGATATATATACGTTCATAATCCTGAATGTGTAGCCAATATAATAACAATGCTACATGAAGCAAACCACAGTATTAACAATAATCGAATAAACGTTCATTGTGTACAAAAGGCATACGTAAACTCATCCGTTGTTTTTCTGGCTCGTGACGCAAAATGGCAGTTGGGTGATTTAGTTTTATTGATTTTTCCCGTTCCGGCAAAGTGATGTATCTATGTTCCCTTATTCCCTACACCGTTCACAGTGAACGTGTTCGCTCCCTTTAGATTTGAATCTCACTAAAGATGGCAGAACACCCTGTGACTTCGCAGTCCACTTATGACCAAATGGAACGCACCTAGTGTCTTTAAAATACTTGTTTTGTGTTAGCACAAGAACGCGCCCTGTGTGAATGACTCCTCATTCTGTGCTGCCTGCATTTTTATTTTTAAGTGAAAATTTATTTCAGAGCAGAAATATACAGCTTTTACTTTTGATAAAACACTTTTCTTCTTTTTCCATTTTTTTAAAGCGTCCGAAACGTTTTTATGGTAACTAACTGACTGCACGCCACAATGATCTTCATAAACTCGAACTTGTAGTAAACTCTGAACATTCTTCTGACTAATTTTAGCATTTGAAAGCTTAAATAAAAAGCCGTTTTGTAAGGCAGCTGCGGCTTTGGTAGTGTTTGTGTTGAAAGTCTGACTCCGTTTGGTGCGTTTGGACCAGGCTTTGCTGAGTGGGAAAAACTGGTTAACATGATGTTTGCTAAATACCAGATGAGACAAAGGCTCTTTTGTATGGGACCGGCGCTGGCTCCCTGATGTGGTCTCCTGTCTAAGAAGAGACCTCTGTGTGTGAGACGCTGTTATCTCTGTGGAATACGACTGCTCATTCTGACTTCAGCATACTTCTTGCAATACCGCAAGATACTACACCAACAACAGAGATCCTCTTGTGCTCTTAACTCGCCTTCATCAGTCTTGTGATATCACTTAAACTGTATGGTTATCTTAAGCTCCTCTTAATATAAAGTTCTCCTTCGGGTATAAGGGTCTAGTAGTTTACTAAATAACTTTTACACAACCATTAGGTCGCTCCGTGTTTTCCTGTAGGGATATGCGAAGAGTTCCTCAGTGGCAGCGGGGGCTCATATGTCGAAAGGGCATCTACAGTATCAATACAGAATAATTCCAATGTAACATTTATTAATAATAAGATACATAACCTTATTCTTACACTGGTTAACATTGTAAATACGTATTTATATAGACTTGGGCCACAGTAGAGAGATAAATATAACTATTTATTTAAAGTAAAGTAATATTCTGAGTGCGTGATGTGCCCACAGTTCCACACTTCGTATTTTCGGTTGAAAAAGTGCATCTTCCGGGTACCTAAAGTGCACTTATTTTTTGAGAATTTTCAATGGGAACGGACTACTCACACTATTTATACTAGACAATGGTGTAGAATAGTTCATACGTGCACGATTTGGGATGCACCTTTTGTGTTGTTGTCTATGTTATCATATTCATTTTTATTTAGATTTATTTTATTGACCACAGCACAGTATTGTTGTTGCTATATTAGACAATTTCGTACCATGGAATACATAGACTTGAAATAGGCATTATGCTTTAACTAGCAGTTACCAAACTAGTCAATTAGTTTTGAGTTGGCACAGTTGTGCATTACATGATTTGGTCATACTTTTGACATGGTGAATGTCATCTTGGGCCGAATTGCCGTCTTGATAAACCGTAACAGTAGGGATGGGTACCGAAACCCGATACTTAATCGGTTCCGGGGCTAAATTATGAAAGACCGAAGTATCGATAAGCTCTGACGTTAACGGTTCTGCTGTCGGTACTGGAGAAATTAAGAAAAACATTTCCTATTTATTATTGCTAAATAAACGTTACCTAGCATATTTTCACTGACAAACCATTTCTAATTTGCGATAATATTAAAGACATTTACCTGCATTATCGTTATTCGCAATCTGAAATGTCCGTCTGTCCCACACTACATAGAGCTCGCGCGCACACAACACAAGAGCGTGCAAGCACATAACACGAAAGCTCGCGCTTAATAGAGTGATGATGGCGGAGAGAATCAAACGGTCTAAAGTCTGGTTACATTTCACTCGATTGGATGCAGACAATGCTCGTTGCAACAAGTGCAACAAGATTTTTGCTTGTAAGAGCGGAAACACAAGTAATCTAGCAAAACATCTTTCTAATGTGCAGACAGAAAAATGCTAAGTTTTCGACTGCCTAGCTAATAGTTCATCATCCACGTCCTTAGGAACGTATTTTAGCCTAGCAGTCTTCCTAAATAAGACCAACATAAACATTGCATAAAGTTTCTTTAAATTAGTATGTTATAATTTAATAAACACACATCACATAAAAAAGTAGCCTACATTTAAATCAGCAGTAGCCTAAATAAATCTTAAACATTAAAAATGCTTTCACAGTACTGCATTTAAAATGGATGAATAATAATAAATTATGCTTAAGTCAAGTCAGCTTTATTTATATAGCGCTTTTTACAATTTTCATTGTTACAAAGCAGCTGTACAAGAAAAAATGACTATAAGTAAAACATAAAAGGTTATGGAATTCAAAACACAGGTCAAATATCAGACACACAATAAATTCCTATATGCAGTGTTAATTAAATAAGACTAACAAATTCTAGCAGCCCCCCCGGCCAGGCAAAACAGTGCAAAACAGTATGCAAACGGTGGCGAGGAACCCAAAACTCCATTGGAGGAGAAAAAAAACCTCGGAGGGAAACCAGGCCTAACCAGGGGATTCCAGTTCCCCTCTGGCAAAAACTGCAGCCTCTGCACAAGCTCAACAGTGCTTGCACAACAAGGCGAAAATAAAAAAATTAGATTTAAAATTATCATTAATAATCTAATAGTGGCTGAAGTTTTGTAGGGACGTCACTTCCTTCGTCCAGCATTTGTCAGGTCTAGGAATGGATTGCGCCCTGCCCGCTCCGCTCTTGTAACCTTGGAACAATGAGACAAGACTGGCTGAGAGTAGAGTACTGTTCTGCACTCTTTGATGCAACAAATGCATCAGTTGTTATTGGAATTAAGAAATTATAAAGTAGAGCTTACCTAAAAATGGATTTGTAGTGATGAAATAAGATATGTTATGTCAGTAAAGAATGTTTTAAATAGTGAAAACAACTCCAGCTTTAGTTTCGTCTTTCATAAAAAAACACAACAAAGAGTACCGCTAAGAGTACCGGATCGATAAGTGGTATCAATGAAAGTAGTAATACCGTTACAACCTTAACGATACCCATCCCTACGTAACAGACTATTATATTTGTAATTACGCGAAATAGAGATGAAAGTAAACCTAGAGAATTCTGCATTCTTGCAGTCAATCTAAATGGTGCTTCAGACATCTCCGATCATCTGAGATGTCTGAGGTCATTTGGATGGTTTACAAGGCAACATTCTTGTAAACTGCCCTGAAGCTCATCATGTATCACCCAAAGGCTTGCAAAAGCTGAAAGCAGTTTGGACTTTTTACAGTGAGGCTAGAAACAGCATTGCTTATTGCAGATAATTTATATTAGGTAAATATTGACCTGCCAACTAGTCAACTTTTATTTGATGTAATGGAATTCTATGTAATGGATAAGTTGTTCAAATATATGAATGGGTATGTCCAAATCCCTGATGAGAATTATGGGGCCTGTTCACTGTGTCACAACATAGCTATCCTCTGCACTCTTTCTCTTTTGACCTATTTTTAGTTCATGTTTGTATGGCATATAGAATAAAAATTGCAGAGTTGACCTGATGGTTTTCTCGCTCTTTTGCAGGCAGTTGTGTGAAGTGCAGGAAAGCCGTTTATGGAGCCAATCGGGCGTGTCAGGCCATGGGCAGTTTGTACCATGACAGTTGCTTCACCTGTAGCGCTTGCAGTAAGTATACACACCCATCAAATGCTGTATTGAGAGTAATGGAGTTGTTTGTTGCTAATATTTGCATTTGTTACTGGATGTGTTATACATATGTATGTTTGTGAGTGGACTGTCTTATTGTAAAGTGACAAGTTTTGAATAACAGGACTGGATTTCAAGTGTACTGCTATGTCTGAGTTTGCTTATAATACCAGGGCTCATGGTGAGGTTTAGATAAACCTTAATTCCTGGCATTTATCGAGTCTTGTTTCCTAACACTTTATTTAGCTCAGCTGTGGCCCCTGGGAATGAGAACTATTTGAAGGAAAATGTGCATTCCTGAACCGCTCCTCTGCATGACTGCCTTTGACCTGCAACATCAGAGTCTGCAACGACTCTTTTGTTCTGTGTGTGTGTCCAGAGTCCTGTTATGAGTGCAGTTAATGTGTCAGCGTGTGTGTCCAGTCCACCTGTTTACATGGGTTAAAAGACTAAAGATAGTGAGAATACACAGCGCATAGTTTTGCTGGAGAGAGCGTTTATCCTGCTGGAGAGGAATGTTGAGGAGCATGTGACTGAGGTGGGTTAACGGATTGGATGAGAGGATGGAGGTATGTCCGATGTGTTTTGTCAGCTGGAGCCGGTGGGGTAAAGAGACAAACAGGTGTTCGATTTCTTAGGCCAGAAACAAACTGTAACCAAGTACGCCAACACGAAGGCTTGGGCAACGCATTGCAAACTTGTAGTTCATTAACTACTGCAGCTGTAACATGACTCAATATTTAAGTTTTACCTATAACCTAATATTTAAGTATTACCTATAAGGCAGCTAACTACCGAAATGTTGTCTATATCGCTGTTTGCAACATTGAATTGCAGAAATCGTACCTGACAGCTCAACTTATAAATCAATCTCTCAGTATTATCTACAGTATGAAAAGTGTTCAAATGCTAACTTAAACTTGAATGTTCAAGACTCATAAATAACATTAATCCCTACTAGAAAAGCCCATATATGGTACAAGAGAACAAAAAAAGTGGGGGAAGGCGAAGCATCCATGTGACCTAAAGTCTCAACAGGCCGTAAGGAAATTCTTTAAGATCTCTTTTTCCATCATTGGACCTCGGAGAGTTGCACAGGAAGTGATATAAGCTGCTGCGCAAGCTAGTGGGGAGTCAAATGTGCTTAGTCTTTTTATTATAGATAAGCCTTTGTGTGTTTCTTACTGACACCAGCTCCTGGAAATCCATGTTGTTATGAGACATATCCAGTTGTTACCTTCTGTTCCACAGACTCACCAATTCTTTATCTCTTGTGAAAAATCAGGACTTGCCTTCTGAACTCATGTTTGGTGGGCTCTCTGTTAAGTCTTAGTGTTTGGCAGTGAATACAGCAGTGGTTTGTGTGAGGGAACAGAGCGCTCGTTGTTTAAGAGCTGTTAGGAGGGCAGCTTTGTTCATGACCCAGTCCCAATGCTCTCATTATCAGATCCAGTAGGGATACCCCGACTTTTAGATGGTGTTTAAAGGTTTTTAGTGCAACTACAATCGGTTGGTGTGTTTGATCAAAAATGTGGAATATTTCAACTTTTCAAACCAAATAAGCTTCTTAACATTTAGAAAAACTTGATACAACGCTTTCATTACCTCCATCTCACCATTTTGGGTAAGAGCAAATATGGGGTGGTGCGTGGGTGCTGAAAAAGCTGTGGACACATTCTCGTGGAAAAACTTGCTTTGGATCAATCATTGCGCCCAGTGTAAAAAGCTAAATAGCTGTCGTTGTAACACAACAGCTGATCCCTATGATCTTTTTTCCTTTGGTGTGGAAGGGCCTTTAAACCCCCGTATAGGATACAACAAAACAATAAAAAATCAGTGGTTGCTCCCTGATATCCTCTGAGATGTTTTTCTCATCTCCCTGGAGAAGGATTACCTCCTGGTTAACATCTGCTAACATTCCTGTGATTGGCGTCTGTTACATCTGTTATAATTGTATTGACTTTGTGTGTCTTCACCAAAACCGTTTTGGCCAGCTGTGGTTGTGATTTGTGTACCTGAGACTTAGGTATTTGAAGCATCTGGCTGAGCACTCATTTTTCCAGTCGTAGAATAAACCCTTCAGATTGCCAGCAGACTCATTTGCCCCTCTGACAAGCATTTTGTTTAGGTTGAGTATGTTCCAATATATGATGACAGTAACATGAAGGCTTTCATTGACTTTACAGAGGCTTATAAGAAGGGATGGACCGATACCAGTACTCGGGTCTCAGTCCGATATTGTGCTCATGTACTCGTACTCGTAAAACTTCCCGTATACCACCTTATGGCAACGCATCTTCTGATGCGGCGTCACGCGGAAAGTCATAAAATTCCCCGCGCACACCACCAAGCGAAAAGAGGTCACGCGATCTCAACATGCAAGACCGCGTTGATGTATTGAGCCGTTTGGAGTTATTTTAAGATGATGATAAAAGTAGAGAAGACTGCAAACTATGCTCTGCTAAATTGTCAAAAGGAGGGGTGAGAAATAGCTCCTTTAACACAAGCAATTTGATTAAACATCTAAAGAACCAGCATAACGCCGGGTTCAAAGAGTTTGCTAATGCTAGCACCTTGAAACTGCAATAACCAACTTTGCAGCAAACGCTGGAGAAGCGAGAGAAAATTTCCAGAGACAAACCCCGGTCAGTAAAAGTACAGTACAGAGGATCAACATTAACACTGTTCACGTGCTTGTCCGTAAGACATGAATGACAGATTTAAAATCAGTAAAAAAAACGGCAAGCACCCAAATGTACTACTTGTACTTGTACTTGGTCTCAAAAAAAGTGGCATAGGTGCATCCCTACTTATAAGGGTTAACTACATCAGCCTGAAAGACTGAAATGGGAGGAATGTTGCCCTTTCCTGTGGGACAGGGGCTGTTTGAATGAGAAGATTTGTTCGTCTGTCTGTTGAGGTAAAAAGCCCAAAACAGCTCCGATTGGGACAGGAAGTTCTCACCGTGTGCTGAAAAACAGTATCTGGGCCCCACATGTCCTTGTGTCCTTACAGAGTGCTAACAGTTTCTTGCTATGTCGGCTCATTGAATTCAATCAAACCTTTCTCATGTGCCCTTGATTTTATTTTAACCTCTTTTATTGAATTTATTATATTCTTTTAGTTAATTAAGTTTTCATCCAAAAGGATTCATGCCAAGGAAATGTTGCATAGCCATACAGAATAAATCCTGCACGCTTTTGCTTATCAAGCCAAGTAAAGTCATGTGCTGCGTTTGATGTGACAGTCACATTTTGCATGTTAACACGATTACTTTACGCAAATCTGTCAAACCAGTTTTGACATCAAGACCAGAGAAAACCAATGACTTGAAAATGTAAAGTTTTTGTTGTTTAGTTTTTGATACAACTAATAACCGCAGTAATGTTTGTTGATACATTAAAATGACTTATTTTTCACAGCCTCACTTATTTAAAGATGCTGTACAGTTTCTGTTTGAATTTTAATAGTTGATAATAAACGTTGTTGTTTATGTTCTTTGCAGGTCGAAAGCTGCGGGGAAAAGCGTTTTACTACGTCTGTGGAAAAGTATTTTGTGAAGAGGACTTCCTGGTATGCTGTCTTCTATTCTTATTTTATGGAATTGGCATGTTTGAAGTCATGGGAGTGTAAATCATAGTGGCCCCCGTATCTGAAGTATGTTTAAAGAGATTATGGGTTGTGTGTGTGGCAGAAATTAACTGTAACAAAACGCATTGACAGAGTTAAACCAATGAGATGATCCGTTACTTGGCTAAACTTGTCTCTCCAATATTTTGAATTTAGACTTTGAATCTCAACAGCTAGATGTCAATGTCCCATACGGTTTCTTTAAATGCCACCAAACTACAGGACCCATTCAACAAATTGTTTACTTCATAAAATGATCATAAAACAAAATTCAACAAATCGTTTATTCAATACAATTATAAAATAATAATATAAATTATTATTAACGTAAATTAATAACATAAATTAAATATAAATTGTTATATTAAGACACTAGCCAAACACAGACCAGAAGTTAACTGCAGTCCAGACACGCACGACTTATGTAACGGTCTATAGATGGCTTCTACGGCAACATACACAAACGTAACTTTGGGTCTACTTTTTCATATCGAAAGATTGCCAAAAAGTGTCATAATTTACCTCAGTTTGTGCTAGACAGTCAATGATACAGGTGTTATAATTCATCTGTTGTACTGCCCCATTTAGCTTAAGCTTGTACAATAAGATGCTTTTAAGTATCCTGCTCTTTTTGTATACAGGTTAATGAAAGTACAGTTTTATCTTGGCTTGTATTGTGGGTTGCATTTCCTGAAACCTTCGTATCGCTGGGTCGATTTTAAGAATATGTCACTACCACTCTTAAGGTATAATTTAAGAATGACATGGCGTTTAGAAGGTTTCGGGAAACACAGCCCAGGTGGTTGGGTAAAATGAGGTGAAACGGTCCAGCTCCAGTCATTCCCATTGTGTGTCTCAGCTGCTGCTATTAAAATAAAGTGATTATGTCTGAGATGTTAATGTTGTGTGGGCTATGGAAACTGAAGTTATGGAAAGGAATTAACATTGTTTTAAGCAGTAAACCCTTCTGTCCTTGTCTTTTGTAGTATTCTGGGTTCCAGCAGTCTGCTGATAAATGTAACTTGTGTGGACATTTAATCATGGATATGGTGAGTCTGATGTACCGCACCCTGCATTAGTCACCTCACACCGCAGCAATTTCATGAACTGGGTTAAATTCTTACTGAAACCTCCTGACAGTTAAGTGCTCTTTAAAGCCACGTACAGTGCCAGTCATTCTGTATATTTTATACCCTTGAGTGAATTGTTTGTAATTTACAAAGCGAAGGCTGATGGTTGAATCCTTGTACTCATTTATTTGTTTAAAATGATAAGTTAGATTGAACAGACAGTAAAGGGAATTTGCCTGTGTGGCACTGGAAGTTTACTTAATAGACTGTATTGATTTGTTTGGTCACATCTCTTTTTTAGCACATTTCATCTAAATATAGTTATTATAAAAAATAAGTGGGTATAGTAGGGTACAACTGGATGTATATGAGTTTTTCTCAAGCACACATTCCAGTTTCCTCTCATAGAGTCATTTGACATGAGCACACAAGACATACCCACATATACACAAACTTTTGTGTTAACAGCATTGTTTAAGAGACCATGTAGTGTTTCCTCACATAGCACTTCACATATTGCCCTAAGGAGTCTTAAGAGGTTTAAGAGGAAATGAATATCTAGTGGTCATCATGCAGTTATTAAAAGCAAAAGTTGAACATTCATAATTTTCACAATACAAACAGGAATGGGTTTGTATTGAATGTTTTTATTAATTATGCATGCGCACACATACGTACATGCATTAAGATTATGCCGCTGTTAATTGTGTCTTGTTTGGCAGCACATTAGCATGTTTTTCCCCTCAGATCCTTCAGGCGCTGGGGAAGTCTTACCACCCAGGCTGCTTCCGCTGCGCCATCTGTAATGAGAGTTTGGATGGAGTGCCTTTTACTGTAGACACAGAGAACAAGATCTACTGTGTCAAAGACTATCACAGGTGGGTACAGAACCGTATATTGTTTAACCAAAGCTTCAAATTGTGTGTGTTAGAATCTGGGCTTGTACAATTACTTAAATCTAACTGACTTTTCTTAGGAAAAGTAGTAACTATACATAATTGATGCACGTAAATTGTTGATTCTTTACTGTCCAGCACTATGTTATGTCTTTTAAAGACCTTGTCTTTCCACTCCAGAAGGACAACACTGATGAGAAGCAAATAACATTTATGAATTTAGTAATGTCTCTATTGGTGACAATTTTAGTAACAAATTTTAATAGAGAAATGTACAGCTGCCAAAACATTGTAAACAACATTTATTCCTTAAATGCCATTAAAGCACACTGTTCATGGCTGCTCTTCTGTACAGTTGTACCTTGGAAAGCAAAGATTGCCACCAGATCCATCAAGAAAAAAGTACATTTTTATTTTATGCCATGTGGACTATTCCCCAGAATTTCTTCCACAAGCATTTTCTTTGCAGAAGCTCTATGTAATGTGTGTGTGAATGCCTTGCTGCTCTCCAGATTCCTCTCATGCAGACTTTTCAGTGAACTGAATGAATTGAAAACCTCAGACAGTCAGTCAGGTGGTGACCATATGCAGATGAAATCAGTGCATGGAATCAAGCAACGCTGCCTCTTCACTCTTTCCATCTGGAGTTGAACTATTCTCAAGCTAATTGAAAAGCCAAAATCTACAGTCTAGTCCAATAGCTCTCTGTCCCTTTTCCATCCACCATTTACTTTCCAAGTCACTGGCTTCTGAAAGTATTTGTCTGAACGTCATTACGTTTCTTAGGTTTTAAATGATATACTTTTAGATGCAAAGTGTTTACTACCCTTTGCAATTGTCAGAATTAAGTGGTATTTATTTATAGTTATTGTGATAAACTACACCTAAATGTTTGATATATTTTAAAAAACTAATAGCTGTGTGAGATCATGACCCTTGCTTTAATATTTAGTGATTTAATGCAACATTTTGGAGATGTTATTAAACTTGTTCTGCTCATCTTTTCACGTATGGACGTTGGTTAAGAAACCTTTTTTATGGATTTTGTTTTCTTCTCATTTTTAGAGTTCTTGCGCCAAAATGTGCAGCCTGTAATCAGCCAATTCTGCCCTCCGAGGTGAGACACTTTTTAAGACTTGCACTGTGTAAGATTCTGCTGGTATGATTGTGAAAGCCACTCAGCAGAACTGGAGGAAATAACTCGGGGTTGGAAAGCATTCATATGTCCTTAAATCAGGTTGCCTTGTATTTGAGCCACGTGTCGCAGTCATACAACACTGCGTGGCCTTTTTAAAACACTTGTTGCTTATTCTGGTTTTATTCTTGTGTGCATTAATTGACCAAATAAAGCACATTACTGAGACCTTTACAACCTCACTGACAAACTATCCAGAACATGAAGGTCAACATTTAAGGCATTTAGGTGAGATTCATTCTGTAAGCGGTGAAAAAGAGACCGATGGCTGTTTATTCAGGGCGTTTGTCATTTGTTAAACCAAGAGAGATCTCGCCACCAGTCTCAAATTAGAAATGAGCCTAAAGGTATGCAGCGATTTATTTTAGAGCAAGTTAACCGTAACTCACACGCAAGTGCTTATGAAAATCTAAGGCTGTGTTTATATTTGTCATTAACATGCGATCTTTGTGATCCGGACAAGCAGACCGGATCTTCAGACAATCAGGACACCACGCTTTTTCACTTGTGTAACCCTGCGGGTTAAAAATAGCCCCGCTGCAGGGAGAGATTTCACAGAACACGTCTAACAGGGAGGATGAGCATGTTACAGTGTTTAGACTATTAAAATGATTAATGAACTTATTAGTGAAAGTATAAGCAGAGGATGTATATCAAATTACACAAGGTTTTGAACTTGACTCTAAAATAATTACATGTGTTTAAAAGCACAGTTAAAGGTCCCATTATCCGTTTGATAACATTCTTTTCAACCTTTAGTTCACGAGTAATGTTGCTGTTAGAGCCTAAACAATACCTGCAAAAAGTTCAAAGTTCAGTGCCAAGCGAGATTTTATCTTTAACAGAAATCGCTTGTCAACCAATACAGAGAACGGCTGGAATCGGACTACAGCCCTCTACTTCCCGGGTACATGATGTCACTATTCCGAGTGCTTTTAATAACCTCCGCCCGAAGGAATACGCCAAAAAAGGAGCAAGGCCTTCCTTAGAGAAGAGTAAGGGCTGCTGGAGTAGTGTTTGGTTATTACTATGCATCATTCCGGAACAAGAGTAAACTTTCCGCTGCACTTGTCGACTACCTCTGGATCAGGACACGCGTTTACACTTGTCTTTTCAATGTGTATGTGGATGGACAACAGGGTGCATGTTAATGACAAACGTAACGCAGCCTAAGATAAATTTAAAAGGGGATAGTAGAAGAAGATTATCGTTTGTTTTAGATGGGATGTGTATACACGATTTCAGGTTCAAAAACGCTGTGTTTTCCACATACCGTGCATGTCCTCTTTGCCCCGCCTTTTACAAAGCTCATCGCTCTGGTAAACTGGCCAATCACAGCACACCTCGCTTTTCAATGCTTAGCGATTGGTCAAATACTGCAAGCATGTGACGGAAATGAAACACCTCTTACCATATTTGGAACATCAGCTTCAAAAGCAATTGTACTGTCAGGTACGCCCACCTTACTTGCATTTACATTTGGGCGGTCTTAGTCAAATCATACCACATAACACACCAAGACACAGAAAAACACGTATATTCGTGCCATATGACCCCTTTAAAGAACAAACTGATCATTGAAATGAGTCTGACCACTGCGTGTTCCTTTTAACACTCGCCTTTTACCCTTTTAGGGATCAGATGAAACCATCAGAGTAGTCTCAATGGACAAGGACTATCACGTGAAGTGCTATCATTGTGAGGTGAGTTTAGTGACGACAATACAACAGTCAGAACACAACATACAATTAATTAATTTAATGTCATGAGTTAAAGTAAAGAAGTCTTTGTTTGTGAATCAGCAGTTCCCCAGGGGCTTTTGAAGTACTTGCATGCCTTGACGAGATGCCAGCAAACATTCACCGACAAATACTTTGATCTGTAATGTTAATGTGTACCGTGTGTTCTCTCAGGACTGTCAGATGGAGTTGAATGATGAGGAGGGTCACCGCTGCTATCCTCTGGATGGACACTTGCTCTGTCACGCTTGTCACCTCAAACACGTGAAGCCTGTTTCCCCTCCGACTGCTGCGAACAACTACCACAGTCAGTTTTAAAGATCTGATGCCCCCTTGTGGCTATTCAGAGACAACATCATTACCAAAGTTACTTCATTACATTACCAAACATTTTAAATGACAAAATGTGCATTTGTGAGATCATTTTGCATTTCTGTATTTTAAGAACCTTTTTGTGTTTATCACATTGTTATTGTATTAATTTGGTTGTAGACTGGTTTCAAATGGAAATAATTTATCCACAGCTGTATGAAATGCTTAAGTTCAACAGTGAGTGAAAGAGAAAGAACTAGGAGTACTTATCTAAATTTCTGCTTGAATTGTATGTTGGTATGCGTTTTAGTCCCATTTAGCACTTGCCAAATGTAATTTTTTATTCTGCTTACAAGTCATATCTATTTAAATTTGTTATTCTTTTAAAGTCATTTATTCATTTTATTTGCCCACTGCTTTTATATATATTATATTATAATATATTTCCAATGCTAGAAAATTGAGTTTACCAGGTTCAGTAGATTAATTCTGTAAATGTTGGTGGGTTCAAATTTCTTTCACGTAACACAAAAAAAGAGATATTATTAAGGCCTAATGTTACCGCAACATGTCTCGCATATAGTTACAATGTTAGAGATTTAGTAAATTATTTATTTACCTTTTGTTTCTTAAGATGAAGTTTTTACAGATGAGGCAATTGTTTTGTTTGTACGGATTTACTGGCTTTCTCATGTCTTTCAGTATTAGATATTTATCCATCTACTTTTATTGAAAAAGCAGGATGGGAGAGATTATTTTGCATTTTGTGTTAGGATTCCTTTAAACTGAAATTCTTGAAATTGAAAATCTTCTCTTTCTATATTGGCTATTAAATATTGAAATAATTCCAGCTTGAATATGCGGTGCTGTGTGCTCTGTCATTTGAGTCATACATCTCTGTACAGGTGTACACGTTTTCTTATAACATACACATGCATGTTATATTTTGGAAGCGTCAGATTTACTATTTTATTTTTACATTGTAATAAAGAGTGAACATCCCTAAAGAGTATTTTTACACACTTGCTACTTTGTTGTTTTTGCACACCTCAATTTCAACATTTCAATGTGATTTGATGGCTTTTGTTTTAGCTTTTAATGTCTTAACATTATCAGTATGGGATCATATCCTCAGATCTTGTTGGGTTAAGATAGAATTACAATGATTTCATTAAAATCGTGCGGATCGTTTTCGTGTCCCATAAAATTGTTACAGTGGTTATTTTTTTATTTAACACACATTTTTATAGGAAAGCTCTGCGAACTTAACTGGTTGTGTAAGATAAGGGAGACAAATGAGACAAAATGCTAAATGCCGTGGGTCCCTAGTCCCCAAAATGTTGGGCACATTTCGTTTTGAAAGATATCACTGCTACTGAATTCCTTTTTTTACACATTATGTGGGATTTTTTCAAAGGCACAGCAAAGTCATACAGCTTAATATTTGTTCAAATCTTAAAGCCTAGTTGGTCACATCCCCTAATGTGTAATGTGGAAGTGGGAAAATATGAGTTCTTATGATTGTTAACCTTTATTTTTACACAAAAAAAACACATAAATAGACACTTGGGGGTGTGGCCCCAGACTAAGCGCATATATCTAAAAACAGTTTGCACTGACATGTATAAAAGAAACAAAGTGCCATCGTTTTGTCTCAGTAATGCCTGTTTAACTGAGACGTAGTACGGTCTTAATCCCATCCGGGAAACGGCGCCTTTACGTCTAACACTTCACCAATCTTTAGAGGTTATAAAAAGAGTATTTCAGTTGTACATACATTAAATTCTACACGTTTTATTCTACATTGCACTGTTCAATGGTTCATTTTGAAATGTTTTCAATATAGTGACAGAAACGGCATTAACTGCGATCCTCTACTGTTATACTTAACTTCACGGGTAATATTTTCAGAGGAAAACATGTACAGCTGCTACACAAGAATGGAAAGATCCTCTCATTAAATGTGGTTGTGAAAGTTTGCAGGATCGTGTTGGTTGCAGCATCAGAGAATAACACACATCCTCTGTTAAAGTCTAACAGCATTCTGATCATGTGAAAACTCTGTTTAACAGCTAAAGGCCTGCGGGCCTGCAGTGGTGACTGTGACGTGTACTGACCATCCATATAGCGCACACGCCACACTCCAGCATTAAAGAAATCCTCTCCTTTTCTCTGGTTCGATGCTGTGGTTACTCCGACAGACCAGCATGTATTGTCTCCTAACTCTACATCCCAGCTGTGTATTCCAGAATCAAAGCCTTCAGAGCCCAGCACACAGAAATAATTGTCAAATCTCTCTGGATTATCCGGATGGTGTTGTCCGTCAGTGCTGTATTTAACACTGGTCAGATCATCAGATAGAACAAGAAGAGGATTTGCGGTGTTGGGGTCCAGGGTGACAGGACCTTAAGGAAATACAGGGTGCTAATATAAGTCAAAATATTACAGTTTGAACACAAACCTCCACACACATTACAGCTGTCTGATTACATTATACAGTAAATAATAGCAGTGTGTTAAAAAACAGTGAGTAAAGATCAAGATCCTTATAATCACTTTTATTTCAATTAACAAATGCATTGGGAACTATGCACGTTTTATTCTAAATCAAAACATGAAGAAATAGGTATTATATCAAATATTTTGTTATTACGCTACTCTAAAGTGATGAAAAGGGAATGTTAGGCTGTTCAAAAAAATAGCAGTGTCTGCATTTTCTTTACAAAGTAAAACATTTACTGTACAAAATGAAATTGAAAGCCACGGTTTCTGAGAACGGCTTCACATCTGTGTTGCATGGAGTCGACCAACTTCTGGCACCTGCGAACAGGTATTCCATTAAGGATGACTGCACTGCACACTACAATTCCTCTGCATTTCTTGGTTTCGCCTCAGAAACAGTGTTTTTGATGTCACCCCACAAGTTTTCTATTGGATTAAGGTCTGGAGATTGGGGTGACCACTTCATAACGTTCATCTTGTTGGTCTCGACACCACGAGAGACATCCCCATATCATGAAGCTTGCGCCGCCATGCATCACTGTCTTCACGGTGTGCTGTGGCTTGAATTCAGTGTTTGGGGGTCGTCTGACAAACTGTCTTCGACCCCAAGACCCATAAAGAACAATCTTGATTTCATCAGTCCACAAAATATTACGCCATTTCTCTTTAGGCCAGTAAATGTGTTCTTTGACAAATTGTAACCTCCTCAGCACATGTTGTTTTTTCAACAATGGGACTTTAGGGGGGCTTCATCCCGATAGCTTGGCTTCACATAGGTGTATTCCAATTATTACAGTACTCACAGGTAACATCAGACTTTCTTTGATCACCCTGGAGCTGATCCTTGGATGAATCTTTGCCATTTTGGCTATTCTTCGATCCATTCGAATCGTCGTTTTCCACTTTCTTCCATGACTTTTTGGTTTTGGTTGCCTTTTTAATATATTTGATATCATTTTAGCTGAGCAGCCTATCATTTTCTGCACTTCTTCATGTGTTTTTCCCTCTCTAATAAATGTTTTAATCAAAGTTGCTGTTCTTGTGAACAATGTCTGGAACGACCCATTTTACTCAGATTTTCAGGGAGATATGCACAGTACAACATTCGTCCTTAAATAAGGGCCACTTGTTTGACACCAGTTTTTCCACAGAATGAAAATACTCTCTAATGAAACTCCACACTGCTATTATTTTGAACACGTCCTTTTCAATAAATGATTCAATTACAAAGAATTAGCAGCATGCATGTCATGACTGTTGGGTCTGTTGTTTTCTGTTACTACTACACCTACTAGTGAAATATTTGCCATATAGAAATATAATTTCTACCAAAAACACTGATTGATCTGGTTAGTGATGTTGGACTTATTGAAATATAAAACCCACTGAATTGAACGATCTTCTGCATCTTCTCCCAGACTTTGAACTTCAAGTTTCCCAGATGTTCTGCCGCATTGATCAAAGCTCCAGGAAGCACCTCTGCACTCGGTTGTGTGTTCTGGGTTCTGGAAAAAAAATATAATAAAACAGAACTCGTTCTGTCACAACCTTCAAAAAAATGACTTAAAACGCATCTCTTCTGTGAATACTTGACAGATAAATGAGAGAAAAAACAAACCCTCACTCTTCTCTCAACAGGTAGTGGTCTAGCTTTTGTTGAAACTAGTAACCTATCGTACTATTGCTCTTTTAGGACATATCGCTTATTGCTCCCTGAACTCTTTGTAAGTCGCTTTGGATAAAAGCGTCAGCTAAATGACTAAATGTAAATGTGAGAACTGAACACATAGCAGAGATATGACAGCGAGCCCACTTACCTTACTGAAAAGCTGTAACGCTGCAAAACAAGAATAAAATTAAGAAAAGTTCTCCTTAAGTAATAAAGTTATGATCTTGCAAATATAAAAAAAAGAGATGGGTTCTAACTTGTAGAAAGTCCATGTCTGCGGTGGCTAAATCCTCCTGAATATTTTGGATTTTCTGTGAAAGAGATTGTATTTCTCTGTCTATTATCTCAATCTTCTCTTTGATCACATGACTCTTTTGGTCCTCCTCTTCTCTCAGTGCAGAAACTCTGAGCATCTCTTCCTCTTGCAGAAACTGGTGAAGCTTCTCAAAGTCCTCACATATGCATCTCGCAGTGTTTTCAGCCTGAATCTGAATTTGGAAACAAAATTGTTCTTAAAACGTCTAGGCCCGGTTTCACGGACACGTCTTAGCTTAAACCAGGACTCATTCACCTAAGTCTGGGTCTAGCCTTAAGCCTTGTCCGTGAAACGGGGCCCTAGATTTCTTAATTTATTCTATGTTAAAATGTTTTAATATGGCACATCTCACTTTTATGTGTTGCGCTGTGTCATCAAATGTTTGTTTTATTTCCCTGAAGCTCTTCAGTTGCTCCTGTAAACATTTCAGGGCAGTCTTCAATTCATCCTGAAATAAGTTGATACATAACATTAGACAACATAAACTTGATGTTTGTTAAGTCAGTTTTTTAAAAGGTTAAAATCTGCAATTTGCGATCTTAACACCGTGTCTACACCGGACGCGACAGGCGCGGGATTGTCGCGCTGCATCTATGGTGAACAAAGTGTTAAATTATAATAGGTTCTAATGCGTTCCATTGTCTTTTGTTGCGCCGTGCTGCACCCGGTGTAGACAGTGTTAGGTCTAAGTGATGAAATACATTTTTTTCTCTCTATCCACAACTAAAACTGTGCCAGTCTGGACAGACTTAAAACGCTTTTACCTTTAGAAGTGGTGCAGCTTCCTCGACAGGTCTGAATTTGTGATCGAGATGCGTCGCTGAATCTCTGCACACTAAACACACAGGACGTCTGTCATCCAGACAGAAGAGTTTGAGTCTCTCTTTGTGCACAGTGCAGATCATCTCTGCCCCTGATGATTTCGTTTCTTGATTTTTCTCCTGCAGCACTGAATCGCACAGATTCCGCAATGACAGATTACAGAGTGGCTCAGATCCTTTGAATCTTTTCCTGCAAACGGGACATTCCTGAAATCCTTTAATGCTCCAGAACTGTTGTAAACAAGCTCTACAAATACTGTGACTACATATCATTACTACAGGATCTCTAAAGATGTCACAGCAAACAGGACACGTCAGGTCCTCCTCTGATATTAAATTCCGAAAAGCCATTTTTATGGTTGAAAATTTACGACTATGAAGTTTGTTATTAAATATCCTGGATATGGCTGTTCTGTTCAGAACTCTGTCTCTATAAAAAATGTCCGATCTGCTCCTTGTCCACGTTGAAAGTTAATGATTACCTCAGAACGCCTATTCAAAAACAATGAGAGAGTGTTTGAGGAACAAAGGGCACTCTGAGGCAAGTCTAGTAAACACTGGAGATTAGAAACAGATGTTCAACGATAATGTGAAGTCTGAGATCGAGGAAGTAGATCACACTGACTTTCTATTTTAATTAGTATACAGAATGGGTAAAAGATTCATTTCTTGACATTACCTTTTTAAATTATGTTAATATTAAATATTTACCCAATATTATGAATTCAGTGATACTTTCATCCTGAAATGATAATGACGTGAAGCGGAGGGTCTTGTGTCACACTGAAGGGGCTTATTTCGCCAAAAGCTGATTGGCTGCCCCCATACGTGTACTGTCCAATGGCAGATTTTACTCTATTGACAAATGAATAAAGAAAAGCATTTGGCAAAACGACAAAGAAAAGCATTTGGCAAATAGTGAGAGAAAAGCATTTGGCAAATGTGCATTTAAAATAATCAATTCATAACATTGTTACTGTTTTATTTTTTAAGTTTTGAAGCACGTATTAAATAAACAGTTTTACATGTATCTTTTTATTTATACACTATATTTAATTCAATGTTTTATTGTTCAATTAAACTACATTTTAAAACACAAATTAAATAAACCTTTTGAAATAAGTCTAAATTTCTCAATGTTATTTTTTTTATTTTAATTGTTAAAATGATCAGATGATTCGTCATTTTATTTCTAATCTGCACTCCCGGTCCATTATATTTTAAAGCAACTGCAAAATAAAGTTCATTAAAAATGAAAAATGAAATGTCATTTTACTGAAATGACAGTATACTGTCATTCCCTCAATACAGTACTAAAATAGTATCTTGGCTTCATAATAAATTGCCGTCACGTGTAAAACAGATAGATCTTTAGTTCGTCTGTTTTTTTCTATGGCGTTGTGTTCGTTTACTATCATGTCCTTTTGAATTTTTTCTTCAGCTAGTTTATCTTATCTGTCCTTTTATGGACATATGTGGACCGTGTAACATAACAGCACTTATATCAGAGACTCTTTGGATCTCAGACGCATCTCAGGGAAGTTCGCAATGGCCTGTGTTTTGAAGATCATTCTCCTCAACATTTTTATTGTCAATGGTGGATGCAAGGTTTTGACAGGTGCGTCTTCAAAAATATCGGCATGTTCAATTGCAAAGTATATTTAACAAATACCATTTACTTGCATGATTCAAATCTATTTGCGTAGCAGAATTCTGATCCTAGCAAGGATCCGTAATTGTGGTATATCTCAAACTATCTGGACATTTTTAAATATTAAGACAAGGCTTACTACAGAGTATCACCTTCATCCAATCTTTCTCTTGGTAAGAGTCTTATGTTTTAAAATGTTTTAAATAAAAGAGCTGTTATAAGATCAGTCTTAACCATGGCATCATGGGGCTTATTACTTTAATACCCAATGTTTTTAGATTCACGTCGCAGATCGTGTGATGTGTCATGATCTTATAAGATTACTGAAATGAGAGTAGATATGAGGGCAGTATGGAGGTTAAATATAAACACATTATGCAACGACTGCTAGTCTGCAACAGCACTACCAACATGGTTTAGTGACAAGAAGTTTCTACAGTTCGATTCGATGGTTTAAAGGACCGAGGGGAAGAAACAGAATGACAGAATGACTTCCACTATTTTGAACATTAGAAATCAACTAGCAAAATGTTAAAAAAGGGAATGACTTGCTCATAAAATTAAAACCACAAATAGAAAAAGAAAACACTTCCCCAAGCTGTAAGCAACTGAACGTATGTTTAACGTGTTTCTTGTTCACCTCAGGTTATTTCTGGCACATCACAGACCTCCACTGGGATCCCTCTTATGATTTCGGGAATGAGAACTCTGCGTCTGTTTGTACCTCTAGTGGAGATCGTCCAACCCCCAATGCAGGAAAGTTTGGAGACTATCTATGTGACTCATCATGGGCTCTTATAAACTCATCAATACATGCCATGAAAGATATTCTGTCTGACCCTGACTTCATTGTGTGGACTGGGTATGTGTGTCAAAAGTCTAATTTTAAGACAAACCTTAACTTATGTCATAGAGTAACAAACTTTTTTAGTGCCTGTAGATTAATTCTGATAACAAGCAAAAGAAACCGAAACGAACCGTTACTTGGCTAAACTTGTCTCTCCAATATTTTTAATTTAGACTGCCATACCAAGCTCAACCGCTGGATGTCAATGTACCATACGCAGTCTTTAAACTACACAGAACCTGTTCAACAAATAGTTTAATAAAATGAACATACAACAATATTCAACAAATCGTTTATTTAATACAATTACATTACAATAAAACAATCATATTAAAGAGTATTAACATAAATGAAATCTTTTGACACTAGCCAAACAAAGACCGCCAACAGCATGCAGCCACGAACAACCAAAACAACGGCCAAACGAGGGCTGTAAACGCAGACAGTGGACCAATGAGATCATGACAGATAAAACAAGGGCACCAATTAGAACACGGAACAGGGAATTTACCTGCGAAACGTGACAATGATGGATTTCAAAATAAAAGTCATGACACCTTTTATTCATGATTAACATATTAGGTTTTCAACTAATATATGTTTTTATATTTAATTATTTATTTGAATCGTACATTTGTTTTGAATACCTTAGTAATGATTCAGAATGAGTAGGTGTGTAAAAATGATTGACCGATGTGCAGGTCGAACACAAGTCTTATCTTCCTTTCACAGGGACGACACGCCTCATGTGCCAGATGAACGTCTGGGTGAAGAATCCGTCCTGAGTATAATCGGCAACCTCACCCACATCATAAAAGCTCTGTTTCCTAGTATGTGTTACCATAAGTGATATATTGTACTGATACGGCTGTTTTGCTTTTTAATGAAATTCATTGTAGAATTGCATTTCTGTAGACACCAAAGTTTATTCTGCTCTGGGGAATCATGACTACCATCCAAAGAGTCAGATGCCCCCTGAACAAAACAACATTTATGAGCAAACCGCAAACCTGTGGCATGACTGGCTCAATCCTGCTTCTAAAGAAACCTTCAAAAGAGGTCATTATTCTCTATACAGTAAAAATCAGTCATTTATATTATATTATATTATATGCAAAGAGCAGATTTGAAAATGTGATAAAGAAGATTTGCGATGAAAAACTCAAAATTTTGTAATTGCTTTGTGTATGTATGTGTGTACACTTCACAGGTGGATATTACACAGAAAAGCTGCTGAATCAAATTGGTTTGAGAGTTGTGGTGCTAAACACAAACCTCTATTACGATCAGAACAAACTCACAGAAAACATGAAGGACCCTGCAGACCAGTTCAGCTGGGCTGATCAAGTCCTCAGTGATGCAGCCAAAAACAATGAAAAGGTTCCTATCTTTGCCTTGCAACATTTAAAAGTTCAGTTTTTGTCTACACATTGCACTTCCGTTGTTCTTTCTTCACAAGGTTTATCTTATCGGTCACGTGCCTCCTGGATTTTTTGAAAAGAAGCGACATAAGCCGTGGTTCAGGGAAGAGTTCAATAAGGGCTACATTGATCTTATCCAGAAGCATCATGCTGTGATACTGGGACAGTTCTTTGGTCACCATCACACTGACAGCTTCCGCATGTTCTACAACCCAAACGACGGTACTTTCACTTTCATTCCAAACTGAGAAGTCATTCTGTCACATTTAGAGCTTTTGTCAAGTCAACAGCATCACCATACACCATACTGAACATATTCTTTTATTAGAGAGTCCCCAAAAGCCTGGAGTCTTCTGGAAAGGTTTTCGACTAGTAGTTGAAACACGGCCAATGGGATATAATGGCATTGAAAACAAAGAATATTCAGTAAGGTCAGACATTGATGTTGAGCAATAAACGTACAGTCAGTATTTCATGTCACCCCAAAGGTGTTGGATAGTGAAGGTGAGCCTTGCGCATGCCAGTCAAGACATTTAAACCTTTTCTTTATCACAATTTCAATATTAAAGTCTCAGTGAATTTAAATATTACAATGCCTATTTCTTCATGAAGTATTCCAGCGTTTATTGTAAATAGTTATCAATATGGGTCATTTGCTTTTTAAAAGTAGTGTGCCCTCATAATCTTAAATTAAAATCTGAAAACTTCCATCCTGTAGTCATGCTGCGTACTGCATTCTGATGCCCCATGTTGAGAGGTCGGATAAACTACTTTGTTTGCCATTCCAGACGTTGAGGTAGCACACGCCAATCTCATATAAATCTTGAGTACCTATACAGTAGTATACGAGCTGCTGGAGGCAGGCAGGCAGGGGGCGGACGGAACTACAGCACAAGCACACAATACTTCATCGCATTATCCCTTTGTGTTGTTTACATAATGCACATAAGCGTTAACTGCCACCGAAACCAACACATATACTTGCAGTTTATGTCCAGTATCTTTTAGCACCGGGACCACGCCATCTATCAGTTTCAAACAATCTCCAAATCCAGCATTATATCCACCGTTTATATAACATCCATCACTGAAATGCCAATCTTGATAAGCAGGTCTTCCTATCACTTGTCGGTTGTGGCGTGGGCGGGCTATTTCTTTCGCCTTGCCGTGGGTGTCCTTTTCCAGGCCCAATAAAAGGAACAGGATCCCTGTTATGAAACAGGGATCCAGACTTATAAAAACTTTCCGAAACAAGTTAGGGTGCTGGGGGAGTGTATCAAGCACAGAAATACAATGTCATAAGTCCTACTCGTTTTTTAATAAGTTGACCGTGTTAAGCACGAGAAGTCAGCATGTTTAACAACAGTGGAAAGAAGTCAGAATGCATAAAATAACATGTTACCCCATCTTTAAGGTGGGAATCCGAGTTGTCTCGACTATGACTATCCATCTTAAATGACATATGTTAGACAACTTGACGACAAATATCAGATAACTAACTAGATCCTCACTAATATGAGATGACTTTCACAAGTTCATTAAAATCATTAACATCTTCTCCTGTCACAGGATCTCCAATAGGTGTAATGTTCCTGACCCCAGGAGTGACACCCTGGAAAACAACTCTGCCAGGCGTCGTGGATGGCGCAAATAATCCTGGCATTCGGGTGATTGAGTATGACACCAAAACCCTTCTGGTGAAGGTAAAGCAGTTCCTCAAATTTAGTATTTCCTCTTACAATTCTTCAATTTACTTTAATTTGCCGTTTTTGTGGTTGGTCTGCTCTGTTGAAATGTACAGGACGTCGTGACCTATTTCCTGAACCTGACCTACGCAAATGTTGCACGGTCCCGTTGGGAGAAGGAGTACCGCCTGACAGAAGCATTTCGCGTGCCAGATGCTTCTCCTGCCTCAATGCACCGCGTGATTGAGAGGATATCCAATGAGAAGTGTTACATGCAGAAATATTACGAGTTCAACTCCGTCAGTTACGACCTCACAGACTGCAACAGTGACTGTCGCATCGACCATGTTTGCTCAATGCGGGAAGTTGATTTTAAGGACTATGAGAAATGTATTTTAAAAGAAGGAGCATCAGCAACTGGCCCAATGCTGTTTACTTTGATTCTATCTCTGGTGTTGAGCTTATATGTTGGATGATAGCAGCTCATTGCTCAGAAAACTATAAATATGGAAGAGAATTCTGTGAAGACTTGAGTAAAGAATTTTGTAAATCAGATTTGCTCAGTGTTTATTTAGTGATCCATAAAATTTCATATTATTTAAGATATTCATATTATTAGTTTTGTTTATTTGTGATATGCAGACAAGATGTGCATATATGCAACTCATGCAGAGACATTTCACAGAATGCAAAATTTTTGTGGAAACAAAACTGTTTTTAAACATCGACTGAAATCTTTCAGCAATTCTTCTTATTTACGATATTTTAAAAGTTATTTCAGTGGTCCGTGCACATTTTAGTGACTTATTTCAAACTGTCATCAAAACAAATGATTTCACAATGTCATATACATCATAATGATTTGTTTTATCAATTGTTCATATCACATATCAGGATTTTCATGAGTGACGCCGATGGTGGGTTTTAACATAAACATTTACAATAAATATTCGGTCCATATGATAAAACATCAACCTGATTGGCAACCCTAGGACTGTACAATGACTAAGGTGGCAGCTAAACCTTTTTGTACAGGTCTACTATAAAAGCACGTTGACCATTGAGCTGTCTGGTGCATTGATGGTGGTGCTGTTTCTTAGTTGCAAAAAATGTCAAACCATTCAATAACAATGCTGAAATATATTTGTTTCCATGACAGTACTAGGCTTTGATGTCAGGAACGCATTTATTGTCTGTGTTTCTGGAGAGCTCAATGTTTTTTTTACAAACACAAATGTATAGAGATTACATGACAAAAACTTGTTTGGTAGACGTGTAAGGCTTCATGGCATTCTCCAATGCTTTTTGAAAGTCTCGAAGCCCCACTTCAGTGCAAGCTGGGGCGGACAGTTTTCCAGCACAGATGAGGATGCAAAGTTCATCCAGCATGTTGCGTAAAGAGTCCTCGTCTACAAGGTACAAAGGTGCCAATCAGTATATCAATTTAGACCTTTTGATTCTCATACGATCTAAACACAACTGAATACAGTGCACTGTAGACTTTTTACTTTAAAGTACCTACCATGTTTATGGTCTTTCTTCCACTGGGTCACCCAAAAACCTCTTATTTTGACATCTTTAAAGATGAGTGCACTCTGAAGAACACAATATATATTACGAAGTGATTCCCTTTATATTATATCAAATCAAATGTTTATCGAGAGCAGGTAAGAGGGATGCAGTAAAGCTTACCACTGGTACGATGACTGGTAGTTTGGCCATTCCTCCATAAGTCACCATAGTGCCTTCACTTCTGATAAACAAAGATCATTTATATTATTATATTATGTTTTTTCTATTTACTTACATTTCAATATCCTGCATAATGCTTATTAAAGTGACAGTTAACGTCCGAAAAAAAGAAGATATTTTAAAGAATGTTGATAACCAAACAACGGTGGTACCCATTCACTTCTAGTTGACAAGACACAAAACCAAGACTATTACGAGTCAATGAGTTCAGCTGTTGTTAGGTTACCAACATTCTTGAAGATATATTTTTTGTGTTCTGTAGAAGAAAGAAAGTAATACAGGTTTGAAAAGACAGGTGGGTAAGTTAATGACAGAAATTTAATTTTTGGGTGAACTACCCCTTTAAAGTCCCAGTGAAATAAAAAATTACAACGCCCATCTTTTCATGAAATATTGCAGCGTTTATTGTAAATAGTTTATCAATGTGGGTCATTCTCTTTTTAAAAATCGTGTGCGGTCATAATCTGAAAATGCACTTCTGTCCTGTGACTATCCATCTTAAATTGGGCGTAGCATCCGTTAACTCCTCCCCTTTAACTGTCACTCTGCTGCCAGGTCCATTTCAAAATTCAACAACTGTTTTTATACATCCTATCAAATCGCAGAGAAAGACGAAAGCCACGCCCACTATTTTGCGTCAGAATACGGAAGTAAAAACGATCGCAACTTCCAGTTCACAGGGACTTTAAGGAAGCCATTAAACAGGGAGCAAGAGTGGGGAATTATCTATTCTGGAAATAGTTTGTAATGAACTTTTAAAATATCCAATGGGGAAAATTAATAGGTTAAATACTTGCAAAACCAGATTTTCTGAAAAGAGCATTACTTTACTTAGATAACGGACACTCACTGCAAATGGCGTAACAGCTCTGTGGCGCTTTTACCTCCAACTCCATTCATTGCCAGTTTAGGTCGGGGCAACGACTGAAAAAGTAGACATTGAATTAATGTCCAATCATCGTCTTTCCATTGTTTGTTGTTTCGACTGTTTCTATTCGCCTTCACTACAGAAACATTGAATAGGATTACAGTTATGTGTAATAGACTAATGTAAGAACCGGGTTAACCACCCGATTTGTGTCTGTATTAAACTTTTGCTATATATTGTTCCACTGGCTTGCTTGACAGACCTTAAAAAGCTCCTTCATTTCTGGCCGTCTAAGTGACTCCTCTGTTAAGACGTGTGTAGCACCCAGAGCTTTAAGTCGGTCAGAGAGCTGTTGCAGATCGGGCCTGAAATGGCAAAATGTGAAGTCAAAAGTCTCTTCTACCTCTATACCAACGGTTATGCTTCCTTTTTTAAAGTTTAAGCAGGTTTTAATATGATTTTTAAAACGTTTAAAAATAGATTTTTAAAAAGAATGCATATTAACACACCAACACACAGCCTTAAACAATACATCCCCTAATATCAGCCAATAAAACACAAGGCCCAGTACCATTTTGGTTCTTTTTAAGTCCCATTGTGATTTGTCTGATTAGATAAATGTTGAAATGTTGAGCAGAATGAAAGAAACTAATTCATTTTCTGACACTAGGTGGCGCACAAGGAAATGCAAAAGTCCCACAGTACATGCACAATGAATGGTCACTTTTACCTGTCTCTGATAACATTGATGGTATGAATACCCTTAGCGGCGGCAATCTGAATGACAGCCTGTCCAACACCACTGTTCGCTGCATTCTGAATGACTGTGTCTCCTGAAATATAGAATAATATTAAGCAGATGCAGAAGACTAGTTTATAAAGCTGACGTAACTAAGTTGTTTTTACGATAAGGTAACTGAGCGGTTTGGGAAGCGTTGAGTGATGCCTTCTCAAAGTAGGCTGATAAATAAAATAACCTGGTTTGAGTTCCTCGAAGTCCGAAAGCATTCTGAATGCTGTACAGGGGTTGACTCCTAAGGTGGCAGCAGAGAGCAGAGGAATGTCTTTGGGCAATGCCACCAAATCATCAGCCTTCAACACAGCTGCTGTTCTCCATGTACCTAAGATCGTTGCAGACAAATTACACTATAAGTGTTGTTCGATGCTCAAGTGAAACAGACTGACCATTTGTATGCGCATGAATGTTCACCTAGGCCAGCATCTCTCGGAATCGCCCAATCGCCCACCTTGAATGTTTTCACCTTGTCGCCTACCTCCATGACCTGACACACCCCCTCATTGCCGCCCACTGCTGGCAGACTTGGCAGAATAGCATATGTGCCTGTTTAATGACAAAGGTTGGGGAAGTTTCCAAAATGACACAATGTATATAGGCTACAATAAACTTTTGTATTCAATTCGGTCGAATGTTTCCTTACACACCAGCACTACATATATGGGTGAATCTCACAAAGCCATGAACTATTTGTCTAATAATCTTATATTAATACTTTTATTGAAAGCAAACAAATTATGCATTTTAATAAATGCTTTGCTCTTGCCTTGAACCATATTTAAATCAGATGGATTAATAGGAGCTGCCAGCATTTTCACCAGGACACATTCGGATCCGATACGTTGCAGGTCCAAAGTCTCCAGCCTGTGAATGAGGCAACGCGTGTGTTTATTCACAAGTAAATAAAGGCGAGCACATGCTATTATCTAGCGACATCGGGTGACATGCTTACTGAATCACTTTGGAGGGCTCCCCGTGGTTTCTGTACAAAAGTGCAGTGCTGTCTGTTACTGCAGACACAGAGAAGTTGTTTTTTAAGAAAACAGGTTCATGTCTGACCCGTTTATTACATGACAATGAGCCTGACGTCCGGTAAATGCGATGCGTCCGCAATAAAAACGATGCAACAGGTGAGAGTTTCATTTTAAAGTTTGGGTTTGACCACGTTTATAAATGTGTTGTCCTGCGGCGTTAAAATACGCAGAAATCAGCAAACGATTGTGTTTACTCTACTGTAAGCGGCCATGTTTGTACCGTAAAGACTACAGTAAAGGCGCCATCGGTGGAGTGCGCTGCTTATGAATATTCAACGCGTAAATGTTGTGGCTTGCACTCACAAAAATGTATTAATATCAAAGAGCCACGTTTTGGCTATATTTTACCAATCTGGCCTCGCCCGATTGCCAAGGTTCGCCTTGTTGCAGCAATTTAGGTGGTCGGTCTGCAGGACAAGGTTGGACGTAAGGTTGCGTAATTAATATTCATGAGAGTTTCAGAGAGTAGCTTTATGATTCGTCGTATTCTTATTTCACCAACAAGTCGGTAATATACGCGCGTTTTGAAAGCTCTGATACGAAAATAGCTGAATTCTCAGCCTGTCATCTGTACCTCATTCAGATATCTTTAAGATAAAATGTACAGTTGTTCTTATTAGTAATGTTAAACCATTAATTAAATTAGGTTTTCTTCAAAAAGTGTACGAAAATCACTATTGACTTCATTTTGTTTAAGTCATGTCGACGTACATCCAGAACTGTGTACCAATACCATTTTAATGACATTAAACTATTTTAATTAATTTAATCCGTAAATTAATTTAGAAGTTAAAATACACAACAGACAAGCAATGACTAGTCAACTATTACATCCCACTAAATTTATTAGATGAAAAAACAATACATTCACATTACATTCAAATGTTCAATGAGTATTCCACAGTTCAACAGGATAGTCGATAACAGCTTAGGCATGAATGATGCAAAACTTTATATAATTCATTCTTTTTTTAAACAAAGGACAGAAAAACATGAACTCAAATAATGTTGCATAAAGAAGTGGTGTAGATAATGTCTTTTCAGTTTTTGTAAGTGGAAACATTCAAGTAAGGATATACAGTATAGGCCTACATTCCTGTTCATCCTAAAGTCCTACAATTGGAGACTTACAGCAATTCCGTATGTAAACATAACATTAATGGAATCAATCATGATTATTATAACTAGTAGAAATTGATTTCACTCTTTCAAGTCAAGTCCAGCTCACAATTTAAAAACAACCTGAAATATCCCAGAGATCAAATTTGGCTATCAACTGATTCATGGCACACGAGAAGTCCTTTTGGGAATAATTCCGACTAGTTCAATGAGCATGACCCTTATTTACAATGTGAAACAGATGCAGAATATGTTGCTATAAATAAATACTATGCGTAAAGGCTTAATAATAGGTTTATGTAAACAGTATATATATTAAATATGTTCTTAAAGTCTTCCAGCTTCTCCTGTAAAATGGGAGTTAAAGGCTGTTCAATTCATTAGGTCTACATGCACCTCCACAACAATACAGGCAGCTGGAGAATGGAGACAATGTCTTTACCAGAGTGGACAAGATCTGATCAAAAGAATAACTTATTTCTCCCTCTAAGAAAACCCCTGAGGTCAATTGTCGATGACAGATAACAAAATATATCACTAGCAAACATACAGATCAGCAGCAGTTTAAGGCTGATATTATAATAAATATCAAGCCAGGATTTTGACTGTAGGCTGCAGTTTAGAAATAAAAGTAATGATTATTTACTTTTATGTCCAATAAAGTGTGTTATCATTCTAAAATGATTTTCCTGTGTTGAGATGTTTTCTGTAGATCTGCTTTGCAACAATGTATATTGTGAAAAGCGCTACAGAAGTAAAATGATCCAAGATATAGCGTCTACCAAAGAACAGATTTGGATAAAAGGAGTCACTGAGAACCATGACAAGCGGTTTAACATTTTTTCCCTGGTAAACATGACAGTCTATTGCAAGAACTGGCCCACCCCCTATTTAAATCCCACTATCAAAATATTTGCATAAAAACATTAAGAAATACAAGAAACATTCAAATGTAAATCATTACTACATCTGCATCTAAAAGTGGTATTTGTATTGTTCCGTAAAGAAATAAGAATGCTGTTACTTCTACTGCTGAATTCCTGAGAGCAGCCCTATTCCTGAGTGTTACGCCATTATAAAAATTACATTCTTCTAATCTGTTGCTTTCATAAACCTGAGTAAGCATTATGCATTCGTTTTTTTCCAGTATTATGATATGATTGGCTTTCAAGCTTTGTCCCACCGCCCGTGCTGCTTCAGTCGGTGCTTCCGGTGGGTGGTGACAAATGACTGTGCTCCGCTTTTTCCTCTTTTACAGGGGGAGACTTTCCCTGAGACCCCTGTGAGGACTGTTGAGCTTTTGTAGGGCAGCTGGCAATCATGTGTGTGACACTTTGGCAGAAGTGGCACCTTTTGGGTTGAGGAGGCAACTTGCATTCTTTGGCGTGATGGTCCAAATTGCCACAATTGTAACACCTGCAAGACAGTATAAACCTATAAAATAAAACTAATAACAGTGAAAGCAGTACTGTACATACAGAGCAAAAACATCTTCGGTTTTTCTGCAAACATTTTACTGAAAACAAGAAAAAGACGTTTGCCAATTGCTCAACAAAAATAATCTTGTGATTATTTTATTTTTCCTGCCATATTTGGAAACAGCTTTCTGTTGCTCTAAGCAAAAGCACCATAAAACAATGCTTGACTTTTCTGGGAGCAAGACATAAAATCTTCTTATATCAGTTTGCTTCTTACGTAACCATATCTTGCTTTATATACGCTTTAAATAATGTATATTGGAAAGCAAGACAATATTAATACAACTAAAATATATCATGATTTGTTTAACAATTTAGGAATATAAAACCCAATAGTGATTGTATTAATATGAAGTACAAACACTGCATGATTACTGGCTAATTCTACGAGTTATCAAAGTCAGACTTCTATGTAAAACTTCAAAATGTGTTTGATAAATTCAGCTTGTTTTTAAACCCTTAAACATGATAATGGCTTGTGCAACATTATAATTCTGAATATCAACCCACAAGAGGACGTCATAAGAATGACAGTTCAGACTTTTAGTGCTGATCTTCTGTTTGCCACCAGACAAAGTGCCCCAATATTGTAATTGAACCTAACACAACCAAAAATGATTTCAATACTAGCTGTTTTTCTGTAACCATGTGATCTTTACTGAAGATTATGTTCAATTATAATGTTCAAGTGTGGTCCCAGTGGCATATGGGTGCTTGGTATGGGGCAGTCACTGCTGCATTGATGTCCACTCAGCTGAGGTCATGTGGGTGATGGCAGTGCATAGGGGACTTTTGGTGGACACTGCAGCTTTTTTCGTTGGTTTATAGATACTGACCTGGGGCCTTCATCTACACAGTGTGGGGCATGGATCGACAGCAGGCGGAGTGTGCAGAAGGCAATGACAGCCTTTGTTTGAAAAAAGCTGCAGCAGCAACCTATGAACTATGACCTTTTGCTGCCCTTCACCCCCAAACACCCCACCCAGTCCCTAAACACATGCAGTTTCCATGGCAACTATGACCCTTGACCCCTCTCGGGCACCTTCATCTGTTATCAATTAAATGAACTGCAGAACTGTTTCCCCTCAACATCCTGAAGACAGAGCTGTATCTGAATCCAGATATTCTCTTTTGTACATTTTGCTTGTTTTTGCTTTTGATTGTAAAACAAAACGGCAAAATGCATGGATCCCATTTAGCAGAATGAATAATCGTGATAGACAGATGTTCCACAATCATGCTCTTAGGTTGTATTGAACGAACGCCTCCCAAGATATTTTTAGGATATAATGACCTTTTCTCAAATACTTTCAAGAGTGTACGTTATACAATGATCAGAACGGACAGGTAGGCCAAATGATATGCGTAAAACCTCCATCATATCTGATGATATCCATTTATGCAACACAACTTGAAATGTAGCAGAATTTAAACCAAACAATATATAAAAATGTATGCTAATTTTTAATCCTTAAGATTTACAATTGGGGGGTATCCATCAAAATTGACTGGCCAGTTTAAACAGTTATTGATCCAGGTCACATTTGTCCATGCAGCCCTGACCAAGGCCAGATGTGGGGGAAGGGGAGGAACTGCTGCAAGGGGCGAGATACCATCCACATTTTTGAAGAGATCAAAGTGAAGGGCTTCAGGCTCTCCCTTTGGGCTACTAAACATAATAGTTCTACAGTTTGGAGATGTAGGCTATTGAGAGAAGGCCCTCTGTAACGTCACTCTCCGCACAATATTACAAATTGGACATTTTAATAAACAGCATCCTGAATCCTCAAATAAACATTTATTATTTCATTATTAAAATAAGACGATGCCTTTAGAAAAGTGGATTACGCACAAAAAATGGCCGTTTGAACCTTTTCTCTACGTTTTATAAAAACGATGTGCTAAAAACTATGAAATAATGCAAATCCAAACTACACCATTCGGTCAAATATTCTGAAACGAATCTTTTCCGTCTTCCCTTTGACCTTTATAGAATCCCTTTCCACACAAAAGCTGTTGTGCAACGGAAAGATTTTTTTATGGAACTCTACAGGCAAAAATGTTTCGTCTAAAAGAGTGATGTTATATTTTAGCATCTTTAAGCCTAGAATTTGTGAGTATATCATTTCTGACCCTGTTTTATTGCAGTCCGCACAGAGAAGCATTCAAAACACCAGAGTATGAAACCGCATCTGTTAGATGTGGTGTGTTTATGCGTAATCACCTGTCTCCTTTGGACCGGCGCTTCTGGACACTCTTGCCCTTGGGTCTCCTCTCACTGCCCATACAGTGAGCTCCTCCAGGTCCAGTCACCCGCAAAGACTCAAGGCCTTTGGAAGACTTTTTAAAGGTGAATTCAACAGCCTCCCCTTCTCTCAGACTGCGGAAACCTTCCATGTGCAGTTTACTCTGAAAGAGTTAGAGAAAGATATGAATCATTCAAAATAAAATTGTCAAAAATGATTTGACCATTTATTCACCATGGACTCCTATTCTATTAAATGTCGAATAAATGTAAAACCTTGATCATCCTTGTTGTAAACTCGATTGAAAATGCAAAACATTCAGCGTCATTACAGTCAATGTTTTTGTGAGAAACACTATTGAAGCAAAAACAAAAGCAAACTGCCTCCAAAAATGCAACATTAACTGTGCACATCTGCATATATTTATTATATATGTGTATATGTAAGTGATTAGCGTCTGAAAACACATGCCTTACCATCCCCCCACACAAGGTAGGAGATTCCACATTCACACACACACAAACAGGTCTCTTAATTCCCCATTTACACTGAGCACTAGTAAGGATGCTGTGGCATGGCTCCGTGAAAAATTCCTTAAAATGTTGCTTGGTTTATTGTATATGAGAGCAAGAGTAACATTTTTACATGTGAATAGTCGTGCAGTATTATTTACTGAAGTAAAATTTTCAAGCGTTTTTATGAAAGTGTTTCTACTTTGGAAGAAAATTGCTTCACTACATTAAAAATCATAATATCATTCTTTTCACTCCACTACATATCATAAAAATGTGTTATTTTTATCTTTAATCCTACATAAAAAAGTCTATTACACTCAAAGTAATGGTAAGACAGCTTGAGTAATGGTAAGACAGCACCAAATAAAATACAAAAACACGTATTTATGAAGTGTGGAGTAAAAACAGCACATGCTTTAGAACATAAATTACTGATAAGTAAACCGTATTTACTTGTTGAGTATGCCTATAGAGTAAATACTACACTGTTGTCCACCTCTGAATATTTTCCTTACTTTTAAAGGGATAGTTCACTCAACAACGGCGATACACATTGACTTGCATTGGTGTTGGTCCAATAAATATAAACGAATGGGTCTGCAATTCTGTTGTTCATTTTCGAGGATTATTCAAAATATCTTTTTTTGTGTTTTGCAGAAGAAGAAAGAAAGTCATAAAGGTTTAAAATGTCAAGTGGTTAAGTAAATGATGACATCATTTTCTTTTTTGGGTGAACTATCACTTTAAGAATTAGTCAAGTCAGTTTTATTTATATAGCGCTTTTGACAATTGTCATTGTTACAAAGCAGCTGTACACGAAAACATTGACTTTAAGCAAAACATAAAAGGTAATGCATAACATATAAGGTTATAAATTAGCATGGCATTCTGCTCTGAAATACTAATTTGAAGGAATACCAACAATGTAAATATTCATTATTGTAAATGTATAAGGTGTTTCATCATTATAAATTATAAGAATTTTGGATTGAAAAGACACGACATACAATAATGGCATAAAATTGTAGATCGCGTTTACAGTTAAATTGCTTAAAAATGGTTCAGACAGATCTACAGTTTGGCTTCGTTTCAATTGCATGAAAAGGGGACAAATCACAAATCTTCCACAGACTTCTTTTGAATGTTGCATATTTAAATCCAATGTGACATACAAAACCTCATCATATTGATGACCAAATGCAAAAGACAATTTTGATTGGAAACTTGATTTGTCTCTTTCTAAGCCGTGGTTGTGTTCTCCACGCCTCGTAACAAATGAAGAGACGTGGCCATTAAGCACAAGGGGCATTCTTGACTTCATAAGAAGAGTTCAGTTGCAACCACACTCAAACGCCTGAGTGTATTTTACAAAATGAACACTAAAACTGTGAATAGCAGGTGAGAAGACAAACACCACAGATCTTAGTCCTTTTCGATGTGATTTAAATGGCCCCAATAGAGCTGTAGTTGTCTATGAGCTGGGGAAACATAGTTGGTTACAACTCTTTCAGGCAGATGCGGTGTCTTCTTTTCAAGTGCTTCTATTGTGTGTCAGTCATACTGACCGTTAACCCATTTCCCTAGACGCGTGTGACCCTCCAACCCCCAGTTTCCCTTCCTCCCACATACAGTACGTGCCCCTCATGTCCCCTTGACAACCATAAAGACACCTAATGGACGACAAAAAGCTGATTCTACTGTAAATCATTAGAAGTGGCCAATGCTGTTTAAATGTGGATCCTTAAAGGAGTAGTTCACCTTCAAAACGAAAATTCTGTCATCATTTAAACTCGCTCTTGTCATTTCAAACCTGCCATGACAACATCCTTTCTTCCGCAGAACACAAACAAAGATATTTTGAAGAACACCAGCCCCCCATTCACTTGCATTGGTTACAATAGCAGTGAAAGGTGGGTTTGCAGTTCTGTTTCCAACCTTTTTCAAAATATCTTCTTTTGGGTTCTGCAGAAGAAAGAAAGTCATACAGGTTTGAAATGACAAGAGGGCGTGTAAATGATGACAGCTTTCTTTTATTTTGAAGGCGATACTCCTTTAATAAACTGAGAGAAATCACAAAGAACGAAGCACAAGGACAAAACAGGAAAGATGAAAAATCGGTTATGCCTGAGGACAATGACAATAAAGAGGACCTCTTGAGTTTATGTTGGGTGGCTTTAAAAGTGTCCAGCATGCGAATTATGTGTACTGAAGGAAATGACGGGACACATTTGAAATGACCGATAACAGACCATTGACGAAGACCAATTTGATCATCGATTCATGTGGGTTACAGATTAATTTACCGCATGAAATAACACAAAAAATAAAGAATAAATGATCTCAAAGTGGTTTCCAAAGGAAACAATATCCCAGCTGCCCACTCACACATTTAAAAAAAGGTTCATTTCATTAGCATACAAGCATCTGTGTCTAATGACTTTATGACAGTAAGCAAGATTAAAGGGGTCATCTTTGAAGGTAAAGGTTCCTGTTTTAGAACACTCACACAGGAAATGAGGGGTGAGGGGGACAAGCCATAGTTAGAGGGAAATGTGATTTTGAAATATATCAACTAACACCCACCTGATGGACAAACACGTCCACTGGACTTTCTAAAGGTACACCATCCCGCGTGGTCATGGACAGGAATCCAAATCCCATCCGAACATTGAACCACTTGCACACACCCATGCCATGATATGACTGAGGGTCTTCCTCGGTGGCCTGCCCCTCCTCCTCCTCTGTTTTCGCACAGCCTCCTGCAAAACCATTTTATATACGTTTACGTTTGGTTTTACGAAAGAAAAAACTGCTGCACATTCGAAAACCCGAAATGAAACCCAGGCGGCATTAACGACTTTAATGTGTTTGTAGTTTTATAAAACGTCCTATTAAATCAATAAGCAGGGGTTGTTTTTATAAAGGCTTATTCCATATAAAAGTGTCCATAAAATGTCTTTCGTTTTCATAAAATTAAAATAAAACCCTGCTCAATAACATGAGCACCTTAAGGTAACAGGATATTTGTTCATAGTACGAGGAATCAAAATACGCATAGCCTACTATTTTAAAGATATGTTTTAACACATTTATTTAGCAAAAGGGTGTCTGTGTAAAACATCATCATAATAATAACATCATCGGTTAATATTGATATAACAGGTTCCTTGGGATGCTTGTTGCACAGAACGCTTATAAAATCCTAACAAATGAATTACGTAGCATTTGTTACGAATGAATCGGATCCAAATGGCAACGCATGCTTGATCTGTACGTGTTTTATCCCAACGTAAATAAAACTTTTAAAATGTCTCTTCGTGTTCAAATTCGACGCATACAACTGTGATGTGTATTTGCTACATCACATTTACGGTGTAAACTGACCGTATTGTGAGTTCAATTAAGACCCTCCCTTCAAAAGCGTTAGAATTTCACGTTGAATATTGTAAAAAAAATCTTCAAGAAAACATAGAAAAGTAAAACAGAGAAAAAGTTGGAAGACCCTTACGCAAGAGGGATTGAGATGACCCGAAAACATAAAAATCCCCACAAACCTTCAAAACAATGCAGGGAACCCCAGCCCCCCACTCTCGTGTCCCCTAAACAAACACCTTGATGTACCTTTATCAAGTGAATAAACACATAACGTACCCTCTGCCATGGATCGTTCTATCGGCCTCCCTGTCCTCTTTTTCTGATGTCCTTTGCGTGTCACCTGTGTGAGTTTGTTTCAAAACTCGGTTCTCCAGGTGATCTCGGACTGAATCGTTGATGGCTCTTTACTGGTGCTTCTCATGGTCGACCCCCTCTCTCACTGTTTCGGTCAAGTCCACGTGATTCCCAAATACTCTTCCGTCCAGGATGACCAGCACATTCCTCAATGAATGGCCAGAGGAGACCAATCACACATGGAGCAAAGAAAAGTCCATCCCCCAAACTCTTCCTTCCACACATAGGTGACAAAAGCCTCTTTCTTACCCACGTTGGATTTTCATCTTTTCATTGGAAAAGCCAAACCCGTCACATTATTGGCACACTGACGCGGTCGAAATTGATATCTTTACGTCTAAACATAATATGATGTAACCATTGAAGGGTAGCAAACACTTTCGTTAGCGTTTTTCTTTATATATCACAATTATGGGTGCATGTACACATCTTGCATGACCTGCTTCATCCTGAAACACAGAAAGCACACTTGATGTACTTATTTGTGAAATTGCGTTGCATCCAAATATTTCGTTAAACCTTTAACAGTTTAACGATTCAGTACAGATTTCTGCTAAATTAATAACGAACATATAAAGCACAATTCGATTGTCTTTAAATATAAAAACAAAGGAAAAACTTCCACTTGTGCACTTGTGATGTTTGAGGAAGAAGCTAAATATCGCATATTTTTTATAAATCTCCAATTTATAAAATCTCTTTTAAAGTCTTCAGAAATGTACAACAAATATATAAACTTTAGCGTTTGTAAATGACATTCAAAATACATTATACAAATATATCCACAATCGCTGTTTTAAGTTCCGTTTCGAGTTTGAAGAGAAAGGAAAGCAGATCTCAAACTGTTACAAAATCGCATTATTACTGTTATTTACGGAATTATTATATAACAGTTAATTATTCAAATGTAAGTGTCATCTCCCAAGCAAAGAGTGGCTAGATGCACATAACCATAATATTTTATACAATGATTTAAAGCTATTCATAGCTATCATAGCTGCACATTTACTCCAGTGAATGCATACTATTGTTTGTGAGCAGTATATACACAGACTCTGAATAAAAATAAATACAGTCACCAAAGAGATGGTGCGCTATGAGCTGTGCGTAGAATATGTGTGATTTACAACCTAACATTTCAGTATACGTTTGCTGCATAAACGACATTGCATTTCACCTACAAATATTGTCGAAGCAGAGGTGCAGAAAAAGAAAGCTGCCCTCCCCCATCCAAACAATCAATAATCAAACAAGCTTGCCAATTGATCAAAGCACTGTTGCTATGGAGATGCAACAAGCACTAATCTATCAATAACCCCTCATTCCAATTACATTTGTTTAGACAATAAGCAGGATGCACGGTGTGCTAAAAGGACACTTGGCGCTATAACCTTAATATCAGATTTGTAAATATCTGTGTAAAAAAGCTAAGAATGTGATTTTGTCTTGTTATTTCCGAGACCTTTCGCTCTTTTACGCTCTTTTTAAATAATCTGACTGTTGCCTGCGAAAATTGACAATTATGACAATTATGGTAAAAGTTACCTCATAAATAGACTGACTTTCACGTTGGTTGATAAAATGGCAAGGGAAAATTCCTGCAAATTCTAGGTAAAGTGTTAATTATTTATTAAATCATTAAAGTGATTAAATAAAATGATTTTTCTTTTACTGTGAACTAAATAACAGTCAAATGATTAAATTGTGAATACTGCAAAGAAAACATGTTCTTCTTCAGGTTATGACAATTCAATTTCACTTCAATTTTAGTTTTATATGGCGCCTTTATTTGCATTCAATCAAAGCAGCTGTCTCAAGTCACAACATAATTTTTACATTTTGTGTTATTCCATATTGATGAGTTTACAAGTATAAATTATGTTAATAAAGGCATTTGAATGGTTGCCAAATGAGTAAAATGAAGGATGATGGTAAAAGCATAAATCAAGGAGTGCAAATGATGAAGAATCAGATCATCTCATTCTCGTGGTGACTGCAAACCAGGTATAGTGCATAGAATGTTTTCCTGACTACATTTCCTGACAACATTTGTTTCTAATATGTAATCCCCTGGGATCGAACACGTGGCCTTGGCGTTGCTAGTGAGTAATATAAATAAAAATAAGGAGTCAAAATCACATTCTAAGTCACAGGAAAGGACTAATAATTTAATTTTCAGTTGTACATACATGCATTATTTGAGAAACACATCAGATTCTTTGAGTCTTTGCACAGAAGTCGACAGGACTTCCCCCAAGTGATCAAAGTTGGCATTACTGTTGAATGCATAGAGACTAAACTGATTTGACATCAATTTCTATATGTGCAATACCTGTCAAAAGTTGAAGGTCACTGACTAATTTTTTAAACAACCATCTTTAGGTTCAATGGGTTTTTATACGTCAACCACGTTGTTAGACTTGGTTAACAGTGACGTTCGTTGTAGTCATCACTTGCATGCTAACCATGAGGTGTGTGTGTTTGTGGTCTTGGATGAATCCTCGTGAAGCTTTGAAGCTTTTTAGACAAGTGGTTCACAAATGGGTTAATTTACCGAGGCTTCATTTGCTCACAATGCCACCTGGCGGCCAAAGAGTATAAAACAAGCAGTTACATTACAGATGTGCCTGATGTGGGTTCTGTGTTATTTTGTGCCAGTTAAGGCTTACAAATAACGGTGAAGAAAAAAGACTTTTCCACGTAGACTTACTTATTTATATGAATATAATGTGTTTTTTTATGGTGGTATCTAATGATTGTATAACATAACTCTGTAAGAAGCTTGAAATGAAAGGGGCTGTCAAATATGTATAAATCAATTATTTGGCAATATTATTATTCTAAAACTGTAAACTCTTTGGGTTAAACTGGGCAGAGGGCAGTGGATGTAGGCCTACTTGTGTATCTTGGTTTATATAGCTGTTAAAATATCGCGGCAAGATTCCAACCGATTACTGAACGAAAGCGATGTTTCAGACATGTGACGTCATTGATCTAAAGCGATTCGAGCCTCGATATGCGCTTCATTGAAAGCTTCAAGGCTTCAATTCAATTCAATTCAATTTCATATGATTTATTTTTATTTATTTGGAGAAAAAGAACTGGAAAAAACAGGTCTTAACAAGAGAAAAGATTATCTGCTTTTTAAAAACAGAAACCGCAAAAGTTTAAGCAAAACAAAACATGTTTGTATGTTAAATGAATTTTTTAATAACCCAGATTTTTACAAATGAGTTTATTAACATCCTCTCAGTCTTTAAAGGTTTACTGAAAGTGGTTAAAATATATAGCTATTTGTTAACAGCACAATATAAGACTAAATAAATGAATCTGACTCTTTTGAACCTTTACATGCTTCATTTTACATATGTGCAGTGTGTCCGAAATTCCTTTGCGCAGTATTTTGCTTCCACCTGTAGCATGTAGCATCCTTCTCATGTAGCCAGAGTAGAGAACAAAGAAGTGAAGAGTGAAGTTGCTTTCAGCCAATAGAAAATACAACAATTTTGGTGTTATTTCTGATTCTCATTGGGTGGGCAGACGTTTAGGTGGGTTCAGCCCACCCCTGCCTATGCCTAGAGCCGACACCAACATGTACAACACCAACTAATTTTGTAACTTTGACGTATTAACATAGTTATTCATGGTATTTTGAAGAGTTATCTTGTTGGGTGGAGTTGTTGAATGTCATCAAATGTCAATGAAACCTTTTGTCAAATTTGGGTCAACAGACACTTTTCTACAATACAGTATCTACTGACAATTGCAAACAGTTAACAAACCTTTTAAAAGGAAAGAAAATAATTAGCATTGCTGCTTTTTTTAGACATTTATAGCAAAACACAATCATTTGCAATTAATATTAAATGCATTATGCGTCATGACAGTTTGCAATAATGAAGTAAAGTGCTATAAAAATAGGCCTACACTTCATTTCTAAATGAAGTTAGATTTCAATAAAGAGAGAATGTCACGTTGTGGAAGGTAAAGGATAAGAAGTGGATGTACTGTAGACGATTCACTGTAAAATCTAATTGTTGTCCTCACTTACAAATGGTTTGTTAACTTTACTCAGTTTTCAAAATGTATAAATTTTACTAGTTTTTATTCAGTTACGGTTACTTGCAGGGGAAATGAAACAACTTACTTTTCGCTTTAAGTATATTTTACTCAAATCAAGCAAGTAGTGGCAAGACAAGCAATTACTTTACTACACCAGCGAGAGGCAGTGGAGAGCAGAGGTTCTCTGTGAGCAGAAAAGAGTAGCGGCAACAAGGAACAGAGCATGCGCAGTAAATAAGTTTGGAACTTGTGCCGAGGTTTTGCAGAAGCTGAGGCGGACGTGGACCGCTAAATTATTTCTGAAGAAATAAAAGGTAAGTTGTAAAGCAATTTATAATTGTCCGTGTGTGTATTTTTGACTAGTGAAGTGCATGTGAACTATTATTTACATTTTTGATAAAAGTGACTTGACTGACATGACTCTAAAAATCATGTTCTGGAAAGTCCATATTTGTCCATTTACGTTGCCTAAAAAGTATTCTAATTTTACAAATGTGAAATGATATAATTATGTTTTACCACGTGCTGACACTGAAAATGCATATTTTTGTTGCATGTCGATCATTTACAACATGAAAGTTCATAAATTGTTGTTATTTATGCTAATCAATACAGTGAAATATGTGAAAAATGGTCTGTTAATTCGTTTCTCAGTTTTAAAACAAAAACGATTTATCCGAAGGTAACGTTCAGTACAGTAAAATTGGTAAAGCATGCAGGTATCAGTAATCTATTTGCTACAACACTACATGAACTAACTTTTTACTAATGTATTATTTGTCTTTTTAGGAGTCTTGTGGCACCTGCCAGAGAGCCCCTCAATGCTGCTTCATTGACACAAGCCTAAGTATACTGGAGGTGAGGATATTTCAGCAGTTTTACACAGAAGCAGAACAGTTTTTTACAGTGTTCACGATCTTGTACTTTATTTGCATTTACATGAGAGACTTCCCCTTTCTTACAATTTTCAACATTCTTTAGTAAAACGGCTAGCTTTGTGTGATGAAAACACCTCTCCCCGTCAATTTTGTTCACTTTTATGATCACTTAAGGTCATAAAGCACATTAGCTCCAGGTTGGTAGTCCAGGCATAGCAGTTATTGTTAACTTCTTGGTTCGGAGTCATACTGTTTTTAGCTGATCATGCTTATCAGCTTATTCATAGTTGTAATATTGTTTTAATGTTTTATGCAGGCGTTGATGACGTACCTCTATTTCCAAATCTTCTCTGTCTAGAGCCGATGTCTACTGCCATCGTTGTTGAGGGAAGTATTGTAATGGACTTTTTGTTTGGGGTGTCAAATGCTTTAAATTTGCGTTATCCAAATACCATGAAGAACACTTTCAATTGTATTTAAAGAGTTATGCTTGGCTTGGGACAGAACAAGCTGCCACCAGACTGCAATCTCTTAAAAATATCTTGAGTTGAGGAAAAAAAGTATGCGTTAAAGAGTGAGAATGTTTGGCATTAGTTCTTACCTGTTTATGGCAATGGATTCAGTTTTTAAATTTTTATTAAAAAGGCTAGTTCACCCAAAATGAAAATTGTCATCATTTACTCACACTCTAGTTTTGCAAAAAAAGGAAGATATTGGGAACAACATTATCTATTTTCAGTTCTTGGACATTATTCACTACCATATAGAAAACATTCTGAATTTCTACTATGGTAGTGAATGATATCCTGGAACTGAAAATAGCTAACATCCCTCCAAATATCATTGGTGTTCAACAGAACAAGTAATTTATACAAATTTGGAACAACTTGGGGGTTGCACTTGTCAACCTGTTGGTTGTTTAGTCTGCAAGTCTGGTCATAATAGTTTAATGATCAGCAAGTCTGTACATTTAAAGGTCAATGATGTATATTGTACTTATACTTTTATGTTTTTAAAACAGCAAACAATTTGGCTGTCAATGTTTTACAAAATAAAACAAATCTAAATTGAATATTGAACCGTGTCACTTATTTATGTTTCATTATACATGTGATTATTGTAATGTTTGATTCATAATGGATGTTAGAATCACTTAAGTTTTTGAAGTAACAGTTACTTGATTGTTTTAAGGCAATCGGTTTGCATGGTTTTATTTAGTAAATCAGACTATGGTTAAAGTAAATGCAACTGAAAAAATCTAAGTTGTTGGAAATGTCACCTTGAGTTAGCTGAACTTAAATAAACACAGTAAATCCAATGGAAATTCTTTAATTGGTAATAATAGTTCATTCTGAGTAGTCCACACTAAGTCAAGAGTACATCTGAATTAAAAAAATTAGTTACTTGAACTCAACAATTACCATTTCACTTTACTTGGTTTTTTTAAGGCAATCGGTTTGCATGCTTTTTTTAAGTAAGGTTAACTAATTAGATTTTACAGTGTTGCTGTTAAACAAATGAATAAATGCATCAAGGAGAATACAGATTCACATATTGTTTATTCAAACGAATCCATAAATTGGCCTATTTCTGAAAATAAATCTCCAGCACATTGTTGACAGAGCCGAAATCCAACTGCGTTTATCTAAATGCAGTCTGTAGGGTCTATAGGGAAAGAAGCTTATAACACTGACCTAAATGTAACTGCAATAGAATTTGCGACCACCATGGGGTGCAATTTGCAGAGGAGTTTGTAAACGTGTTAAATTTCGTTTACATGCACTGCATGAGCATATTAACAACACAAATCATTATTTACAAACATTCGAATGAAATACAACATATATTTAGGATTTGCACATTAGGGGGCTATTGTTAATTTACATGAAGATATTAAAGCATTTACAAATTTTCAATATAATGTATTTTTATCCTGTGATAAAGGTCTGGCATTTGTCTGAAGCTCTCGCACAAACATCATTTTTCGGGTGCAGCTTCAAATGTTAAGCTTACAGAAAAATATCAAGGATCGAAACCTTTTCGTAGAATGACAGAAAGGGGATCAGAGAGATGTTGGCTGCTGAATGAGTTGCGGTGGCATCAGGCGCGTTTTCATTCAGCAGAGCCGCTATTCAGAGTCCAGTCCCGTTACCTCATTGACATTCAGTCCCAGCGAGAGAGACAGGGAGAGAGAGAGAGACAGACAGAAAGCAAGAAGACATTATCCAGAACAGAGAGAGAGAGAGAGAGAGAGAGAGAGAGAGAGAGCGATTGAAATGCACCAGCGGACACACAGATAGACAGAATAAGTGCGTTGAATCGCATCGGAATGAAGATTTGATACAGTTAGATGTGCGCGCAACAGTGAGGAGCGGCGCTAAACGGCACCAGTATGTTATGACCTGGATCTGTGTTGGGAGTTTGGGAAAGACAGGGTGAGGGGTGGAAGGGGGATTTAGTGCATTGCTAGGTCAAACAAACTACCCCCCACCATTGAAAGGGAAAGCAATTGGAGGAAAAGTGCATCGACTAGGAAAAAGAAAAACGGATTAAAACGGCAAAGAAACGATGAACGGAAAAAAGGTAAGAAATCATCACAACTGATGCGTCGCTGAATCCAATCGTATGCCTATTTTGGATTCATATTTACTCCTTATTTCGCTTTGAATGAATAACTAACATCTCTCAGCTCAACAAGTGTCTGCTGAAGTACACTTTTGCAATTGTATTTGTCCGTTCATGTGGTAAACCTTCTAGTAGTGGCACAACATTTTACATAAGATTATGCTGGATGTATCAAAGTAGTTTTAACTACTCATTTAAATGTGTTTTATGTCGATTTTCTTTTGCTACATGACAAAACATTGTGTATTATAATATTAAATGGTCATCATTTTTGTTAACATTACTTTAAATGTCTCTGCATTGCAATAAATTACTATTACTATTACTATATTTGGATGGGCACATTATTATTCACTATATCGATTAGTGGAATTAGTTAGGTAAAGAGTTGCTTTGTTTAGTGTTGGACAATAATATTGTTACAGTTTTAAACTGTATATCTTGACTAGATATCATAACTGTCATAAGGTGTAAGCAGTGAAAACAGTAGGATAGTTGAAAGGCTAACATGCAAATGTAGAAAAAAAACTAAAAGTGAAGACAAATCTCTCTTATAGATATGATATGATATAAATGTTAATAATATAAAAAATTTAATATTAACAGTTTGTCTTCTCAATTTTGCAATGTCACACCGTAGGACACATGTATGGTTTATTCATCAAGTATACCCATATTCCGGATTAGTGTGTCATGTTGACTGTAAAAATAATGATGTGTTTTTACATTAAAAAGGTTGCATTTTATTTGACCGTATACCGTCACAGTTACAGAGTATTTCGCCAGCAATATATTGATAATTGTAGGCTACAGTACTTGATAATTCGGTTCATGTACACAGTAGATACATGTAGACAGGGCTGTGAAATTGTGATAATGTATTTACTGATGAAAACGTTATATCAAGCAATATCAAGCAAAATGAAGTCAAATACATATCAATCTGAATTATCAACATCCCCCGCTAATATAGCAAATTTGTCAATATGAAGATATGTCAAAATGTGAAATATGTCAATGTGTTTAAATATTGTATTAGTCGATTTTATGTATGATATTATTATGTTAATCACGTAAATAAAATAATATGTTACAAGTGATATGGATATATCATAAATGTTTTTTTTATTTATAGGGTGGGGGGATAGGATCTCAGTCTATCAATCATACAGTATGGGTCAAATTCTTCCTACTCCTTTTTCTCCAATAACACATGCCTGAGAGCGGTGACCTAAAACACTGCTTTTTAGATATGAAACTCTATGTGATGGGTAATCCTGCCTGGAATGTTTTATTTTGGATTTTTCCAATGTTCTCAAATAAACATTGGAGAGCAATGTTTATTCAGCGCTTTGACTCTTGAGCTTGGGAAGCATTGTTCTCCTCCAGGGCAGAATGACCTGTCAGACTCAATTTCATAAACTAAAGACATGCAATAACAATGTCTTACGATGGCTTTGGCCTAAATCAGTACATGGTATCACAAGAGGTCTGTAATATAGGTACTTATTTTGAAACATCATGTCATTTTACCAAAATTATGACATTCATTTATTTAAAAACAAAAAAAGACTAAAGACAGGATTTACAACAATTATGCGCTAAAGAACAAATCTTGTTGAAGATTAAAAATCTGTAGGGTTTACTCTCTCTCTCTCTCTCTCTTTCTCTCTTTTCTACATATAGCTGTGCCTGCTGTGATTTCCTGAGGTGTGAGGTTTATACTGGACAGTGAGGTTTACTCTGAACCTGAAGCTAAAGAGAGAAAAGATGTCACGTTCAGATGAGGTCAACAAGATGACGGAGAATGTCTATAAGGTATGTCTGCTCGTACACAGCAGGGTACATCTATGTGCACAGATATAAATCATTCATTTGTATGTTCAAAGTATTTTATTATGTGATTGTTCTATATTCAGGGCATCCTGGACCAGTTTAACCCCAGTCTGAAGAACTTTGTCACAATGGGGAAACATTATGAAAAGGCTCTGACAGGTGAGACATCACTTAATGCACTGTAAAAAATATTCAGCTGCCTTATAAAGTGAATTTTATTTAAATTAAGTCAATTCAACGTAATTATGTTGAACTGACTCAAAAGATCAAGTTATAAAATAAGTCGATTTAAAAGCTCATTTATCTTAACTTTGTGGAAGAAGGAACATTTCTTTTTTCCAGTTAAAAGTGTTAACTGCATTTTGAAAACACATTCGTCCGTACAGACTTTTTAACCCCAAACGTATTAATGAAGGTTTGTAAAATAAAAAACGTAAACGTGGACACAATCTTTATACAGTGGATGTATCGATCTGAGAAAATCCTGAGTTTTATACAATCATTCTACGTAACTTCAAGAACATTCTGTGAAACTCTAACCTTGATCTTTATATTAACTTGATCCTCAAATAATATAAGATTAACTGTCACAGATTGAAACCAATGTTTAGGAAGCCTTTTGTCAATAAAATGGACACTTTCAGTATCTCTCATAATATAAATTAGTATTTGCCGCAATAACCACACATTACCTGTTTTGGTCATTTTCATGGCTATAAATTCTTTGGTGCTTCTCATCTCACAATAAGATTAAGAATCTTTAGTTTCCACGGACAACATTTTCCAAACTTGACACAATATCAGGGGACCTCACATTACACAAACATGTTAAACCAGTTTATATTCTTTTCTGTAGTGAATGAGATTCCTGAAGAGCTCTCATGTATGTTAATCAACACTTTTGCCTGCCAAACAACCATGTGTAGTAGACAGACTGCTGTAACATGCGGTTTCTCTCTCTCTCGGTCTGCTATACAGGAGTCACAATCGCAGCTAAAGGATACTTTGATGCACTGGTCAAACTGGGAGAACTGGCCAGTGACAGTCAGGGCTCAAAAGAGCTGGGTAAGTGAGCGCTACAGGAAATACAGTTAAAACAAGAGACTACAGAGGAAGAAAATGAAGAGGCAAGCCTGTACAATAAAATGGAGATGAAGAAACTAAAGGAAAGAGAGAGAGGGGTAAAGAGAGAGAGGTCTTTGTTAAAAGATTAACAACATCACATGATCACATTGTACTGCTGAAAACAGCGGGGGTGGAAGAGAGGGAGGAGGGAGGCAGAGAAGGAGAAGGAAAGATGCCAAGTTGCACACACAGTTGCTCTGTAGGGGATAAAGACTGCGAGATCCGCGGTCCAATAGAACCACAAACAAAACAGGCCACACATTTTCACCATTAATGAAACTCAGGAATGGGCAGACAAGGCCATGGGTATCACAACCGCTAAATGAATAAATCGTTTTCTTTATCTCTCGTCTGGAAGACTGTTTGTAATGAGACATGTTCTTTAGACATCACAGTTTATGACATTACAAATGAAGAGTCGGTAGCTTTATTGTCATTACAGATGTATGTAGTTTGTACAAGGAAATTAGGTTTCTTCTTCACAAGCGGTGCCACACGAGACTACGCAGGGCATAGGACTATACGTGATTAAATTATATTTAACAGACTTAAATTAACATTGAACATTACTGAAAAATATACGTACACTAACTACATAAAGTGCATCTAAATACCATAGAAACAGCATGAAACTAGCAACTCCTCATTTAAACTCTACGCAATAGAAACTGTGTTTGTGGTGTTTCTGATATGATATCTTTCCCTTCTCAGGTGACACGTTATTTCAGATGGCAGAGGTTCATAGACAGATCCAAGTCCAACTAGAGGATGTGGTGAGTACAGGAAAAATTTACGTGTTATAGAGAGAATGTACTAATGTCATGTCATTATCTTTTATTTATTTACGGTTAATAATGCGACACATACATGTCTTTAAATTATCTTCAGTTAAACAGCATCGAAGACCAAAGAGCAGCGTATCTACACTGATAAAATAACAGAATTTTACATTTTCTTTACTGTTTTTCCATGTATAATGTCAAAAAACTGTAAAAGGAAATCACATAATGAACGTTTGAAAAGTCTTGGTACCTGGATCCTCTATTTCCCAGTTCAATATTTTATATATTGTTAAAGTACATTAAGTAAACTTTTCAAAAGTCTAACAGGTGCTCATAATATGTGCCATTACAATGACCTTTTAGAAGGCAGAATTTACTCCTACAAATCTGTTTATTCTACCAATGGAAGATGGTTGAGAATGACGTTTCTCTTTGTCTGTCTGTGTGCAGCTGAAGCTGTTTCATTCAGAGCTGCTGTCTCAGCTGGAGCAGAAACTAGAGTTGGACATCAAATATCTCACTGTGAGTGTGAAATTCTCCTCTAGGATAAAATATTTCATCCATCAGCTTTCAACTTCATACCCAGAAGTCTTAGATTATGTAAAGCAATAATAAATGTATTTATATATTATTTTTGTGAATTGCATCTTATTAAACTATTCATGCCAAAAAATTCCAGTTGGGGAAACCAACACAAAACTACTAAATTCAGGAACTCTTTGGAAAAAAACTATTTCTCACGGACACAAATGTTTTGTAGAAGATGATGTGATAATTGACAACTTATAATCGAAAATAAATTCAGCAAAGAGATGAACGATCCAACAAAATCTCATGGCAAATCATAACTATTTGACGTGGTGGATTCACATCATACAAGTTCATTCGTAATCTGCAGCTCGGAAAACATCTGGTTGAACTATCACAATGGAGCCCTCAGATCGGTCCAGGAGAGCAGGACTTAGTTTATGGTGTGCAAAACAATATCCATGCAAAAAGATATTGTTATACTTAAATTGTTGTGTAAACATAAAACTGACTGTAAATCTTTCAAATGTTCGACAGAAGCATCACTTATGATGTAAGGAAATGCATGTGATTAATGAAACTTGTCGTTTCTAGGCGACGCTGAAGAAGTACCAGAGCGAGAGGAAGTCAAAGGTGGAGTCTATTGAGCGCTGCCAATCACAGCTCAAGAAGCTGCGGAGGAAGAGTCAAGCCAGTCGTCACCCCAATAAGTATGGAGACAGAGAGATGCAGGTACTTTCCTTTTACCCTTGGGAGCATTAGCTCTATACTGATCATTGATATGGGAATGAGGACTGACACACTGTTTGATGCACAAGATTTATTTTAAACTTTGGAAAGGAAGAAAAAGTACAAAATTTACCATCAGTTATAACCAGCAATGTTTTGTCATGTTTTGAATAATTTCTTTAAAATACAGTTTGAACGCGTCCAAAAGAAGTGATTCATTTATTCATAGATTAACGTCTTAAAAAGCAGAGGTTTATCAAAGGCTGAAATAATGAACAACGATCACTTTGGATTAAAAGCTAAATTGTATCGCTTGCCAATTCTTCCAGGGGAAAGGGTTCATTACTGTATGCTCTAATGTACTGCCAGTCATTCGTAGTCTGTGTGACTCATAAATGGTCAATTGAGCTCAGTTTGGAAGCCTGTTTTTTTGAGACCCAGTGCCCTACATACTAAAGCTGATTTGTTAAAGACTTATTATCCGTGCGGGAATAAGTGTTTGTTTATTTAAGCATGTGAATTCGTCTGGATGTGTTTTAGCTGAAGTCACTGTATACTCCAGGGCCGGATCTAAGCATTGGCAGACGTTGACTGACCCAACCAAACTTGTCTTTCTTACGCATTCAAGATGCAGTTCAGAGTTTAAAATAAAAATACTCAACATTACCATACAATGCTAAACTCAGTTACTACAGAATCTTTTATCTATTCTATTGTATTTGATGTTCAAATATCATCATGCTGTTATATCAAATGCTATCTATCTCCCGTTCCATTCCATCATTGTATTTATTTGTATCGGAATTTGCTTTGAGGCTGCATTTCTTACTGCAGTGTATTGCTGTGCTTTACGTTGTAATGGAGATATACAAATTTCCAAGATATTTTTCAATTTAATGGGATTTTGGTCTTTAGAATCGCAGCTCTGATTGACAGATGCATAGTGGGATTATTTACTTCACCACCCCCGCCCAAATGCCCCCCTAGACATTTTACAGCCCACCCTACCATAGCTGAGCAGAGCCCAATCTATCTTTGTTTGTGTAAACCTAATCTATGCTATCACGTGTGTTACTCTAAGCATGTGTGTTTTGGTCAGAAAGACTCAAAACAGTTAGTTTGAGACTAAGCAGATCTCCGGAGGAGCTGATTTGAGGCAGAGGAAGCTAGAGAGGGAGATAGATTGAGACAATAGGAGCATAGTTGTTAAAAACGTTCAGTCTAAAAAGGAAAGTTTCTTACTGCACTTACTTTTCTTACAAAGGTGCCATTGTATACTGTGCTAACTGTTGGCTCTTAAGGCAAACATAATGTTAGAGGCTTTGCATTTGTCAGTCACTTTGGATAAAAGCATCAAAAAAGGATAAATGTAAATGTATTTACTCGCTTACGGTCGACAATGGAACACGTATTGGTCTGGTAACAAATAGATTCATCAGACCTACGATTGCCCATTATGAAATGTAACCCAAACTAATATTATCCACTAAAGTGACATTTGAGCCAGAGGGCAGTTCTAAGTGTATTCGCTGACATCAAGCTTTTCGCACACCTCAGAACACATCAAGGCCAATTTTAAAAAGCCCTAGTTTCTAAAGACTATAGATACCCTTCACAGTATCTTTGTAAATCAATTGCAGATTCTTGGTTTCATATTTAAAATCTCCGATACAAAACACCATAATGAAAAAGTGGCATTGGATGTGGACCAATAGTGTTTAAGCTGATGTGAAACAGGCAGCTTTCGCGACCAATTGGAAAGAGCATTCGGCACACCAAATTCTCAGACCCAGTCTCCATGCTGCCACAAAAATAGTATTAAATTAGGAATGAGGCAGGGATGCTCCCTGCTGCGGGTAACACAAAATTATAACATCATTATTTGTAAGAAATGACAAAAAATAAGTAGTACAGTACAGTTTGTCTAGCAGCTGTGAAGTTGGTCTTTTGAAATGTAAGACTTATTTGTTGACCAGTCGTGTTCTGTGCAATAAATAGTAAAAGCTCTGAATTATTCTATTGTGTTTTATTGTTCCAGTATAGTAATGATAATACATGTACAATATTTACCATAATAATATGTTGATGTATAAAATATTTAATTGAATTGGTGTCTCTCACATCGACCCACGGCGACATTAAAATAGTCTAGATTAGTGTACAATGTTTAATTGAAATAATTGATTCTATGTAGTTTCCATTTCATTTATTTAACATATTTTATTTAGGGGGCATCCAAGTTATTTGACATATTTTAACATTTCTTAAAAGGAAACAACGCAATAGTTATATTTCCTGGTAATGGGTTACTTTTATAATTATGTAATTCAGTTACTAATTCAATTACTATTTGTGAGAAGTATCTATAACTTATAACTTTTGAAGTAATGTGCCCAACACTGGTTTTGACCAATCAGCATCCAGGAACAAAATAGGGACAGTAAAAACATTCTCTCTCTCTCTCTCTCTCTCTCTCTCTCTGTAACAGTATGTTGAGTTGATGAGTCGTCGGCAGGGGGAGTTGGATAGTCTTGTTGCCGTTGGTTACCGCTCTGCTTTGACAGAAGAAAGGCGCCGGTACTGCTTTCTGGTGGACCGTCAGTGTTCTGTCACCAAACTCCTCGCCAACTACCACTGCAAGGTAACACAACCACTATAAGCCAGCTGTACGTACTCATGCTGTACACAGACATAAACGACCAACAAACTACACACTCCAACTGTGAAATAAGAGCGTGAATAGATATCGTTGTTGTTTTAGAAATATAAAAAGTAAACTTTGGTTGGATAGGTGAGAGAGCTCTTGTCACAGAAGCTGTCGTCGTGGCAACAGTCATGCTCCCAGCCAACCAAACTACCGGAGCGAGCCCTGAACCTGTTGCGTCACACTGCCCCCCAGAGCTCTGGAGGAGCTGGACTAGCTGAGGTCCTGAGGAACGCTAAACTGGGAATCTCACAGTCTGGAGAGCAGGTGAGAAAATGCTGGCTTTGCAGACTGGTTTAGGTTTCAGGTGCTAATAATTGTCTAGTGAAGAAGGAACAAAGTATCATTTTATGTAACATCTAAGAAACCATTTTTAGTCTTCGTAATACAACATTCATGCGACACATTGTCAAAGCATCTATAAGCAGAAGACCCCAAATCATGTGAGTTTAAAAAAAAGTTTTTGTTGGGCTTGAAGCTGTGTGGGAAATTGGTCAGTTAAGGTCAATCTGTTTGGTGAAAAAAAAAATGTTTTTCACTTATTGATGCTTCACTTTGTTCTTCTCTCAGAGGTTGTCTGTACAGGAAGTCCCGCCTTTGTTAAACGGTGACGGCACCAATCGCTCTCAGCAGCAGCGGTCTGGCCCATCTGAAAGCCTCTCCCAGTCTCTCCCGGGCCTGTCTCCAAGCTCCTCCCCTCACCCGCAGCCCACCAGCAATGGCCACGCCCACTCCAGTGCTTCAGCCAGCCCCCAACAAGTTTCTATCCAGGGTGCAGTGAGCGTGACTGGCTTACACACCTCGCTATCATCTAACAGTTCCCTGCAGGGCCTCACTCCACCCCTGACAGCCCCTCATAGCCCACCACTACCCCACAGTGCACCTCTCTCCCGTGCCCTCACACCTGTGCCCTTCACACCCCTTCAAGGCGTGTCTAATTCACCCTGTGCTCTTAATGTGCCGAAGGGAGCAGATGTCTACTCTACCTCCACACTACCACTGCCCAGGAGACAGCCCAGCGAGGCTCGCACAGCATTCTTTGGTAAGCGCATCTTTTCTTTTGAGGGATTCTCATGAAGAAAAGTCTGCGTCATGTTTTATCGTACATTTACAGTTATTTTCGATTATAATATTTTTCTATTTGAAAATGTTTTGCATAAAATGAATCCTATTTCAGAACCATTCAAATGTTTCATGTATGTTGTGTCTTTCCATTCAATTCTTTCAATACATTGTGCATGTAAAGTAAACATTTTTTAATTAAGAAATGTCTCTATTTAAATTATTTTTGTAATACAATAATAAAAAAGATTTTTTCTCATTATATGCAGCATTGAGAAAGGGACAAATAGACTTTCAAGAATAGAAGAGAGGGGTCATAATGCAAAAATACAAATTCAAGAATGATTCTGTGCCGTCTTTCTTTTGATCCATTATCTGTTTCGCACATCCTCTTCTTTTCCGTCTTTGTTTAGGCTCTACTCTTCCTCGTGTGCTCCCTCTCTCTCCTCCAACTCGTGTGGAGGCTCTGTTCCCTCACTCACCTGACTCCTCAGAGGGAGAGAATGATGGAGATAGAGGAGGAGGTTCCTGTCTGCTCGCCTTCCTGCCTGGAGACACTCTCAGTCTGCTGATCAGTGAACCCAGGGACGGCTGGCACTACGGCCAGAACGAGCGAACCGGCCGGTATCTGCTCAACAATTATTTAAACATTAATACATCGAAAAAGCATTGATAAACAATCAGTCGTCATTTTACGGTGTTGTTCTAAACTTTCCTTCATAGAAAAGGCTGGTTTCCCTTCTCCTACACACAGCCTCACTCAAACATACCCGGACAACGAGATATCAGGTCTGTTTCACTCATTCAAAAAAACCCTACAAGCTTAAATGATAAGACATCGTTTCATAATTCCCTTCTTTTCTCGTGTCTCGTCAAATCAGTCCTCCTCCCCTGTCCAAGATGAACAGCACAAGCATGGGGCAGTTGGACAGGCTGCCCCCCGGTGGTCACCTTCATCAGGCCAGTCCTGACTCAGAAGAGGAGAGGAATGTCGTCTCTCAGCGTGTCAGCACCTTCAGGCCTCGCCCCTACAGCATGCTGAATCCTGAAACCACCAAGATGAATCCACGGCTTGCAGGACAACGCCTGAAGGACAGGGTCAGTGAAATAAACATCAGTCATCGTGGCATGCTTCTACCAGCAGTTAGACATCAGACTAAACTGTTTTGCTCCTCACAGGTATACACTGATTTCTCCTGCCCTCCTCCGTCCCCGACCAGGTACAGTTAGTCAGCTCTGATCAAAAGATGTTGCCATAAAAATGTTTTATGTCTGATGGATCAAATGTGAGAATTTACACCTTGCCTCTATGCAGGACCAATCCGTTCGCCCACATTCGACTGAGGAAGACAGTGACCAACGATCGCTCTGCTCCGGTTATACAGTAAAACCTTTATTAACCAGAGACATGTTGACTGTAACAAGACCACTAATGCCTTGCAGTGTCTATGTTGTTTCGAGATGACACCGTATTCCTTTTATTTTTGCAAATAGCATATTCTGAAAGTGTCCAGAATTAGAAAATGGGCTGTTTGCACAAGATGGTGCCGGTGAGCTTTTGCGTTGCCAGGTTCTGCAGACTAATTTCCGGTCATATAACACTATCAAGTTGTTTTGACTTAACAAAGTGCTTAGCAATGTAAAAAGGATCCGTCATATATATCGCTGATATGTTACTTCATTTTATTTAGAAAAACACCCATTTTTGCCGACCAGAATATCCCTCTTTTCCCATACGACCGACCCTGGCGTCCCAAAAGCTCACCGGCGCCTTCTTGTTAAACAAGCTGATGAAACCCCCTCTAATTAAAATCTACAGTAAATCTAATGAACGCATTAAATGTTATAAACTGAATATTTTAAGGCTATTGTTTTAATGTATTTAGTATTAAGTGCAGATGGAGATGGAGATGAAGAGCGGTGAAATGACTTTGTAACATGTCATTGATTTTATAATAATTCTCCAGTTTTTTCATTCGATGCATCGCACTGCACGATTTCAAAAGTTGGAAAGTAGAAAATGGAAACGATGCAGGAGAAAAACTATATTTTCGTCTTTAGTGTTTGTGGAGATGTCCTTGACTCATCAAGTGTTTTAGATTTACCCGCCAGGTACCTTCCAACGAATACAGAGACTGGACTGCCACCATTTTTTCATCTTAAGCAGTTGTGCTTGTTTGGTACCTTAGTCAGTATAACAAATGATTTCGTGTATACACATTTTCTATATTCATAAAGGAACGGTTCGCTCAAACACCCACCATTTACTGATTCAGATATTGCTGAATGGAAAAAGCTGTAGGATCTTTAAATTTGAACCTTTTGTTTTTCTTGGAAAATGGGTCGGCTCCAATAGCGAGGTGAGTAAATAATGACAGAGTTTCAATGGGTGGACTATTTTTTTTAATTGCTACATTCTTAAAAATAAAGGTTCTTAAAAGGTTCTTCACAGCAATGCCATAGAAGAGCCATTCAGTCAAAGGTTCTTTAAAGAACCATCTCTTACCTTTTTATAATCTGAAGAATAGTTTTTTGCCACGTTATGGAATCATTTAGGCATAAAGGTTGCTCTATGGCATCGAGATATTTCATCTACATGCTTTTGCAGGATCCTTTTTCTTGAAAGTTTTTTTTAGCCTGCGTAATTGTATAAAGACAAGGCATTTTAGAGCATTCTGGTAAAAGAAAGTTTACTGGTTGGTGCAATAAAAAGTAAGTAGGATATATGAGTGGTTGAATGGAAAAGTGAAGTACTGTTTTAACTACAGCATGGCTTCGGAAAGATGTTTGAGGAGGAAAGTATTGTGTCTGAAAGGCTCTCAGCTTTTTTCTCTTGTCCCCTTTACCTGTCTTAACTCTTCTAAATCTATAAAACTAAAGCTTGTAGTCTTGAGTCTCAGCACATGTAGGCAAGAGATGTGAATGCTGAGTGGGGCTGTTGTGTAGGGAGGGGAATCTGAAGGGCAGCAAAAAAAGCTCTTGAATGTTGAGATGTGATGGAGAATGTGACTGTGGTAAAGCACTGTAGCCGTAGGTATATAAAAAAAAATCCTCCTTACCCACCTTTTTGTGGGATTATTTCTGGGAGAATGCATTTATCAACTGTATACTTGTTTTCAAAAGAATTTGCATTTAAACTGCCATAGCTTTAATTATAATATTAATCCTCATGAAAGACATTGTCAGCTTTGATATCTTCCAATAAGTTGTATTTTTAATTTTCCAATTTTACAGAGATATTAAAGTCAGAAAAGCAGAAAGCTCTCCAGTCTATAATCAGAGCTTCTACATGTTTTTTGTGCAAAAGCTGATTTACGCACGTTAAGACAATTTCTAAAAGCATTGTTATTTGACCTTTTAGGAAAACATTAACTGATCAGTAATTTTCATTTGATAAGTGACCTAAATATACTGCAGAATCATAAATATTTCTTTAAATCCTAAAACTTTAAATGAAAGCAATTCCAGGTTTTCAGCGTAGTCTCTGACTAACTGTTTGTTATTGTATAATATTATGTCTATGTAATGTTGTTTACGTGAATTTGGTTTCCATTTTTATTGAACTTATCCTTATTTTCCCAGAGAACCCTGCAATGGAGCACTGGCTGATCTCATTGGCTTTCATTTGTCCAGTCACTAGCAGTTATATATTATACACTTCAAGTAGGAGTGTATAATCTGTCACTTCTCGTTTACTTTGTTTTTCACTATATTCTAATTAAACACTAAAGAGGCATGAAGTCAGCTGCAGGGTGCTCAGGGCAAAAGCACATAACTACTATATTTTTGGTTTTTTGCTCAGATGAGCATTGTATTTGTAGTCACTATGGATCATTCATATATTTTGTTACTCTTAAATGTTGTAACTTTGCTAATTGTATCTTCTTGAATCTCTTGTTCTAGACTCAATAAAGTTAATCTCTGCGGTCTCTGTTGTGTAGTTTTAACTCCAACAATTATGCGTGCAAAAAGCTAATAAGCAAAAAATACATTTACAAGGTAAATATTACTGGCGTTTATTGGTAAAAGAACATAACTATGACAGGTGCATTTTGTGATAAACAAAAAAATGTGATTGAAAAACAGGTTCTTAAATAAACAGCTTTTATTTAGACCAAGTGCAACTAGAAACAAAAACAGTTGGGTCATACTGTACAGGAATCCTTTAAAAGTTTTTCAGCCAATCCAAGTTTCTACCCTGTGGGTCACACGGGTGCACTGGAACATCCGGCATGTTTCCATCATCTCGCACTGGGACTGAGGGAGGAAACGTTTAAACAAGATGTAAATAAGATGTAACAGGACGAGTATCACACGACAGTTGCTTGAAAATTACAAGCAAAGTAGGATCATCTGAAATTGAATATGTAACATCTGGATAATATATGTATACCTGGATAATTGTACGGAACTGCTTGGTTCATCATTCCGGTGTACTTCGTCCAAGGACTCACAAGTGGCACAACGCAAGCTGAGAGGAAAACATTGTTTGTTTAGTTCACAAAGCAGAGATGCACTTGAAATATGCTGATGTCGAACGATCTACTGTAACAAACCCACCCAGCAATCCAATCCCACAGGCTGCTGTCACCACTGGCTCTTTATTCCATACATTCTTCAAAAACCTTCCGACTAAAGAAAGGAAAAATCTATTCAAGGAACATTTCTACAATTGCACACCAATGACACGAAAACATTGACATTCTTTGAGGTTTATGGATCACAGTGCATGGCATCTTTACAAAATTACGTGGAGGTGTTATGGTTCTGTACATAGTGTACTTCGAAAATCCATTGTACTTTTCTGGTACGATGTGCTGGTGCCCTTAGTTCCTTACAGGTGTAAACAACGGATTAAATTGATTAATAATTTCACTAAATATTGTTATATTATTTACACTTTGCCGTATCTAAATACGTAAGTTCAATACATTCAAAACAAACGATTGACTACCACAGGATCCCAAGGTCATCCCGGTATCTACGCGTTTAAAAGAAATAACTCTTCTCTAAATATATGCATTTCTATTTATCATCTGATATTTAAAAAATGTGTTGTCGCGAGAAGAAATCAAACCAAACCCGTGTGACACAAAGATCGAAAACAAGTAGCTAACACGCTTAATGTACTCACAGGCGGCCATGTTTGCGTCTGTAGTCCGACACTACTCAAGGATGGTGGGAATTGAGGTTCTACGGCAACCGTTGATGACGTATTTGATCCAGATTGGTCTAATTGTAACGACGTATTTTATACGCGACTCTTGCACCAGTGAGACGTTTTGTGTCCGAAATCCCTAACGTTTAAAACGGTGAAATATACACCTGTAATGTGCGAATGAAGTTAATATACGGGTTCTCTCAGACACGGTCATTATGTGGTATTTTAGAAAGAACCGATGAAGTGTTAAACAGTTGGTTTCAGTATTTATTTACAACTACCTACTGCACATCATATATCACGTGAGCAACATGAGTAACTAAAGGTAAGCAAGCGTCTAAAGGTCATGGAAGATATGCCTGCATGATGTTTATTAAGTGAATTTAATTCGGATAGTCATATTGGGAATATAATGGCCTCCATGTACTTTGTAATTCAGATGCTTATAATGCAAAATAATGAAAATCGTTGTTGTGCATGTCAGTGCGTTTCATGCGATGGAGGACTTCTCAGACCTTGCGTTACCTCCGCTGTTTGGGGGTCATATCCTGGAGGCTGAGCTGGAGACAGGTGGGGTGGAGCTGGGCCCCAGTGGCAGTGAGCTCCTGGATAATGACGGGACACCGTCCGGCCCCGGGCAGGATGGGGAGGAAGAGAGGAGAGAGCTGGACAAAAGGAAGCACCAGGCTCTTAGCAAGAGGTGCAAGGAGATTGAACAGGTGAACTGGTCAACTAATGATTTGCACAAATAAATAACTCCACATCTATCTTAAGGACGAATTGTTTTGGTTAAAGAAAATGTGTTTTCTTCAAAGAGAATAGAACAGATGAATTTGTACACCCTTCCTATAAATGTATTTAAATGTATACTTACTATGGTATTAAAGCCAATGTACCATGGTTGCATTTAGCACTCAAAATGGGATTCCAAGGTACATTCAAGAGGATCAGTGCAGTATTATAATTTTATAATAATATTACATTTTGTGTAAGGTTAGCTTGAACACATTTAAATGAGAAGATGGTGGATAATGTAAGATTATTTAGTGAATGATTTAAAAGGAGTTTAACACAACATTATAAACATTTACTTACCCCTATGATATTTCAACCCAGTATTATTTTCTGCCTTGTATAATAAAATCCAAATATAGAGCTCGGGCAGAATATCAGAGCTTTTCTATACATCCAAACATTATTTACTGAAAATCTTTACAAGTTCACTTTTCTCGCGTGTCTTGGCAAAATAAAAGTTGGGGTTTTAAAATGAATTTCAATTTGAGTGATTCCATTCTCTTTTACAGTTTTTAATCGAAATATTGCAATGTGACCTCTCTTGTCAGGTGAATGTGAAGATTTTGGGTCGCCTTCATCAAGTCCAGAGACTGACACGGCGACTGAGAAAAGAAAGGAGGTATATTCGGATTTATTTACTTATTATATCCTACTCAACACAGTAAATGACACAAGAGTCTCAGGTAATAGAAAAATGAGATGCGTTTAAAATGCGTTTCAGGTTTCTTATGAAGACTCTGGATTCATATGGAGACGACTACAGGACAGCACAGCTCACCATCTCACTGGAGGTAAAACAGAGAATTCTGATGTTCCATACAACTGACACTTATTTTTATTTTATTAATTATATCTAAATCTAATTTTAAGCTTTTGTAAATTCGACTCCGCATTCACCATTTGTCCACCATTAGTCAATATGTACAGTATATACATTGGTGGCAATTAGCTGATGGGGAAAACATTTAAGGGGTCATATGTGTTTTTCTGTGTCTTTGTGTGTTATAAGTTGCCCCTGCATGTATTAGACACATACAATTGCAAAAGAATTAAGTGTCGCAACAAAAGATATATTCTATCTAAAAGTGAATGCCCACACCTGCCTGAAACTGCTTGTGAAACCAAACGCCCACAAATCTACTTCAGATCGTGGTATGATTTGACTAAGACCGCCCAAATGTTTACGCTAGTAAGGTACCTGTCTGTGCAAATATTGAACCTGCTGTTCTAAATATGGTAAGAGGCATTACATTTCTGTCACACGCTTGCAGTATACGACCAATCACTACCGGTGAACTGGCCAATCACAGCACACCTCGCTGTTCGAAGAGAGCGCATGTAACTCCGCTCTTCATCAGGTTACACTGGCTCCCTGTTTCCGCCCGCATAAAGTTCAAAGCCATGCTCCTGGCCTACAAGTCCAACACCGGATCTGCACCATCGTATCTCCACTCGCTAATGCAGATCTATGTTCCTGCCAGATCACTGCGGTCTGCAAAGGAACAACGACTAGTGGTACCATCCCAAAAAGGAAAAAAGTCACTCTCCCGTACCTTCTCTGGATCTGTTCCACATTGGTGGAATGATCTACCAGCTGCTACAAGATCAGCAGACTCGGTTGCCATATTTAAAAAACGCCTAAAACGCATCCCTTCCGTCAACACGGCGCTGAATGATTTTTCCTAATTCTCTTCCCTTTCCTTCTTTATAAAAAAACACTTACTAACCTCACTATTCTTAGCTTTTTATACTGTGCTAGGCTTTAATGGACTAGTTTGATGCACTTTTGTATTTTGTTGCCTATGTTGTTATAATTGCTTCCAATGTTTCCTCATCTGTAAGTCGCTTTGGATAAAAGCGTCTGCTAAATGACTAAATGTAAATGTTCGGAGCGTAAGTTTTCTTCCGTATCAGAGAGGCGGGGCATAGAGGAGATACCATTCCACTGTCTGTGGAATATATAGCGTTTTTGAACCTTAAATGGTGTATACACATTACATTACATCTACAAACGATAAAATTAGTTTTAGCATTGTCATATGACCCCTTTAAATGCGGTCATATTCTAGTGGTGGTTATCATGATGGGCGACAGTGTCATTCTGGTACTGTACTATTGCAAAAACATGCTCGCTTGTTCATAACAGTAAATTCAGACACAGAAACAACAGTAATCTTATGTAGGATAAGTTGTTTCTTATGTATTCAAAATGTAAAATATGTGTCTTGAGCAACAGGATGAAGGAAAAGCTGGTTTAGATTCTGCTCTTGGTGCTGATGAAGACAGCTCCTCCCCTACCTTTCAACATCAATCAGCAGGTGGACCCAAGAAAAAGAGACACAGAGTTCAAAAGGAAAAAGACAGAGATGCTCAGGTAAGAGGGACTACTCCATGTATTTAACTTTCCTTTTTATAGACTGGATGGGTAATATTATATTTATTAGTATTATGTATGTGAATATATTTTAAAGGCCGTTTGCAGGACAAGTTTAATAACTGATAGTGATACTTGTTTTAGTTTAATTTAGTGTTCGCTAAAGCAATATGGCCCGGTTTAGCTTAAGCAATGACTAAGCCTTAGTTAAATTAGGATATTTAACTCGCTTTTATTAAAATGTCTTCGATAAAAATATTACTGGTGTGTATCTTAAGACAAAACAATGGGAATTACATTTTAAGATATGTCACAGCATTTTATTTTCAGTTAAGACTAGTCTTAAGCCTTGTCTGTGAAACAGGGCATAAACAATCTAAAGTTTTTCATCTTTTTTTTCTTCCACCACAGCCAGAATCTGAACACTCCATGCTGACTGAAGGCTTTCCCAGTCCTAATTCTCTCTCTCACTGATCCCAGAGCAGTGATGGGCTACTACAGCATACCATTTATATACGGAATTACAATTTATTTGTGTTTTGGAGATCATTTCATTTGATGATTTTATTTTGATAATGATATTTTTTTTAAATAAACATTTTAAAATTAAACCTCTATTGTACAACAACTTTGTTGAAGGGAATAGTTGTGTGACCATGTTAATACAACACATTGTTTTAACGGTGAAAAAAACAAATTGATTGCTTACATCTCATTCATTTCACATCAGTACAAATGAAGGAAACATAAAACGGATTGAAGGGTCATTGTTGGAAGGGTTCAGTCTATCTGTGTTTGCCGTATCTGTTGAAGCGGCGGTACAAGAAGCTGATCCTCTTCTCCAGGTTGTGGCGGTCCTCTGTCATCATACGGTCTCCAACCATCCGCTTCTTTCTGATGAGACGCTGCAGCTCGTTTCCATAGAAACCTTTGAGCCATACAGGGCCTTTGATCAAGTCTTTTGGATGGGCTTTAAATTCACCTGCATTAAAAGATAAACAACATCAATACCGCAATGATTTTAATGTGCTTTTTATTTGTCTGTTTCCTAAGGAATGTCCTTGTTGGTGAGTGTTATGAGTGCTTTATGTGTCATAATTAACCACAACAATAATGTAGTGTCAACCACAAAGACCCCGTTTAGGAAATAGTACCTCATTTTCACAAATCAATAACTGAATATTCTAAACCATTCTACACACAATTTGTTTGCATTGCTACCTACATACAAATGTATGCAGTTCACAATCAGATAAAAATAGCTTACTAAATGCCAAATAACAGAAAAACACTGACCCAAGATTCCTATGTTGTCATACACTCCAAACATGCTCCTCTTCTCTGTCCATCGGTCCACCTCTTTCAGTTTGGGAATGGCATGCATTCTTACTCTAGAACAAGAACCTGTAAAAAAACGTAATGCAAAACGTCACTTTTATAGTTACAAATTTCGAACTACCATCAGACGCCACAATGTAACTTTTCTTAAATATAACAAAGGGCTGTCAAACGATTAATCACATCCAGATAAAAGTTTGTTTACACATAATATATGTCGGTGTACTGTGAATTAATAATTTTGTATTTATAAACATACATGTATATAAAACACGCATGCACGCACACACACACCTGTAGTGAAGTGTCTCGTGCACAACAGCAGTGATGGTGACCGACAGAAGGTCACCGTGCTTCTCAGCAGTCCTCCAAACAGAGACATACCCACCGATACCTACCAGAGCAAGAACAAAGCAGAATTGCACGAGTTTCAACTTATCAACGCTGCAGAAATCGACTAATAAACTTACTGACGAATTACTTTAAGTCTTGACCTAGATAATAGTGTCATTAGAAACGTGAGCGTGTTTAATCGGAGTCTGTGTATAAAATAACGGCTTTACCTTTCAATGTTTCGGTGTTGAAAACGAAGAAAGGGGATGTGACGTTATTTCCTTCAACACGTCTAAAATCCCTGAATTAAAGCTAAAGATATCAGTGCAGCATCCATGCGGACAAACAGCGTGAGCTCCGCCACCACTATTACTTAGAACGCCTCTTGAAGTTGCAAAGTAAAAGTCCTAATTACGAACCGTTTGTTTTTCAAATTAAAAGTCAGTTATTCAGAGGACCCCTTTTCTACAGCTTATGTTACTGTTATGTTTCCTGCAGCTCAGTGGTTACAGCATGGCACTAGCAATACCAAGGTTGTGGGTTTGATCCCAGAGGATTGCACGTACTAGAATCAAAAAATGTATAGGCTAATGCAATGTAAGTCGGTTTGCGCGTCTGCCATCAAGTTAGATATCATGTCTATATCATTAGCCTATACATTTTTAATAAGATTATGTGTTATTTTTAAGTAAAACTATGATATATACATAACTATGATTGAAGGTAAAGGTCCAGTTGTAATCGGGCTTTCCTAATTTAGGGAAATTCTTGCAGCATCTGGAAGGAATCATTTTAACAACATACACGTTTCAACTTTTCCTCCACAGTTCTAATACCTCTCGCAATTTTGGATTTATATATTACATGTATTTACTTAAACATACTGAAGGCAAAATAATATCTCCATGTGAGTCTTATTAACATAACTTATTAACATGTTGCAATGCAGTCAATATTCATTTGATTTACACAATTTCACATGTTGATCAGAACTTGTCTGTACTTTGTCAAACAACGTAGAAAGCACTCATTACGATCATTGTTGTGTGATCACCTGGAAAAGTGTAATAAGATCCCTCCATGCGGTTTTTAGTTTCAATAGGCACTAGCGTTAACAAAGACTCACTGAAGTGAAAACAAAAGGCACATTATTCAAAGAGCCACTTCATTAACTCATCTAACTCAACTTGTATTTAAAAATGACACGCACCAGAAGTGCACTGCCAAACTCGTGAGATGAAATTTTGCTTGATTTATTTGTCCTTAAATGATTCCTTCTGGTTACTAGATCCCCACGGAATGCCGCAGAGACCACACATATCCCTTACTGAGACAGAGCTCCAAAAAAGAATTTCCAGGATTACAACAGGTTGTTTGGTTTGTCAGACACAGACTCAAGCACTCGGTATACACAGAAGAGAACCGTGTTCACCCGGCATGATCCCAGATAAACAAAAATGCATACATTTTTAACAATGGTTAAACAAAGCATATAAAAAGTGCATTTAAAAGGAATTGAATACTGACTGAATTCCCCAGGCCACATTCTCATACAATCCATAAGCACAAGCTGAATGTGTCCAACAATCATGTCATCACATCAACTGTCAATGACTTTCTCATCATCCCTCCACCTGTTCTTCCTGGTACGTGGATGCCGAAACCGCACTGTAGGGATCCAAAACCATCTGAGCACAACGCACCACTGTAACCATCAGAAACAAACAGAGAAGAACCAAGAAGAAGAGCGCAAAGCCCAAATCCACATCAACATCCAGTCCAGACGCAGGAAGAGGCAAGTCCATGTTTATCCAAACTGTCCGAGAGTACAGCAGTGCCGGAGAAAACCTCATTAAAAATCAACACGAATGAAAATATGCCATGATATTATCCGGTGCCTTTGCAATACTGGATCAAGACCACTTCCGGCAGCCTTATTCTTGTTTCTCCTGGTGGCAACACAAGTCAGTCATGTTGTGCTTTTGTTGGTGTAAAGCAGTTCGAGTTGCACCTACAAAGTGATAGTCGGTTCCATATCAGGTCAGTCTCAGATTCCAACACATTAAGTTGATCAATTCAAGTCTATTCATTCAACAGTTTATACAAATTTGAAACTAAAATGGTCCACTGAATGACGTCATTGACTGTCACTTCCATTCACAACCAATAAGAAATGAGCACATTTGAAAGAAATACCTTGTGTGTGGATGGTGTTGATTCTGTCAGTGGCTCACCTTCCTGTCTCTGGTCACCCTTTGCTAAGGGATACGTGTCCTCTTATCTCAGGGATTAGCATGTCTTCCTTTGGCCTGAGAGACACACACACCAACACTTGGCACTTGTGTCCTCAATGAATTGTTAAACAGGTAACAACCAGGCCTTATATGGGATTAACCCCCCCAGGGCTGCTTCAGAAACACTATAGTCCGGCAATCACTTCAGGAGACAAGGCATGTGTTACCTGCCACAGGTGAGGATGGACGGAGGTCTGGTTGGCATGTTCCAGACGGCAAGAAATGATACACTGGTTTAGGGGGCTCGAAAATATGGTTAGCATTGTTAAGAGGGAAAATCCATATTTCGCCCGAAAGTTTAAAAAGACAATTTTAGGTGCAATATACATATATTTTTGTAAAATTACAAATACCGTTGGAGATAAACAATGGGAAAAACATTTTGGGATTAGTCCAAGTATACAGTAAGTGCACAAATTCTATAACACTGGGCTTGTGTTTGTGCATACTGTATTGCAAAGTAATGTTACATATTGTCTTTAATGGACCAGTGTGTAATTTTCAAAGGATCTACTGACAGAAATCCAATAAATATGCATATCTGTGTCTTCAGAGGTGTGTAAAGGGCTTCCATAAGGAAGCGTTATATGACCTCAGAATAAACTAATTCAATATACAGGTGATGGTCAAATAATAAGAATATCATCAAAAAGTTGATTCATTTCACTAATTCCATTCAAAAGTTAAACTTGTATATTATATTCATTCATTACACACAGACTGATATATTTCAAACGTTTATTTCTTTACATTTTGATGATTATAACTGAAGGAAAATCCCAAATTCAGTATCTCAGAAAATTTGAATATTACTTAAGACCAATACAAAGGATTTTTAGAAATCTTTGCCAACTGAAAAGTATGTATACGGCTGCGTTGACCTTGGACCTCAGAAAACACAGTGGATCAACACCAGCAGATGACACGGCACCCCAAACAATCACTGACTGTGGAAACTTTACACGGGACCTAAAGCAACGTGGATTGTGTGCCTCTCCTCTCTTCCTCCAGACTCCGGGACCCTGATTTCCAAAGGAAATGCAAAATTTACTTTCATCAGAGAACAGCAGTCCAGTCCTTTTTGTCTTTAGCCCAGGCGAGACGCTTCTGACACTGTCTGTGGTTCAAGAGTGGCTTGACACAAGGAATGCGACAGCTGAAACCATGTCTTGCACACGTCTGTGCGTAGTGGTTCTTGAAGCACTAACTCCAGCTGCAGTCCACTATTTGTGAATCTCCCGCACATTTTTGAATGGGTTTTGTTTCACAATCCTCTCCAGGGTGCGGTTATCTCTATTGCTTGTACACTTTTTTCTACCACATCTTTTCCTTCCATTCAACTTTCTATTAATGTGTTTGGACACATAGCTATGTGAACAGCCAGCCTCCTTTGCAATGACCTTTTGTGTCTTGCCCTCCTTGTGCAAGGTGTCAATGGTCGTATTTTGGACAACTGTCAAATGATTGTGTAGCCTACAGAACCATTTAAAGGCTTTTGTTACACTTTGAAACGGACAGGAGGAATGAGCCCGTTGGTTCCAATTCACAACCTCAGCACTAGAGGCCGGTAGATTTTACAGACTGGTCCTTTAAGCACATTCAGACCTTTAATGTTTATCTTTAGTGATTTTCAGTTACACCTTCAGCTATAAAATAGCACAGTACATTTTAAATAATTATTATTATAAAGAAAGCGGCAAGAAAAATGGAGCGCAACTTTAAGAAGACTAAATTAGAGGTATTTCGTACTGCCTGGAAGGATAGTACAAAAAAATACAGGAAAGCCCTAAAAACGTCTCGATCCGCCTACATTTCATCATTAATAGAAGAAAACCAAAATAACCCTAGGTTTTTATTTGATACAGTGGCTAAATTAACCAAAAATAAATCGTCAGCGACTTCTGATGCTGTATACCAGCATAGCAGTGATGATTTTATGAACTATTTCACAAATAAAATCCAAGATATTCGAGAGAAAATTATAACTATGCAAGCAGATGCGAAACCCGCTGAACATATGACTAACTACAGCACCCCTAAGGAGAAATTATGTTTATTTTCTACTATAGATCACGATGAACTATCGAAAATCATTAGATCATCTAAATCGACTACATGCATGCTAGACCCTATACCTACAAATCTTCTGAAAGAGATACTCTTAGAAATTATAGATCCTCTACTTAGCATTATTAACTCATCTCTGACATTAGGACATGTGCCTAAAGCATATAAGGTGGCTGTTATAAGGCCCCTTGTCAAAAAACCCCATCTGGACCCTGGAGAACTAGTTAACTATAGACCTATTTCGAATCTACCTTTCTTATCTAAAGTTCTGGAAAAAGTAGTCTCAACTCAAATATGTTCCTTCCTCCAAAGGAATGAGATTAATGAAGATTTCCAGTCTGGATTTAGAGCACATCACAGTACAGAGACTGCTCTGATTAGAGTTACAAATGATCTGCTTATGGCGTCTGACCGAGGTTGTATCTCCTTATTGGTGCTGCTAGATCTTAGTGCTGCATTCGACACCATTGACCACAGCATGCTCCTACATAGACTTGAAAATGATGTCGGTATTAAGGAAATAGCTTTGAAATGGCTTAGATCTTATTTATGCGACCGTTTCCAATATGTAAAAATAAACAATGAGGTATCACGCAAATCGAAAGTCCAGTACGGTGTACCACAGGGCTCAGTACTAGGGCCTATGCTCTTCGCATTATACATGTTACCTCTAGGAGATATAATAAAGCGACACGGAATAAGCTTTCACTGCTATGCTGATGATACGCAACTTTATATTTCCTCGAAGCCTCACGAAACACAGCAATTCCATCGAATAGTGGAATGCATAGTCGATATAAAAAAGTGGATGAGTAGCAATTTTTTATTACTGAACTCGGACAAAACTGAAGTGTTACTTATCGGACCGAAAACCGCCCTACGTAACAACCAAGAATACTGCTTAACTATTGATGGATGTTCCATAAAACCCTCATCTTCAGCTAAGAATCTTGGCTTTATATTCGATAGTACTCTGTCATTTGAGAACCAGGTCGCCAACACCTGTAAGATTGCGTTTTTCCATCTTAAAAATATATCTAGATTACGTCATAAGCTGTCATCATCAGATGCGGAGAAGCTTATACATGCCTTTATGACATCAAGACTAGATTACTGTAATGCACTATTAGGTGGTTGCCCTGCAGGTATTATTACAAATAATTCCAACTAGTCCAAAATGCGGCAGCTCGAGTTCTTACACGTACAAAAAAGTATGAGCATATTAGCCCGGTTCTGTCAACCTTGCACTGGTTTCCTTATAAAGCATCGCATAAACTTTAAAATCTTGCTTATTACCTATAAAGCCCTGCATGGTTTAGCTCCTCACTACTTGAGAGAACTTCTAACGTATTATAGTCCATCACGTGCACTACGCTCTCAGGTGTCAGGTCAGTTGGTAATACCTAGAATTTCAAAATCAAGTGCAGGCGGCAGATCCTTTTCTTATCTAGCGCCTAAACTTTGGAACAGTCTTCCCAGCACTGTCCGGGAGGCAGACACACTCTGTCAGTTTAAATCTAGACTAAAGACGCATCTTTTTAATCTTGCATACACTACACTATCATAATATATGTACTTCAAAGATCTAGGCTGCACTATAGTTAGATCAACCGGAACCAGGGACACTTCCAATAACAACTGATGCATTTGTTGCATCAAAGAGTGCAGAACAGTACTCTACTCTCAGCCAGTCTTGTCTCATTGTTCCAAGGTTACAAGAGCGGAGCGGGCAGGGCGCAATCCATTCCTAGACCTGACAAATGCTGGACGAAGGAAGTGACGTCCCTACAAAACCTCAGCCACTATTAGATTATTAATGATAATTTTAAATCTAATTTGTTTTTTATTTTCGCTTTGTTGTGCAAGCACTGTTGAGCTTGTGCAGAGGCAGCAGTTTTTGCCAGAGGGGAACTGGAATCCCCTGGTTAGGCCTGGTTTCCCTCCGAGGTTTTTTTTCTCCTCCAATGGAGTTTTGGGTTCCTCGCCACCGTTTGCATACTGTTTTGCACTGTTTTGCCTGGCCGAGGGGGCTGCTAGAATTTGGTAGTCTTATTTAATTAACACTGCATATAGGAATTTATTGTGTGTCTGATATTTCACCTGTGTTTTGAATTCCATAACCTTTTATGTTTTACTTATAGTCCTTTTTTCTTGTACAGCTGCTTTGTAACAATGAAAATTGTAAAAAGCGCTATATAAATAAAGCTGACTTGACTTGACTATTCAATTACAAGACATCAGCAATAGAGAAATACAACTTCCTAAATGTTTTAAGCAATGCTCGTATGCTGCATTTGAGATGAAGCTGGAGTTCTAGACATTTATATCTAGGTTTTAGGTGCGAAACATCCAAAATACAGGTTGTCTGGAACCCAGCATTTAACAAATTCTACTGAATATACAAATTGAAGTCTATGTCCAAACCTGTAAGTTTTCAGCGATAAAAATGAGATTGCATTATATTAAATCAATGCTATAATGGGATGTCTTCTAAAATAACTAAATAAAAAAACAGAACCACAGTTAATAGTGTAATTGTACTGTTATGTGCCAGAAAATGTCTCTTATACTCATGAAAAACTAAACTGCCCCTTTAAGTAGCTTTAATGCTAACCTGCGGCACAAGGCAATTTAATGACAATTATATGACATCTTTCTTCTCTTAAATGTAAAAGAATATTTAAAAGGAGGTATTAACTTTCAATACAAAAATAAGTTTGGTTTGTTCAATGAATTATTTAGATTAGCGAACACGCCGGGCGAATAATACAAAACTCGCTGAATGCCAACAGTCCCATGAATGTAAAACCAAGCGTGCCAACGGAAGAGGTGGCATATTTTGATCAACCGACAAAGTCTGGCTTCATGAAACCAATGACGGTTTTAAAATAAGGCCAAAACAGAAGCAAGTTTTGACAATATAACAATTTAATACAAAAGCCAAAACACTTCTCTTTATCAGTTAACATTTCATATACATATGTTTATATATAATCTATGCTTACTAGTTAAACTGCAGTTCGCATTCTCTTAAAAATCTGGTTAAAGAACAAGATGGAAAAAAACAACAACAAAAACACAGCACCAGAGCATTGGCCAGTTCATATCTGCAAGAACGTAAATATTGACACACAGTCTATTTTAATAGACATGAATTAGTATTAAAGAAAGAGGACCCTCCAACATCCAATACCAAAAATCAAACAAAGAAAACATAGAATTGTTGCTAACATAAGAGATTAAATTATGAAACCTGGCAATATTCATGGGACATTATGGAATATTCTCTGTACAAGGCTAATTCAGAATAATGACTAATCTGGACAGACTGCCTTTAAAATCAAAACACTGTCAATGCTTATTCTTTATAGGCTCCTTTTCCATTTTCAATGTTAAAACGACACAATAACAATACTTAGAATACCAACAACGATGGCTTTATCCTTACACAGATCCTGACTGCTAATTATTGCTTGGTTTCAATCTTTCAAAAGGTTTTGTTATAAAAAAACATGCCTGAGTAAGAGCTCATGACGTCATCCGCATAAACGTGTAGAGGAAGAAAAAGATATTTCAGGCTAACGGCTGTCCATTAAAGTGGACATAAACTTTACAACTTAAAGCCGCACATTATGATCATCTTGAAAAAGATAAGAACAATCCACAGTCTGTACTATCAGTTTGAACTAAAGTCCAGAAAAACTGCAGCAGGTTACACACGCATATACTGCTCGAATAGTAAAACGAATCCTTTATTTCAAAGGTTGCCGATGTGGCATGAGAAACACGGCAGTGCAATCAGTATACATACACAGTAATAAACAGACAAGACTCTCTTTGTGTGTCCGTGCGTGTGTGTGTGTGTGTGGGGGGTCGACCCTCATTACCAACTCAAAAACAAAGATGCATGTGCGTGTGTGGCAAAGACACAGTGTGGGACTGTTCGTGCTCAACGTGTGCAATTGTGCGTGATTTCGATTTACACTGCTTGACAAAACGCAAGGGTTATCGACACATGTCTGTGCGCTACGCTGCCTCTCTCTTGTATCCTCATTATGGCTTGCATCAGGTGTCCCTCTGTACTTCTCTATCCTGACCAACCCTTTTCTTTAAAACAGAAGGAAATGGAGAGCGAGAGAGAGCAACAGCGAGAGAAGAATGTAACTGAGGATGCGGAATCACTCGGGGAAAGGAGGAAACATGGGCATCTCTCCGAAGTCGACACCGCCGAAGCTGCCAGACTGGTCCAACATGGAAAGAACATCCTGACAAGGTAAAGATAGGGTTGTTCTTACTCAAATTCAAAAGCTTTTGTTTAATGCATTCATGTAAATGGTGACGACCACTCACTTGAAACATCTCTGGCTGATTGTTCTGAGACTGTGGATGTGTGTCCACAGTGCCTTGGGCGTGTGGTTGATTCTGCCACTGCTGCCACCCTGACACTCCGTCAGCTGGCCTGGAGGTGAACTGCGCTCCCATCTGACTAACGTCACCTTAACGAAAGAGCAAGAGAGAAAGTCAGGAAGTTACATGGCCGCATTTCTCATATTATCTAACATTTCCTCAAAAAAAAATATTATTGGTAAATGTAAAATATAATACCGTAGCCATTGGTCGGCGCATTGGTACGATTTAGTTGTGGGTAGCTTGATGTGTTTGCCATGGAAGCGCCCGATCCGCCCATCTGGCCAAATGAAGAGGACGTTGAGGATGAAGGGACGGAGCTGAAGCCTCCCATGTTAAACTGGGGAGACTGACCCTTTCCAACTTGGCCTGCTACCTGTCAGGCACAGAGAGAATCAGAGTAGTTATAGCTTAACATAGACCAGAACTACTTCATCCAGAACAGAATTAGAGATATAAATGCTGCCCAGATGATGAAATGAATGCAGAAGTAATCACACACATTTTAAAGGTGCGGTTTGTAACAATTTTGCAGTAAAATATACAAACACCACTTGGCCTGTGTTATTTATTTTGTTTAGCTGAGTACTTGCAATATCTCAAATGTTTCCATTCCAGATCAAAATAGCTCATTCTAAGGTAATACAACATAACGCTTCTTTATACACCTCTGAAGACAAAGTTATGTAAATTATACTGCATTTCTGTCCATAAATCCTCCAAAAAACTGGACTGTTGAATCCTGAAGTATTAACATGGGCAAACGTAACTGTGATGCTTACAATCTTAGCAAACACCACTAATGGCCACATTCAAAAAAACACTTCAGGACTAAAAGTACTCTGAAAATTGCTTTGTTAAATGACCTTTCCCACTACATAAAGCCGCTCTTTTAAAAACCGTAAACAATTCTATACCTGTGTGTTAAAGGCAGGTCTTGCAGCAGCCCAGACTCCAGGGGACACTGCGGTCCCTGCCTGGGCCTGAATGGGGATGATGTTGCTGGCGCTGGGTCCGGAGGGTGTGCTCTGGCGGGACATCTGGACAAGCATCTGACCAGCTGAGTGAGGGGTCTGCACCATCTGCTGAGCCATTCCAGCTGACCTGAGTTCAAAGTCACGGCAGAGAATCGGTGAGATGAGGGCAGAGTTAGCCATTATCATGTTTGGGTCCACACAACAGCATTTAACATTCAATGTTAAATTGTAGTTGTAGACAAATAGTCGACATGATCGAGTCTACCTAATCGGTAGGAGTAATATGGTTGAAAACATGCGTATAGTGGCCCAAAGAAACAACCACTGTGTAGATAACAACATTCAAAGAAAAGAAAATGCAAAGAGTGTGAGTGTGTGTGTAAAACTGATTCAAACATCCTATTCACCATTTACAGTGGAGAGTATGGTGGGTGGTTGTGTATCTGAGGAGTATAAGCCGCTATTAGATTATTCATGATAATCTTAAATCAATTTTTTTTATTTTGCCTTGTTGTGCAACCACTGTCGAGCTTGTGCAGAGGCTGCAGCTTTTGCCAGAGGGGAACATGAATCCCCTGGTTAGGCCTGGTTTCCCTCTGAGGTTTTTTCCAATGGAGTTTTGAGTTTCTCGCCACTGTTGCATACTGTTTGCTGGCCGGGGGGGCTGCTAGAATTTTCTAGTTTTATTGAATTAACACTGCATATAGGAATTTATAGTCTGTCTGATATTTGACCGGTGTTTTGACTTCCATAACCTTATATGTTTTGCTTATAGTCAATGTTTTCTTGTACAGCTGCTTTGTAACAATAAAAATTGTAAACAGCTCTATATAAATAAAGCTGACTTGACTTGAGTATAAGGTGTCTGTGGGGAGGGGTACCTGAATGGTTCATTGGGACATGCAGCATTGGGGAAAGACGCTGCTGGAGGATAAACTTGCTGTCCACTGGCCACACTGGGGGAGGTCAGAGCCTTCGAATCTGACAAAGAGACAGAGACGTATTAATCACTTTGATTTGTTTCCTCCAGTGTGTGTTTATATGGTTTACGAGAACACAAATGTGTGTAATGTTAAGTTTTCTGTGATGCTTCGGTTAGGGAATAAAATATACAGTTTGCACAGTACATAAATCGTTACGTCAATGTAAACCACATATGCAAGCGTGCGTGTGTATAAATGGGCCTTACTGAGATCAGCGCTCACTACCCCCACAGACTGCACTGGAACCTGACAGACAGACAGACGATTATTTTTTCAGAAGGATGGAAAGAGGAAATCTGTGAGCTCATGTGCATTTACCTGAGGTAGAGCCACCTGGTTGGTCTCGTAAACTCCGTCTCTACTCATACCTCCCTCTATCTCCTGCTGCTGTTGCAATTGCCTATGAGAAACAATAAATAAAACAAATTCTTAGAAGTGTCCTGACATCATCACCAGCAAAGCACCCACCACCATCAACCGTCACACCCATCACCCGGCAACCTACAGCATTCTCTGGTTACCACAGACACCACAGCTACCTACGGAAAGAGAGCATGCTGGTTAATCTACACCTAAAGCGTAGGAGGGTCACCCGAAAGAGAAAGAGCGATGAAGAAACAGAGGCCCAGTGCACCGCAGTGCGGGTCTGCTCTCACCTGGCTGTCATGTGACCTGGACTGGGGGTAGAGGGGCAGTTAGGACTGCTTTGCCCCAGTGAAGGGGGCAACGCCGCCCCCGGGGAAGAGAGGGGGGACAGCGAATCCTGATTTGGAGCTCGACTGTCACGCGAGGGATTGGTGGAGAGAGATTGGTCAGGTTAAATTGGGAGCGGAGGTGAATTACCACACTCACTCGCTCTCAAGTACAAACAGACATGCATTAATGTATACAAGTAATAAATCATACAAACATTACAATTCTGATTATAACATAAATGATGTCATATGGGGTGTGACAATTTCCAACATGATGCAACAAGCAACGTATGGAACAGCTTACAAAATGATTTTTTTTACTACTGTGTACATGATCGAATAACAGAATAAAATGTATAGGATTCCAATGACTTTTTTAATGGGCTGCATGTCACTTTATAGTTTTATAAATTGATGAGGCATAAATAAATTATCCATAGAAAAAAATCTCCATAGTTGTGTTGGATTTATGCAACCTGTTATTATCAGTTGTGAACGTGTTACATGTCATAAATCCTTTCTCTGAGGTACATTTTCCCCAGGTGCTCTTGAAGACAACAAAATTCTCTAAAAATAAATTCAAGCTCAAAAAATACAAAACACAATAAAAACAATCAATATAACTCATACAGTCTTCATGTAAAAAGCAGAAGTTACACAGCATAGTGTCCGCAGTGAATATTAGTCCATGAAAATTGGAGCAAATTCAACATTCGATTTGTGTACACATCAGAGATCATATACTGTGGATACAGAGAGCAGTGATGTCACGTGTGTGTGTGCATCTAGCTTTGTGGTCATGTGACGCATTGCAATACTCACTTCACATTGGCGTTGGTGCAGATGACGTACTCGATCTCCTCCGAGAAAGGGTTCTGGAAGGTGAAAGAGCTCGTCCTCATCCAGATCCACTCGCAAGATTTAGAGCGGAACCGAAACATCACAGACAGAACCTGACCTCGCAGTTTTACCACCTACAGTGAGGGTCAATGGTCACTTACAAATTCATTCAAATTCAGCACACAGCTGTGAAATTTATTTTAAAGACCTGTGCATAGAAATGTGCGTGCGCTGTTTTCCACGAACGTATCCGGATTTGTAAAAACTAAATCTTTCTTGGAGTGAAAAAACGGATGACGCAAACAATTTCACTCTTAAAGTAAACACTTATATTACGTCAAGACATTACACAGAAGTTAAACACAAATTGTTTATGGTGGACCACTTTCTGTCGCATGCTATGTTTTAATGACAGAACTGCATGTTATGCAATGATCTAAACTTACTTCAATATTCCGTTAAACACTGCTGGATGCGGTGGTCGAACAGGCCTGTTGTTCGGTTTGAAAAATAGTCTAATGATAATAGTTTTCTGTAAAACCGCAGCTAGAGGTTGATGCCTTGTGAACATTATGAAAATTATGCAAAATATCACCATATTTGAAGGATATAAATAAACTCCATATTTATACTTTCGGGGAGGAAATGCAGGTCTTTCCCTGACTGAGATTTTTCAAAGGGGTTTTTGCGCAGGTTCTGGCGTATAAATAGTTTTATAAATCTGAAAACGTTTGTGTGTACGCAAAACCTAGCTTCTGAGCGCAAGTACACTTTTAGGATGAAATCTATGGCGCGTTTTATACATGAGGCCCCCGGTGTGTCAGTGGGAGGAGACATTTATATTCACTACAGGATGTCATCATACATCACAAACACACACACACCTGTTGAAGGCTGTCTCTCAGTAAGCCCTGGTCTTCTGAGTGTGCAAAATCCAGAATGCTCTTCCCCAGTAGTTCCTGTCACAACAAAACGTTGTTAGGTTACAAAAGTCTTTTAGCTACCCTAAAACCTGAGCTCCGGGCTTTTGAAGCCTACCTGAGGCTGGAAACCCACAGTCGCCAGACAGCGGTGATCCACGAATGTGTAGATGCCTTGGCAGTTATGGCGGGAAATGAATTCCACTGGTACGCTGATGTTATTTATGTTGGAGTCACCTGGAGAACACGTTACCTGGATATGGGTGCAAAAGGAATTTAAGGTGTCTGCCCTGAATAACTGACTTAACAGAATGTTCAAGCACACTAAGAATGTAAGTGGTGTTTTATGTAACCTAATCATTGTGGTCTGTGATAATAGTTGAAAAAGTACCTGCAGCCTTCCAATGGCGACTAGACAGTAACGATTCCCCTGACTGTTATCAGCCTCATCGTCAGAAAGAGTCACTCCTGAGAAAGAGAGAGAGCGAGAGAGTTAGTTGCTGTTATCTGATTGGACAGTGGGGACCTTTGCTTCTCTATGGACAACGGAAGTTGGTGTAAAGGGAGGCCACTTCCTCAGTGTTGTTCGCAAACACATCCGAAATGTCTCAAAGGGACAACAGACGCTCGTGATTGTTATTTGTGTTGTTATAACTCAACCACAACAAGGACACTTTTGTGCTATTTTACACTCCTGCCTACAAGTTTCGAAAGTTATCCATATTTAACAAACTCATCAATACTTGTATGTAATAACCACTGAAACTAAAGAAATGATGCCTTGAGTAGAAAACGTGCAAATGACATCAAAACTCTGTGTGTTGTGTTCTAGTGTCTTTAAAGTTGTTTTCTATTGTGTTGGCACAATTGTTTGTGGTTCGTAAAAGTACTTTCAAACATTTAAGCCTACAAATGAAATTAAAGATGATTTACATCATGACAAACATTTTAATTAAGTGTTTCAAAACCTTGGAATGTACTATATTTGATTATATTTAGGGACATTTGAAAGTCATTCCTTAAAACAGATCTCAATAAGCAAACGGCAGTGTACATATATAAATAGTAGGGCTGTCAAACGATGAATCGCATTCAGAATAAAAGATTAAGTTGACTTAATATGTGACCCTGGACGACAAAACCAGTCTTAAGTAGCAAAAAGCCAACAAAACATTGTGTGGTTTTAAATGATAGTTTCTTTTATGCTTAAAATCATTAAGATATTAAGTGAAGATCATGTTCCATGAAGATATTTTGTAATATTCTTACCGTAAATATATAAAACCTTTTTGTGAATGAATACAGCGAAATCGTGAATAAGATTTCAGATGGTCTATAAATCGAACTTTGAAAAATTGACCCATAAGTTGTCCAGGTCACATTTATGTCTGTGCATATTTACAGACCCATACACATACATGCATATATTTAAGAAAAATATAAAATATTAAAATAAATAAACATTTATATATTTCAATTATTGGTAAAAATAATGTCAATAAATACATGTAAATATTTACTTATATATATCTGTATGTAAGTGTTTGTTAATACAAATTCAATGTGCACAGTACACATACATACAATATATTATGTAAACACATACGTTTGACTCTGGATGCGATTCATCGCGATTCCCTAATAAATACTTATATTGAAATGATTTATTTTAAAATGTTTTTGTTTTTTCACAGCTAGAGGACGATTTCCGCTCCTTTTATGTACTAACTGCGCAAACAGAAGATTAAACAAAATACTGAACAATGGTTCAGTGTGTGTGAATGTGTGAGGGTTACCTGCGAGAGGCCAGGACTTAATGTTGCCCGTGCAGTGCACAACCACATATTGCGGTTCACCATCCTTGTGAGGCCCTAAACCATTCCTGCAGAAGAAGAGACAGACTTCATCTACACCTGACTTTGGACTGAGTGCCGGACTGGCAGACAGAGTATGAGAGAGAGGGGTTTTACCTGTTTCTGTTCCTCAGGTAGTTGAGTCTGTTCATGGACACTGGCTCTACTGGACAAACCCCACATCTGAAGAATAAGCAGACATAATGTTACGTTAGGTAGCATGTGTGCAAGCGCTTACAGAGTTCTGCGTGTATTCTGAAAGCCATATGCTCAAGAACAAAGGCCTTTTCACACAAGTCTGAATTTAGCACCTTTTGCTTAGTTGCAACAAATTCAGTGTTAAATGTTTATATGATTTTCAAAGACACTTGAAGTGTCAGTCGCATAGATAACCTTAACATTTCTTTACTTTGACTTAGGTGAGATCAGGCCCTAAAACAATTCTTCGTCTCTCACCTCATCCGGCAGATGAAAGAGCGGCGTGCACCTATACCCATCCTCACAGATGACTGACCAGCTTCTTTCTTCACCGTCCCTGTTTTCATATCCAACATTCGTCCTGCGGGGACACAAGGAAGCCGTTTACAACATAAACACACTAATAAGGTTAAAAGAGCAAACAGAGGTTGCTTACCGCTGTTGTTGTTCTCACTGGTAGAGAGTTGCTCTCTGAGCTTCTCCATGTCATCTGGATGAACCTGGTCGTACAACGAGGATCCGAGCCAATCAGATTGCGCTTGGTTCAGAACCGGTGTGATGGAGTCCGATACATAAACAATGTTGCCCGTCTCGCACGACACGACGAACAGAAAACCATCAGCAGCCTCCAAAATCAGATGCTTCAACTCCTGCAGTGAAAGAGAGTTAGGCTGTGACCGTAAAAGTACACTGGCCAATAAATGCTGACTTGTTTTTATTTATCTGTGCACTGAGGAATCAAGGGCCTTGTGTAACCTGGTCTGTGAGGAAGGACGGTTTGTAGGCTCCGTCCGTGCCGGTGCTGCCGCTCCCTCTGAACGTTTTCATGTGAGACACGGCCATGCGCAGGATGGTGAGCTTGTCCGGCTTTCGTGCCAACGCGCTGCAGGTGGGCACCATTTCAGACAGCTCTGTGATATAAGCGGTCATCTTATTTCTCCGCCTCCGCTCGATCTCGCTGTGATTCTCCCTGGGGTCAGGAGGTCATAGTGGTAGGGTGAGAGATGGGCGGACAGACGCATGGAATCGTGGGGAAAGTAGATGGGCAAACAAAGTAGGTAGAGAGACGGCAAAAACAAGGAAGGAGCAAGAGAGATCAAGACAGGGAGGAGAGAGAGAAAAATGGATAAGTAAAGAAATAAAGTCTGCATCTATATGCTGCTAAATGAGATGACATGGGCTCATCTTTTGAGGACAAATGCATATGAAAGATTTCATGAGCTGAGCTGAAAAAAAGCGGCCTCTTCAAACGGCCTGAGAAAAGAAGACAGGGACACAGACGGGGACGAAAGAGGGAGTGCTCAAGAGTAAACACTTGAAGTGCACGGAAATGAAGTGCAAACGTCAGGGAGTAACAGTGAAGTGAGCTAGAGAAGTGTGTGATCTCCACATCTGTTAGTCAATTCAGTTCATGGAGAGCATCTGTGGGTTAATGTCAACTACTACAAAAATGTATTTTGACTCTCCTTTTAGTTAATAAAAAAGGACAATTGTCATTTTCTATATGGGCCGTTCAGAATTGGTGGAAAATCGGAGTTGGAAACATTTTGAAAGAATCTGGATTTTATTCCCCAGAATTATTTAATGTATGCACATTGTATAATTGTATAAAAGGATCACATTGCTAGTAATCGTGCACTTCATTTTCAAAATCTATTTTCAGAAATAATATTGTAATATTGTTCCCCTCCCCAAATTTAGTCACTACCGAAACACGATAATGTTTAATTTAACACAATTAATTATATTTACATATAAAGCATATTTGTTTCTATTTTTAAAAAAATGTCACATGTAAATCTATAACTATATATTTCAAGTGTAATTTACGAGATTTGTTGTATTTTGAATCCAAATCTTTCTTTTGTAAAAGGCATACGATCGATGATACTGATTTCAAGGTTAAGGATTATATCATTAGATTAGTTTATATATACATTGAACCAAACACTATCATAACATCTTGATCATTTACTGTACTTTATTTTTGACAAAACATCCCATGTTCCGGTCGTGACACACGCATTTTCAGCAGTGATTGTAATGTTTTGGTAATGATCACAATATTTAATTTGAAAAGCTGTATCAGACTTTCAACATGTTATGTTGACACAAGTAACTAACTATGTTGTGCAAATGCTTCCAGCACATATTGCAGCAGACACACATCGGACAGTAAATATATAAAAGAAAACCAACAGCTAATATTCACTTCTAAAACACCAATGATTTGCAAAACTGTATGGAGTTTTTATTTACTTCCCTAAATAAAGGTTTAAGTGTTCCTTTTTGTCACTACCGAAAAGATTATAGTGTTTGTCCTGCATCATCAATAAACAAACTACAGTCAGTTCAGAATGCAGCTGCCAGAGTTCTAACCAGGTCCAGAAAATACCATCACACAACCCCAATGTTGTCAACCCTTCACTGGCTACCCATTAAGTATCGTATTGACTTTAAAGTTCTTTTAATCACTTATAAAGCCTTAAAGGGTTTAGCCTATACATAATTAAAATCCGGGACACCTTTCATTGCATAAAGTTGAATAATTTAAGAATAAAATATTAAATAAAAACATTTTAGAGCTTCACTTTTTAAAAAACATCAAAAAAAATTTAAAACAACTAAAAAAATTTGTTTGATTTATTTTCATAAATTGAAATTTAGGGGTTTGGGTTCGGGACACACCTCTCCAAATTGAAATAACCCAATAAATTATGATTTTTTATTTATCAAGCTAACTGATATTATAAATATTATTGTGGGTTTCAATAGATAATAGAAGGATTTTAGCTAACAACTAAGATTTCAAACTTAAATGCTTTTTATATGTGTTTTTTTGAGGTGGGACAGCAGTTTGCATGAATTCTGTAGAATGGCCCATATATACGGGTCCGCCGCAACATGCAAATAGCATGAGACATTACTACTTGACTAACTGTAGAAATTAAGACACAGACATTGTAAAACGTTTTTTGACTATATTGCCATAAATTGCTATGTGTCCTAACATATATTAAGCAATGTAAATGTATTAAGCTTAATATTTGGCTGTAACACATTTTGCGCTCAATCTTGTTACTGCATGTTTTAACTTTGTTACAAAACATTGCGTAACTTTATTGATGATTCTCTGTTACCCAACATTTAACTTTAAGGAAACAGATTAGCCATAAAATATGGATTGCTGAAAACCACAAATAAGCCAAAAACGATACCGTCGCTGTCTGACTGAAACCTTGGTAGTAGTAATGATTTATGAAAATATAAATATCATAAAAAAACTATTTACCGCAACAAAATATTGGGCTCAGTTACAACCTCACCATAGTGTAAAAACTTCAATCTTCCCCTTAAGTTTTTATGAAGACACCGGAACTATTCACTGAGGTTCATTGTCATGAGTAAAACTATGTTTTAACAGATTCTTGGGAACTTGAAAATCCATCCAATCATATTTCACCTAGATCTCACTACAGAACATTTTGTTTTAATCTCCCCCACACAATGCTCAACTGACTCATTCCGTTTCATACCTGGCAAATCTCTCTTTGTCATTTCCACCACTTCCTTCATCATCACACCTGAAAATAATCAGACTCAGCGATGAGACAAAAAACATTAGGTTTTAAATTCAGGACACAGAGCATGACTAACCTGAACATTTTGCCTCCCTCATCATCCTCGTAGTCCGAGCTGGAAGAAAGAGCAAGAATAATCAAAACCAAGGAAATTCACATTAGTCAGTAACTGAATATATTGCACAACTACAACAACCACATTTAAACATTTCTGCATTTCTCCATCTATTCAACAGAAAAGCAAATAGGCCAAGGCAAACTGGACAGACAATGTTGCTGTTTTTATACATTAGCAAGACTTACGAGGCCTGTCGCTTATTGTTGGCCTTCGGGACGACCGAACCGCTGTTAGAATGAGATTCAGCTGATGTTGCCATGACCTCAGACATATCTAAAACACAACACACGCACAATAATATGAAACAAACAGCATCTTTCAGAAGTATTTTTCTTGTTTTCAAAAATATCTGCTTGCATCATGCTTAAATTTGCTCTAAATAATCTTGTTTTCAAAGCTGAATCGTCCACTTGATGAGAAGGATAATAACAGCGCAGGACCAAGTCATAATGTTTGGCGGTATAAAATTGGCCCGAACTAATGTAAAATTAGTTACTAATACCTTAAAGGGATAATTCACCCAAAAATATAATTCTGTCATCATTTACTCATCTTCGATTTGTTCTAAATCTGTATAAATGTAATTGTTCTGATGAACACGGAGAGATATTTGGAAGAACGCTTATATCCAAACAGTTCTTGGAACCCATTAAGTACCGAAGTAGGAACAATGTGACCCTGGATCACAAAACCATTCTAATAGAGTGTTCACACCAAACGCGGTACATCGCGTGTAGTTGGACGCTTGAACAGTTTGAGTTTGCTCGCATCATTCGCGCGTGAAATTCACTTCATTACAGATGCAAATTCAAGTCATGGGAGGGGCTTCTGATTGGTTAACACGCCACAAATTTTTGCCAAAATTCAGATTTTCAACTCCTCCATTCGCGCGAATGGCACCGCAAGTAGGTCATCGCGTCTTTGCATTGACTTTACATGTAAATCAATCGCGCTTAATAGAGTGTTCGCACCAAACGCGGTAAACCGCGCTATTTGCGTGTAGTTGGACGCTTGAACATTTTGAGTTTACTTGCATCATTCACGCTTCATTAGAGACGCGAATTCGCGTCAATAGCCTGATTGGTTAAGGCAGTGCAAATTTTGCACGATACGCGCTTGGTATTAAGTAGCACGGAACCATTTTTAGTAAAAGCCTGTACATTTATTTTATAGCAAAAATCATGAGGAAAAAAGTACAGATCATGTTTCATGTAGATATTTTGTACATTTTCTAAATAAATAAAAACTTTATTTTGGTGAGTGGATGGCCTGCTACAGCATCTCTGAATAACAATTTCAAAGGGAATTTTCTCAATATCTTGATTCGCCCTCTCAGATTCCAGAGTTTTAAACGGTTGTATCTCCGCCAGATATTCTCATAACCTAACAATATTTAATTATTATAAGCTTAATTATTCCGCTTTCAGATTATGTAAAAATCTCAATAAGGATAAGACAGGTCACAAATTACTTTATATTTTGTTTTTTATCTTTTTAAGATTTTTTAAAGAACGTAGGACAGCAAACAGTTTTGGGGCACTCATTTTAATAATGTATAATGATTTAATGATGCAACTCGGGACACAGATCAATGTTTGTATAATTATGAATGAAAGCACAAAAACTAACCCTTCAGGGTACAAATGAATGAAGAATCAAACAACACAAAACTAAATGAGCGAGGGGAGTATGATAAACGTAGCCGTTATATTTATTTCATCAAAACACCCGTTTAACATTTTCAAGACACAAACAAAGATATTTTAAAGAATGTAGGACAGCAAACAGGTTTGGGGCACTTTTAGGCCATCCACTAACTTTGTGTCTGTGTTCCGTGTTTCACGTTTTTTTCTTTTGACTTGCATAACTATATGTTTTGCTTATAGTCAATGTGTTTCCTTGAACAGCTGCTTTGTAACAATGAAAAAGTCTAAAAAGCGTGACTGCCATTGTCATTATTCCTAAAATGGGAGTCAATGGGATCCGATAACTGTTTGGTTACAAGCATTCTACCAGACATCTTTCTCTGTGTTCGACCAAACGAAGAAATGTTTACAGATTTGGAACAACTAGATGACAGAATGATGACAGCAACTCTTCCTTAGATCCAAAAGGGTTCAAATAACTTTAATGAGAGTTTCGATAGACACAAGGATTTCTGAGCTTAAGCAGACAGAAATGTCACTGAATCTTTATATTTATTGAACATTATGTAGTCAAATGCAAAGGCGTTGATCTGGGCCTTTATGACTGACAGCTGAAGCACACGTTGCTACAAGTGTCAGTAACAAATAAACACACATTCAGCTTTGACAAACAAATCATACAGTAAGTATTTGGCTCCATTAACTTGGCTCATATGCTAAATATGAGCAGTTGTGCTAACAAGATCAACTGTTATTTGTGTTACGTCACACAGACGTAATCGAATGTATGTTAGTCTATTATTAGGCGTCTAATATACTGTAGGTTACCTGGATCAGAAGATGTCATATCCGACAGGTGAAAGTGTTAGCATGCGAGCTAACGTCAACAAAACAACTTTCCCAGAAAATAAATAAGTCCTCCCCGACCCAATGCCTGGTTTCCTTTAGACTGCTGCTAACTCTATATTGCCTCTAAATCTCTTACAAGTATTCGAAACCAGATGTCAGGAACCCACGCCGAGTGTCATCTTTCTCGCCGACCCGAATGGACGGGTTTTCGTGTGTTTAATTTGTCTTTCTGTGACTTTTTAGCTGTTTTACAAGCCTCCCACGAACCAAGATGGCGCCCGGAGTCTTCCAGTCAGCAGCAGCAGCAGCGCGTCAGAGGAGCAAGGCGGACACTGCGCGTCTGATAGCCGTTCCACTCTACATTCAGACCCGTTCCGAGTGTACTTAAACAAAATGAACTCCAGATGGCGACGAACACAGGGCATCGTGTCCAAATCGGGGCGTGGGTTTAGAAAGTAGGCGGTACCTTCACAAAGGGGCGGTCAGGGGTGCGGTTGCATGGTAAGCCACGCCCTGTTTTAACGTTTCGCTTGATCTCGAGAATCCTTTTGCCTTATTTGCGTAGTTTATTTCATTGTATTTTGTTTTAGATCGCATCGCCAGTTTCTGGCAAATATATATATATTTTTAATGATTATTGTGTGATGCTCTATCAATATTGTAGGTCAATCGCGGCAGTAAAAGTAGCCTACGTGAGAAGGATAGGACAGTAGGGTAAAGTACAGCTCGTGTTAACTTTCATGGGAAGAGCTGTCTGTCTTGAGCCTGTGCTGCGTTCAGGGTTGTTGCAAGAAGAGATGCAGCTACGGCCAGAAATGGTGCAAAATCTCGCCATATAATTACAATAAATTAGCTAACGCTACACCTACCCTAAACATAACTGTACAGCAATAAACAAATATTAATCAACTGTTTTCAGCGTGACAAAAATGATGCGGTATTGAAGTGCGCATGCCCCTTCTCCTTCTAGCCAAAACCTGCGTTCAGCCCCAACAAAACGTTTTATTTTCACTTTTTTTTTATTCGAGAAATGTCTTACAAAAGTGCAAACATACATTCTTAGAATCTCGAACATTTCCGAAATGCATATAATAAACAAATGAAATCAACGTTACACCATCAAAGAAAAAATATCTATATATATCTGCTTGCTTCATGCTTAATTTTGCCCTAAATAATCTTGTCAAAGGTGATTCGGCCGCTTGATAAGAAAAGGATAATGACAGCGCATATATATACATATATATATATATATATATATATATATATATATATATATATATATATATATATATATATATATATATATATGTGTGTATAAAATAATAAGCTGCAGAAATATAATGCAGAAATATAAATCAAGGTACATAAATATTTTACTTCATGAATATCGATAAAGGTAGGAATTTTCTAAAGAAACCTTTGTTTGTGAAAGTAACATTTTGCCACAAGGATAAGGAAGTTTGAAACTATTTTCACATAAAAAATACAGGAGTATAATATGTGTTATAGCAAACTGTATAGACAATTTCCTACAGTATCGTTTTTTACTTTTACCTTTACATGAAAGTGATCTAGGCTACAGAAAAATGTTTCCAGGAAATGTGCCCCTGGCCTACTAACATTCAACCAATTGGAATCGTCCACGGTGATCACGCGACTCAAAGAGGAAGTAACTCTTAGTGGCATTTCTCTCATTCGTTGAAATGTATTTGTGGTACAGTTGAGGTTAAATGAAGTGACGGACCAAACTTCAAGACTTACTGCGGAACTTAACACAACAACGCTTACGTTTCATTTAATGATATTGTTTTAATATCGATGTAATGGCAAAGTTACCATCCACAGCTATCGATTTATACGAACAACAGGTAAAAGTGCAAATGACCCAATGCAAGTGCGCTCATGTTTTTCAGCGGCGGGACGAAGTAACATTTCACGAGTCACGAAACAACACGACAGTCGACTCGGACAAACACGGCAGCGGTGTCTCTCATTCAGTATTTAATTGTTAACATTCTCCATGATATCATATTATTATCATATCAAAACACAAGAAAATACAAGATAAAGTTAACACTGTTACCCGACTTGGCTGCATCTCAAACAATTTGAAGAGAAGTCAACAGAAAAGATGATCAATATAATAAAAGGCAAATCGGCAAAATAAAGATATGAAAAGAGCACACTGGTTAATGTTTTTGTAAAGAGTGGCAAATGAACAGTTAGAAGGCACTTCACAATGCTACATTTGGTATTATCGTGCGAGCTCTGCAGAGAGCTCAATGATAAACTAGAATATTTCATTAATGGCATTAAAACCCAGTCAAATATAAATAAAAACTATTACTTAATGGTAATGTTTGTCAAGTCCACACTGTGTTACTTTGGTGTTTCTAGCAATGATACAGACTGGCGCAGTACCTCAGATTAATGCAAGCATTCAAAAAAGCTTGACCTCAGATTCAGCTGGTTTTAACCATATTTATAATAGTGAGTCATTTAATCTTCCATATCTAAGATGCTCAGATGTCACTTGGAGACTGTCCCGAATGCCCAGTTTTCAGAGTTATCAACATACTATCATTGGTACAGTTTGAACAACTCTTGTTACTTGCATGAGAAAACAACATCTCCAAATGCGAGTCTTCATTTAAAGTGGAAAAAAGTTCGTTTTTCTGAGAAACTTCATGAATCGTGAATTAGAATGTGAATTAGCAAGTTGTCCATCGTTTACATACATGCATACATACATACATACACACACACACACACAGGAAAAAGGCCAAACTGGCTTATGAATTACAACACAGAACAATTCATCTCGGTTGAAAATAATATGCTTTCAAAGGCAAAATACAACTGCGACTGCATCATCACAACTTTCCACAATCGTTCTATCTTTGGATTCTGGCATTACAATGTTTAAGTAGACATTCTACAACTGGCCAGTACGTGTTTGCAGTGTTTGTAACCTTAGAGTAGGACAAAGTTTAAACTGTTAACTAAACCTAATGGTTGTGCGAGTGGCAAAAATAAAACTTTGTCCTTGTTTAGAAAGTTTGTGACATTAACATGGTGGTTATGTGATTGAATTACAGTGTTAAACGTTAATCCTTTAAATAGTGAGTAATTCATCTGGACCTCGGATTTTAAAAGTGTGTGTAGAAAACATGTGGATGCAGATTCCCTGTCTGGGAGCGGACCCAGTTACCTGCCAGTTTTTAAACAAAAAAAAGGTAACAATGTAACATGCTTCAGAAAATCTCAACTGAGACAACGTTGATCCCCGTTTCCCCCCCTTAGTGTGAGAAATGACTTGAAGGCTTTGGCACCTTTGACCAACCAATGTGTGTTTGTGTGTCTGCTGTGTACATGGAGCGATTATTCGTTCATAAAAAATTGGAATCACGTAATCTGTTCTTTGCTTCGTCCCATTGTCTCCCTCATTCTGCTTGGGGAGAGTAAACATCTCTTTGGCTTTTTATCCTTCCTCTGCTCCTCTCATGAATCAGTCTTTTTTCGAATGGTTGTTGTTATATGTAGCGTTGCCATTCTGAACCGCCCTGTTTTTCTTTATCTCTCCATTTTTCATCCCCTCATCCTCCTCTCCAGACTCATCCGTCTCATCTTTATCAGATCGCTCGTCCTCCACAGACCACTGTTGAGAGAGAACGTCAGAGCTTTGAGGTCATAATACAGAGAAGATTTCAAAATAGTTTACAAATATCAAACAAGAAAAAAAATCAAAGCCATAAAGCTACAATGTGTAGCTTTGGCATCACAAAATCAAAATAGCAAGATACCATGTACACTTATTGCTACCCGTGTTTAAAAACATGCCTAAAATCCAACAACTCGAATTTCAAAATGTATAAGCTGACCATTGTAAATCAAAGGGAATCTAATGGACACAGTTTTGAACTCTGGTTGTTTATGGAATGACACTATTAAATTTTCAATTACTGATTTTAGTTTCTTTTTAGCCAAAAAGTTACATTTTGCACAGTACCAAAAATCCCAAACTGAAGTTCTATGTCTATGTGAACACAAAACAACACAGAGACGTACGTTGGAGATCAGGAATCGCAAGGCCATGCGTATAATGATCACAGCCCAGAAGATGTGCAGACACTGCAGGACCAACAGCAGCCCGTTAAAGAAATAATATCCAAAAAATGGAGCGTACATGGTCACAGGATACACCCATGTGCAATACATGATCCTGCAAGAAAGAAACAATTATTTCATAAGGTTACATGACCTATGGAAATACGCCCTTGTCCCAGGCACCGTCCCGGTCATTACTTAACTAAATATCGAAAGTAATTCTACATAGATAGCAGCCACACAACATTAAAGCGCATGGGAGAGTCCACACAGTTGATTCTAATAAGGTGAAAAAAGTGTATCTATAACCAAAATGTTTAGATCTGTAACCAGCATATTTTCTTGACTCGTCAAGCATAGACCCGTTGAAAAGCAGAGTTACGACACTCACATGTCCGTTGGAAGAATGGAATGCATGACTCGTGTCATGGAGAGACCAATAGTTCCAAACACTGCACTGAAGCCCATTCATTTCAATGTCTCCCAAACGCATTTGCAGAACAGTTGGTTAAATAACAGCGTGTTTATACATTTTAACCAGTTGGCCGGCATATCTTTCCAATCATCGAACTATTCATATTACTCCCCAGACAAAATGCTGCTATAAATGTAGTCAATGTAGTATTCAGTCTACACAATGTATTTAAAATATAGTTGCTGTTATCTGTCCCGCTGAAATCCATTTAAATAGGTTGACAGAAAGGATTTGTTTGGAACTATCGAGGGCTCCACGACAACACGGCGGTGAGACTGAGTGTTGTAACTCTCATATTCAACGGCTCTGATCAACCATATTCAATTATATTCTTCCAGTGCATTCGAGGATTTTTTCTGAAAAACTAGATCATTGAAATTTGCAAACTGTGCCTTTGATGCCCAACTCTATGATGTCCACAGGGTAAGTTCACTGGCTTTCAGAGCTAAACAACATAGTACACAGACTGACTGTGTTTTGCATCAAAGAACATATTAAGTCAGTAAATACATTACAAAAGTAATGCTGCATTCGTTTTTACACATTGTGAAAACCCCTAGGCCCCGGCATGATATGTTTGGTCCCAGCGTGTGTGAGACTCAGAAGATGTGATGTGTACCGGAAAGGGAAGATGATGAGGCGTGTGACGATGAAGATTGCAGCGAACAGGATGAAGATGTAGTTGCAAGCGTTCTTCCATCTTGCGTAATTAAACATCTTTGCGGACTGTGAGAGAAAAAGAGATGCAAATATGATTATGATGGTGGTGCTGGTGGAGGATGAAGGAGCGAGAGGAAGACATTGAGAGAAGAAATGAGCGTTGTTCACTAGGGGGTTTGTCATGAATTTTCATGCTCCACGGTTAAGCTGTACCCTAAAGCATGTTAGAATCAAGTCCGAAACACCTGAAAGTGCCTGCCTGGTATGCTATTCTATTTATGGAAGTGTGTTCGTGCATGCCCTTAGAGATATTACCCACAAGCCCTTGTGCTGCAGAAAGATCCCTGATAAAAGGATACAATCTTCTTTGGATTACTGCCTAAATATGATAAAACGAGGTCTACATTTTCCCCAGGACAGAAAATGAAACGTGTTCATGTAGCTAAAGTGACATGATGTATACCCTCAATGCGCTGAAAGTCACAATAGACAGAAGTCTTTAACTACTAAGCTACACCACCCTTACGTGGGTGTAAGTTACACCCAGCCATCCATAAATTCACTCTCTATACATCTCACTGCTATTTACTTTACAGAGACAAACGTTTTGCTTCTCTTTGCGTGTGATGTTGTTACATGTTTGTGTGATCTCACCTCTAGTAAATAGTCTGCAGTATCATGAACGAACATGATGAGAGTTCCCGCTCGGATGTAATTCACACACCAGGAGAAACTGATGAGAGTGATGGTGGCCACATGATGAATAATCTGCTCTTTAAAATCCTGAGATAGAGAGAAAGAATATCTTCGTATGTAAGAATGTATATGATTTCTGTAGCTCAGTTGGTGGAGCATAGACGTGCAACACACACACAAAAGTCATGGGTTAGAATGCCTGGCAACACACATGTTGAGCACGCTAAGTCGCTTTGGATAAAACTAAAGTATCTTCCACATGCATAAATGCAAATATATATCATAGCTATCTATTTCACACAGACATACGACTCGAGCTTGTGAATCATTTGAATGGGTGCTCATAACATCACTTTTCACATGAGCATCTCTCAATCATAGGTGTCATGTGACAAGGCTTTTTTTTATTATGGTGACATGACAAAAATGAGAACACTTGTCAGACTTTCCCAAATATCTAATGTTTTAAGGCATTCTACATTAAATGTATGTTATCAACATAACCACAAATACAAAACAGCATGCAACGATTCATCTGCTGCTTTGTTTGTTTTGTTTGAATAAATGACTTGAGAGATGCAAAGAAGAGGTCTGCTGTGGCAAGCAACGATGGATCGACAGACAAAAAAATCTGGCTTACTTTACGCTTGACATCTGATGCCACACTGAATAGAAGGGACATGTAGAAACCAAGCTCCAGCATGTAATACCAGTACTGAGATGGCAGCAGTGTCTGAATGAGAGAGAGAGAGATTATACATTAGCCTCAACTTTTAACAATCCAAGCGTTAAAGACATGGGGTTCATAAATAAAGTGTAAGAAAATCGAATAGCTTGTTAACCCGCTTTAGTGTTATTACCTGACTGTAAATTCAATTACATGCAAATCACATCACTGGAGTACAGCTGTACCCAGGGGAGAAATGTACTGCTCACAACGTAAAGCTCTTAATGGAGCTCTCAGTTTAAGTCTTAGATGTTATTCCTGAATATCGTAAAATTTGAAATGTGACTTTGTGGACTTAAGTAATATTGCAGAATTAGCTCGTAAGTATCATGGTTAGGCATGCATATTTGGGCTATACGAAAGACTTTATTTGCTGCTAATAGCACAGAGGAGTTTTTAGAAGTTCACGTGTTATATGAAATATAACTTACCAGGGTGGGGAACCCTTTCCACATCTCCTCTAGATCATACAGCCATGGTTTCTAAAAAGGGAAGATATGGATTGATTGTGTAATGCAATAAATGAGGAAATAAGATCACAGAGTGAAACTGCAAATGGCAAATTGACTTACATCAATTAGCGCGTAAAGACCACCGATGAAGGAGAGAAGATAAAAGGCGAATCTCCAACTACAAAACAATACGCACACACATTGGAACAGTTTTTCTGTGACGTACAGCAGAAAGTGTCTGGATGCACACAAAGACTAGTCTTTCTTTAAGCTCTGGACTTTCCAGCAAGCGCGATCATGCATAATGATGAGAATCAAATTGACCGATTCTGCTTCACATTGCAGGGACAGCTCCCCTAAAAATGTCTTCATTATTTACCCACATGTTATTTTCAACCTGTATGACTTTCTTTCTTCTACACAAAAGATGATATTTTGAAACAAAGCTGGCCCCTATAAAATTTCATTGTATAGATACAAAATATATTTTGTATTTCTCAGAAAGATACAAGTTCTCAGTTTTGAATGGCATGAGGGAAAATAAATGACGACAGATTTTTTTCTCTTTACGGATTCCAGTTCATGAAAATCAACACATGAATTCCGAAGAACTGGTTTATTAAAGCAACTCATGGCCACAATAATGGTCATAATAAAGTTGTGTGGTTCCCAGTGTCTCTCTTTTACAACATTCAAGTTGGACCAACTTAAAATAGGCTACCCCAATATCTTTTTGTACATGAGAAGATGCCCTGGGGCATTCGTACCAGGCCTCGCGAAATTTCTTGAGAACGTTGGGTCTGTCCTGGTTTCTGCGTTGCCTGAACCAGCGTTGTATCTGTCTTTCTGTCCAACCGGTCTGCTTGCACATCTTCGATACTGAACTCTGGACACAACAAAGAACAACAACACTTTATGTGGTAAAGAGGGTTTACGTGAATCTTATAGAGTAAAGTGTGGTTAGCATTTGGTGCACCTGCGTGGGTTTTTTAGATGTGTCACAGTAGTGGGACTCCAGTGTTTGGTTGTATGTAACCCGACGTCTCACAGTTTCTTTTACACCCAGCATTGATGCTAGTGGTGTAGCGACAAACCTACAAACCAACAGAAAGAGTGAATGTATTGTTAAAAGCATTTTTGGTCCCGTGTAGAATTGAAGATGTGATTTGGACAGAGGAAAATAAAACCTTTATGGACCCACCTCTCAAAGACCTGTCGAATCACAAGAAACATGATGGCTATTGGCACTGCCACCCACAAATCCCGTGGCTTCGCGTAGACCCGCCCATCACGGTCTTCCAGGTCAGCCCATCCCAGGCCTTCTGGAAACCAGAGACGCTCCTGCCAGAACACTTCACTTAACCATTCCAACATACTGCAAGAGACAAAGACAGAGAGAGCAAGTTTACTTTACTGTCATCATCTATGGGTCCGTCTGACTCGATCAGAAACATGACCTTCTGTATAATACTTACACTTCATTTAAAACCATTTAATAAAGGAATGTTCATGGCCCAGACCTGCCTAAATGTTCTGTCTATAACAATTATAACAATGACTCTAGGTAGACTTTAATCCATAAACTAACAGGTGAAAATCCACATACATATGAGCGCTTGGACAAGTTAAAGCTGCTCTGTGCTTAAAAACAGCACATTTGTATCATTCACATCTGTAGCACAAATACAGAAAATATAAAGAAACATGATTTAATCCATTTGGGTGTGTATAGCTGTTGCCCTATTATTCTGGACACAAAACTTCAGAGACATTTCTCCAAATATCTTTTTTTGTGATCCACATATGGGTCATTCCAGAATTGCGTGTACATTTCAAGTAGAGAAAGTTTTTTTTTGTTAAACTTTTTTTATTTTCATAGAATTAACTTTAAATTCAACATTTTCAATATTTGCTGATCTTAAACTTGTAAGATTTATATATTTAATACCGACCATCAATGTACTAACAGAAAAATATGTCAACTCTGTTACAGACAAATTGTGTCAAATATATACAGTAAACAAATGTAACACAATTTAAATACCTTTCATCCCTAAGAGAACTTGTGTCTTTTCATCCATTAATGCAACTTTAAGCATAATAAGACAGAGACTTTTTGTTTTGGAGTAAAAATATTTACACATTCAACTGAAAAGTTGGCAAGATTGTGTGCATTTTCTCTAAGCATGGCTTTAAAAATAAACAAAATCCTTTAAAACTCCATTCAATAAGAATACTAGTTATGCTAATAAGATTCTGATCAATTTGTTAACAATAAAACACATATGATGATTTTTTAAAGTAAAACCTTAAACAAACAGAGTTGACATTGATCATAACAGAGTTGACATTAAAAACAGAGTTGACCACCTATAGATAAAAGATAAAAAAACAACATTTTCTGCCAGTGTAATAAGGTCCACTGAGTCGAGTAGCAATGAGAACAGTGCAGCTTTATTCAAATAAATGTGAACAAAATAAACTTGACACTTCCCAACAGCAGTATTTAAATGTGCATTATGCCCTAACCCTATACAGTTCTAAAATGACATAACGCACCATTAATTAAAATGTGTATCAAAAAACATGCACATATTTGAGATAATGCATAATTAAACATCCAAATTTCAAAAACTTGTAATAATTCTTTTTATTTACTAGTGTAAGTAATCAACCGAGTACGTTTCATAGTGATATCTATTATTTTAAAATGTTACCCTATTCACCTGTAGTGTCTCACCTTAACTTCCCTTGATCTACCTATGTCTTACCATACATAACGTTATAGAATTATCGACTCTTGGACCTAATGTTACCTAGATATCCGTGGTTCAGGGTCTGGTTCAAGACTTTGTGATGGTTTCATCTCCCTAAGTCTCTGCTTTTCTGCTCTGCACCTCTGCTGTGCCTCCTTCCAATACCTGCGTTTGTACATTTTCTCCCTTTCACCCAGATCAACCACGCTGCTTGTCTGCCCTGCATTTTTCCTTTTGTGCCATCTCTTTCTATCCTTTTGCAAATTTGCTGCCTTCCTTACAGGGTCGGCATCTCGCTGGTATTGCCGTTGCCTTTCTGCTGCTGACAGTTTCATCTGCCTATTATTAAATTTCCTTAACCTGGAATGATATATAACAAATGTATCAGAATCCAGAATCCATGACCTAGAATCCATAATAAATGTAAAATAATGCAAAATGCTTAAATGAGATTGGGTCCATTTGACTTTGTTAATCTTTGTCAACTCTGTTCGGGTTAAACTTTTTAAACCACTAACAGAGTTGACGATAACAGAGTTGACATTTTCAACCATTTTGTGCTTTAGCTCAAAATGTTAACCTCAAACCAGATACCACATGGCATGTCTAAAAACAGAATTGTATGAGTTTTTGCCATATTATCGGTTTTTAAGAAGTGAATGAGAGATTCACTGCAATATCACAATAACAGATTTGACAAATAATTCATCTACTATTGATGTATCCTAAACATTTTGTTCAAATTAATGAGAGAAGAATAATGACATACCTCACTGCTTTCCAGAGTTTCCCGCAAGAGGAAGTGACATCACTTGGTGCAAGTCACATGCTTTTTCTACAAATGCTTTGGAGTTTTTTTTGGAGGTAACAGAGTTGACCAGAACGTAGAGACAGACACAAAATCTATTTTTTATTAATTAAATTTGCATAGAATATATCATTTCTGTAGTATTTGTATTGTTTATATAACTTAATAGAGTAAACACAAAAAATATTTGAAAATTAGACTTAATTATTTAGTGATAATTCAAGTTGAATATATGAATCAGGAGGCAGAGACAGTCAATAAAAGGTGGTGTGGGAGTCATTTAGTTAATATTTACCATTTTAAAAAAATCCTAAATATAAATAAAGGATTATGTTTTTGTGATAGTTTAATATAATTGGTGTTATTATTGAAAACTGATTTAAAAATAGCTTATTTTTTAAATAAAAGAAGGATTATCTAGAAGACACGAAATGTACCTGCAATTCTAGAATGACCCATATACAGGCTTTGAACCACATAAGGGTGAACAAATGATAACAGTGTTGTTATTTTTGGATGTATTCCCCTTTAAGATAGATTGCTTTAACTTTTTTTTTTTTGAGGACATACGGACAGAAATATAACCGAATAGCTGATAAATCATAAATCATTTCCTCTAGTTCTGGAAACTGCACGCTGCTCACAGTTAAAATACAGGACCATACAGTATCTTTCTGTTGTGATCATTCACTTACTAATATTACCAAAAAATGCGATGTAGGTACAGTATGTAGATTCAGTATTTATGAATGTGTAAATTATACGAACAAAACCAAATTGTTTGAATGAAACTGCTGTCTGAATGCTTTCTGTTTTGAGACCTTTTAGACATGTGACTTAAGAAACATTTTTCTGGGTTGCTCTGGAAGAACATCTACAGTATAATATGTATATTTAATAAAATGTATACACCAGAAAAGGTAAAGAATTTTTAACAAGTGTAAAGTAGGCTTGGTACTTTGATTTTCAGTGGGAAAAAGAGAACCAATGGTTACAATGGTCGTTTTCTGCAGTGAATGTTTTCAAATAAAAGCAGTTGTCCACTTTTTGCCTTTGGTTTTAGTCTTTGGGAATTTTATATTAATATTTAGATACTGCATATCGGCCATATATCGGTAATCGACTTCCAATGTGTAAGAATAATCGGTGCATCCTTAAATATAATATTCAACACTACAGAATGTCTTCAGAGGTGTATAAAGACCTTACAAAATGAGGCGTTATGTTTTTATTACCTTAGAATGAGCTATTTCTACATTGACTTCGCCATGTTGATTCTACAGTAACTCTAAATGGACAAACCGCTCAACAGAGTGCGTTGCGTAAGCATGTTATATACTTCGACACTGAAGCGAAAAGGCAACGACGTCTTACTATGTCAGCCACCATAGTGCTGCGGAAGGGAGCTGTGGAGTGATACATTGGTTGCAATTCTCAACCTCAACGCTAAATGCCGCTAAACCTTAATGTAAACTGTGAATCTGTGTATAAAAACCACTTTAACACCAACTAAACAAACAGTTTAGAGAATCTGTAACATTAGAGCACTTTTAAATTCTGGTCCACAGATAAGAGTTTATCTTCCTTTAGATTATAGTGGAAGGATGTGGTTGCTGGAGACACGGGTAAAATGCTCTGTTCCTGTCTAATGGGTGGTTGTCTCTGTTAGGCTGACCAAACATTAGTGAAAGTGACCTATTTTTCACTTATGGTGACCCATTCCCGAAATGTGACGTCTGCATTTAACCCATCCAGTGAGTAGTGATCACACGCACTGAAAGGCGTGAACACACAGACCGGGAGCAGTGGGCAGTTATTGCTGCAACACCCGGGGAGCAAACCGGGGTTAGGCCCATTGCTCAAGAGCACGACAGTCGCTACCTGCTGGCCCTGAGAATCGAACCGGTCACTTTCTGGTTAATCATTCATTGATTTTCAAATCCACAAACATAAGGACCTTTCATCCGATTTTTTCCATTATAATCCTCTGAACTCACACTAGACGATATATCCAGATCGCGAGACCACACACCAGCCGAATCTGTTGGAATGATTTCAGTGGTAAGAGACCTCAGAGAAACTTTGGAAGAGAAACAAATATAGATAGGATCGACATTATACAGGCACATTATAAACATTGTAGGATGTTATAAAAGCACAAGTCCATCTTCTTTTTCCACTTTTGTGACATGTTTGTGGCTGCAATGCTTCAGCTATGCAACATCTGACACTTGTTCACTCTCATTAGCTATGGTGGGTGTCCTGTGAGTGACAGCCTGATCAAAAGTCGTAAATATAACATGTTTGACGAAAAAAACTCTGTCCACGTCCCCACTTTTTTCGGTGGGGATGAAATCTTCGTGCATTAACACAATGCTGAATTTGCTTTCAAGTTTGTTTGTGAACTCAAATTTTTTTTTTGTGAGCGCTTTGTTGCAATTCGCAACCTTGCCGCTAGATATTACTGACTGGACCTTTAACTGAAGTCTCCACAACCGGAAACACGGAAGTCACACAAGCATACAGTCCATTGGCATGATGGAATGCTGGGTACGAAATTGCAACCATTTTAGTTACATTTGCTCACTGTATTTAACCTGTGCACATTTTGTTGTGGTGCCACCTGTTTTCATTACTGTAGAGAACATGCTAATAACTGCAAAGTATATGCGCGCTGGGAGCTACAGTGGGATTAAAAACAACGGGATTTACCATCCCACAGCGGTACTTTCCCACCGCAAACACGCGCTAGACGTATGGTTTCAACATTCAACGTCTTTGGCATCTGGTGTTTACATCGGTTGGCGATGCCAGCTGCGCTTTGAGAGTGTGCAGCTCGCTGTTGCGGACTGTGCCACAAATTGAGTATAGCAATTAATAAAACATCATGTTACATTCACAGGCAAACCTCTTCAAAAACGAATCATTTGTCTCTTACGTATGTGCAATGTTAGCATAAAACATGCGTTTGTTAATGTACTGTTGTTATAACTGTTTCTCTGAAGGCTATTAGGGTTCAGTCAGTGGAGGAAGGAGGATTTGATAGTGTGATATGATGATCACCACCTCTGCAAACACAAGCCTTGTGCAAAAAGCATATAAAGAAAATAACCACAGCATTTTTCTAAAACCTACGCCTGTTAAGAAAACAAAGCGTCATTTTTGTGCAAACACTGCCTGTCAGTTGAGTTTGTGAGAAAACATTTTGCAGTGTTTAAAGGAGTTATATTATGCAGTAATAAACTATTAAAACAGAAGTTTAATTTGAAGGTTGATTTTATAATGCCTACATTTTTTGCAAACTAAACATAATACACATCAACGTATGATCCAGACTTTCAGAAGCAAGTTGGAGTGCTGGGGGAGTGTATAAAGCACAGAAACACTACGTCATGAATCCAACTATTTTTTAACAGTTTAAGCTTGTGTTAAGCACGAGAAGCCAGCACGTTAACAGTGTAAAGAAGTCAGAATGCATGACATAGCATGTTACCCCATCTTTAATAATTAGCCAAAAGACTCTTCAGTTTCTCCCATGCATCTCTATAGGAGATCTTTTCAGTAATAAACCTAAACACACTATTTACGGATGATTGATCCATAATTTATGTACTTACTTTTCGTAAACTCAAAAAATGCTGGCTTATTTATAAAAGGGAGAAACCCAGCTGTTGGGTAAAAATAGCCTAGAAAATATTTATTTTTATCCCAACAATGGGTTAAAACCACCCAGCATTTTGGGTTAAAACAGAACCAGAATAAGTTAAATTACAACCCCGTTTTAACACAACACTTAAGGTCTTTGCACGTACAATCCAAAATTCTCGCATGCGTTTGTTCGGTATCTCTGACTCTCAAAATCCTTGCCACGGATGTGAAAAACACAGAAATTCTAACCCAGTCCGAATTTTTTATGACGGACAAAAATATATGTAGGTAAATCAATAGCAAAACTTGAGATTTTTTTTACTTGTAAAGTAAGTATTTGTACCGTACACTTAAATGTACACACTCATCCCCATTGTGAAACTTGTAAAATAAAAAAACTGAAGTTGAATGTTGAGATTTGCACTCATGGACAAACGCACATATCTGTCTTCTGAATTGGAAGTTGCAGAAAAATCTTTACTAATGTGTAAACTGGCATTTACAAAACACAATGGCAGATTCAAATGCATTGCACAAATTTCTGTTTTTTCTAGATTCAGATTTGAATTGCAACCAAAAACAGGCATCTACAACCTCAAACCTGTCATTGCAGTTTCAAATCTTCCCGCCTTGACTTTTTCTACTACTTTCGCTATAAACCCGTTGCAAAACTAACTTGTGCACTTGAAAGCTCAGAAGCAAGAGAAAGAGGTGCCTTTGATGACGTCATGCGGCTGAGCCACACCGCCCCTAATGGCAGGAAATCCCTCCTTAGAAAAAATAACCTTTTGAGGTTTTCACTCTGAGTGGAGGTATTTGACCTGGTTGACAAACGCTGTCCATAAAATATTGGAGGCGGTGTGTAAATGTAATCGACACAATGTGAGGCGCAAATTTCTGATGCTAATTTCAGACTCAATGTGCAATGGCCTTCAGGCTGCAATTTTTAGATCGACTGGAACCAGGACACGTCCTATAACAATTAATTATAATACATTGTTGCATCAAAGGGTGTAAAATCGTATTCTGCTTTCAGTTCATGAATTGTCATTGCTTGAGTTTACCATGGTTGAGCAGGATGTGGTCCTAAACCAGTCCAGATGGCAGAGCTGAAAGAGGGAAGCAGCGACCTGACATGTACCCACTAAACTACAAAACTGACACTGCAATTAACTTTTAGAACATTAAGATAATATTAAATCTATAAACTACCATTTTAATTTTTTTGTTTTGCAAGCACTGTTGAGCTTATAGAGATGCAGCAGTAGTGCCTAAGGAGAACTGGTTTCCCAGGTTGGGTCAGGGTTCTCCCGAGGGTTTTTTTGGGTCCCTTGCCACTGTTTGCATACCGTCTGCAATTGTTTGCACGCTGGGGGGTTCGAGCTTTAGAATTTTGTACTTAGTAATATTACTTTAAATGTAACATTTTGCCTGAATGCTACTTCCCCATATAGGAATTTGTAGTCTGCCTAATACGCTACCTTTATTCCGCTTTCTTTTGTCTGTGTGTGTGTCTCTGTATTATCTCTTCTCTCCTTGTTTGTGATACATTGCTGTGTTTGCATATGGTTGAAGCATATTGCGTGTTTGGCATGTGCGTGTCTGTTTGTTTGGTATGTATGCATGTACATATGTATCTTGTATTTTGTGCACGATTATTTGTATTCGCTGAGTGCGTGTTTGTGTACGCTGTGTGAGTGTGAATGTATGTGTAATAAAAAATTATTCATCCCCTTTCTATCCTACGACAGTAATTACGCAATTCATTTTAGTTGCAATTCCTACTAAAAAACAACAGAAATGAACTGCTACCACATCAGTACCACTTTCACACTTGTGCTTATGTGCTAATAATCGTAAATTCTGTTCATGCACAGCTCAAGTGATGGAGGATTTCAGGTGTAGCACTCAATATTCTTCACAAATGTTTTGCTTAGAAATGGCGAGGCTGTGCGTTTGAATCTGCATGCTATGACGGTCAATGATTGACCAAATAATGTATGATAAATAGACTGGAACATCTCCAGTCTGGTCAGTGTTTGTGGGTATATTAAAGATGATACGTCTGTTTAGGCACCTGAAACAACACTGACGTGTCATTATCCAAAAAGGCTCATTGGTCAGCTCATTTGCCTACAAAGTCAATAAATTAAATATGTGGTTCGTCATTCAGCTGCACAAGGATTTCCCTGCAAGCAATTTCTTGTTTCAATTAGAGCCCGACCGATATGGATTTTTGGGGGCCGATGCCGATGCCGATATTAACTTGAAAAGAGCCGATTTATAAGCCGATATTTTGATTTTGAAAATAAACTGGATATTAGACCCATTTCCTATAAACTGCACTTACACAACATTCAATAGCAAAATATCTGCCTGTTCTAGGTATGTGGGCTGTATAAACCATTTTCCAGAAGGGATGTTAAAAAAAGCCTTAGATTACAGTCTCAATGACTAAACAATTGCACATTTAAAGTATATATTTTTCAATGATCACAAAACAGTCTGGTTTTAAACATTTAACACTTTTATTTACTTCCAGTTGAAGCTGGTTTTAACAGTGTGTACTGTAAATAAATTATAAGTTAAAGTTAAAGTAAAAGAGCTATACCAAACAAATTCAATATTCCACAAAACCATAATAAAATTAAAATAAGTTAAATGTATAGCTACATATACAATAAATAAATATAAAATAAATAAATAATACCAAAATATAATTAAAACAATGTAGAATGTTCTCAAAACGTTGTAACCTTTAGATAACGTTCCCCTAACGTTGTAACCTTACACAACTGTCTGTGCATGAGCAGGAATTAATTATTATATATTGGCAGGAATGAATGAACAGGCAAACTTTAACTTGATTAGCGTTACAATAACGTAACAGTTGTTTTTTCGAGGCACGCTGTACATAACTTCTAGTCATTTACTACACGCGCCCCCTGCCACAGATACGCGGTCATTATGTGGGAAACACTGCAGATATATTTAGAATAAGTTAAACGCTAACGTTATAGTTTGACCTCTTATTAACGTTCGCGTTCTTCCACTGATAAACATGGTTTTAGTTAGCTTTGTGGCTAATCTAATATAGCAATGCATTAGCGGCTGTAAGTGATGTTACAGAATATTTAGAAGTGATAATGATAGGACCGTTAGCTAGAACAACCACACCGTTTTTATATGCAGTGTATGAACTAAATCTACAATCATTTCACATGACGAACGACAAAGTTGTTTTCGCCAGCTCTACCTTAAGAGAGTCCCAGCTAGTCCCGCGATTCACCCGGGGGACCTGCCCGAGCAGCGGGCTGACCTGGGCGGACTCGGAGACCGCCAGCACCCGGCCGATCCAGGAAAGAGGCGCCATTTCCGGATTGAAAACGGCCGACGTTTCGGTCCGTATCTCCGCGAGGGAAGGTCGCAGCGATGCGTGGCCGGGCTCGTTGGAAAGGTCTCGGCCGTCCCGTTCGAACGACGCCGCTGTTGTCAACTGGGGAGTTGCAGACCGCCCTCTGGTGGGCAAACTATGCAACACTCATAACATGAGTGAAGCATGAGACTCTTTTTCTCATGTTTTATCGGCCGTTATAAACGCCGATGCCGATTTAAATGCCATTAGCTCATATCGGCCGATAATATCGGCCGGCCGATATATCGGTCGGGCTCTAGTTTCAATACTGAAGGTAAAAAAAATATAATTTCACCACTACGCAAATATTGAAGAGCAGGAGCCCGTTTCAATAAGGAGGTCCAATCAACACTGATTTAAAATGTGAACTCTGAGTTGATTTACACGAATGTGCAAAACTGAGTTTTTGGTTTAATAACAGCTGATTTGAGTTATTTCTATCACCTCTTAAAAAAACTGTTTTAATGAAAATGCACAGGGAAATGACAAAATTCCACTCAGGTCCTAAATTGCTCTCCTGAAATCAAAGCACATCCCTATGAATTAAAGCAGCGTCTTCACATACAGAATCCTCTTTAAAAGACATAGTAGTCACTGAGATGGTCTCTGTGTGATGGAAATGTGCCATGAATGACTGTATTAATAAATTAGGTACACCACTTGCTCTTTAAAAAGGGGGATGAGATCGAAATATCGATGCTTCAGACCAGGTTAAGTTCAGTTAGGTGCAAGTTACTGTGGTTACTAATTCAGAGTATAAGTGACCTCTCTTTTAGAAACAGGCTTGAGTTAACCCGTCTGACAGTCCCTCGAAATTCTGAAACGCACAACCCAGAGTTTCCCTCATTTCAGGGTTAATATACTCTTTTCACTAATCCTCCTTTCTGAAAACACCCCAGGTAGGTCATCAGGTGGAAAGGTCAACAGAAAACATTGACCGGACCCTGTGACACTAGACATGTTTTTACATCGCAGAGAATATTTCTGGTTCAATACATACGAGACCACACTTTCACTTTCAAAATGACAAACTCAGCACCCCCAAAGTGAGAGATGATGTAGTCAAATAGTGAGTGAATGGAATCAATGTAGACCAAGAACAACGCCCACTACCAGCTAAGATTATTTAAAGGACCAGTGTGTCATTCTTTGGGGGATCTATCGAGAGAAATGCAATATAATATATATAACTATGTCTTGAGAAGTGTATAAAGACCGTACATAAGAAGCGTTATGTTTGATTTTCTTAGAATGAGCTGTTTCTATCGACTTACATCGCGGGTCCTCTTGTGTATCCTCCGTGGAATCCTATATGTGTGGTCCTCCGTGGAATTTGCCATGTTGTTTCGACAGTAGCTCTAAACTGCTCTACAGAATGCGTTTCATAAATACGATTTACCTAACACTCCTCTCATGAAGATGGACTGGTTTTGCATTGCTGTTTGGCTTATTTGGGTATTAAAATTAGACCTGCAGTGAGACTGTGAATTTATTTAAGAGCTTCACAGATCCCATTAGCCTCTTAAGTAAGAAAACATCAGAGCCCAATGGCAGGCGTTTTGATTCACGGCTAGTTTGACATCTTTGACACTCAAATTCCCATTTCATGATAGTGGTTTCTCAGACACAAGACTCATCTTGCAGAAGTGCAAAGTGGTGATGTGTCATGCTTATTTCATTTTTTTTAAATGCTTTATTGAACATTTTGTTTTAACAAAACAATGTTACAACAGAAACTTAACATAAAAAAACACTTAGATTAATGGAAAAGAGAGTCGTGCAACTGTTTCAGCAACTTTGGAAACATGTTGGTTTGTTTATTTCAAATACTATTTTGAAGGGTTTTTTTATGAACCCCAAAACTGTTATGTAAATTGTATATACATAAATGTAAATGTTCTAATACCAAACCTATTTTTATAGTATTTCTACAAGAGATAAAACTGTATTTAAAAACAATTAAGTTTTCTTTCAATATGAAAGCACAAAGGACTTGTAAAATTTACTCTGCTTATAAGCTTTTCAACCTATTGAATTTGTATTTTTTATTATTATTTGTGTAACTCCCTCTCCAGTATTTATTTTTGTTTAATTTTTTGTCTTTTCTTGTCTGTTTCGAGCCATGGTGATGTGTCATGCTTATGGTTTATCCAATTCCTCAGAGATGACGTATTTTGTAGGCTAACCGCCGCGCTGGTTCCCCGACCGAAAGCCTTTGCATTTTCCCCATAGACTTTTGAAAATCCGCAAAAATTAAGCTCTGTGATTAAAAACGGATTATGATGTTTACACGTTTTGTCTATCAAGATAATCTTAACAAATGTACACAACATTTGTTACCTCTGAAACAGAAATACAATTGGCAGAAGTAAAAAGCTAACACAAGGCTATAAACAGACTACACTACGGTCGCTTGAAATCAGCGTCACCACAACCAATCCTCATACAACTATTAAATTAAAAAAATTAAAACTTTATTAAAAACGATTTCCCTGGAACAAAATTCATCCGTGAAAGAATCCAAAACAATATTTTTTTTAATTTGTGCAATTTTTTTTAGATTTGTATGCGCGATGACGTCTAACCCCCCCCCCCCACCAAAGGAAGTCACACGCGTCTTATAATCGGTGTGTTTTATATCATAGAATAAAAAAGTTTAATAGGTTGTCAACCACCGACCTTATTCCAGGCGATTAACCAAAAAACCCAAAGACTTTGGTGAGATGGAACCGGAAGTCCTAAAATGCCGACTCGCTTCAGTGGTTTGCATACAAAAACACGTCATCTCTGAGGTACACAATTAAGCACATCTTCCACACGCGATGTGTCCTACAGACACGCACGTGTTTTATTTCAAATAAGTCTTTAAGTTTACTTATTTACTCGAATGTTTAAGTCTGAATCTTTGAGAAAACACCTAAAGTTCAAATCTGATACGCGAATGGTGCTGCTGATGGTGATATGAGATGAGCTCTAATCTTAGGTAAATGTTTCGTAGCAGGACGGTATGATGAAAGGACACTAGACTCTTGAACTGCGGTTCATCGTACCCTCCAACTCAATGGACGATCTCTGGACACACACGCCTATGTTGAACTAATCTGAACTAGGATTCCCCTTCACTACTAAACCAACGAAACATAAAAAATAATCCAATCAATTAAATGAAATAATAACAAATATTATAAATTAACGCCTGTCAGAAATCCAGTACCCGAGAGAGAGAGAGAGAGAGAGAGAGACAGAGATAACGGACCTCACTTTAGTCGCGGGTCAGCGCCGCCGGTGGTGGTCGGGTCGTGATGATGTCGGTTCAGAAGTCAGCTGCGCGTCCGTCTCCGGTGGTATCCGATGTTTATAAAAGTGATCCTTTGCTTTACTTAAGGTCCGGGGAGACTGTTTATTATCCTCATATCTCCTCCCAGTTGCCAACAAAGTGATTGTGGGGTTGAGGTGAAGAATGTGCGCACAAAGCAACAGATGTGAGGAGCTGCTCTTTTCGGAGTTTAAACGGCAGTTCCTGGATTTGCGATGACAAACCCGTTTCAGAAAGAGTTGATCCGGTCACTTTCGACGGCTTGGCGACGGTAAAAGTGGGACAGCGACGGTAAGTCACGAAGGGTCGGCGGAACGAGCGCGTGTGTGCGAGAGAGACAGAGAGGAATAACGGAACGGGAGGGACTTATCGAAGCGCTCGAGCACATACATCATCATTCATCACACACTTCCGGACACATGCGGCCCGGGATGTGCCGTCAAACTGGGAGTTTTCTTAAGTAGAAACGTGTTTAATTTGGACGAATACATACTTTAAACGAGAAACGGGACTAAGTTAAAATACATTATAGTTGTTTAAAAACGTTTACGTGAATATAAGACAATAAATACGTTGTTGCTTAGCTTATTGGCTGTCACACGTGCTTTTGTGTTCAAAATGTATACATTTAGTGTAAACAAGTGTATTGTATTTAGTAATGTATACACGTATACAAGAGGCAATGCATGTCCTTGGCATTCTTTAAATTGTCAACAGTAGCCAACAATTTGGCATAGTGCCACTTGAGTTCAAGCGGGCCATTATTGACCCAGTGATAAAAAAGACTAACTTGGATAGTCAGGATCTCAAAGATTTTCGGACGATATCCAAACTCCCCTTTATGAGTACGATTTTAGAAAAAGTTGCCCACACTCAATTTATAGATTTTTTAACTGACAATAATATAATGGACATTTTTCAATCAGGTTTCAAAGAAACTGTAGTACTGATTACTGCATTAATAAGAGTCGTAAATTACATTTTAATGGGAAGAGATTCTGGGAAATGTGTTGCTTTGATGATGCTGGATTTGACTGCAGCTTTTGATACTGTTGATCGCGACATTTTATTAGCACGTCTTAGAGATGATGTTGGCATTAATGATGTGGCCTTGAAGTGGTTTGGTTCCTACCTAAGGGACAAGAAACGTTCAGTTAAGATTGGAGATTGTCTCTCTGACACTGTGGCTCTTTTGTGGGGGGTCCCTCAGGGATCTATTCTTGGACCAACCTTGTTTTCTCTGTATTTGTTGCCTTTGGGGTCTATTTTTAGACGCCACAATATTAATTACCACATCTATGCAGATGATTTGCAATTATATTTTTCTCTGGATAAGCGTGCTGCATGGGACAGCTTCAACATATGCTTAAATGAAGTAAAGGTATGGTTTGCTAGTAATTTTCTGCAATTAAATGAGAATAAAACCGAGATTATACTTTTTGGAAACAAAAAGTCTACGGGAAATCTGTTTGTGACTCAGGATTTTGCTTCCAGCATAAATGGCCATGTTAGGAACCTGGGTGTCATTTTTGACACAGAACTTTGCTTTGACCGACAAGTAAATGCTGTCGTGAAATCATCCTTTTATCAGTTAAGGATGCTGAGATCTATTCTTTCCAGAAAAGATTTAGAATCTGTTGTTCATGCTTTTATCTCTACGAGGTTGGACTATTGTAATGCCCTATACCTGGGTTTGAATGCATCTCTCATAGCTCGCCTTCAGTACGTTCAAAATGCTGCTGCTAGGCTTTTCTTTACACTGGCTTCCGGTGTTATATAGGATAGAATATAAGGTCCTGATCATTGTGTATAAGGCCTTACATCAACAGGCTCCTGACTACATCAAAGGTATGTTGAGCCCATACAAAGCTTCTCGCTCTTTGAGAGCAAATTATCATATTTTGTTGTCTGTTCCGCGAACACGGTTGAGGAGGAGTGGAGATTGTGCTTTCTCCATGGCAGCTCCTCTGCTATGGAACAGGCTACCGTTGTCTTTGAAATCGGCTCCCTCCTTGGGTTGTTTTAAAAGACTTACCTTTTTTCTAAGGCATTTGCTGTATGTTGTCCCGAGTTACTGCGTATGGTATTACTTTTATTTTATTGTTAGTTTGATGTGTTTTATGATTATACTTTTTATGACTTATATAATGAATTTTACCATGTAAAGCACTTTGGTCCATTGTTATGGTGTTGAAAGTGCTATACAAACAAAATTTTGATTGATTGATTGATTTTGTGTAAACAAGTATTGTATTATATTTAGTAATTTACACATTTTGTGTAAACAAGTGTATTGTATTGTATTTAGAAATGTATCCATTTTGAAAATTTAATTATATATAGCCTATGCACAAGCAATATTTAGAAATTTTCGTACGCTATGCCATGTTTTTTATTAGCACTTTATAAAATTCAGTTACGTATTCTCCTTTTTTTACCCTGCTCAATAATACTCTTTACTGTGCAATCTAATACAAGAAAGCTGTTTCCTTCGGGCCACTGACATTTGCCTCCCAAATATTTGTTTTATCTCTCCTCTCTTTACAAACAGTGACCAGACCAGATGTATAACTGGATACCCCAGATGAGACTGAGATACTTCTGATAAGATTAACACTAATAAATTACTGATCAAATCTGTCGAGTGTCTGCCTGTGAGGAACACTGGATCCCTCTAGTGCTGGACGTTTTAAATGTCTTTCACATCATTCTGACTGTTAAGCCATCACATCTTCTTTATTAAAGCCCTATAGATAGAATCTACACATGGGAAGTCAGATGAATCAATAAGCTTTTGGAATGGTTACAAATCAACGCTGATGGTTTTGAAACCTTCATAGCACCTTAGTTTGACCTGATTCATTTTTACACAGTCACGTTTAACACATCCCAAAGCTACTCCTAATAAATGTATTTACATGAAAACTTGACACGTTAAGTACAATACCTTTATTTTATTTAAATTGTAAACAAATGTTTAATCAAAATATTAATAAATAAGACATACATATCATTGCAATTCACATTTCCACATTACCATATTAAGATTTACAATTTCTGCAATGTATTTCTGTGTAACGAAAAAAAAACACATCCCAAATCAGTGTTTGAGCTTTTGTTTTATTTTTAAACGAATAAATTAATTGATAAACAAAAATTTAAATATGAACACTTGCCTGCACGTTCCAAGTGTATCATATTTGTTATGAAAAAGTAGAAATCAGATTTTTTTTGTTTTAAATGAAATCATTTGACGATAAACTATTATTTTTTGTTTCTTTTCACATCATTTATTTTACGCTAAAGTATACTGATTATAGTTATTTTACTGTGGATGATATTGTCCGTCCAACACTTTGTACTGTATGAATAGTGATAATGTTTTATTGATATGAAGGTCTATAGCAGGGGTCTTCAACTGTCTTATAAAGCGAATCAATTGATCAGAGCAATTGTGTGTGCATGTGTTTTAATACGTGTGATTTATGTACATATTCTTTAATGTTTTATTTTTGCACATCGGTGGAAGTGTGCAAGATGACATTGGTGTTCGCAGTTCAGTCTGTTCAGCTAAACGCCAAGTTGTAGTCTGTCTTCACCATGTCCGTCCTGAGAAAGAGTGATACAGAGACACACAGAAAAAGAGTGAGAGAGAGATTACACTACATTGATGTTGTCTGCTTAGTGGATACTCAAAAACTGTCAGGCAAAAATCATAATACAGCTTTTCAGATCGTCAATGGGTCATCTGTGACATGCTGCCGTTGAGAATAAGTTTTAATCATCCCTCCAAAAATACGTAATAGATATCAAAACCATTGGACTAAACTGTTGTTTTGTGATACTATATAATCTATTTATGAGTGGTAATTTTTCGTACATAAAAATAAAAAAGTAATATTTTGATGTTTATTTTTATTAGACAGTAAACATCCAATTTACATAACTACATGCTTAAAGATACGAAACCAAACCGTAAACGTAAAAAAATTAAATATCTCAGATGTCACACATTTTATTTAGCCACATGTACTTATTGCTAAATCAACATCGAATGTGCTCTTAACTTTAAATGCACATACTGGCCATGCAAGTCACCGCGAAGCTCAAGACTGTTGCATGTGTGCATAAAAAATACGTTGTTTCATTGTTTTCATTATTGCATAATTGTGTTGTTAAAATGATTGTAATGTTGTGTATTTAAATGGGTTAGGGTTAGATTCACCTTCATGGTACGTGTAGCAGCCAACATGCATCACTCTCTGGTTTTAGTTGGAAAAGAGGATTTCTGGGTAAACTCGCTTTTAGCTGAAATATTTCTTTACCTCTGTGACGTTTGCATAGATAACAAATTGTCAGTAAAAATAAGTTATTTCATGCCGTTTAACACCGTTCCCCCAGAATTCCTTTGTTTTCTCCATTCAACACCAGGCATTGTGCTCAACCATGATCACCACACTGTCACAGTCAGACACTGAGGTACGTCCACAAAGAAGAAAGGAAGATAGAGTAACACTAGCATAAAATAGACTGCACCTGCCTGGCTCAAACGCGTCTTTAAAGTTAGAATGACATCATGTACCTTACTCTCAATGTTCATATTTATTCGGAACAAGCGGCTAAAACCAGCCAAAGCTGGGTGTCTGGTTTTAACTGGTCTCCCAGTCTGGTTTTAGCCGATCAAACAGGATGGTTTGAACACTTGTAGAGTCTGACACAATGCGAGTCTGGTCAATAAATCATCAAAGAAATGTATCGTTTTATCTCACACAGTGATTGATCCGTGAGTGAGGTGTGAAAATTCAAAAGCACAAATGCATCAAACACAATTCACCATAGCCATGGCAACATACCAGGCAGTCAAGAGCATGGCTGGTCGCCAAGTCAAAACAGGCAATCTCCACGGCAACCCCAAACACAGGCGATCCCCAACGGCAACCAAAACAGGCTAAACCACTTACTACAACTTTAGCAGAAGATGATAATCGGTTGCTAGGTAACCATAGCCATAGGCTCTCCCATCATTTATGATTGGTCATTTGTACCCTGGAGTGTAGTTTGTGGTTTTAGAGAGAGAATACAAAGAGCATCATAAAAATAAATAGGATAATATAGTTTTATTATTCCTGTACTTATTTGAAAGCGTATGGTTTATTGCTTTTAATATAACATATTTCATATTTATATATATTTTAACCTACACTGTATTTAATTACTTGTAAAACGTACAGTTTCATCTTAATCTTTTTCTTTACTTCTCAAATTACTCAATTCTCTCCTTTGTCTAAAGCCTTTTCTCCTTACAGGACTCTCTCTCTATTTTCGACCTCCCCTCTTCCCATCACGTCTCCTCCCTCACCTGTAATTCTCAGTAGGGTCTGTTAGCATCTTTTGGCCTTTTCAGCTGCACTTTGAGCCTCTTCATGCCAAACTGAAATCCGTTCATGGCCTGGATGGCTGTTTGAGCACTCGTTTGGTTGTCAAAACTCACAAAGCCTAAGAGAGATACAAATAAGGTTAATAATAAAAATAAATTCTAACATAAAAACCCAGAGAAAGAAAATACTTGACATTTACATATTTGAAATAGTACGGAAAGTAATACTTTATACCTATATTGTTTTAACACCTTATAGTCAAAGTGATAGTTCATCCAAAATGTTTTGTTCTGTCATCATTTACTCAACCTCTTGTCATTTCAAACCCGACTTTCTTTTTTTCACTGAACACAAAAGAAGATATTATAAAGAAAGTTGTTAACCGGACAGCAGTGGCACCCATTGACTTGACTTCTACTGTGTGGAGACAAAACCAATGCAAGTGAATAGGAGCCGTCCCTGTTTGGTTAACACCATTTTTCGATTATCTTCTTTGTGGTCTGCAGAGGAAAGAATGACATTACTGGGGGTGAGTAAATAATGACAGAATTTACATTTTTGGGTGAACGATCACTCTAAAGCGAAGATCGTTCAGACGGTGGTACCTCCATTCCTCCATTCTTCATATTTTGCCGTGGTCAGACTTGACTTTGAGTATGCAAAGATTGTTATGATGTTACGAAAATGGGCGGGCGCGATTCCTCAGAGTTCACCAAACTTGAACTTTGCAACGCAGTGAAATGCGAAATATTGTTGGACGGGCTCGCATGAATGGAAGTCAATGGAATTCAACTAGGCTCATCAACTATTACACCGTCCAGCACAGCCAGAAACCTGGGGGTGGTAATCGATGATCGGCTTTACCTCACAAGTCATGTTGCCAGCCCCACCCGGTCCTGTAGATTCATCCTCTACAACATTAGGAAAATTAGACCTTTCCTATCAGAGCACTCTACGCAAGTCCTAGTCCAGGCTCTTGTCTTGTCCAAACTGGATTATTGCAATGCGCTTCTGGCTGGACTTCCTGCTTGCACAATCAAACCTCTCCAGATGATCCAGAATGCGGCGGCAAGAGTGGTCTTCAATGAACCGAAGAGAGCGCATGTAACTCCGCTCTTCATCAGGTTACACTGGCTCCCTGTTGCCGCCCGCATTTAGTTCAAAGCTATCCTCCTGGCCTACAAGACCACCACCGGGTCCGCACCATCGTATCTCCACTCGCTAATGCAGATCTATGTTCCTGCCAGATCACTGCGGTCTACAAACGAACAACGACTAGTGGTACCATCCCAAAAAGGAAAAAAGTCACTCTCCCGTACCTTCTCTGGATCTGTTGCACATTGGTGGAATGATCTACCAGCTGCTACAAGATCAGCAGACTCGGTTGCCATCTTAAAAAAACGCCTAAAAACGCATCTCTTCCGTCAACACGTTGCTGATTGATTTATCATAATTCTTTTGCTTTTCCTTCTTATTCAAAAAAATTAATAAAAAAATAAAAATAAAAAATTAATAACTATTAGTTATATACTAACTATTCTTAGCTTTGTATACTGCGCTAGGCTTTAATGGACTAGTTTTGATGCATTTATGTATTTTGTTGCCTATATTGTTATACTTGCTTCCAATGTTTCCTCATCTGTAAGTCGCTTTGGATAAAAACGTCTGCTAAATGACTTAATGTAAATGGAGGGAAAAGTCAATTGTGACCACGGCATAATACATGCAGCAGCTGGGTGATACAATATGACATTATTTCTCACGTAGTAAGTGATACAATTTTTGCTTTAGAATTGGACTTTTATTGCCTGTTTTGCTGTCCGCGGAAATTTAGCGTGATGAGTATTTTGATTCTCACCGAAGCATTTGCTCTGATTGGTGGCTCGGTCCACAAACACTTTGGCAGAAATGACGTTACCGAAAGGTAGAAACATCTGCAGCATTTCTGAGTCAGTAAACTCCTGAGGCAAGTGATAAATGAAGATGTTACATCCCTCTGGACCTGCAACAAACACAAATAAGACTGAACATCAGACATCATCACAAAACATTTACAGTTACAGACCACTTTCAAGGGTAGATTTATTTTTGTGTACTGTAGGCACATAAAAGCCCATGAAGTTTAAGGATGAAAGAAAAACCTTAAATCTTCTATCCCTGTTTTATCCCCCCACTCCGAAGGTTCTGAATGGCTTCCAAAAGCCATTTTAAAATCTCATAGTGGTGAATGGTTTATGTAAATTGACATCAACAAAACATCAATGGTGTTTGGAAAGAAATTTGCTCTTCGCAGACAGACTTCTTAGAAAGTACCAGACATTTGACATAACATTTCCGGAGGAAATTGCATCACCTTCTCTCTGTTGCTGGGGTTGCTGAGCGATCAGGGTGGGTTGCTGAGGAAACGGTTGGCTGATCAATCCATATGCAGTCGGGTATGTTGCTGTGGAACGCAGAGAGATTCTGCCTGAGCAACAATGACTGAGGTTGCACAAGTTCATAAGAGATTCAGTTGCTCAGTTACCTGTGTAATGTTGCATTCCTGCATACGCCTGCTGGAGAGGATCTAAGGCTGCCACTGGACTCTGGGCTGGAGAGAAATGTGCATATTTAGTCAAAAGGTGTGTGTCTTTTCAAAACTCAGCTGGTTTCCGAAAAATTCTGATAGATTAACCCAAGTCAAAAGAGTTCATCCCTGGTTCTCTAAAACCGTGTCTACACCGGACGCGACACGACAAGATACATTAGAAACTCATTATAATTTAACGATTCGTCCACATTGGATGCGGTGCGACAAACCCATTAAGAACAAGGTGTCCCGTCCGGTGTAAACACAATGTAAGTTCATTCTCATACAGAAGTCTTTTTTGCCTTTTTAATCATATGCCTTGATCATTGTGGGAAAAGTTCAACACTAAAGTTTAAAATCCAATTGGGCAATAATGTGCTTGCCGATAGAGATCAATGCATAAAATCGCTTATGATTATTTAGGCCAGACCCAGGGAGTATTCCCCTCACGTGGTTGAATTTTACGCCTTTAATATTTGTGCGGAAATAGGTCATCTCGTATTTATTGTCTAAATTTCAACCAACCATTCCACGAAGCATTACAAACAGTATTATCACCCACCCTGATATGAATGCACAGGATAGCTGTAGATATCAGCAGCTGGCTGCCCATTGGCTGATGCTGGTAAAGGACTGTAACCGTTGACTCCAACTGGTGGAGGCAGAGCAGACACAGGCGACGCTGCAATAGTAGGCGGTGTGTTTGTACCTGTGTTTGAAAAAATGAATCACAAAGCAGGAAAGGTTTTAAACTCATAAATTCCTCAATGCCCCAGGTTTACAAGTCATTTTAATGCATTCAAACCGATGTCAGAAATGATGTCAGGGTGGTTTCTTACCAGAAGAGGGTGTGATGGTGGTGATGGGTGTGGCTATGATGCCGTTTGCATTGAGTGCTGCCATCTGCTGCATCTGCACAGCAGTTGCGACCGGCGACAAATAGGCAGATTGTGTCATTAATGCTTGCTGCTGAACCAGCTGAGAATAAGAGAGAGATAGACTTTTTTCAATCTATATTTAAGCAAATTTCACAATAAACAACATTTACTGTATACTACAACAAAAACTGATTTAAAAGCATCATGTAAGCAATGTAATTTCAAGTATAAGGAACAACCACAAGCTGTCTTATAAACACATTTAATTTGTAAAAATGTTTATTTCAATTGATCTTATTTATTCAATTGATCTTGATCCATTGTGATCCCTGTTTTCTTTTGCTGTAGTCTAGCAATTTGAGCTTAATTGTTATTTAATTGTGATTTTTGAGATATCGAGATATCCTGACCGAAACAGGTGCCCAGAGGCAGAGACCTCTTTCCTTACTGCTTGTGTGTAGGCATTGTATCCATTTAAGTTGACCGTCATTGGACTGAAGATGCCCAGCTGGGAGGACACCTGCTGCATGCGGCGAAAAGCTCTCTCTTTCTCTGTGTCTGCAAACTTTACCACCAGACTGGAGGAGGCACCCTAAAGACAGAAAGAAAAAGAATGCCTCAGAGAAGAGAAGACAGGAGAGAAAAAGAAAAGAGCAAAGTAAAGTGGCAGACAGACTCACAGGTAATGTGCGAGTCCCATGCAGACTGTTAACAGCAGCCTGAGCCTCCACATGACTATGGAACTTCACAAAAGCACAACCTGCCATAACAACAAGCTGTTAGTACAACCCGAGTGTGTATTTTTCATTATGTTAATAAACATGTGAATTTTCTATAGATGATGTGTTTTAAAAGACCTTTGCTGGTGCCATCCGGTCCTCTCAGCACTGTGCTTTCTTCTATAATGCCAAACACTTCAAATATCTTCCTAACATCCTCATCAGTCTGTTGCTTTCCCAGCATCCCCACAAACAGCTTCCTGTCCTCTGAACAGAGAGATAGAAATGGTCAGAGTGAGTGAATGAGAATGCACTGAATCAGCTGTACCGTATACTTTTTCTTGCCTGGTGTAGCTTTAGGAACAGTATCACTTAAGTCACTGATATCTAATTTGTCTGACATTTTACACATTTTTTCATGGGCTATTTGACTGCACTTTGTATATTCTCAAGGCCTCCGCTCCGGGCACCTGTTTCTGTCATACAATACCAAGTGTTCCTATCTACTTGGGGGAAGATGTCATCATTGTGATGAACAATGAAATCTGACCACAGCATGTTCCAATCAAGTTTGTTAAAAACTGGGTAAAAAACGATTTTATAGACATACAATTTATACAATTTGATGTTTTCCTTCTTTTCAGACGGACTGTGAACTCTCTTCCGATGAGCTCAGTGCGTGCAGAGAATTGCATGTTTATAAAGCACAGTCTCACAACATATTTACTATCCGTTTAAAGCCGGTCAGAGCTTTTTCAACCCTGTCTGCACTTGCGCTTAACTTTAAATGACAACATTCGAAAGAGCAATTGCTAAAATCATGTGTGAGTCAGTAAAGAGAAATAGAGCAACTTGGCATCTGATCTGTAGAGATCTGTCCGTCATTTACAGTTACAGAATATACACAGTATTCTTACATATTTTTTATTGAACCAATTATCGATCGGTCTATCTATATTCCTCAAGTATTTGTGTGTGAATAACTAAAAAGAGTTCATGGTAATTTGACCTGTGCTTTATTTTGAAACATTTATTATTAATGATATTATTATTGATACATTGGAATTGCAGGACAAGATCAACATATTTGGTTAAGGCTTTTGTTATAGAAACAATAAACAATTAATACATGTAAAAGGTGACGGCATAGACATTGCATTAAAAATGTGTAAAAAAATGTACAATACCCAGAAACAGGTTATTCAGCAGTAATTGAAAACAGCAGCTAGGAATCGATTCCCAAACCAGGAATTGGAATCGGATTCGAAAAAGCAGCTAGGAATCGATTCCCAGACCAGGATTTGGAATCGGATTCGAAAACAGCAGCTAGGAATCGATTCCCAAAACAGGAATTGGAATCGGATTCGAAAACAGCAGCTAGGAATCGATTCCCACACCAGGATTTGGAATCGGATAAGAAAACAGCAGCTAGGAATCGATTCCCAAAACAGGAATTGGAATCGGATTCGAAAACAGCAGCTAGGAATCGATTCCCACACCAGGATTTGGAATCGGAATCGAAAACAGCAGCTAGAATCGAACCGCCCTATTTGAGAAAAGCAGGAAGTCAAAGACGTTAGCTATTATTATTAGCGTCTTTTTTACACATGCTCAACATTTCACACCCCCTGACGATCACTTTTACAGCTATTGTTCAGACTCAAATATCCAGGTAAGTCAATCTTATTCGCATGTATACGTTAACAGCTTTCCTGAAGCTCAGTGATAAGAGCATAATGCGTTAAGAGCAGCTTCTGCCAAATGCATAAATGTAAATATTGAAAACATGGTTAGGCCTACTACAATTGTACAACAAAAAAAAACGTTCATTTTCGTAAGGGTATCTTACCATGCCAGCAAAAGTATTTGGACTTGCATCCAGCTGACGTTTTGTATTTATTTTATTTGAACGCGGGATGAATAACCTTCTGATGTCAAATAACGGATCTGTGTTTCAGTTCGGCATTGCCATGAAGAGCATTACGAGTTGGACCTTTGGGGTATTCATATCGTTTACACTGTGTTTCAAAGGTAACTTTCTTCGTTGCTGTTTGCACTAAACTAAATCATTGTTTATCTTTTATAATCAATAGCGCGTTTTTCCTTTGTTATATGTATTTTTCAGACACGCATTGTCAGAGTGGAGCACCTGTTACCCTGTTAGTATACCAGCGAGCTACACTCTTCGAGAAAGCTGTCAGCTGTGAGAATGCACAATTCACAAGGACTTTTCCCTCGGAGTCAACTATTGCCATGTGCCGAAAACACAAATGTGCCATTAAAGAAGGTTTTCTGGAAAAATTCGAATTTGAAGACAACGATTTGGTTCTCAAATCTGCAAAATACACCGATTGGGGGACCTATGAATGCGCCTGCAATGGGATTAGTACATTTGTTAAATGGAATGTTGTGGGTAAGTCATTCCTTCGCCACATTTCCAAAGCTTGAGTAGACGTGTACACAGCCACAGAAAACGTATACCATACAGCACTAATTTGACATTAAATGTGTTTCTTGTTTAGTCGCTCTAAATGTGTCAGCCCAGGAGCTGGACAATATCACGCTTGTGTGTTTTGCGAAGGACGCGAAGGATGTGACGTGGTTCCATAACGGTAGAAAGATTCTTCAGAGCTGGATTAATGGATCGACATATATTGGCGAAGTCTTCCGGAATAGAGTATCACTAGAAGAGGGTGCCTTCAAGGACGGTACTCTCTCTTTGACTCTCTGTGATGTTCGGCGGAAGGATGCTGGACTTTATGAATGCTTTTTCAACGGTGAAACTGCTGAAGGATACCCTAATGCCCAGATGTTACACGTGAATGGTAAGACTGGGAATTTTAAGAGCGTCCCTGATAAAAGTAAATGAGGCTTGGGGACGTCAATCCAAAGGACTAGTTTAGTTATACTTTTGCTGTGATCATTTTTATTCATTTGTTAGAATTTCTTTACTTAATATAAATCTGGGCCACTTTTTCCATCCTATAAAGAAAATGTGCTTCAACTAAATGCAGACGTTCCTCTGTCTGTATTAGGTGTATAATGCCTCATCTGGTCTTTGATTTTCGCAGATAATCCTCCCAGTCCAGTAGGACACAAAGCAGACTTCACAAAAGAAATCATTAGTGCCTTCATCTTTTTTCTTCTTGCACTCACTATCGTGGTTCTTTGTGTGAAACTCAACAAGGCGAACCGTCAATCAACATCGAAAACATCACGATCTGCAGAGAGTGTGCGTAACCCTTCAGAAAATGTACACATGTTGCCCGTGTCAGTTGATGAAAGTCAGTCAGCACAAACAGTCGCTCAACCTGTACAAGAGAGTGAGAATTATCCCAAGTCTTCCTCAACCCAGCCTTTTTGATGTGTCAGATCCGGCCAGTAAAGATGTAAAAACCATCTAGATCAAAGAGAAATCGAACCTTGTAGCCCCAGGCTGGGATGTCTATAAATTCTTTAAGGCCTCCAGGTAAAAAAATCATTATTGTAATTGAAAGCCTTCAGTCTACAGCTCGGCACACTGTTCAACTTAATAATCGGCCGTGCAACATCAGAGGCTAAAACAAAAGAAATCTCTATTCTTCCATACGCCAAAATGGACACAAAGCCATAACACATCGATTCCATTGGCATTTAGAGATTTAAAGACATGTCTTCTGATAGCTGTTTGCAAATATTTCAGTTGTTATAATGTTTACAAACATTGCCATGAATGCATGTGTATTTTTTTAACCGTCATCATTGCACTCGAGACTCGGGGGGTCAACGCCAAGCGGTTTAGGAAGCTAATGCATAGGTAATATGATAAAGGCACAGTTTAACTATACATCATACTATGCATATAAGTTCCACACACATCAAAAGGATTGGCCACAGTCTGTGGGACCCCTCTGAAGTAAACAACCAATCACAGCCATGGAACAGGAATATTACATTACCAACCAAACCTCTTTCCTGGGGCATTGCTGTCTTAGTTGTCTGGTGTACATGACTGATTATCAGGTTTGGAACAAATACTGTAATTACAAATTTTTTGTCTTAAATGTTCAACCCAGTCGCCTGTATTTTCTATTCTTTGCACTTTCAATGTATGCCTTTGGCAGACGCTTTTATCCAAAGTATTGTACTATAGATTTGTATTAGAGTATATACTGGGATCAAACCCATCTTGGCATTGCTAGCACCATGCTCTAACCACTGAGCTACAAAAATGTGACTTTTTTCCAACCTTACTATTCATTGTTACCTTCTATAAATTAAGTTAATAAACACTAATTTATTACATTTGTGTCTTACTTGTTGGTCATACGGTAGGAGGCTGCAAGTTTGCCAGAAGCTTGCAAAAACTATAGCTGGATCATTAACTTCCTCCAATTTACACATTTTCTAATCTATTTGGGATGATTCTTACTGTTGAGGGGAAACTATCTGATGCCCTGATATAAAAGAAGAAAGGGGTTATCTGATACACACACTTGAAGTAACACGCGACCGAACTTGATACCTCTAGTGTCTTATTGGTGCCCTATGTGAAGTTCACTGTTTATCCCTTATACTGAAAAAAATGATAGTGTGCTTAAGTAGATCTTATTTAAATTAATTATTAATGTTTTGTTACTTTGGTTAAGATTTTAATTATTTTGTTTGAGTAATTTTAATTGAACAAATTATTTAGTAAATCCAATTAAATTTTATAATGTTAAACCCATTTAAATTGTCAAATTAAGTTGACTTATTTATTTTGTGCCGAGACACATAAATACTTTTTGTAGATATAACTACCTTAGCAGTTGATCATTTTAAGTGTTTTTCAGTCAAAAGAAAGACTTCTTTATTCTTTTAGTCGATTTATCTTTGAGTTTTAGGAGAGTTTTGATATTATTGTAAAGTTGTGGTTTTTTAAGGGTTTACCTTTGTTCATAAGAGCAGTGCTTGTGCTTAGGCTGAGGAAGGCACGATATTTGTCATCATGAAGTGTATTGTAATGCTTCATGAGCAGATACTGTGCTAATGCCAGTCCACCAGTCTCTTCTCACTTGACCATCTATGTTGTAAAAATCAATATGAAAGTAAGTGATCCGTGAAATTTGAGTGCGACACATGTTTTTGTTCAGCTTAATTTCTTTTGTTTACTTGATATTTGAACAAAAACTAAGTGTATTTAATATAATTAATTTTATTGTGGTTAGTAAGTTGTACTTCATAGCAGCAATTTTTACTTAAAAAAATGTTCGTGCAAATTGAATGCTGATTTTATTAAGTCAATTCTACAAGTTATATTCAAGACTATTGGAAGCTTTAAAGTCAAGGACCACAAGCCGTCTGCTTGTCAAGTCTGACCTCACATACCACCAATCTTAACCTTTATCTCCATTACAAAATCCCATTTGAACTATTTATTCATTAATGTCTGAGATTCTATGATAGTATGGAGTACAGTCTGAGTTTATAACAGTTAACATAAATGTGTGATATGAATACAGCTGTTTAAATGGCTTGGACCTAGAAACATTATTCCTTGCGAATACTCGTTTAGTAGTATTTTTGGATTCATAACTACATTTCGTGTCAGGTCTCATTCGATAGCTGTAGCTTACCTGGTATTTAAAAGTAAAACAGTTAGGCAAAGAGTAATAACTTGAATAACTTTCTAAGGTATAGAGAAATGCTGTGAAATGCAAAGATGGCACATTATAGGGACAGATGAGCATTTAAAAATGATGAGCTGATTTATTTAGAATAGAAACAGATGTTTACCTCCTCTTCCCTCATTGTCCGCAGGCTTTACCTGAATGGGTCGATTCATCTGTAAAAACACAATCACAATATTAAAAAACGTACTAAAAGACGTGTGTCAATAATCACCAGGACACGTTGGATTGCACAGTATTTTGTGTGAGAATAAATGAAAAAAAAACAATGTGTTTGGAATCACTGCAAACACTGACAGTTATGACAGTGTCAGCAGTCATGAGAACAGATTGAGACTGAAGAGAAGGACAGTAGGCCTAATTGATTCTCACCGCTTCAGTGTGTGTCCACTAGGGGGCCTCAACATACTTCTAAGGGGGGTCTCAAGAAGACATCATTTAACATTGTAAAACAGCCATTCATTTAAGGCATTTCTTAATTTATATGATAATATTGGTTATATATATTCAGGCCATGCTCTTCAAAACTTTATTATGTCAACATTTTGTGTATGGACTAAATGAACCAGAACAACAGGACAGTCGGAAAGGATAAAAAAATAATCAAAATTGTTGTTGCGCAGAAATGAATCATCAGAGATGAAACCAAATATGCAGGAGAGAGAATGTTTCCTAGACAGTCACAATAAATTTGTGATTAGAACATCACGGGTACAGAGATGTGCTTCACATACATGAATGAGGAAGATATAAAGCACAAACAACACATTTCCTAGACAGCAAAATAAGGAAAGGATACTGTGGTGAGGAAGAGAGCAGAAGAGTTTGAGGGGGTACAGTATACTAGCCTATTGTTACTATAGGATGATTGTAGAATGGCACATGCAACCAGATTATTTAATTCATAAAGCAAACACAACAGTTTAAGGACATCTAAGATGTGCTCAACGAGTGCTGGTATTTGGACCAACAGCATTGGGACTTTTCACTCCTCTACAATCACTTTGCCTGTATGTGGTGACGTGACTGCATTTTTACTGTAATTTACTGTGACTCGTTTGTTTAGAAACATAACATTTAAAGCCACAATATGTAAGTTTGGACCGCTAGATGGTGCGCTTTGGAAACAACAACAAAAGGCGAAGCTAAATGACGTTATGTAGGAGAGTGGAATTATGGGATATGTCGTTTCACCATCCAGAGGCGTATGGAGATCGCTTGTCCTGTTTACGGATGAGGTAATGAGTGAAATTGATTTCATGTCATCATAATAAATTGTTTGCAAGAAACGTGGATGATATTGGACTTTGTCTATTGATTTGGTATCGTAATGCTACACAGTTTTACCTGTTTAACACATTCATAAAGTCGTCGTTTAAAAAGTAAACTACTTTCACGATTTTTGGGGTTTCCTTTATTGCCAAAGAGTAATCGTGATCCATAATAACAGAACAACAGATGCTGCGTCCCAGATGCTGTATAACCACTTCCGCATTTGCGTGTTGCTGTATGTTTCTACAAGTGAAAACTTGCAAGTGACTTTTGGATATTTCATTACAAAATTCTTCCATATTGGGGCTTTAATAGCAAAGTGATTTGTTTATAACAACCTGTATAAGGTGCTATGATGACAAAAATTAATTCAGAGCTATAGCATCATGCAAGCAAAGCATGATATGTGAAAATATGACATTGAATTTAAAAAGTTGACATGTGACCTAACAATCCTAGGCTGGATTTCCCGAAACCTTCATATCACTATGTTGTTCTTAAGAATATATTGCTACCACTCTTCAGGTATAACTTAAGAATGACGTGGCATTAAGAAGAGTTCGGGAAACCCAGCTCTGGTCATTTAAGAATTCAGACCCTGTTGAAAAAAAACAGCATATGCTGGGTAAGGTATGTTTTGATGCTGGTTCGTGCTGATTTAAGATGGTCATAAGATGGTTTAAACCGGTCCTGAGCTGGTTAGGAACCATCTTTGACCATCTCAAACCAAACCCAGCATCTGCTGGTTTTTTCAACATTTTATTTTACATACATATACATCACATGTTCCTTATATGTATGACATTTTGTTCCATCTCAAGTCATTTGTCATTAAAGGTCCAGTGTGTAATTTTTGGGGTGATCTATTGACAGAAATGCAATATAATACACATAGCTATGCCTTCAGAGGTGTATAAAGAGCTTAAACCATGAAGCCTTATGATTTTATAACCCAAGAATGAGCTATTTCTATCTAAAAACGCGTGACCGCGGGTCCCCTTGCATGCAAATTCCCAATGTTCTGTCAGCCGTCGTAGTTGTGTGTCAAAAGGGAGGGGTGGAGTGAGCAGTTCGCAACCTTCCCGTTAGATTCCACTTACTGGACCTTTAAAATTTAGCTGATGCTGTAGTCCAAAAGAATTTACAGTATTATTATAACATTTTCATTCTCTCTGGAGGATGGGGAACAACAGTGAACGTGAAGAGTGTGTTAGGAGAAAACCAGCCCAGCTATTTAACCGTGAGGCCAAGATCTCACTCGCTCACTCTGTTGTCATGGCAGCACGCTGACTACACGGTAGGCAAAGAAAGATGCTTGTTGTCAGGGGCAATAGTTCAACTCCGCAGTTAAATGAAGGTTAAGGAAGAGATAGACAGCGGAGCGATGAACGATGCAGAATATAAAGAGGAGAATAAGGGCAAAAGAAATTGTGCGTAATGCTTATCTATTCGAAACTCAATGCCGCAATACCAGGGTTCCTAGTTGTTGATCGGTTGTTTCTATGTGGTTCTACTAGGTAGATGATAAGATATCGCTAATTATCCAACCCTATATGAGCAGTAATAATGGTAATGCTTAACATAGCACTCGCCTTAGAAAGATGGCTTAGGAAAGAGGTTACCAAAATGCAGGAAATAGCAGGAACCCAATTCACTCTTTCCTTTGTTTCCCATGTTCTAGGTGAATTTTCATTCAAGTCATGTTTTTCCAGTTCAAACGGCTTATCAACACACACAATAAGTCATTTTGTGCAGAATCACATGGCCTACAAACTGTCAGCACCTTTTCATAATCCTAACAGATGAGTATTTCATTTAAACACATCCATTAACTCCCCCATCGCACATCCTCTCTGATGTCTACTCACTCTTACACATGCCCTTGGTACACTGTACACCAACATACGCAGGCTCTGTAAATCTGGACCCCTGCAGTAATTCTGAAAGGATTTTTCAAGGATTACAGAGTGTTAAATCCAAGGATTATTCCATCAAATTGCATTCTACTCCCTACCCCCAGCCTACACAGAGTCACTGGAATAAACCATGAACTGTTGGGAGGGGTGTCTGTTGAGTCGTGCATTTGCTATTGTCTTTACACCGACTGGACTACAATAAACAACTCAAATATACACAAAACGATCATAGGGTGATACGAATATATGACATGTTTGTATGTCTTCTATGCATTTTAGAAGTGTATTTGTATGGTCTTACCGTTCACTTACATTTCCATTCTGCATGAGTCACTTGCATCATGCATGTTTCCTAGCAACCTGCCGTCTCCAACTCACCTGTTTCTTAACAATAATCTCTCCCCTCCTAATGCATTCTCTCTTTCTCTGCTATCGTCTGGCCTCTGCATGTCATATAAATAGTATCGCCATTTTATATTTAAACAGTAGTAATACGTATATTTACTTTGGGTTATTGTAAAATGTTTCATTTGATAGTAGAACTGTTTGGTAGCATTCGTCCAAATCTCTTTCTCTGTGTTCAAAGAAATGTATACACGTTTGAAACAATGAAAGTAGAGTAGTTCACAAAATCATTTTCATTTTCGAGAGAACTATGCCTTCAACCTTTATTGTGATGTTCAGGTCTGTGGGACCTTTTTTTAATAAGAAACAATTATGCCATTTATTATTTCTTTAACCTCAGACATTTATTCAAGATATTCAAGATCACACAAAAGCACTTTTTTATCATAATAAAATATAGACCATATCAGCTTTCCATATATACTGTCTTTGTTGCTTGTAGCTGGAATACAGTAAACATATGTAAAGTGTTTTTACATATGTTTTTATTGCTGTATTATTTTAAAATCGATTAATGCTCTGGGAAGGGTGGCCACCCGACACGCTTTGCGTTGTACCGCAAAGCATTTTCACCCCTAGTCCCGCACGTCGCATATGTCCCTGCACGGTCTGTTGGTGTCCAACGAGCTAATACAAAGTCCTGATCTGTGTTTAAAATTTGAAGAGACAGTTAACCTTGAAATCTCCATTAAAAATGTATTTAGTTATATAAAATTGTATCTATGCCATATCTTATTATGTTATAATTGGAATGGACTAAATAGAGTTGAAAGGTAGAAAAAATATATTAAAATGTTTTACGCTACCTTTCATAAGTGTCCCACATTGTCCCACACAAACATTTTACCTTTCCCACATTTATCTCTGGGTCCGCTAGACCCGCAAACATTCACTGAGAAACAAAAACATGAATACCACAAGTGTTCATACTGGGGTCTCCGTAATATGGGTCAGTGCTACCAAATTTGATGACATTGATATATATATTTTTACCACTGTACCATCTTATAGCGTCACTGTATCATGGTTCTATCACAGAACGCAGACTGTTTTCTTCATTCGAGTTATTGAACCACATTTCACGTTCACATCCTCACTAAAGAAACTAAATGTCCAGCAAGCTGTACAGATATTCAAAGATACAGAAAAAAACTCCTCACCAATTGGTGCTATATAACTCCAGAGCTTTCTCTCTCTCTGCTTTACAGGTCAAATCCGTATAACCCTGTCAGATATCTCCGAGTAGATTGACAGCTCTCAAAGCCTCCCATCAAGGCAAACTTTTGTTTCTGGTCCCTCATTTCCCATCCTCCCACAACCTGGGTCAGCCCTATTCATCTCTGCATGCTCCCTTTATCTTGGGTCACGACCTTTCTGAGCTGCTCCAGCTTTCATTTATCTCATCTCCCAATCTCTTTTTACATCACGGAATGAACAGAGAAGAAGAGACAAAGATAAACAATTAGAAATGAGAAACTGCGGTGATCTGAAATTCATCTATTTGTATATTTATTTGGTGTATTATCTGAGCTTTCTTCTTTGCTGAGTTACTAGATCACGATTGTCACTCCTCACTGGCTAATCGGGATTCACTACACATCACATGTATTTAACCTCCAGAAATCCTCTTGGTTTTGCTTTGGTCTTAACACTGGTTGCCCGCAGCTGCTACAGTTGAATGCATGTCACTGTCTCTGTGTAATGTTACAGCACAGCCTCCTTCCCGCCTCTGTGCTACACACAATCTATTACTATCCATTATTGAACTGTACATCCTGGCACGGCCACAGAAAATGGATGTCACAGCCCCTTTATCTCTCCACTCAGAGAGAGTCTGCTTGTGTTTCTTTTGAGTCACTTTAGTAAGAAAGTCTCAGCTTTTAAGTTCAACGTCTGCTGAACCTGAGTGCAAATTTCATTCCCATGTGTTAAAAAAACATAGACATCACACACTTGCAGACTTTTTGAAAGTTTGCAAAGAAAACCAGGCATTACAAACAGACTACACGATGAAATCTGCAGACTGGTCCAGACTGAAAATCTGGGCAAAAGTCTTGTAGTTTATTCTTGTGTGTGTGTGTTTGTGCGCCTGTACTGACTTGGCTGCAACCGTACAATATTTGGAAAATATTTTCACAAACATAATAAAAAATTTCGACACTGTTTAACCTAGAAAATGTTTATATTTGACCCAACAATTGTCTGAAACATCCCACCCAGCATAGGTTCATTTATAACCCAACTGTTGCGTTTGTCCCTTTTTGCCCAACGTTGGGTTGAAAATAATCCAGTATTTTGTTACAGTATACATGCAGTGGTCATACCAATATACCTTTTCCCTAAATCTAAACCTTACAGAAACCTGTTGACAGGTGATGGCCACTTCAAAATGTCTATTGCCGACATTTTGTTATTATGTAAAGTGTTTGTGAGGTCCTCACTAATACAGTTTCTGTGTTCTGTGTGTGTGATTCTGAAACAAAAGTGCTGTGTGTGCTTAATGGCCACTAACTACATTTAGATGAATGTGTTTGTGATTTATGTCCTTGCTACTACGCACTTACACAAGCAAGGTCTAATTTGCAAATGGTGACACCCTCACACAACATGAATATCCAGGAACGCTCTACAGTTTCTAAATGGCCAGCAATAGATGTCCACACAACACGTGCAAACACGTGAGTGTCCTTTTTTCATTAAAACACACATCTAATGCATCAGTGATGTACACACAACCAGAATTCAACCTATCTATATTTTTTACATTCTGTCCATCTACCTATCCATCAATCGATCTAAATAAAGAATCTAAGAGACAAGATATAAACAGAGGCGTAGCTGAAAGCAGTATAAAGTCTTTGTTTGCCCTCATTATTGGTCCATTGTCTTTGATCCGAAATAAAACCAATTTCTGTGCTTCAATGATTCACAGAAAGAGCCATCTGTTACCCCATCCCCCAATACAGCAGGGGTATACTCCAATCTATCCCAAGACATGGTCGATAATATCAAATGAATGATCGAACCAATATCACACCACTTTTGAAACATATCCTTGCCTAACAATGAATGCAAATATGAAATCTGGGCGACTGTCCCTTTCGTTTAACTTTTATAAGAGATCCTTATCTTTATAAAATAACTTGGACAGTTTATTTCATAATGCACATGGTGAGACAGAGATGAAGATAAAAATTGACTTTTATGTGACCACAAAAGAAAGGTCCAAGGACAGAGGTACAGATAAGTGTGATAGGAACACAGTGTAAGACATACAGAACGACAGACGGACACGAGGGTGACAGGGACAGAGTGCGAGACAATGACAAAGTGTGAGACAGATTGATAGAAAAGGGTAAAAAGGGAGAGACGTAGTAGAGGGTTGGTGTTCGAGACAGATAAATGGACAGAAGAGGGTAAAAGGGACATACGTTGTAGTATGAGACAGATAAAAACCGAGACAAGGACAAACAGGGAAAACGAGAACAGTCTAGCCAAGGAGAGAAAAGGGGTGGACAGAAGAAGTGAGAGAGAGGGAGAGACAGCAGAAGGCAGATATACAGATCGAGAGAAGATTGAATTGGTAATAGGATTCATTACTACATTTACACCTCACCAACTCTCCATCTCGCTCCTATGATTGACCAATCCTTGTCTGTGACAAACATCTGTGCCCCAGGGCTAAACACATCTGGGCATGCAGACTACGTTTAAATGCAATATTTTTGAGAGTGCTTGCAGTTTGAAAAGGTTTTTGTGTGAATAATCCGAATAATCTCCAGGGCAATCTGAAACTCGCCAGAGTAATCCAACTGGCACACACCACATAATCTGAGTCACAGTTTGCTGTGTGTAAAGGACACACATACAGAGAGATGGCTGGACATGTTAAAGCAGGGCTCCACGTTAAAGCTTGTCAGGAACAAATTAATGTGTTGTATGGGCAAGTGAGAGAGAATTTGACTTGCCCGACCGAACAAGTAATTTGAAAAAAAAAAACAGTGCGACATATGCAGAATAGAATGATAAGAATATGTGCATTAGACAGAGCTGCGTGTTTGTGTGAAGTGCGTTTGTCGTGGTTGTGCCTGTTCGTTTGTGAGTCCATGTAACGTTAACTGTCCTGTTCTGGCTGTTCTGCGTGTCTGAGTAAATTATGTACACAGTTTAACATTCAACACTAGTGATGGTCGAGAATTTGTCTGCGCTGTACGAGGATATAAACACATCAACTTCATCACCACGGGCCCGTTTCAGAAAGAAGGTTTAGTGAAAGCTCTGAGTATATTAACCTTTAAATGAGGGAAACTCTGGGTTGCCCGTTTCAGAGAGCGAGGTATGTCAAACCCGAGAAAGCGGGGTAATTTAAGCCTATTTCAAAAAGAGAGGTAACTTATACTCAGACTCAGTCACCATAGAAACTTACTCTTAGTTTTCTTTGGTAAACCTACAGTTTATTTTGACCTCATTCCCCTTTTAAAGCGCAAGTGGTGTACCTCATTCATTAATACAGTCATTCATGGCACATTTCGATTACACAGAGACCATCTCAGAGTGGATTCTTTCCTTTCCCTGTGCAGTTTTATGAAAACTGTACCATTTGTCTTTACAGTGAATTAGATATATCAAAATATATCACATCCATCATTACATCATAACATCAGCCATCGTACGTGTATTACATCAGAGCATCATTTTCTGTGGACGATGACAAATGACTTAATAAAGTGTATAAATAAAATGCGTGAATAAAGAAATTCATAAATACGTACATGCATGCCGAAAGGCAGCGGAAAAAAAATCTTAATCATGACGTGCACTCAAAGCTGCTCAGAGTAGGGTTCGAATGAGCAATTTGTCCAACTGTGAGCGAGAGACTGACGCCCTACAGGTGTCCTATACGCCATGACGTCTAATTCGCATAACTAGATTTTGTATAAGTTGTTGGCTTTTTTATGTTTGTTATGTTGTTTCATTCATTTAATGATGAATTTATTTGTTTATTGGAACATTTATCTATTGTGATGAGCGTCCCGAGCTCACATCAGCGTTGCCCTGGAAACAGACAAGAAGCACCTGGCAACACTCATCACGGGCTGATTGGTCACAGCTGACAGCGATCAACAGAGGGACTTATAAACAGCCAGCTCACAGAGAGAAGGTGAGACACCTCTCCATGATACCTGAACGGCCGGCCGGCCGCGCCACGAGGACCACACAGACAAACACTCACAGAGGACACGGAGAAGATCACGGAAGAGGGATCCCACCACGCACGTTCACACCACCACATATCTGTAAAATAAAAACCACCCTCTGGGGCTTTTCATTTTGAGCTAACCTTGTTGTGCATTGTTCCACCTTGCTACACTATTAATTTACAAGTATTTTTCAGCACTTTACTAAAAATCCACTGTATGCAGAGTGGAAAGTGTGCCTCGCTCAAGCGCTTTCTGCCGCCATGTTGCTTTTTTTGGTGCCGTTGCCATGGTGACTCGTCATATCGTAGCTCCATTGATCATGGCTTGTCGTAGTTGTGGTGCAGGCGTTTCACATCTCCGTGTAAATCTACTCAACAGAGTTCACATTTTAACTCTGTGTTGGTTGAACCTCCTTATTGAAACAGGCCCCTGAGTTCTTATGAGTATTTTACGAGCATTTTACTGTTTGAGTGAAGCTATTGGTAAACACACAACAACTCAAGCGTCTTCCTGAAGAATAAAAGTCCCATTGAATAATATAGTGTACTATAGTATTTGCTATTGAAAATTGTAGTGCCCTTGAAGTAAATTGCTAAAAAATGTATACTGTATTAAAGTTCAAAAACACTATAGAATCTAAGAATTGTACTGCAGTTTACTATAGTATACTACAGTAATTTATGTGAACAAATATAGTACAAATTTAAAAATACAGAACTTTTTACCAATTTTAGCCCAAATTTATCCATCTGCATGTAACATTAAGGTATTTTGTCTTTTACCTGCCTATTCATGATGAATTTTTTTAAAGATTACAACAGACGATTTATACTTATATTTATAATTCTTACTACTGTTTGGGCTGTGCTACCAAACTTTAAACCTCTCTAGCACCAGTGCTATGTGCAAAAAAAGCATCCTTAACACTAATAATAACAACAGCTTGCCTTTGTTTTATAGCAGTCACTGAGTGTAGGCCTATAACCAAATTCAGGCAACCTAAGCGGACACTTAGAATCAAACTTGACCGATCTAAATCGGAAACTATTATAGTGATTATATTACATTATAATTCAATTGAAATATCATTTTTTATCTTTGGACAAGTAATTTTTGTACTCGGACAAGTGAATGACAAATGTATTTGTCCGAAGGACAACCACGTGACAATGCTTAATGACAAGCCCCATGTAAAGGACCTCGCCGAGCTCTCTACACATATAAACACAGAAAGGACTTACCCCAGGCAGGGTTTTCTGTTCATGAAGAGCACTTTGTGCTTTAAGGGCTGACTCCCGTGCACAATATGTTAAAAAGGCACAGCCTAAAAGGAACAGGAAGACACAGAAAGAGAGACCGTTAGTAGTTATTGTTAGTATTTTATTATGTGATGAATTGTATGCATAATATTTGTTTATATTTTTATATTGAATGTACTACTTGATGTCTTCTGCAGAACACAAAAGAAGATATTTTGAAGAACAACGGGGAGCAAACAACATTGCCCCCCCATTGACTTCCAACACAAAAGCACTGAAACATTTCGCAAAATATCTTCTTCACATGCTGGTTTTGAATGACACGAGGGTGACTAAATGACCAAACTGTTATTTCTGAGTGAGCTAAATCATAAACACACAGAATATTTTTTCTTGTCTGTTCAAACACAGTTGCCTTTTTTACTTTCGTTGCAATTAGTATCTAAAGTAGAGGCTGCATCATTACACACCAGGTGGTGACAGCAGTAGGATCTTACACTGACATTTGCACTGTGTTGCTCATTTTATTTTCCCAGCAGGGTTTCTGTCAATTACCCTGAACTCCTCAACCAACCCACACGCACAAAAAGCTACAAAGAAAGCAAAGGGCATCGGCTTACACTTCTCTAATGAGAGACGATGCCTGTACAAGCATATACAAGCGACAACGCACATTTTTATATATGGGGGGCTTATTTTGTAGCACGGTCATCCAAAATTCATATCGTGGGGTAAACATTAATGAATAATATCATAAATATCCATATATTCTTCTAATGCCAGAAGATTTGGAGTCCTTTTTATGATATGAAAATACGAAAAATGTCTGAAAGCAATTCATATGAGATATTTTAGGATGAACAATTCCTTGTTTCTTTGACCCTACAAGAGCTCAGTACCCTCAGAAATCTGCATTACTAAATCCGGGTCAGACCCCCAAACGGCTCATTCACACTTGGTAGACATGTCTCAAACACCCATCACACAAAACACTGAAACCTAATACTCAACACAGAGAACAGAAATCAAAAGACGTCAATGAAAACGAAACAGAGATGGAGAGAGAGAGAGATCTCCTGGTAAACATGTAATATCTCTTCAGTAACACTGAACTGTAGCTGTTCACACCAGCCTGCAAAAGACTTAATAATAGGTCGAGGATATACAAATGAATAATAGATCAGCCAAAAACTGTGCCCTTCTGACCAATGAACACGAGTGGTCATTTTGTATCAAATCCACTGACAATCCTGTCAATGTAGATCAAGCATGGCGTTAACAACGCAAGGTTGTGGTTTCGATCCAGGGATTGCAGATACCTATGTAAATTGTATAGGATAATGCTTTGGAAATCGCTTTGTAAATGCCTAAATGTAAATGTAAATACTAATTATTTTCTGTTTGTGAAATACACCTAGATAAAAATCCATTTGTGCATAGTAATATTCCACATTTATTTACAAGCAACTGCACGACATTTTCATATATTCTCGCTGAAACTAATATAAAATGACGTTGCACTGCGAACAGAGATGCACAGGCTGCACGTGTGAGTCGTGACTTTACACAGGTGCCGAAGCGTACGCCTCCCCACCGCGTCTCTTTTACCTTTGTGCGCGCCCGTGTACTTGTCCTTGATCACCGTTAGCTCGTAGATCTTGCCAAACTGCTCGAAGATGGGCTTCAGGTCCTTCTCCTCCAGATTGCGCGGGATCTGCCCGATGAACAGTTTGATCGCGTCAGGCTCCTTCATTAGTGCGACGGTGCGATGATGCTGCCCGGGTCAGGACGCGAGACGAGCGGTCAGAGAGCGAGCAGGTGTCCGGAGGAGAGAAAAGGATGGGAGGATACGCCACTATGGGTGTGATTAAAAACAATGAATGAGGGCAGGAGAGCAGGATATCTGAACGTGACGATCTAAGCGTTATTTTTACAACTTTTTATTGATGTTTTAAAAAGAAATTCTAGCCGATCACTGAAAATGGACATGAAAATCATATTGATTTATTAATAAAGAATCCTATAATATTCTTTAAATAAATAAATAAAAAACATACTTTGGTTTTAGGCCTAATAGGAAAAATCATTATTGCTGCACTTCCACCTTTCTTTTGTAACTGCGTATATTATAGCCAATGCCAAATGCATTATGCGGGGCTTAAAGAATTACGCTTTAGACAAAAGATATGAATGAAAACAATCGTATCTTGTAGAATCACGGTAAAAAGACAAGTGTGTATTTCCACAATGCTAGAAGATCATGTGCATTATAACTAGTACGGCCTGAAGCGAAGGTAAATCAAACACACGCACATCCTTTGTTTGAGGAGCGAGCGCATCTCAGCGCACAGAGAACGGGCTCCGTCTAACTGTTACACGCATGAAATAAAAACACACGCAGGCGGAAAAACAGGAAACAGCTCACCTTGAGGAACGCCTTTACTAGAAAAATGTCTGGATGCCTTCTCTGTAGATCCTGGCGTGGGCGTGCGTGTTTTTTCCACGCGTGTCGCTCTGTGTACTAAGTGACTGCTCCCTCCCTTCGGCTCACTCGCTGTGACTCACTGTCAATCAAACCCCAGTCGTGCCTCTTTCATTGAGTCAAATCCGAATTTCTTTGCAATTTTACGATTGTACTTCTGGTGTAAGTGTGTAAGCTGCGGGCGGTGAGCTGCGAAGTAATCCAGCGCATTTAGGCTACACTGCCGTGGTGTTCATCCTTCACTGTGCTCTACGTCTCATCACTGTGTGTTTATTCTTGTTTGCACGCCGCCGCCCCCGTTTCTGACGTCATTCGTCGGTGTCTCCCTCTCACTAGCTCGGTCACTGGCTCTGACGAGCTTGTGACGTAACAAGCGGGGATCAGCAGCAGCAGCACATACGCGGCCATCTGTTAACAAAGAAACACACAAAAAACCCGTTTACGAACCCATTCATTTATTCAGGCTCTCTACATTTTTTCTATAATCCACCCGTCAGCGACTATACCTACTTTAAACATTATTCTTTCAAAAATGTTTTTCAAAGATTTGCGCTTTTGGTTGACAGTCCCCAAATCGCCTATTGTTATAGCAGTGAGCGCTGGCCGTGATGCTGAACACAAACGCACTGCCGTCATCTGTAGATTATAGTCACCAATGTGTACATCATTTCACAAGTGTCTGTAGGTAAACCTTCTGTGGGTTCACAGGTTAAAAAGATTGTTTTGACTCTCATTTCGTGTCTTTTATCACTGTCATACAATTCTAAAGGATGCTTGAGATTATGTAGGGGGGCTGGGGGGATCCGGCACCCCCCATTTTGCACCAGGGACCCCCATAACAAGTAAAAAATAGACTTAGGGGGGTCATTAAATGTCAAACAACCATTAAATGTCATTTCTGTTCACCAAGCCTGAATTGATTTGATCCAAAATACAGTAAAAGCCTGTTCTAAATATAGTTATGCATATTATGATCAAATATATTGTGTGTTTTGTATACATTTTATATTTTCGACACGACCCACCATAAGACTTGATTCAATTCGAGCACCGGTAATGAGGACGACAGTTAAGATGAACACTGAGATCTATTCCAGATGTTCCAAATGTCCCTTGTGGGGTACAGTGAAAAGGTCAACATCTGCCTCTATAGTGCCCCATATTATGACCTCCTCAGCATTGTGACAGATGACAGTGCTGTATTTGTGTTCACATAGCCTAGATCATCAAAGTTGAATTGACGAATTACTCTGAATGTCTAATAGGTGGTTTTGGACAGAAGTCTACCTCAAAACACACCCAGATTCTCAATTAACCCCTTGCGTTCCGGACATTTTAGCCATTTAAGTTTTACCTGTAGGTAAAGCGTCGGTACACTGCCCCCTTCTGGCGAGAGTCAACCTATGCAGTAAATAAGCACGACATCAGAGACGACCGGATTTGACTGCAGGCCTCATCCAAAGACACACAACACCGAAACTATATTTTTGTGCATATTTGAGACCTTCAGACAAATGATGCTTGATTTTTTTTCCTTCAGAACTAAATTAACTTTTGTATTTTTTGGTGTAGCTTATGACTGATCACAACACGGATGACCAGAATAAAGACAAGAATAGATTTACACATGTTTCCACTAACCATTAAATGGCTCATACAATATATATACACTTTTTTGTAAAATTTTTTTGCTTGAAAACTGTTTGTTTTATATTTTGATATTTAAAGCCATGACACTTTGCGGTGTCAGAATTATCACTGGGCCACTGTATGATAAGATTGGAATTGAATGTAAATCATTTATCACATTTTGTCAATGATCTTTTTTTATAATGTAACTGTAAGGTTTATTTAAAAAATTATACGAGAGCAACATAGTTAGGAAATGTATTTACAGTAAATAAGCCAAATCAAAGAATGGCAAAACAGTGGTCTGATTTTAGGTTTGTTTATTATGAATAATAGTTGTGGTAAAATTCACACATTTTGCATAACAAAGCAGCAAGAACTGTTAACCATAAGTTGATTTTGAACACAGTAACTGATCCATTTAAGAAAACAAATAAATTATGTTTCTTTATTATAGATAAATAACTATGTTTTACATATAAAAGTCTTTCTAGTCTTACATAGAGTATCTGCTAATGGATTAAATGTATGTGATGCTATACAAACAGAATATATACATAAACTCTCAGGCACAACAAACAAAATATACACTCACTCACACACAAACAAATACACACACAAACAAATACACAAACATATATTGAGGTTTTACGGAAAAAGAAACCCACCCCTTCTGCACGATTCATCTACGCATTATGTTCATTTCAATTGCTCATTTGCATAAGAGGTTGGGGCAACCTAGTGGTTATAGCTATGGGCTGGTAACAGAAGTTCACATGCTTCATACGAACCAGAGCTTGATGCTGATGGATAATCCTAAACTGTGTTGTTTTGGATGGAAAATGACAATTTATATGTAACACGATATCCTAACATGATTAACACTTAAGAACTTAATACAAAGCACCAGTAATACATCATAACTAGAAATCATTTAACAAAAACAGGGCTTGTGATGGTATGTTACAAAACAGGGAATGCACAGAAAAAACTATGTATTAAAGCTCATAATGATATTTAAAACTGGTACGGCTTCTGAGTGTTCAATAATGGCCATTTCGGAATTTATGAAATGACTGATACATTGAGACCAAACTGACCTAAAGTTCATATAAAGGAAGAAAGAATCAGATATGGATTCTTTATGGCATATGTAAAAATAACATTCAGAATAGTTGTGGTTCATAAATTCGGACAGATATGAGCACATGTATAGGCCTACTGTAGTATGTCAATATTGTAGGACTTTTATTATTTGTGTACGATTCAAATTTGGGACTTAAGCCAAAGGGACCCCTTTGGGAAGGGGGGAGTTCGATTGCTGCTTTCGAACCCTCCCGAGAAGTTCTTATAAAATCATAACAGGTCAAAAAGATGGACGAATTGGGCAATATAATATTTCAATTTCTCTAAAAAAAGGGCACATTGGGCAAAAAAATGAAGAATAAAGCATTAAGGCACGTGAGTGTTTGTTTATGATGCAGTTTGTCAATCTCTTGCTGCCACAGAGAATCATGGGCAAATTTGATCTCTATTCTTCATCAACAGTACATAAAATATGTACAAAATAAATACACACAACATTCACAACTAAAACTTCAGCAATAGCAATTTCCTTCCTCCATGATTCTTTAATCGCCCCTATGAAACCAAAATAAATGGAAATATACCGGAAAACTATAATGCAATATATTTAATAATACATTTCCATATATCGGAACCAAGTGCTTATTTTTTAATACACGAAAAGCAAAAATTCCTTATATTGTAATATTGAAATGTATTATTCTATATATTTTCTAATATTTATCAAAAATATTGACAGTTCATATACAGGAAAATCTTTCTTTGCACAAGATTGGCACACCCCCAACTCAGATTGGAATCGAGTTTTGTTTGCCGCATCCTTGTGTGTTCATCTCGCAAATAATCGTTCTGACATGACTTGACGGCAGCAAATGTGTACATGTTTGTGCAATAATTCTTAATGTTTAATGGCAGGTTCCTGCGTATTAAACTAAATAATTATTTGAATTCTGTCGATTAACTCGTGAAACACTTCATGTGACATCTGTGTGACAAATGCATGAGTTTATAATTATCTTCATATAAGGGTCCTGAACATGGACCGGTGACATCAGTGCATTTGTTTAGTTAAAGGTATTTGGCATCCTCACTGAGAGTTTAGTGTACTAAACAGTCCAAGCGCTGCTGGTGAATCCTCATCACTGGGAATAAAGCTTCTGTTGTGCACAGATCTCGATGAAGTCGTGCCTAATGAGCCCATGTTTTGAACTTTCCTTTTAAAGGGACCCAGATCTCAACTCAGTTCATTCCATTTAGACTTGATGTAGCCTCTGATTGGCTCTTTTCTGGCTCTTTTCTACAAACTAATCACTGATTGGCTGAGTTTAGGCTCAGATTGGCCTGTAGTAAATCTCAGTAAGCGCTAGGTCGACATTTCTGTGACCTTTAACCTTTGTGGGGTCATTGTCTTTTGGCCCGCTGGGCACTCTGTGTACAGGAAGCGCAGCAGGCGGTCTTGTAATAAGAGTAGACGCAAAGTCGAGCCTGGACCACCATCACACAATTATGTCGTCTGTCTTTACAATTCTCATCTGCAAAGAGACACACAACATTTTTTCACACACATTTCAAATATTCATATAGTTCCTCTCAATCATGCAAACACACACACACACACACGCACCTTCAAAGGGGCTGCAGGGTATTGTGTTGCAAGATTGTTCGTGTGCAGGTTTGGATTCGAGGTCGCAGGCTGAGCTGTGCTGTTTGTCCACCGTCAGACAGCGTACCTCGCGCGTCTGCATGCCATCACCGCAGGAACGAGAACACTGGAGGAAAGAGAGAGACGGAGAGTGATGTCAGAATGAGAGAAGAGGGGGGGAACGTCATCCTCAGGTCATGTACAGGTAACGTTATCCTTACCGCGCTCCATTCGGTGGTGAACCACTGCGGTTTGCAGGGCTGTAGTTCGCACGGCTGAACTGGGGACGGTTTCTCCAGGTGTGAGCACTCTCTGGCGCTGGTCACTGTGAAGTCATTTCCTGTCTTTTTTACACAGATGACGTCCCTGCGCTGGCTTCCGTTCCCACATGCAGCATTGCACTGTTGAACAGAACCAGTCCAGTCTGACACGTGTTGATGACACAGACCAACACTACAGGCATATTCTACTCTACTCTACCCTTCCCTACCCTACCCTTCCCTACCCTACCCTACCCTACCCTACCCTACCCTACCCTACCCTACCCTACCCTACCCTACCCTATCCTACCCTACCCTACTCCTTATCAACATATAAGGTTATGGAAGTCAAAAAACAGGTCAAATATCAGACAGACTATAAATTCCTATATGCAGTGTTAATAAAATAAAACTATAAAATTCTAGCAGCCCCCCGGCCAGGCAAACAGTGCAAAACAGTATGCAAATGGTGGCGAGGAACCCAAAACTCCATTGGAGGAGAAAAAAAACCTCAAAGGGAAACCAGGCCAGTTCCCCTCTGGCAAAAGCTGCAGCCTCTGCACAAGCTCGACAGTGCTTGCACAACAAGGCAAAAAAAATAATAATTAAATTTAAGATTATCAGTAATAATTTTGTAGAGAAATAATAATGAATCCTTTTTGTGTATTGTAATCTATTCGTTTGATTGTATATACTATTTGAAATTATTCTGCTCTATTTTTACTATATTCTATTTGACTTTTACAGTACATGGTTTGCAACTTTATTCTAATCTACTTTTTGTTCAGTTCAAAGGGACAGTTCACCCAAAAATAAAAGTTCTGTCATGAATCTCTAGTTGTTCCAAACCTGTATACATTTCTTTGTTTGATTGAACACAGAGAAAGAGATTTGGACGAATGGTTGTAACCAAACAGTTCTTGGACCCCATTGACTACCATAGTAGGAAAAATGACAATGGTAGTCAAAAGTGGCCCAGAACTGTTTGCTTTCCAACATTCTTTAAAATATCTTCTTTTGTGTTCAACAGAACAAAACAAAGACATTTTTCCTACTATGGGAGTCAATGGGGTCCAATAACTGTTTGGTTATAAGCATTCTTCCAAATATCTTCCTCTGTGCATATCATAACAAAGAAATGTATACAGATTTGGAACAACTCGAAGGTGAGTAAAGGATGAGAGAATTATATTTTTGAGTGAACTATTCCTTTAACTTCACATATTGAATATAGTCTTTCCAACATTTTTCTGTTTAACATATTCTATTCTGTTCTGTTCTGTTCTATTAACTTGATTGTTGAACAGAGACAGTCCATCCCCGACACATCTTGAAACAGACCATCTACCATGCATTCTATCGAACACTACACTATTCTGTTTTATTTTATTCTATTTTCTATATATATATCTTTTTAGGTTAATTTATTTATTCATTCTGTCACAAGCCTGAAATCTAAATGGCAAAGATAAAAGAGTATAAGTATGAGTCTCAATCCAGTCTCACCTGTCCCCACGTTCCAGTGTACCAAAGGTTGGTGGGTGTGCATGGACCCCCGTTACAGGCCTTCATGTCAGCCGGTTTGTCCCCCCCACAATCTCCTCCTCCATTTCCTTCTCTCCTCCCTCCTCTAGACAAACACACCACATCTCTCCGCTGGACACCAGGACCGCATGATGCAGAACACTAAAGGAATAAAGAGAGAAACAGGAGGCTTTTAACACAAACCTGCCGTAAAAATCTCAAGTAACATGTCAAGGCATTTGACCAAAAAACGACATTCTCACTGGTCTGTACTCACAGCGTTTGTCCAATCAGTGAAGTACCAGTTTGAGACACAGGGTCCCATGTGACAGTCTTCGGTTTGCTGTGGGCGGAGCCTGTCATTGCACTCCCTCTCACTGACAGCACTTCCACGATCACTAACACAGCGAACGTTCCTGGTTATCTTTCCCACTCCGCAGTCCACTGAGCACTGAGGAACAAATGTGTTCTTCAGTCAACATATATGACTGTTTTCCTGAAGGCGCACTTATAATGTCTCAGACAGAGATGTTTTACCGTGCTCCAGTTGGTGCTGATCTCCCAGTGGGAGCAGACTCGTGGGTTGCAGGACTGAGTGGAGTTGGGCCTGGTGAGACTAGCGCATCGCTGAGGGTGAACCATTGTAGAGCGATTCCCGAAACTCTGCCTACACTGAATGTGTCGCTGCTGGACTCCCTTGCCGCACGAGACACTGCACTCTGACCACGGCCCCATATCCCAGCTAGACACACGCACATGTGTTAATATATAACGTAAAAAATCAGACGTATACATGTATGCCTATGGGTCAGAGGGATCATTTAACCAGATCTTCAGATACGGTGGCCTGATCTGCATTACATTTGGTACATTAGTGTTTGGTTTAAGCCACTGTCTCGCAAAATGTCTGTGATATGTACACACTGTTACTCACATTGGTGGGCATGGATGGATGTTGCATGGTTCCTCCTCTGGGGAAGGTTTGGTTGCGGAGTCACACCTTATGTCGTGGACTTCCACATTTGTGTGTCTGTTCACACACACAATCTCTCTGTACTGGGAGCCTATACAGAAGACACACATACAGAAGAAAGACAAATAACGGATGTAAATGTTTTCTCCTTGGTTTCAGATATTACAAATACCCAGAAGTTCCATAAGAGATCTCAACAATGTCACAAACTGAGCTCAGATTTATCAAGTCTGCATTCATAAGTCAAGAACAAATGAGCATGCATTCACACTCTACATGGCTACTGTATAAGCAGTGGTGGCAATGGCTGAAATTGATCAGGGGTACTCTAGTTGGGAACATGTTTTTTACATTCTTTTTAAGCACAGATCCATAAAATGCCACTAAACTTATGTCTGAAATGTGCATAGCGTTTGGAGACCATTTTTTAAAGCTGAAAATCATTTTAAGGTGGAACTCCATCCCCCATAAAATTCACTCCCTGGACTCCCTCCCCCCACGTTTCCCCATTTCCAGCCATTTGAAATTCACCACAAGGGGGCAGCAGATATCAAATTCACGCTCAACAAATCAGCTTAATCAAAAACAGAGAGCTGTTGGCAACGCACAGTAACTCCTTCAAATACACGCAGAGAAACTTCCAAACAGTTTGGCACTTGTGCGCTGTGTATCATTGCCCTCCCCTCAGCGGGCACTGGGTTCATGTTTTCTGACTGTATCCAGCACCCGTATTAGAAATAAACACGACAATAATCATAATTACAGGAAAAAAACACTTTTAAAACCGTGAAAATCGTTTGTGCTAAACCGTCCTCAGAAAAACATACTCAGGGAGACATTGAACTCTGACCTTTGCCGCAAGTGGCTGAACATTCTGACAGAGCGCCTCTGCGCCACACGAATGGAGACTGATTGTCCAATGGTAGGTCTGTGCGGGGTGGGATCCGGGCGTTACGATTGGATCCTGCGCCCGCTGGGCGGGGCCTCTCTGCCGGCCATCGATCAGATGTGGAGGAAGATGATGAGGAGGATGAAGAGGAAGGGAACGAAAACTGCGGTGAAGAGGAAACAGGAGGAAAAGCAGCAGGGTTCTCAACAGCACCTGAAAAAAAACACACGGAGAGAATTATAATAAACAACATAGCGAGCATCCTTCCTAGACCACATTGAAGGTAACACTCCTGAAGAAAAGATGTTCCAACAATTACAAATTTAAAGGAAGCATGTTTTGTGGTCATTTCCAAACAGGCACATTTTTGTTTCGGCAGGGGTGGAACAAAATCCTGCTCTATGCCTCATCTCATACACACCCTCTTAACTGTGACCCCAATCTCACAAAAATTCTTCCTATCCTCTCTATCCACAGCCCATTTTCCTCCAATGACCTTAAAAGGTTGCAACTAGGGACAGTAAGAGCCGACAGAGAAATGAAACAAGACCGCTCAAGTGAAATACGTTTGAGCCACACGGACACGCACATAAACACAATAGATTTAGGATGAGAGAGAACTCGACGCGAGGAGAGGCAAACAGAAACAGAGATGGTGCGAGCGACATAAGAAAACAACTCACTGATTTCTCGGACTGCCGCTCGTCCTCGCTCCCTCTCTCTCTGTGTTTTTGTCTCTCCATCTCTCTGTTTCTCCACTGGGATGTAATATTCAAAGTCTATGCCTGGATTTTGGCTGTGGAAAATAATCTACAACGGGGAAGAGAGAGAAAAACAGGTTAATAAACCCGGCCATGTTTCATTTTATGACAGCATTCCATTCGGTATCAGCCATATATCACAGATGTGATGGAAAGACGCATAAAACTCACACCTACACACTCAAATACTGAAGAGCGGCTTAGATAATCGTTCTCTTACTTCCCCAAATGAATTTAAGTTAATCTAGAATCCACTGCAAATGTCGTTATTTTGTTTTCCACCCTCTCTGTTAGTATCAAACAGGCTTCTGTACGTTAACAGGAATGTTTGAGCTTCTAAACAAGATTAAGTCTGTCCGTGTCATCTGTTAGATGCTGCCGATAAACACTAAAGATAATTTAGACTCATTCCTTAGTTGGTAGTCTATGAAGCAAGAGATTTCAGAGCATTTAAAAGCAGAAATGTGATTCCTGTTTTTGTTAAGGCACTTAACAGATTCAATACACAGAGTGTTTTCTTTGAGCTGTACAGTTGTCTTAATCATTATTGTGGTGGAGGGTCAAGCGTTGCATTACCGAAATTAATGCAATTCCTGTGGTGCTGGATAATCTGAGGAATCTGAGGTGACAGACATGTCACAGATGCTGCGGATCTTAAAGCAACACTAGAGAACATTTGCTTATGGTTCCCCCATGTGGTTGATAATGGCAAATGTCTGTTATCAGTGTCATAACAACTGTCGCTGTATAAGCGTCCCAAAAAAGGGTGTAACTTTGGTTGGAGAAGTGGGGGGGACACAAAATAGGGGCAAATGTTTTTGATTTGAATTCAATTTCCTGCATTTACACACGTTTAGGCACTATGGTGATACAAAATCCAGAAATAATGGATTTTCTGCATGAAGTTAGCGAAGTGCGGATGGAGGGCACAAACTCAAAAAAACAGTTTTGCATCATTTATATTGTGTAGCAAAAGTTGATGTTTATAAAGGGGGAAAATGCGATTATTGACTGAGAAACAGAGGAAAAATTGCTTCTAAACCTGAATCTGCAGTCGGGAGGAGACGAGCCGGATGACTTTCTAAAACGAGTTTTAACTTACTAAAACAATAAAAAGGAAAGCCAACATTTCTGTCACGCCTTGTCATAAATACTAGCAGCTGTTAAAGGAATGAGACCGATCGTCCATTATAAGAAAACAGCATAACATAGCCTACCAAAACAACAACTACGCAAAACCAAATTTCGATTAAACCTTCATTGTAATTAACACTAGCTACTGTTAAAAGAACAAGCACTTTTTACTACAAGTAAAACGTGACATATGCCGGTGATGGGCGGGGCTTGTGAACCTCCCGCACACCAAAGTTACAAGTGTGATTTCAGCCAATAGAGGGTTGCTAAAGCAGCAGCGACAGTCAAATTAAGCCAATTAAGAGTTGTCCTATCACTAAAATAATTTTAGAGAGATTTGTTTAAGGTCGAAAAACTCCCTAGTGTTGCTTTAAAGCGATAGTTCCTCCAAAAATGAACTTTCGGTCATCATTTACTCACCCTCTTGTCTTTTCAAACCTGGATGACTTTTCCGAACATAAAAAATATATTTAGAAGAATATTGGTGACTGCACAACTGCAGTCCTATTCAATTGTGTCGTACAGAGACAAAATCAATGCAAGTCAATGGGTTTGGCTGTTTGGTTACCAAAATATCTTCTTTTGCACACAGGTTTAAACCGACAAGAGGGTGAGCAAATGTTGACAGCATTTTAATTTTGCGGTAAACCTTCACTAGTGCTGCATTTTAAGTCGGAAATGGGAATATAATGTCCCACTTCTGACCTTAATATTTTCCAGTCAATCACACGAAGAAGAGGCTGTTTTTCATCATTTCAAGCTGTGAGGATACTTAGAATTTTTTTTTTCACTTTTTGCATCAACTACTGTGGATTTGAGCTAATCTCACTGGAAGCATCTGCTGTGAAGTCAAACGTAAAATATACAGTATATGTCTGAAAACCATATGCTGTTCCAGACACAATTTCCGGGTAGGAGTGGAAGAATTACAATTCCGAATTCTGCTCATCCTTGTGATGTCAATGTGTTTGAAAAACTAGTTTGTTTGTATAATTTTTCAGTATCTTAACAGGAAGAAAATTACGTTAAAAACAACGTAAACGTCATGGGATCCCTGTTACATATAGCTTTGGATAAAACCGTCGTCTGCTACATAAAAGGAAACTTTCTTGATAAAGACCCTTTTGGGAGAATAATGGAATTCCTAAAAATAGTTCTGAAGGATTATGCCCACATAATCTCATCAATTAAATCGATACGAGCATATAAACACCCGGCGACCTCATTTCTTCCATCCATTACTCCAGCAAACCTCATCCTTCTCTCTAGAGTTTGTTTTCCATCACAGAAGAGAGCCAAGCCAGTCTACCTTTTTCCACATTACCCTAACACATTATATGAACGTTTATGTGTGTGCGGGACGGATGCTTACGTATAACTGCAGTTGGGCTGTCGTGGGTCCAGGTGCGGTGATAGACTCTCCTTTCTCTCCCCCCTGCCTCAGAGGAACGGTTTTTGGGCGGCTGTACAGAAAGGTGGTCCCCCCGGCCTGATACTCGCCCGGCGGATCGACCGCCCACCGTCCATTCACAACAGACTGACCCGCTCCACTACGCAGGGCTGCACAGACACATATGTCCAAATTCATTTAATGGAGACGTTCAATAGAAGCATATAGTGACCTGGGACTAACAAACTCCAAAAATACAAAGAAGCTACCATACAAGAACAAAAGAAATGGCCCATGACTCCAAATTTCCTTTTCAGTAGGACGATTTCGTCAAGGTCTCGGATTTAGAAGAGTGATAATTAGATTTCGTCTACACATTTAAAGCTGTAGATAATTACAGACTTAAATTTTGCCTGTGAGGCTCCGAAGATGTTGATGTTTTATGAGTTTCCTACCATAATCACACATCATAGGCAATTAGGATTTTATAGAGCTGCTTCAGGATAAGCTGAGTGCACACAAGTCAACAAGAATAAAAAGGCAAGGATGTCCGGAAACTAAAAGGATGAGTAAAACATATCGGTATGAGCTCATAAATGTCTTTATAAAGTCATGATGTTTCTTGTAATATTTTTAAAATCCCACGCACTTTGCGAAAAGGGTTTCCCTTTGAATTCATTCAAAGAAATAATCTAAATCTAAATAAAGAAGTGCTATTAACTGACCGACGTATTACAAATGTGACGCATTTTAAAGTTACATTTTGATGTCAATTTCACTATTGCACACACAAATATTAGACAAAGTATTGAGTTTACATCAGAAGTAACTCTTATTAAATTACAGAAACAATGAGAGTAATCCCTGAAAAGTAATTCCATTACAGTAACTAAATACTTAGTAACTAGTTACACCCAACACTGAATATGACACACATTTCTCTCATTTGGGCATGATCAGCTGTGCTGGATATTCCGAACCAGGTGTTTACATACCAAAGTTTTGAATGTAAATGTGGAATACTCAAAATGTGACAAGATTTTAAAAATAGCATTATTTGTGCGTATTTAGGGAGTCTTTGATATATTGGTTATCAACTTTAAACATTATACTTACTATAGACCGTTTCATCATCATCAATAATTTGTTGAATGGGTCCTGTAGTTTGGTCGCATTTAAACAAGCCGTATGGTATATTGACATCTAGCGATTGAGATCGGTATCCGAGTCTAAATTCAAAATACTGTAGTGACAAGTTTAGCCAAGTAACGGTTCTTCTTTTGCTTTTAATCAGAAATAATCTACAGGCACCGTATTGTCTGTGAATGTGTACCGGAAGTTAACTGCAGCCCACAAACATGTCATGCGCAGTAATGTTTGTTTATGTTGTCACTGTATCAACTACACATCAACTAATCCTCAATGATTTGCATCTACAGTTACGTTCAAAATAATAGCAGTCAAACATCACTAACCAGATCAGTCACTGTCTTTGGTAGAAATTATATTTCTATATGGCAAATATTTTACTAGTACGTGTAGTAGAGTAACAGAAAATAACAGACCCAACAGCTATGACATGCATACTGCTAATTCAGAAAGAAAATGGAAAACTGCCCTTCGAATGGATCAAAGAATAGCCAAAATGGCAAAGGCCAATGATGATGTAAAAACTAGAATACTCCTATGTGAAGCCAAGCTATCGGCAAGAAGCCCCCCTAAAGTCCCATTGTTGAAAAAACAACATGTGCTGAGGAGGTTACAATTTGCCAAAGAACACATTGACTGGCCTAAAGAGAAATGGCGTAATATTTTGTGGACTGATGAAATCAAGATTGTTCTTTATGGGTCTTGGGGTCGCAGACAGTTTGTCAGACGACCCCCAAACACTGAATTCAAGCCACAGCACACCGTGAAGACAGTGACGCATGGCGGCGCAAGCTTCATGATATGGGGATGTCTCTCGTGTTGTCGGGCCTATTTATCAGGTTCTGGGATCATGGATCAGTTTGAGTACATTAAAATACTTAAAGAGATCATGTTGCCTTATGCCAAAGAGAAAAATGCCCTTGAAATGAGTGTTTCAACAAGACGATGACCCCAAACACACCAGTAGGCGAGCAGCATCTTGGTTCCAGACCAACAAGATGAACGTTATGAAGTGGTCACCCCAATCTCCAGACCTTAATCCAATAGAAAACTTGGGGGGTGACATCAAAAACACTGTTTCTGAGGCGAAACCAAGAAATGCAGAGGAATTGCAGTCATCCTTAATGGAATACCTGTTCGCAGGTGCCAGAAGTTGGTCGACTCCATGCAACACAGATGTGAAGCCTCTTCAGAAACCGTGGCTATACAACTAAATATTAGTTTGATTCACAAGAACGCCAAATCTTCAAGCATTTTTCACTTTATACAGTAAATGTTTGAAACAGAATGTGCAGTGTTCCCAATGCATTTGTGTATTGGAAAAAAAGGATTTCACTTTTTAACACACTGCTATTATTTTGAACACAACTGGGGTTGACTATAGGGTTAGGAGAACAAGTTGACATGTTTTTTGAGGGATTATCCAAGTGTTACTAGATATTAGAGAGACAGTCTACTAATACTAATACTAGTTGACAAGAAGTTGCAAAGTTACTTATCATTTGTAAATATCTACCATTGAAATAAAGTGTCTTGGCATCGGTTTGCAGTTTGGGACGACGTCTATCAGATATTTTGACATAAATTGACACGCACAAGCAAACGCGCGAACACACACACACACACACATTTTTATAAAATATGGTCAAGACCCAAGTACTGTATCTGACATTAACCATGTTAACCTACACGTTATTGTCAAATCAACTAGTCCGTCACTTGCATCCATTTTTAAAAACATGAAAGAAAGTTTATCCCTAAATTAAACTTTCACAGCCTTGAAAAAGAGCAACGTCTGAGCAATAAAACTGGGGCAGAGAGGATAACACAGAGGCACCAAAAAGGCAGAGAAAAAGAAGGTTGGGAAAACAACAGTACTGTCAGTGCAGCTTTATGCCTCCAAGGCACAATCACACACAAGAACACACACACAGAAATAGACCTGGGCGTACAGAGATACAAACACAGACACGTCCACGACTCTGACTCTGAATTCACTTACGAAAACATGCCCCACATGACTTAATCCTGCACATTAAACTCAGCGAGGTCTCACGCAAGCACACACGACCGTCATCCGTTAATATGTGCACTCTTGAGTCATGTTCGGACTGATATTAAGGAGAGGACATTCACACAAGACACTTCCTGAAGACAGATTTGCTGAGAGAGTGTTGTGAATGAAGGCGTTCATGCTTTCAGATCCTGTAAGGGTGACTCCACAGCAGCTGTGATGAATTTGAAACATGATTTCTCATTTCTCTCTTTCTGGTGATTGCTTTTGTTTATAAGCTGGAAATTTGGCAGGAGGTCGCAGCTCAGCTTTGGTCTCTCTGAGCTTGGTATTCCCCCTGAAACAATGATGAATTCATGCTAGTCTTACACCAGCGGCCAGGAACATACCTAGATTTGTGATATAAGACAGTGAGTATAAGTGTGCTCATACACACACACTTATAAATATCACGATCAACGTCATAGTAAGAAGCTCCACTTAACTTCTTCTTTTTTAAATTAGGCTAATTTAGCTAATCTTCGTCTGCAATTTAAAGGAATAGTTTAAACATGAAACCACAAAAAGCACAATGGAAGTAGTCAATGCGGCGCACTTTGGTGCACACAAATGCAAATGCAATTTGGAGGCTATGGCACCGAAAAGTCTTCAGCAGATAACGATTAAAATCTTCAAGGAAAATGACAGATTATTTTGTCATATTCTTGCACAAACCATAATATAACATACTACAACAAAATAGAAAAGCGATCTTCCAAGTGATCCGTTCATATCGCCAGCGACAAAGCGAGGTGATGTCATTCATTTCAATGGTAGCCTAGCGACATCCAGCGACACGAGCGACAGTGACCGTTGGCCCAGGTAATAGGCATGTCTAGCGACGCGACAAAGTAGAGATTTGCCCGTTGAGGGAAGTCGTGCCACTCGGCGGCCATCTTTGATACACGCCTCCGGGAAGTTAGGCCAGATATTACGTAATTCAAACAAGACTTGAATGGGAATACTGATATTTGGACGATCGCTGGCTAAAATTCTATTTAAACGACATATTTAAAAACAACATTTAAAAATGACGTAAACTGTACCATAAAGTTTGCATCCTATGATCAAATTACACTTAAAAACATAATTTTTCAATGCACTTTAGATACACATGCGCAAAGGCGCATGATGTCATACAAATTGTTTTCCGTATTAGCAGAAATGATAAACTATCATTTTAAATGTTTAATGCTTAAGCTTTAAAATGTGAATTTGGTCAATGTTTTGGACTTCAATTTTGGCATCATAGGACCTTTTAAACTTTCAATATGTATCTATAAGAACAGGAAGGTAGATTCTGTAAATGAATTAATACATGTTTGGATGACAGTGAGAATATAATATGAAAATGTCCCACAAGGATAAACAAACAACACAAACACGTAAAGTTAGTACCCAGGTAGTTGGGGCTGTCTCGTCTCTCTGTGATGTTGATAGCCGTGGCTCCTGGTGGGATTTCCAAGATTTTGTAGTAACCCAGTGGAACGCTTGTGTTCGTAAAACTTCCTGAGATCCTCTCGCAGGTTCCCTCCTCACCTCCACACACACCACAGCGATCCCGAAGCAACCCTGAACCTAACACGCCATCACAACCCTCGCTCTGAGAGAGACAAATGAAGTAAAAAAATTATTATAAAAATATGAAAGTTAACAACAGTTTAGAGTAATAATCTAGAGAGCAACAGTTTCACTGTCCTCAAAGTGTCATCACTGAAATTTTGCAGATGTTTATTTGTAGTTTAATAGCAGTGGGCGTCCATGACAGATCTCGTGCCAGCGATGGTGAAACTATCATTTTAAATGAGACTGTGTTATCTCACCAGACAGCGGCCTCCCACACACACATCATTGGGTGTGTTGTTTGCACACGGAGTTCCATCTCGTACCCTCTCCGCCTGGCGGACGTAGAAGCGGTAGCCGACGGGTCGACAGGTCAACTCACACTGTTGCTCGAGGCCCACTGCCACAAGAGACAAAAAAATGACTGACTGTTAATTACAAACATATATATTATAATTCATATGATCCATTGTATTTTATTATGCTTCTTTGTGCAGCAATACCAAGCACTCAAGACTACCAAAATACTAAACTTGTGGTTAGACATCACAACTATCCAGAGCCGATCCTTCCTGAGCCTTCCCTTGAGTACCGAATCAAAAACACTATAATGTAAATAAAGACGCTATTTTTATAACTTACGGATTCAACTTTAAAGGAATCATTTGGAAATTTCCATTATAAAACTTCATTTATTTAATTACTTTACTCGGTCTCGGAGTAAAGTAATTTCTGCGGGGCAAGTGATGACATGCGCGTAATGCGTCTTTACAAATGTATTTAAAAAAACTCTAAACAACGCGTCTAAATTTATAGTCTAAATTTAGGGACCGTCTCCAAACTTACATAGACTACACATTAATATACACGTTTCTAACTTTAATAGCATTCAAAGGGAATGACTTACAGTCACAGAACCAGCTGTAATTTCAGCTATAATGCACGCCTTTTAGATTTTTGATATTTATAACAAAACCGTCAAATAATATGTAAATATTGCTGTGTAGTTCATGGCTGGGTTCATGGCTGACCACCCACAGTTCCATAAAAAGCTATTCGATACTCAGCAGCTTGCCGTGGGAGTTGTTAATGCTTTCACATGCAATGAGGTGAGCCAATCACAACAAAACATATTTACTTATAAACTTAAAACTACGGTAGCAAAAACTGTACATGAAATAGTGCCAGAAATAAAATAAAAATACTAAATGGGACATAAAAGGAAAAGCAGTAGTAATGTAACAGTAGGATTGGTTTAAAAAACATCATCAGAATTAAACCTTCTGCACGCATAGCTCTTGTTTTTCCATTCTATCTGACCTCTTTGTGGACATATGGTCCCCCTCAAGTCCGGATACAAACTTACTGTCTGATGCATATTTGAATATTACACACAATACTAAAAAGCACATTTGTGATCTGGCATGCTTTGATCTGATTGGCTGACTGTAACTTCCGAGAATAAAAGCACAAATGCAAGTGATTTGCCCCGTCTGGAAATATAGTTTACAAGGTACATTGCAAATGAAATGAGTACTATGTCTCAGCAAAATTAGAATAACGCAATAATCAAACATGGACTATTAAAACCATTTTTCTTGTTTGTTTTCAGAACTGTGCCTTTGATTTTATAACCGTGATTTTAACGTCTATACACAATACACCGTTTTCACTGTGTTTTTTGTGTAACCATTCATACGGATCTACTTTCATGGTTTTATACATTTAAGTTGATCCCAACCCATCGAACACGGTTGGTAACGTATCATATGGATCCCATTTGCAAATGTGGACCAGACAAGATGCACGTGGTCTAAGGTATATTTTCACATGAGGGTACTCACTCACACTGACTTTAGGACACAAACAAAAGAGTTCGGCAGACATTCCCACCCATCTTTTTCATTCTGTCACAGTTATCTTTGAGAGATTATGGCGTAGACAATAGTAGAGAGAGAGAGAGAGAGAGAGAGAGAGAGAGAGAGAGAGAGAGAGAGAGAGAGAGAGAGAGAGAGAGAGAGAGAGAGAGAGAGAGAGAGAGAGGAGAGGGGAGGGGGAGAGAGAGAGAGAGAGAGAGAGAGAGAGAGAGAGAGAGAGAGAGAGAGAGAGAGAGAGAGAGAGAGAGAGAGAGAGAGAGAGAGAGAGAGAGAGAGAGAGAGAGAGAGAGAGAGAGAGAAAGGGTGACAGTCATAGGCAGAAAATGAAAAGGGGGCAAGAAAAAATAGTTTTAATAACGGTGACAAGTAGTGAAAAAAGATTTTGATTATTCAAAAAAATTATTAGAATAATAGTTTACTATAATAGTATCAATTGCTCTCTCTCTCTCTCTCTCTCTCTGGTGTGCAGACTGTATATTTAGACTAAATATACTTCCCCACTATCTCTGTCTCTAAACAAACTCACAGAGAGAACGAGTGCATGAGACAGGAAGACAGACGGATGACGAGACACAGAAAGAACAGCACAGGATGAGAGAGGAATCTGTTCTGAGAAAGAGGGATATACAATACAGAAAGAAATGGAATGCCACAGAAACAAGCCTGCAGATGAGAAATCCAGCAGCCACAAAAAGAATCTGGACACATTTAAAACCATCTGAATGTCACTGTACCTGAACCAAAATAATAAACGATGAGGGAACACATGTGAATCATTTCACTAATAGAGGTTTTATTATCAGTGGAATATATTTTACAAAATGAAGACAAAACACCAGTTAGCCATCGCACTAAAGTTTATTTGGAAAAGTTCAACCATCCTTGCTGGATTTGACATTTTGTTATTTAATTCAGAAACATTGTAAGTGTGGCTGAAGTCTCTTAATACTTTTCAGGGTTACTGTCAACAAGGATAGTTTCCCAAAAATAAAGATGATGTCATCATTAATGACTCTTTCCTCTTTGAAACACAACAGAAGATATTTTGAGAAATGTCTCAGGAGTTTTGCGTTCATACAGTGAAAGTCAATGGCTTACAATGTTGTGTTTGTGTCAACATCCTTCAATATATCTTCTTTAGTATTTTGCAGCAGAAAGTAATACAGGTTTGAAATAACATGAGGTTGAATAAATGATGAAAACATTTACATTTCGGGTGATCTTATCACCCACCTCCACCCCCAGCTCCACTTTTCTAGATCTGTTTAGGGGGGATATTGTGCCTAATATTGCAGCTGCATCGCTTGCATGTTGACCGCAGCATGTGTGCGTATAGCAGTAGCAAGCCTTTATACATGTTCTGTGACAACAGCAGCCGATCTAATTCAGCCGAGACCAAAATGACATGCCATACTAATCCACGATTGGCTCCTGTAGACCAAGACCAATGTTTGATTGGCTGAGAAAAAAACTGGTGGTGTGTGTGTTACATGATCGAATCCGGTTTAAATCAGTGAAAAAACCCTAAATTTCAGACATTTTGGACGTGGAAGCCGACAGAGTGGGCAGAAGTTACGCAAAAACGAGCCCAGATGTAGTGCTCAAAGGCGATTTGATCAAAAACACACATTCATCCTACGCAGACGTCTCTCAAAATATAGAGGTGGTGTCAGTCTGAACTTTTGAAGTCACACTAGAGGACTATGTTCAGAATACTACAGTAGCTCCCTGCATACTGTCTTAAAATAACATACTGACTATGGTAAGTAATGATTAGTTTGACTGGCATGCAGGTGTCATCTCAAAAGATTATCACTTTAAAAAAAAGGTTATAACTCTTAATTCCATTTGGTGTAAACCTGTCACAACCTTTGGCAACTATTTACTCCCGGTAAATCTGACACACTAGAAAGGTCAAGTTGAGTGTATTACACACTACATAGCATGCATGGGGCTATAAAAAGTTGACTTAACAAGTGGAAATAAGTTGGTTCAAAAATTGTCTGACCGACTTCACTTTACCAGTTGACTGGACGTACACATGCAAGTTTAGGAGCACATGTTGGTTTGGTGGTTTGAGCATGCGCACGCACACTATAACAAGATATGCCATTTTGTTCGTCCGTCAAACGTGCAGCACGAGATCAAGACAAGCTTCATATATAGAAAAAGTATGATAAAGTGATAAAATGAACTTGTTAGATTTACACCATCTACATCGCACGCGAGAGAAGCAATGCGACAAAAGACCATATGTATCCATTATAATCAGTGGATGTGGCAAAATGGGTTTACATTTACATTTAGTCCTTTAGCAGATGCTTTGATCCAAAGCAACTTACAAAGAGTTTGGTTTATTGTCTTTTGTCGTGTCCTGCGTAGACATGGGGTAAGACTCGATGTTAGTGATGTAACGATTCACATTGAGTTTTAATATGTGACGATTCAAATCGGTTGAGGTGAGAACTGAATCGTAATAATGTTGTTGAACACGTTGAAATGCAAATTCACAATGTCACTTTCATTTCATTTCTTTTTTCTTTGTTTTCAGATTCTTAATTGTGCCATTTTATTTGTTATTTTATTTTATTTTAATTTGTATTTGTACTGCGTATTTATTGATTTAGTTAATTGTTTGTTTGAAAATGTTAACATTGTTGTTGTTGACAATATGACATTGCTGAAAGGTGGGCAGACCATCCAGTGTTGAACTGCTTTGTTTTAAAGTTGCAGTTCTAAAAACTGTATATTTGACATGTTTATGGATGTTTTAAGAAACCAAAGAAATAGACAATGCCTTAATATGTTAAAAGTAAATCTTAAAAAAATGAGGATTCTTTTATTTTATTGACTGTCATTTATTATGTTAGGAAGTATTGCTTTTATTTGACCTTGTTTATATATCATTCAACATTATATTTTGATAGGAAGTATGGCTTTTATTTGACATTTTTTGACATTAAAGATAATAAACAAAACTTGAAACCTGCAGTTATAGTTTTATTTATAACATTGCTAGAACACAAGAACATTACATCTTTGTCATTTGACCCAATGTATTCTTTTCCACTAACAAAACTGTGTTTGCGGAACAAAAAAAGTGTAAACTGAATTTAGTGATTTGAGTTAACTAAACCATTTGGTCCAAAATTGAGTAAACTCAAAAAAGCTGTGCAGCAAGTTGACAAGTTAAGTCAACTTTTAATTTTTTACAGTGTAGGGCTTAGTCAGTCAGCCACCCACCCCAGTATACATACCCTACTATACATTGCAGAAATACTAGATGATGTTAGTATCCGATTCTGAACGTAGTCCATCTTTCTCTCACACTCACAAACACAGCTGTTTCTCTATCTGTGCCATCCCTCCCTAAAACTCTCTCTGGCCAGTTAAAGTTGCTGTCCTTCCCAACTCCCCTAAAACTGTTTACAGTTCATGCTACATGTCCCCAGTCGCACTGCTATCACGCTGTTCTTGCTCCTCACAAAACACATCTCCCTCTCTCTTATATTCTCTGAGCTGGGTGGAGAGATTTTGGCAGTGGAAGACAAAGACTGCGAGAGCTTTGGACCAACGAGAGGAAATCGAAAGGAGGGAATGTTTGGGAAGAACTGAACGAGGAACAGAGATATATTAAAGGACAACTGATTCTCCATGTATGCACTCCATATTTCACCTTCAGCGATAGATAGTTCACTATTCACTCACCCTCAGGCCATCCAAGATGTAGGTGTCATCTTTCTTCAGTAGAACAATAAAGAAGACCTTCAGGTACATCTGCAGCCCTCTGTGCTTCATATATGTATGTATGTGAATGGGGTCAACAGGGTCAAGATATATCCAACACAAGGGTGATCCCAGCGGTTCCTGGAAACGGTATTTTACAGCTTCCACCAAACGCCAGCACTTCCTGTGTTGCAAAAATGACGTATGCAGTATCTCAAAGGTGAACGGACACTGGTTTGTTTACTTGGTTAGGGTGGACATGTGTGCAGAACTGAAGACACGTCATTTATGCGATAAGGACGTTTGGCTGAAGCTGTATTATACCGCTTTTAATTTGATCAATGATATTGAGTTTATTGCAAATAACGATCGATTCGCTTCAAAAGACGTCAATATGTAACCAGGAGCCGCGGGCATCGCGATTGTGTTCTTTACGTTCTACTCATATGCTTCCGACGCCCATGCATGTGTTCTCAATAGCTTGTAGGAGCCGAGCAAAATTTCATTTTTCTCTGCAAATGACATGGACGTAACTCCAAGGGAATAAACTAATTGATATAAATGTAAACCTTGAATGCATTGTAAGTCACTTTGTATAAATGTATCTGTCCTTCTGTTGAGCCAACATCAAGAATTTCCATGCTAAATGACTTCACCATTTGCCTCTCACTATTGTATGTTTGCAATAAAAACCTTTACGGTGCGTTTGTGAAAGCTCCTGTCCAAGTTTGCAGTCCAAAAAGAATTTGTGTTCCACATAACATGATTCAGAATGACGTTAGGGTAAAAATAATCCAATTTTCATTTTTGTGTGTATTATTATTTTTAACTGGTCCTGGAAACCCTGGCATACTGAGAGAATGCCAAATCATACACAGACCTGTACAGCAGCACCATGCAATAACAATTACTACGCACACACATGCGCATTCAATCCCATAATGATCTTTAGAGTCGAGCCCTCCGAAATCTGGTCTCCCGGGGACAGCAAAACAAAAGCAACTAAACAGCAGCCAAACCTCCAACACCCTGTCCAACAATGGCTCCACATAACCTCTGGAATCTATAAAAGTTTTATTCCCAATGAATACTGACTTATTCTTACACCTCCCACATCCCAAACAAAGTCCTGATGTCACACTGACGCCGCTTGTGCAACAGCTTATGGCCTGAATACCACTAACTGTTTTGATTTCATTTGACGTAAATGTATTTACATAGAGTTTAAACAGAGGGATAGATATCTCTTCAATGGAACTGAATGCTTATATTGAACTCTGTCCAATATTGAATCCTGAACTCTAAATGATATTCGGCATTGTCTGTTACTGAACTTTGTCCGGGATTGTGTGTGATACTGATCAGCGTCCAATGCAAAACCTTAATTCAAAAATATGAATATTAAGCAACATTTAATATTATACTGACTTATATGATACAAATGCAAACATTCCTTACACAAAACTTTTGGTGAAAAATATCATATAAAATACTGAACTTCTTTTCATATGAATCTTTCTGAACCGTCCGATACAAAACTATGCACAGAACACTGTATTGCATAACGCCATGCAAAACTCTGCCGGATCACTTTGATCATTTCCAAGACTTCACTTCTGTTTTTCAAGAAATACACAACACTTGACTCACAACTATTACATTAATCCTAAAACCCCAAAAACAGTCATCTAATATTTCGCCAATGTTGTACTACTCTACTGTATGTCACGCCAACATCTCTGTTCCAGCTTGTATTTTTAAGAAACCTTGGAAATTAGTGTTGGCACTTCTCGTGTTACAGGATGAATCACTTCTGCTGTAGCATTCCTCATGAGCCATTCACTTCGGTAAATATCATGATCTGAGGATCTAAACTGAGAATTTGTTTCTAGGTTCTAATTTCAGATTTGGGTTGTAAACTCAAGGTTCCAAATGTAAGAATAGGGATGTTTACTGTTAGATTCAAGAAAAGATCTCATGAGTATTCAGCCTAGTAAACTCAAAATCCAAACTTTCTTTGCTGGAAAGATCTGTAGTCGTGTCTATATGGCTGTATGTTAGAGAGGAGTTCTGGTGTGGGTCAGACGGCCCCCCTTTAACAGCAGATTGGGTGTCACTCCATTTAGGTCTGTCCTCACTTCCCCCTTTTTCAAGCCTCTCACTTACTATTCAGCTCTTTCTTCCTCCATTCAGGTCTTCATCCTCTCATTCACAAGCCCTTTCATGCCATCCATCCATCCATCACAAACAGCACCATTTTTCATCGGGTTGCCATGACTCCCTAACCTCTGTCCTCTCCGACTCCTCCTCCCTTATCCGATTTCTGCACTTTAAGTCCCTTTCTTTTCTTTCTCTTTCTTTTCTGTACTGTTGATTTATAGTTGTGGTCTGTTCCACCTATTTAGTCTAGGTGACTTTTATAACAGCCTGTCGCACATTCCTGGCTTTTGAAAACTGTTCTTCTCTTTAACTCTTTATTTTTCTGACACAAAGACGTTGCTTGTACAGTAACGCCCTTCACCTCCCACAATCTTTCATCTTCACCACTTCATTCATTCCACCTTGCCGCTGCTGTCTTATTGGTCATTTACAGCCTCACAGAAACACTGCTCGTCTCTGCTTATCTTTAAGCTTTGAGCTTTCTTAGAATCACTGACTTTTTACGGCTGGTTGGGCCTAAATGGAATGTGCAGGTTTTTCACATTTTCTACGCTATTTGTAATGGTGAATGTGCAGAAGGTATTCAACTATTGCGAAATGGGTTAATAGAGATGAGAAAAGTAGTTAAAAGTAGTCAAATATTAAAAAACAAACACGCAGATTGACCCACAAAAAGTAACTACTCTTAAAAAAAGGTGCAACATAATGCCATTGAAGAAAAATGTCTCGATGTATGTGTCCGTAAAGAACATCCGCAGTAGCTGTTGCACAAAATGTCATTTACAGTGAACGAAAAGTTCTACAGACTATAAAAAAGGTCATAAAGAAAAGAAGAGAATCAAAGATAGATCTTCTTATGGCTTTCAGAACCTTCCTTTATAAGCGATCACTTTGATACACTGTGACCCTGGACAACAAAAGAAGTCTTATCGGTAAATGTTTGTAAATTGAGATATTTACATAATCTTAAAGATGGATAAGAAACAGTTTTACTGATATATGGGTTGTTTGGATATGACTAAAAAATGGCGGAGATAGAACCGTTTAAAACTCTGGAATCTGAGAGCGCGAAAAAAAACGAAATATTGAGAAAATTCACTTTCAAATTGTTAATCAGACTGTAACAGGCCATCCACTCACAAAAATAAAGTTTTGATATATTTAGGGTAGGAAATGTACAAAATATCTTCCTGGAATATGATCTTTACTTAATATGCTGATGATTTTTGGCATAAAAGAAATGTGAACTTTTAATGTGCGTTTTAATGTGAACTTTATATGTAGTCCTTTACCCATTGTGTTTATTTTACAATACTAAATTCACAAACTCTGCTTTTTGCGATAGTGAATTCAAGGTATACATTTGATTTATATGTGTTTCCGGGGAGTGATCAAATTATTCTCATGCTGCTACTGTGAAGCTCTACCAACCATGCTACCAAATTTTCAACGTTCCCATTAAACCACACAAAACATCGAAAGTTTCTGTGGAATTGCCTGCTGCTGGTAGAGGCGATAATAAAAAAAACTCCAATAGGTAGTCTTTGAAGGAAGGCACAAATGACAGACTATTCTGTAGTATGAGGATTGGTAACTTATCCATCAACAGTTCATGAAGGTCTCTTAGAAGGCAATATGGAAAAGTAACAAAATGGCACAAAAACACAGTCTAATATAAATGTGAATGTATTATGAAGCAAATCTAGAGCCAAATAACTAGTGTGCAGTTATTACGCAGTAAACTCAAGATGCTGGACTTCATAATAGCAGTGAGGTGTGAAACGGGATAATGTTCCACCACACCTCTAATCCTTCTCTTTTCCATTTGTACCCCCTTCATTTCCGTTACTAACCTTCGGTGAAAGGCTCCCAGTCATACAAACGTCCCATAAACTCCTGACTGTTAAATGCTGCACACTGCTCAGCCCTGGGGTTCACTGGAGCACCTGGACATGCCTGGAGAGAAAGAGAGAGAGAGACATAAGTTATGGTGTCTCACATAGACAACCATGACAGTGTGTGTGTGTGTGTGTGTGTGCTGGGTCAACCTGTGACAGAAAGTGATACATTAGCTACCATACGGAAATGATGAAGAACCTGAAAACACTCACATAAATTTCCAAAGAGAGAGAGAGAGAGCGAGAGCAAGCTATGAGATGTGAAGTTTGTGACACAAAGAAGGAAAAATTTAGAAACCACCTAGATTGGAAATCAAGAATCGCTTTGTGTGCAGTTTCACATGAATAAACTAAAGAAACCTAATTATGACAACAATGACATTTGGCTTAATTAACTGGTGGATTATCTGCAAATAAATATGCATCATGGAAAAGTTATCAAGATTGGACATCTTGATATGAATATTTTACTTATTAGAACTGTAAGAATGGCCGCAGTGCTATTGTTCTGAAAATCTGTCTGTAGCCAGCTAGGTGGGACGATAGCCGTGAGGAAACGGCGTGAGGCCGGGAGCTCCGGGAGCATAAAAGGATGAGCGACAGGAGTGTACGACGAGAGAGGACCAGGACTTTATGGTGTGTTTTATTGGGTTTTGTGTGGCCGCCAGACGACCGTGAGGGAGCTGTCGGCATTTTACTTTTGGTTTGTTGTTTATTTGTTATATTAAAAGTCTGTTTAAGTTCTCCGGTTCCTGCCTCCTTCCTTCCTTGCTTTTGAACTTGCTACACTGGCATTCATGTTTGTACCTCTTATTTGATACTGCTTTAAAATATATGGATCAGACTGACTTTAAACTTGAATGTTTTCATGACGATCAACATGTTTCTTTTTTCCTTTTGGCTATGCATGTGTTCAATAGCATGATTTATTGTTTTTCACCATAAAGAATGTCTGTGTAAGCTCTTTTCAGGGTATACAGGTTGCTTTACGCACATAGCACACATAACATTCAGAAAAACCTTTTGAGATAAGGCTTTAAAACACAAGACAGTTATTAGATTCCGCAGATCTGATTCATCTACCAAGAAAATATCTCATACAGTAATCTGGAAACAAGCTTCTGAGAAAGTAAATCATTTTTTCAAACATTTCTCATTCTGTCTTCCTTAAAATCGCTGAAGGATTCATCAACAAAACTGTAAAAGAACGGGATTCATTAAGCAAACTCAAATCCGAACCAGAACCACCGAATTCCTTCCAATTCCCATCTCTACAAACCACAGACTCGGATGAAAACATATGCCCGGCATAAATCCCAAATATATCAGCATTGAGACTGTAAACAGAGAGAGCCGGAGTGAGTATCAGTAACACGGCTCAGGTTTAGACAAGCTGGATTTCTCAAGATGTTCCACGTGTCCGATCTCTTGCCAGTACATCAAGAATCACAGCTCAACTTTTGTTGCTTTCTACCTTTTCCTTTCTTTTTCCTTGACCCTCTTGAATGCAAAAGGAACCACCCACCGAGGTAAAGAGATTAAGTTGAGGGCCCTTTCAGAGCCGCAAAAGCAGGAAACGGGGGCAGGCAGAGACAGCTGCGGACAGTATCAAGGGTGAAATGTAGGAGTCGCCAGGTCATCAGGGTGTCAGCTAACCAGTTCACCCCTCGGACCGCCGCAGACCACTGCGCACACCTCCTATTAATGCACACTGAATGCCAAACACACTGCGGCTGTCCCTAAATATTTACAGCCCATCTGAGTGTGTTTGTTTGGGAAACTCCCGTTCCGTTTATTCAAGGGGTTTAAAGCTCATGTGCACACATTTTCTTCAGTTAAATGTGGTTTTGGAGCTTACGACATAAGTTACGAGTTAAGGTGCATCCATACAGTACGTCTGTTTAATGAAACACTGGCAAATATTTATACACAACCTTGGCTTAGTTTGAAATGTTTGAAATATTCGGAAACTTCCCTAAACAAGTTGAATTACAATAACACTATAAAATGCAAAACAATAATAAATTCTGCCATTATATCTGTTTTCGTGGAACTTGCCTACAGTAAATGTGAATAAGGAAAGATGCCATTAAAGTATCATACAAGTGGTCGCAAGACATTTTCTGCAAACGTCTTTTAAAGCCTTTTAAATCTTAAAGTCGTCATGAAACGGAAGTAGCGATTGTTTTTTCTTCCCTATCATGACGTATATCCGTGTGAAACAACTTCTGAAATGAGAAAAAAATGTAGGTCAGGATTTTATTTCATTCATCGAGTACCGATTGGATCGTTAAAAATTGGGTGTTGCCAACAAAATGGAGTCAGATTTGTAAACTGTCAGTCTTTGCAGCCCCGCCCTCGCGCCCAGAGGTGAGGATAGGTCGTTTCGGGGGAGGGGTTAACGTTTTTGATTACAAAAGATTACAAGTGCAAATGAATTATGTAAAAAGAATAATGTGCACGAATAAATCATTTATAATGAATACTGCAGCACTGTGTAAATCAGTTTGAATTAAAAAAAAAAATTTCATGCCGACTTTAATGTGAAGAACAGACTGAGATGTCATTATTACACTTAGGAAATATTCACATATGGCGTGTCCAGACACATCATGACACGTCTGATGAGTTTCGCTATGTCTGATGTTAACCTGCCACCTTTCATTATACGCGAACATGACACAGCTGCAGTGAACAGGAAGAGTCCGGATAAGAGCGGACACAAAAACAACCTTGTTCCATAGAAAAAACATGATTACGGGTTTGGAACGGGTTGAGTTAATGATGATTATAAAATGTTCCTTTAAAGAGCGCAACTAAAATACTAAGTTCAACAGATGTAGTCAGGCAACGGCTTTTGTGAGATCTGACTCAAGGAAAGCTGTTGAAATATTGTTGAAATTGAACAGTGAAAGAGCCCCTCTAATGACTCCAGCTGAGAGAGACAGAGAGAGAGAGAGAGACAGAGAACGCTTTACTGCCTCAGGCCAAATTTACTTCTTGTCTGTTTCTTGGTAATAGGACCACTGTCAGAGAAGGGGCACGCACAGGTCAGGCTGCATTTGCACGCACACACACAGGAGCTCAATCGGATCCTATTACCAGGGGAAGCCAAGCACTTTCAAGCTCAGTGGGAAATAAGGGTGTACTGTTCACACAGTTGAATGTATAGCCAGCTCACATGTATCTACGGAGGATTCCTGTGGTAAGAGCTTAAGATTTTCCCGCACATGTTGTCAACACTAACAACATGACAGCCGGGACTCACACAGTTTTCTCTGAATATCTCTCTCTTCACTTTCTTTTGTTTTTTTCTGTGTCCAGCTGACAAAAGCAGCTGGACAGTGTAAACGCATATAACAAAGCAGCATGATGAAAGATGCACACAAACACACACATTTCAAGAGACGTACTTTGCAAGAGCCACTAAAACCCATCTGATGGGGTGCTGTGGGTGGTTGCCAGGGCACGGTTAAGCAGCTGCATAGATGTTCTGAGTGTTTTCAGTGTGCTCCTATGCGGTTGCTAGGGTGCGCGGTTAACCCCCAATGAGATTCTGGTCCCTAGATGAGAACATAGCAACCACATTTTTTTTGCATTTTCAAGTTCGTCATCCTAACTATTTTGAAACAATGCCTATACTTTAAGTGTTTTGGCCAACGTGCAGAAAACATTTGGCAATCCGCGCCATGACTTTAGGACCAAACTGGAGAGCCAGCTAACTTCTTTAGTGAATGATCGTACAGAGGATATCGTAAATGGCAATCTAGTTTGGCTAGACAAAGACAGAAAGCCCAAAGAATATTTGCACCCTTCAACTCAGCTTTTGCGAGGAACAGATTTATTTTGTTACATTACGTTACATAATTAATATTTATAAGCCAAGTCTTTGAGGCTTGAGGTTTAAACTGCATTATTTGAGGTAGCATTTATGTCCATAGCGCAAACGGTTTACTACTTATGGTTAGGAGTTTGTTTAAATCTCTAACCATGATTATAGGATACAAAAATACTTATGCTCGCCGTACCAAACACTACTAAACTCCCCAAGGTCTCTGTATGTGTGTGAGAGAGAGAGCGCATGTGGGGTTAATTTGTGTATTGCTGTAGAATTTGGGCTAAACACTTCTGTCTTTGTTTGGAAGCGTGTGTGCGTGTGTGCGCTCCTGATGATTTAACATACACATGTTTTCTATATGTGGGTTATAACATGTGTATAAGTTGGTGTCTGTGTGTTTTGCATATACAGTTGATACAGCCTAAATCTGTCAAGGATGTGTGCACAGTTAGCATGAATCCTCATTTTTTTCAGGGGAGAGGAGTGCAGATGTTAACCATTGTGTCTTGAAAAAACTCCACAATATAAAGCAAGATTCACAGACAAATAAAGGGAAAAAATTTAAGGCCTCTTTGCAGGAGAACGGAACGGGTGAACAAGTTAATGGCTGTAAACTACAGTAAAACAACAAGTCATCGAATACTAAACAGTACTAAATTGGATAAATATTCTCGAAAACCTAACAAAGGTGGAAAGATACATTTCGTTGCACTGTACTTGTATGTGTGTAATGACAATAAATTGAATCCAATCCAAAAAAGAATAGGAAAAGATCTGTGCGCAAGATGAAATCGCAGCGGAGCGTTTGAACAGGTGACAGACAGCTTTCTGATTTCAGTCCCATATTAGCACTGTGGCATAAATTCCTCAAAACCCGTAAGAAAATATAAAAACCGAACATTGAAAACCAAAGAATTTGGCAGAATAGTGACAAAAATTATAATGATTTCCCTTTGTAAATCTAAACCTTTCCTCCCTGGAACACAACTATCAAATACCAAAGCCATTATTTTAACGAAACTTTTTAACCATAGTTGGAACATTTATCACCATAAAACGCATTATACAAGTTACTCTATACGACTACACAGGGCTATACCCTGTGATCTGAAGCCATACAATAGCTCTGTGTTAGGATCAGTTGTTGAAGTTCACCCGCGAGAACTCATCATTGGCTAATTCCTAAGTCGGCATTTCAATCATATGGTAAATTTGAGACGAATTCTCCCCCTTGTTTCATAAAGTCCACTGTGAAGAGATTTAGCCTTTGACACGGCAGCGTAAATGTTTATTTAGTGAGCGCGGAAAGAGATCAATTCCAGCCTTAGCTCAATGGCATTATGTTGAATAGCTTTCAATCTGTAGATTTCTTTGTCGTCTCAGCTCTGTTTGTTTTTCGTCTCCTCTCTTTTCCATGTTTCATTTCTCTATTCTCTAATTCTTTCCATTCAATCGCTTAACTTCCTTCCTTCCTCATTTTTGCTGTATTATTTCACTACACTGTTTCCCTTTATCTGTTTTTCTGCTCTCTCTCTATTTCTGCCGTCCGGAGCGTGCGTCCATGCGTCCACAGTGCTATAGTGTCACACGCCCTACACCCTGCTCCTCTAGTTCACTTCCTCTAGTGTACTACTCTCAGTTCCCCTGCTCACACACGCACGATAAAGCACACATACTCTAACTATAGCTTATCACTGCTCCAAAATACAACAGTGTACACCCAACAGCATTCCTGAGATATCTTACCAGTAAAAAAACAAACACGGATACGCTTTACATATGTACGCTAGTAATTACACATTTTCATTCACCACAAAACGCCATAGGGAAAGGAAAGATCCCTTAGATATCCCAATGGTTTCCCTGACACTGCAATGAAAGTGAATTGAGAGAAAAATGTATGCTTTCTTTTTCTTTGCTTACTTGTAAACTAAACATACTTTCAGTATACTTTTAATGCATTTATTTAATATACTTAAAAGTGTAGTTTCATACAGTAACTAAACTTGTGCCAGATTTAACAAACTAGTAAACGTAAAGTACATTCATAAGATCATTTGAAGAAGTTGCAGTACAAACGAAAAACATAGTTATAGTAGGTTAACTACTGTAACCCTTTTTCCTTAAAAGCATACGTTTATAACCACAGAGTATTGCAAATTCAATCCCACGTACATGTACAAGTATGCTATTGATATTATTATGCTCTCGTTTACCTTAAATATATTTGGATTTTATCTAGAATACTTCAAACGGACTTACTTTTTGTGAGGGTTTGCCTTTAAAAAGTTGTTTCTCCTCTAGAGTTTTAGAAGAGATCTCTGCAATAACTCAAATTGAGCTAAGATTTGATACATTTACAATTAAGAGTATGAACGTCAACATTTCTCTTGAGTGTCTTCCAGGACCAAATTCCACAGACTTTACAAAAAAGTTTTAACAGGTAGTGCTGTTATGCCATATATGGTCAAGATAATCATTTGTATCTATTTTATTTCTCTTCTAGAATAAAAACACCTGCCTGAAAAATAGAAACTTTGTGAAATACGACTGTAAACTCAATCTCTCTCAATAGAATAATCTTTAAGCAGCAAAATTACAGCTAGGTTGCTATGTTTAGCCCAATAACAAGCATTCAGAGGAACTACAAACTGTTTCTGGGTTTCATATGTGGAATGTCATTGCCCAGCTGCAACAAACCCTTTGGGTTAAGAAAACCCTACATAATAATTATAAGGGCACTAAGAATGAATAATGGGTCAAGCTGAGGTGCCATAAGGACATTACAAAGCATTTCCCCCCGCTGTCTAAATGTTCTTTAAACCAGAAGAGAGAGACCAGGCTCATGACTTTATGCCAAATCAATGAAACCCTTTTAGCAGGGTACTGTATTGGCTTAACCAAACTTGGAAGGTACGGCCAGAGTGTGGTAGCAGTGATACCCACCAAGCTTTATTTTGATTGGATAAAGATTTTCAAATTTGGTAAAAGCTTCTCCTTCTTAGAAAAATATTGTTGGGGTGACAAAATGTTTTACCATATTGGATTTACATGGTAGAAACAGACCAGGTAAAACTATAGACTGGCAGACCCCAAAATGGTCAGAGCAGCATTAAGACCCACCCTAGTACATGTGCCAAACTTTCCCTGAAACGGTTCTTGGAACTATTATACCAATGACTCCAATTTCAGAGGAACAGGTAGAAAAGTTATGATTGGCCGCTAACACGAATGAGCAACAGAAATACTGATGTTGCTCTTAACAAACTCTTCTTCTTCTATGAATGATACAAGACAAAACAATATTGTTCCGTTTACATTCCTCGTTGATCTAGCTTTGTTGCGTTCCGCCACGCCACTTGTGTCAGATGTCTTAACTACATAACCCAATTTCACAATGCTGTATTATGACAGAAACTATTGTGAAACGCTAAGTATAAATGCTTAGGTAGAGGGAAAGATAATATGTTTGTTGCAATGTCCTAAAGAATGTCTTACCTCAGGGAAATGTGGGCTGTCAGAGATACTCTTAAAGTTGAAATGTTCTTTATTGACAGCTTCTGTTATACAATGCAGATGAAAGTGATAATTCACAAAAAGATTCTGTCATCATTTACTCACCTCTAGTCATTACATGTATGACTTTTTTTCTTTCCCAGAACACATATTTTGAAGAATGTCGGTAACTGAACAGCGGTGGTACCCATTCACTAGCATTAGTTCTGTGGCCATACAACAGAAGTAAATGGGTGTCAGCGTTGTTCGGTTACCAATTTTCCTCAAAATATAGGCACAAATCCCATCCTCTGAATATTTTTTTAACATACAAGCTTTAAAGTGATTTTAAACCCTCAGAGATGCTGGCCCCCTTTCTTCTTTTATACATGCATATTAACTGTAACTTTTGCTCTAAGGGACAAGTTAAATTATTTTCTGTGGTCACAAATGTTGTAAAAGTGCTAACCTTGTACTGAACTCAGTCAACTACCTAGGGGTTTAACTGCAAACGGGCCCAGTCCTGAAAACTGGGTAAACAATCACAGTCAAAGTACTTCAGATAAGAATCACACATCACCTAATTCAACAGACTATAGACACTGATGCCTTCAATAAAAACTAGAATTGAAGTTTACTTGCGTGTATCGCAAACATTTAAAAAACCTGTCTCAAAGTGTGTCACTTGTGTTTAGTGTATCACCCTACCAACAGCAGAAACCTCACCACATCAACTTGATCACAGTTCAGAAATGACTGACTTTGGTTTTGAGAGCTCACGAGCTGCCCTGAACCGCTGGAACGGCCTCGAGCGAATAACGACCGCCCAGGCGGATCCTGGAAAGTTGGATTAAAGGGAAACGGGTGATTTATGATTTACAGCGATCCGGCCCCGGCCAACATTCATCAGGGGAGTGAGAACGAGGCTCTGCGTAAATGAACCAAGTCGATCTGGAAGGCAAGCGCAAGTAAATGGCTGCTGTGGAGATTGTGAGAGATGGAGAGACGGATCCAGCTGGCTGAGGGGAAAATCCATCTACTGATGTAATGAATGCACTTGAGCCCTAGTGGGCAAGAAGCGTTTGATGAAATCTGTTAAACAATCAGCTTTAATTACTATTGGCTTCATGTATTTCAGATGAAGCGCTTTCACCAAGAAAGCAGAGATTTTTAAGTCATAGACCTGGGGACTTTCCAATGGGAAAATGTAACCATGATTAGTACAAGTCAATTGTTTCTGTGGCAGTGGATGACAATCTACAACATAGTTATAAGTGAATTGTGGAAGTGTGAAGTTTCGAAAAAGACCAAAGAGATGATTGATTTCAAATAAATTTCCCAAATTCCAATGCTTGGTAAGTTAAACAGGAAGTCCAGTGCAAATTCATACTATTGGCTATTTCAATGTCGCTGTTTCTACATTATTAATGTCATAGTTCAGGACAGACTACACAGGTTGAGTACAGCGGGCATTTGTGTGTGTTCCTGTGATGTCATCAGTCAATCAACACTGTCATGACATCATTTCCAGTGCCTACATAGTGATTAGTCAAACGACATTAACAGTTTAGGTCATTGGCTCAACAATCAGCCCATGACTAAAGATGGCAGCAAGTATGTCATGTACTTCTGGAAGTTTGTCCTTGGTTGGTTGGGATGCTCAAACAAACACCAATGTTTTGATAGCACCAACAATCATTTACTGTATGTTTTTAGTGGAATGAGCCTACATCTGTCTCTGTTATGCAGGAGAAGAAGAATATAAAGCAGTTCAGGTCATTATGATGTGAAAGGTAAAATATTTGGTAGAAGGCAGATTATATCAGCCTGAACCAGAAAAACCCCATTAGTCTATTTACAAAACCACAGTTAATGGGCCACATTCTACAATGTCCTTGCATTTTTTTACCTTAAAATCTATGTACAAGTTTCTACTTACAAGTTTGGTCAGGATTTTTTGCACACAAAAGTCTCATCTCTCTTTCTGACCTTCAAGTCTATACTGACTTTTTCATGTACTTCCTTTTATTGGACCCACAAAGTTGGATGTGACATCACGGTTTCTGAATGCTTGGTTGGGCTGTTTAGTTTCAAGAAATTGTCTGTGCGGGACAAGGAAGCTCAGATTTTCAAAATGTGACAGTTCAAATGCTACATAAACCTTCCGTTTTCCTGGTTTGCATCCAAAATCCAGCTTTATTTGATATGAGCCCATTAAAGTTACAGTGTGCCATTTCTGTGCCACTTGTGGAAACACATGGATGCAGGTTTCAGCAGTTTTCAAAAACTTCTCCATCTGCCCACTCCCAAATTTACTTCATTAGTTGACTCAATCTTGTTGTATGGGGCTGGTTGTGAGACTTTCTATAATTATATATATATATATATATATATATATAATTAACTTCATTCCAACAAAGGGAATGAGTAAAGATGCTACAAACGTGCTCAAAAAAGCTAGATTTTTTAAAGATTTACCATGCGTCATGTTTTGTTTGTAAGGTCATTTGTGGCGGTCTTACCTGTAAGTTGCACCTGCGGTACTCTTTGTCCATCCCAGAGCATTTGTAACTGTGCGCTGGGAGTCCCCATCCCCTCTCGGCCTCGTTTCTGGGCGGCTGAGAACCATTTTGCAGGACCCAGGGTTCAGGGTTGGAGTTTGTGGGTGTTTGGATGTGGGGAAGAGGCAGACTGTACGAGGAAGGCTCTCTGGGAATTTGTGCACGATGGATAGTGTGTGAGTAGGAGTGCGGGACTTGGCGAGAAGCCCGGCTGTCGACGCTTCTATCACGGGACACATGCCCATGGCTTTGTCTCTGGGTCAGAGACTGGGAATGGGGGACTCTTTCTCGTTTCCTCATTCTTTCCGGTCGTCTGGGCGTCTCTGCATCACTTGGTCTATCTGCTGCATCATCCCCCCTCTCTGTATTCACGGTAACGGGTCGTGTGTCCATATCTGCCCTGTCTTTTTCTCTTATCCTCTTCTCTTTTTGTTCTTTGTTGATCTTGGTAACCTCTGTATCTTCCTCCGTTTTGTCTTCATGTAAACTGGGATTAACATCTAGAACATCAGGACTGTCTGTGGTGGTGGTGCTGTTGTGGTGGCGCGTGTGGCGCACGTGGCGGTTTTGTCTGTGCAGGGGAAGCGAGAAAGGGACCCTGCCATAACCAAACTGTCCGGGGCGAATAGAAGAACTAGACCTGGAGCAAAGAAAGAAAGATGAGTTGCCTGGGAATGCTTCAGTGGTCCCAAAAAGTATTTTGGGACATTTTTGGACAAACTTAAAATTATATTATAACTTAGCCAAACTTAAAATAATAAATGATAAAAAGTATAAACTGTAAAACAAAATATCATATAATTGATACAGTACTATCATTTTTCTACAGTCTATAAAACTATTCAAGGCCTTTTCTGCAAGGATTTTAAACCAGACATTGTTAAATGTGGCCTAAGCGCCTAACAACTTTTGAAGGTCCACTGTATACTTGTGTAAACAGGAAGGTCGTCACTAGTGGTGACTTATCCTGCTTATCTTCTTATAGACGCTGGAAACTGACCTCCTGCTGCCGCTGCCCACACTTCGTCCCGCACCTTGACTAGATGTCCGTCCAGGAAATCTTCCATACGGAAGAGAAGAAGACGGTTCAGGAAATGAAGGCAAGCGGTAAACTGAAACTGGCTCCTGACTGGATGGGTCAAACTGTGCTGGCCCAGCACCACCAGCTTCATTTCGGTAGAGAGGTAATGTAGGATTCTGATTGGCTGGGTTAGCTGGAGAAAAATATTGAGGTCTCTCAGCAACCCCTGCCCCATATGGAGGGGGCTCATTGCCGGGATACAAAGAGTTGTAGTAGGGTCTGACAGCTGAGATGACACCTGGGTAAGCTGGTCTGTTCCAGACAAGGGGTGGAGTTTGGGGAGGTGGCATGCATTGTCTCCTCCTCTCCGACACACCCACACCACAGGTCTGTGAACACTCCACCCACTCACTCCATAGACCCCACACTCCTTCAAGCCCCTCCTCCTCTGCTTGACGAGACCGCCGTCCAGTCACCTGTAAAAAGAAGGTTAGAAATCTTTCATAATACCATTCTTGATGCATATATACATTTTAAGTGTTCAGCAGTTCATCTTTATATATTCTTTATTCGTTATCTGACTTCAATATGCAATTTTTGCCCGGTTTCACAGACAAGGTTTATCTTAAGCCAGAACTATGCCTTAGTTGGATTAGGATATTTAAGTCACTTTTATAATAATACTTGAGAAAGAAACATCACTTGTATGCATCTTTAGACAAAAAAATCGCACTGACAATTTTTTATATATGCTAGTTATATTTTTCAGTCTGGGACTAACTTTAAGCCTGGTCTGTGAAAAAGCTTTAATGATACTCTATTAGTTTTCTCAAGTAAGACTATGTACTTTGACAAGGCTGTAGATAAACATGACCAAGCACCTATTGTTATCAGCTGATATATATAATCTTAATAAAGTCAAATTCTGATGATGAATCGGTCTGGTTGACGTACTGGATTCAAGATTTGTATTTGTCCTACACAGTTATATACAACCTGTAGTTAAATGTAAATCTTGTATACTCGTAGACTTCAAATTTTTTGGTTACAATGCATGTCAATTAAAATCAGATATAAAAAATTCACAAACATAGCTGTAATGGTTTCTCTCAAATCACTCTACAGTATATTTTATCTTGCGTTCAAAAATAATTTAAACTCAGATCAATATTTCATGTCCATATATTTATTAACTTGCTAAATAGCTGTGTAATTAACTAGATAACATACAGTCAGCCAGTTGTTATCGCAAAATAAACCATTTCAGGTGATATAAAACTGACTACCGTGTCTGGGTTTATTTCATGATAATGACCGGCTGCACATTATCCATTACACATATGATCCTGAATTGATTCCCAGCTGTACCAACAAACCGTATCACTGGAATTGGTGACAAAACCATCATCCTGATCTCAATTTCAAACCAGTCCAGGTGCTTCGGTTGAAATCGAATAACCTGACGCTTTAAACAAAATCTGCAGACGGATCAATATCAAATGATGTACCACAATTCATATCAAATGCTTATATAAGCAAGAATGTAATTGTCGTGTAAAAGACGAAACCATTCTCCACACCACACCCAGCAATATGCATGTCGAAACATATGTCCTGTTCTATAGCGCTCGTCCATAAAGGACATTATGACTCATAATGTAAGTAGCGGCGTGTGCTGGATTCTGTAAAAGTGCGAGCTCCGGGTTCAGCCCGATGTAGTGACATTCTGGCACAGATTCGATCTAATTCCAGTGACTTATATAACTTCATTTCATCAATCACAGGAGCAAAGAATGTGAGCGTCTGTAGGGTATGCAGAGGTAGGAGGGACGGGACAGACGAACAAAAGGATCCATTCAGTTCACCCCCAAAAAAAGAGAAAGAAAATACAGAACGGGGCCTGTAATTCAGCTCTAATCCTGGCCAAATTGCCATCAAGGTCACACCACGCCAATTCTGCGCCTGCATTGAATGTATGTGTGTCTATATGTAAAGCACCTTCAAGGGATAGATATAGACAGAGCTGAACAAGCGTGCAGTAGCCAGTGTAATCTATGTACGCGTGTGATTCCCTGCCCGTTACAACTTCTTGCATGCAGCGCTGTTGAAAATGTGGCGTATAAAAACAAAACCATGATGATTTCGTTCAGAGTATTTCCACATCTTTTGTTGTTCCAACAGTAACAAAGCAGAACAGTTTGCTGTATAAACTACACGCACAAAACACTCCCAGCATGAACCTGCCACTGCAGTGGTTCTCATGCTCAGTCTACGCATGTGTGTGTTTCCATCCCTTGGAAAGTATACAGACCATGTGCACAAACTGCAAATGGAGATTTTTACACCAACGCCCCACTAAAGACAACCCACATATTCCCAAAGGAGCACCTCACGTTAGAGCAGAGCTGACCAAATGTCCAAACAATGGAAACATCATCTCCTGCTATAGAGGATTCAATGGACAGCACTGACCGTAGAGTCCAACAGAGTTGATCTGCCCTCCATCTGACTCCAGTAAGAAAACTTCCACAAACATACTATGTGTACTTCATCCTTCCACAAACCTACAGTTGTGCTTGAAGGTTCATGAACCCTTCGAAATGTATGACTGAAAATGCCATCAGATTCCTAAAAGTAGACTAACCCAAACACACAAAAACTAAATATTATACTTTTTCCTTTTTGGGGAAAATATTCCAGTACAATGTTCTCTTGATGACTTTGGGTTAACTTTTACAAGATAACTATGGAAAAGTCTAGTAACTACTCTCTAAATCCTAAAATATTCAACAATGAGCTGATATGATCTTTTAATTCAAATGATGCAACACAGTTCTGCTGTCAAATATAATTTCGCCATCATCGTCAGCTTCTCTCACCTGCTTCTCTGCTGTATCAGCTGTGGTTACAGGCAACGCAGTCAACACACAACAGAAAACTGCACACAATCTGTGAGGAAGAGAAGAAACATACACAGAAAGATGAGCAAACATTGTGATACACTAATACTATTTTAAAGCGGCCCTGCAACGGTGTGTCATGCATTCTGCATTATCGACAATCTTGTGCTGTCTTCTCATGCTTAACATGGTCGACCAAAAACGAGTTGGACGTGTGACGTAGTATTTCTGTGCTCCATACACTCGTATGTTCGTACAGGTTTCGGAAAGTTTTTTTCGAACATGAAAGATCATTCCGTAACAACTTAGTCCCTTATTGGACAATTCTCCCGGAAGAGCACACATCAACCATGGAGACTTTCACTTGTGTGCGGGAAGAGAAAGAGATAACTACGTTCGGGAAGTTCAGCTGTGTTGGTCTGTTCACTGCATTTGGGTGAAGAATGTTATATAAGCGGTGGCTATAACGCTGGAATTCGTTTGAAACGGATACACGGAGCGGCGGTCCCAGCCTTAAACGATGCCGGACATGACCCGCATGCGGGAAGTGAAACTGTTTGTGTTTTGTTGGCAATGTGTGCACACATGCTTTAGTCCCGCCTCCTCCTCCCCCATCCGCGTCGCTTATTTTCGGAAATAATCGTACAGCTGTGTCTGTCTTTTATAACTAAGATCAATCTAAAGACTAACACGAGATATGCAGAAACTGTCTGAGTAGGGCCACTTTAAAATTATTGGCATAATATACCATGATATGATCAGTGTGGTCATCAACAGTCTTATTAGATTCATCTTATGGACGATTAAAAAACTGTGTTAACAAAATGTCAAGAGCCTGTAATTCCCACTGGCTTTCCTGGAATTCCTCCCGTCCGATCATTCCACCCTGCTCGACTCCTCGCTGTAAACAGATCCTCCTCTGTCCGACTTATCTTCAGATCATTCTCATATCGACCACATTTCATAACCGAAGACTCCTAGCCCATAGTCATGTTATGTTTGGGGTTTTCTAGCTCTAAAAATACGTCATGTTGGTTTTCTTGGAACAGGATTGCTAGTCATTTCAAACAAATCATTTCAAAGGTCCTCCGTGAAATGTTATTCGACTTCTGTCTGGGGTTAAAGACGACCATTTATTAATGGAAATCATGGGTTATCTTTGTTTTAACATGTTTTACATTATTTATACAGTCTGGGTGACGATGTAATCCGCAGTAGTCAGGTTTAAGATTGCACACTGTACACTTTGCTAGAGCAGTGTACACAGCACCATCAATAAAATAATAACTGCTTGTTCAGTTGTGCGAATATCTGCATGTGAAATTCATTCTGCTCTTGCATTTTCTACAATACAAACATCTAACATCTTGTCAACACAGTTGACTGAATGGATCAGGTCATCAAAGCCATAGATCTGGATGGATGGCATATAGATTTGGCACACAAACGGTTTTGGCAATGCTGCTTCATCTTATTATTCGTGGTTGTTGCGAACCAATGAGAATTTAATGATAAGCTCCCTGATCTCTTTGGATAAAAGCGTCTGCTAAATGACTAAATGTAAGATGTATAAACCGAGTGTCCAGCTATTTTTGTGAGTACAATGATGTATCCAAATGTGACTAAATAATCTAAAAATATTAATATTTTTTACTCACAAACGTATCGTTTCACATCATAAGACATGTTAATCATCTGAAGTGATGTGTATAACTTTTTTTATGATGGATACATGCGCTTACTCCCATTTTGTTCGGCGTGTACACCTAGGGTGACATGAGGTTGAGGTTGAGGAAGTTATGGCCAAAACAATTATTTGTGTGAACTATTCCTTTAAAACAGTCTGCATGCTTGGCACGTATTGTGCTTCCTGAATCAATGTCATAACTCTCATAAAATACCAAACATGAAGATTTTATAACACAAAAACAGAGAATTGAGGAATATCTATTGGTACAATATCTTATATTGAAACCTGAGATAAAGTATCAAGAAAATGACAATTTTTACAATTTCAACTGTGAAATACTCACTACACAGTCTTATGGTTTGCTTTATTGGTTTGTTTTAATGTTTTATGGTAAACCCACCCAAACACGAGTATACTTTGTTGTAAAACTGAGAAAATATCATCCGTTCGGCTGTCAGCATTGCTTTGATGAGGTCAGAGCAGGAAACAATTCATTGAAATGACTGTTTTATATAACTTTCACTGGACAGTGAAGGGGTGGCTTGAACCCCATCAAGTACAGAAGACTGTCAATCTCAATGGAACATGGTGCTATCCATAATGTTTATCTGGCTGATAAGTGTCCATAAGTTTATTATAAGTATTTCAGATGATGCATGACAGTTTGAGGGCAGCCGCAGACCCGAAATCATAGACGTAGGTTAGAGTGGTGCACCACGGAAACCTCAGCACACCATCAGGCTGAAGCTATAGAGCCCCGAAACACGGGGCCCCCGGGGCCACTCAAGCCGCAGTAATGACCCCCTGCCTCATCCGTCCCCTACACTCTACTGGATAAAGACGTCACCAAAATCCCTGTCCCTGCTGAACAGATAATGGCTCACCATGCCACTGTTGCCTCCGCAGTGTATAATGAAACATTTAGCAGACTCAATTTTAAAGAATTGATGTGCACCATTCTCAAAAATCCTGAAGGAATGTTAATGAGACATAATTCAATCCAATCCTTAAGGGATCAAATACAAATCCTCAAAGAATCAGAAACAATCCTAGTGGATGATAATGTTGAAAAACAAACAAGATTCCACCGTGTTTCCGAAATGAAGCAAGAACATTTGTTTGCATCAAGAAAGGATTTATGACAGAAATCTCATCCGCATTCCTTTATTATTTATTGACTTACGGATGATATTCCCTATGCACACACGCAACAGGCTATGCATGTGTTGTTCTTCTCGTGTTCACGTGCATACCATAGCATTCATTTCTTTCCTTGCCAAGAACATTTTTTGAACAGTTTTTTGACTCTTGTGATAAAGTCTTTGGAACCCGAGGCACAATGTCACACCCGATCTAAAAAGAATCTCGTGCCCACAGGCTGCGGCTAAACGCAGGGTATGAACCTTAATAGATGCGCTTTTGCGCTCTCTCGCCATAACACAGTGATGCGCAAAAGCCGCAAATGCGTTTAAAACTCCTCTTATAGATCCCGACTAAGTTTCGGGCATGTTACGTGTCATTGTGCGTGATGTTGAACACATGTGGTTGCGGATGGTGAATATACCTGCACACGGATCCAGTGCTCATTCTGTCCTCTTGCGCATAAACTCCTCACACGCGCCCGTTTGCCTTGCGTAAAGTTCCGTTTTGCGTGTAGACAATGAAGAGAGAAACGCGAGACTGAAAGTTTTCTCTTTGCTTGCAGTCGCAAAGTTTGCGGAGTTACTCGGCGAAACGTTCCCCCTTTCCTTCAAGCGCGCTTCCAATCCTCTCACACACTCTCTCTCTCTCTCTCTCTCTCTCTCTCTCTCTCTCTCTCTCTCTCACACACACACACAAAAACACACTCCCCTCGAACTCTGGTAGGAGTGAAGGGAGGGGTGTAGGTTTTTTCTTCACGTTCACCCGACAACTTTTTGTCCCTGTTTAAAGCTGGACAGCTCGGGGGCCTGTAGGGGCCAGACGGACACCCACGCCCCCCCCTCACTCATCTCTCATGGCTTCACTTCTGTCCCACATTTCTTGACTTCACTCATAGCGCACACCTGTACATCATGTAAATGTTGTTGAGATGCTGTGTATGTGTGCGTTCGCGTACGCTTGTGTGATGCCTATTTGCTCAAAAGATGCGGACAGTTTCACACGGATAACAGATCATTGATAGTGTTCATTATTTCAAGATTACCACATTTGCCACCAATGAAAAAGAGGTGTGGATACATTCCATCATACTTACATACGCATGAACACACTTGTTTGTCAACCCGCCAATCCTAGTATCCATTTTTGTTTAAAAAGTGCGACAACCAGCCTTGGCCTACCCAGAATTGTTCAGAAAGGGTCTATAAAGAACATTCTCAGCAAACCCAAGATGATTGTTGATATGTTTTATTCAGACTCCAAGCGAACAGCTATAAATCAACGTGATCGTAATGAGAGGGAACGATGAAACAAGAGATATTGAAATGATTCATGTGGTCTCAGTTGCTCGGAGGTCTTTTAAAACGAGATAGAAATCACAAAATTACACTGAAAAACCAGAAGCGCAACATGTGAAAGCGACAGTTTTTGTTTACTGTTGAGGGAGGGGTCAGCAGATTATATAAAACAGAAAACAGGGCCCGTCAAGCACGTCGAGATACACGATAGAAGACTGATTTGTTTGGCAATAAGCAAAAGTTCCATGAAAGACAAACTCTATGAGACGAGAGGGAAATAAGAAAAACATATCAATTATTTCACCAAGATGCCTCGGGGGAAAAGTTCCCTTTGGTTCTGGGCGTGAACAAAGTGAGTGAGACGAAACTGTATGAGACTGTAATCTTACCGTTGTGGCAGAACTTGATAACTTGTGCATTGAACAAGCAAGATAGCAGAGGAGCGAGAAATTTAAATGTTGGGTAACCGTTACGCTTAACAGCTCGAACTGGATAAGGACATCAAGGCGCTCATGTCGGGGTGTGTTCTGATCTTTTTTGGATGTTGAGATGCTGTTGGTCTTAATTTCTTAACCCTTTTTTATGATTAAATCAAATCCTCTAGATGACATAAGCAGGTAAAGCAGGCAGGACAAAAAAAACCCACAGTAAAACCAAAAGTATCAAGAATACAGAGAAGATAAAGAAAGATATTGGAGATATTATGCGTGATTATACATCTTTTCAGTCAGGCTTGAGAAATATAAATCAATACAATTGATATGACATTCGGCCAATTGCAGATGAGTGGGTGTTTGCTGTTCTCTTCACTGATTGGCTGTTTATATAATTGACTGCTGATGCTATTGTTGGCACAGGCTTTCATATGTCTTTTTACCGTCCTTTATCTGGATACAATTCTTTCTCTGCACTGCAGCCAAGAAAACTAATCCTCTAAAAATATCAGTATCCTTTTTTAAACAGAAGGGATAAACAGAGAAGTGTTGCCATGTCACTTTTAAAGAGGGGTAATGTGTAAGACCCTTGGACAAAGATTTATTGATTGAAATGACGTGGACTGTTATGCTGCAACCTGCATTATCAGATTGTATGTGTTTGTGCTTAAGACTGTGAGTGTGTATTAGTGTGTGTTTTGGGATCAGCGTCATAATCTTCTTCAGGAACCGCACTGAGAGACCCCTGTGTGACCGACAAAACAGCCCCTAATTGACCCACCCCATCCTCCAGAGGTCTTCTTTATAGTTTAACTGCTGACATTAACTCTCCGCATGTAGCAGCAAAATGCAAAACACTTCACAGCTGTGATGTAAACTAATCCACACAGTTTATTTTTAAATAAGAGATTGAGTCTTTTGATATATCTATTCTCATTTTCTCGTTTTAACAACACTGAAAAATATGAACATTTCAGCTGGACTGACAGAAATATACCGTAAAATAATATTCTTTTCCTGTAAAATGACAGGTTATAAGGATATACAATAAATAGTTTTCCTCTGTCTAGTTTTTGACCGTATTTAAAAAATAAACAGGAAAATAAGGGTTTTCCCCACTTTTCTTGTAAATTTGTGGTGTTATTTTGCGTTTTTTTACTGTAATTCGAAAACACACCATTTTCGTGGAAAATCTGTAAAATTACGTTTTTTTTACAGTGAATATAAAGGTCATTATTATTTAAAAACCTGATGTGTATTGTGGTTGGACATTTTATCCATTTGATACATGTTGAAGCAAAATGCATAAATAAATTCGGAAAAGCAAAGTTAAATTTAATAGATCATTTCAATTTATACGACAAAAGTTGCCGGAGAAGTCACTCTCTCTTACCTCAAGCTTTAGCGATAACACTTATACAAGTTGTTGAAAAACATGACTCTTTATTTCGTGGAACACAGATATTTGGAGAAACACATACAATGGAAGCCAAGGAGCCCAGTCATGTTTGGTTACCAGCAATTCAAATGGTAAAACTTAAAAAAATATATTTATTGTGCAGACAGAAGAAAGTCATACAGGTTTGAAAGCAAGAAAATGATGAAAGAATTCTCATTTGGGGGTAAAAAATCGCTTCAAGGGAGCAAAAGAAGTAAGTGAAATCAAAAGAAAAACTAGAAGATAAAACATTGCAATAAAATATAAAAAGATCGGCAGACAAAAAAAGGGTGGACGATGGTGAAAAGAGAAAGATTGAGACTGGAACGATTTCTTAGGGTGAGATGGAGTCAATATTTGCCTCATTCCAGCGATATTATAGCCTTCTAGATCAAAGAGGAGACTGTGTACTCTTATGTCTGTGTGAGAAGGACGGAAAGAAAGAAGGAAACGGCCAGTCTACCAATTTCCATCTTTATGACAAGAAGGACAAGGGGCCCACTGAGGGGACACCCGCAGGCTTCAAGGGTCACTGGGGCCAGGAAGAAAGGGTGACTCGGAATGGATGCTAATTGGCTGACAAAGCCATCCAATGATGTTATTCCAATTATGAGCACAAAAAGAGGTTCACCCATGTTATTCAGCTGCACATGGATACATAATCACAACAAACACAGACAGAACAGTCTGACTGCACTAGATGTGAGCCAAGCTCAAATCCAGAGAGAATTCTTGATGGTGTGATAGTTTTAAAGAAACAGTTTAACAGTTCAAAAACTGGTATTAACCCAAACCAGTTATGCTTATTTTTAAACAAAGAAAAGATTGAGACGCCATTCCACATGTTCATTTAATAAGCATTTCTAGATGAATTGCGGTCATTCCAGTCCAATGTCTGTTGAATTTTAACTAATGAAACATCAGGAGTGACATAAAGTCATCCAACAGCGATGTGAAAGACTGACAGCATGACAAGACAAGTGACAAAAATCGAGGTTATTACATTTTGAACATTTCTTAAACACATGTACAAATATGAAATATTACTGTTGTATTGCTTTAAAGTTTTGCTTGACCTTTCCTTTGCAGTATTTGAGATACAGAGCATCTCTTCTGATATTTTTACCTGTTTCTCCACTTTTCATTTTCTGCAAATAAATGAAAATAGAAAAAATATTTGTAATTTGGGAGAAATATTGTTAGTAGCTCAAAGAATGAAAAAATATATATATATTTCACTAAACACATATGAAAATACTGAAAATAATTGTACTTTCTGTGGCTGTATTTCAATATATTGCAGTAGAACCGGTATCATCCAATTTCGTCTGTATTACATTGCATTTACGAGACGTTTTTATCCAAAGCAACTAACATTGCATTATATTCTTGTTTTTCAGCATGTGCAATCCCTGGGATCGAACCCATGACCTCAGTGTTGCTAGCACCATGTGCTCTAACCACTGAGGTACAGGAAAGCTAAAGAAAAATATACAATAATTTCCAGAACGTTGGTCACCAAACAACATTGTTCTCCATTGACTTCCATTATATGAACACAAAACAAACGAGACATTTCTCTAAATATCTTCTTTTGTGTTTAACATAAGAAAGAGTCCAATTCAGATGTTGAATGACATGAAAAGGAATAAATGATGACAAAATCTTCTTTTCAAAATGAGTTCATCTCACATATATCTGCAGGAAGCACAGTCCAGCGTGAAAGCACTGAACAGTGTCTCCAGGTCAGCTCAGCTGAAAGACAAACACGACATTCGTCACCGTACATCACGTTTGTCAATAACAGATGGCTTTGCACTTTCAGGTCAAATGCCTCATGCCATTGTAAAAGGTTTAACAGGATGCTAAGTCTTCATCCATCTTAATGTTTATGTTTGCAATAGGAAATGTTTATATGAAAACGTTTGCTATCATCCATACAACCCAGAAATATTGCTGGGAAAGTTGTAAAACGGAAGCTGACAGCACTCTAAATCAAACTATAGACTTCATAATATGTATTGATGCTCATAACTCAGAAACCACTAATGACAGTTTATTGAGATTTTTGTAGTTAAGATGTTTTTCTTCTTCCTTTAATAGGAAGCAAGATATGTTTCTCATACAAGGACAGTCACGCTGGAAGTGGGTTGTGTTTTTATCAAAGTTGTAGTCTAGCTGTGATGCTCATGTATTGCATGCAACAAAAGTTTGAATCGTGCTTACGAAAACAAACAAACAAACACACAAACAAAACTCTCAGTTTACGAATTAATAGCAGATTACGCATTATGGCACTCTATACATTTAGTTCACTGTATATTTATTTATATACATTATATATATATATATATATATATATATATATATATATATATATATATATATATATATATATATATATATATCAATTAAAAGAGCACACAGAATGCAATGGTTTCAAACACTTAAAATGGATGCATGATATTGTAACACAGCCATATTACAATGCATGTTTAGTAAAAGTGATAGTTCGCCCAAAAAAGGAAAACTCTGTCGTCATTTACCCACCCTCAGATTGTTCCAAACCTGTATAAATGTCTTTGTTTTGCTAAACACAAAGAAATATATTTCAAAGTAGGGAAAATAAATACAATGGGAGTCAATGGGACGACGAGATTGGTTTGGTACTGACATTCCTCCAAATATCTTTCTTTGTGTTTAGCAGAACAAAGAAATTTGTACAGAGTTAACATGTTTGGGTGAACTATCCTTTTAATCCAGCAAGAGGCATCCACAGTATATTTAAATACAACAAAACTGCTAAAGTTGAGGCGTTTCAAGTAAAAAATGACATCATGACATATTTTATATTCACAAACGGATAAGCAATTTGAAAATCATCGTTTTTTTGCAGTGTACTTTGTGCATGTCGCACATTTGACAAATACATCTAGAAGTCTACGAGTAAGAAACATAACGTAAAGTATAGTAAGCATATTGTCCTTATAGACCAAACACATCTGCTAAATGATGAATATCTCTGTCATTTTACAGATGCAGGCAGCATCGCATATCAAACATTTTTGGCCTCAGAATGAGCCAACAGTTAATCCCAGTCCCATAATCCTACAGCTGCTCCTCATCACCTCACACTGCTCTCTGGTGAATCTTATTCAGTCTCACATGAGGGGGAGGCCAGCGTCTGATCTGATCTGAGCCTTTGTTAAATTCTTGATATGACAATATCAGACAATGTGGTCACAATCCATGTGCTAGCTGCGCCATCAAGCTTTTAACTAAAGCTTTCAGCGTAACTGTATCTAATTGTGATCCTACAGTACAAATACAACCAACTCAAGACTTGCTTGTGAGAAAAAGTTTCTCACGGGGTAAGAATGCAATTTAAAAATACCCAAAAAAGGCAGGTGCCATATATTGAAGACAGATCGAACATGCTTTGCAGTTTTTAAGGACGTTTTGGTTGTCATAAATGTGTGGAACATGTTCATAGTTAATATAATGAATGACACCTGTGTGAACTTGAGAAGAACTGAAATTCATATAGTCACAACATGTCACCTTGAGACCACAGAGTTGGTTGCATGTCAAAAACGGCCCATAAGTGAGGTCAGTTCATGGAAAAGATTTAGCGTGATGTGTTAGCCTATTCCACTTTTTGAAAGTCTTGATTGTTTTAGGGAACTAGAATGACATTTATTTAACTGAGCCAAGAACATTTTACTATCCATTTATGTACTGATGTATCCTGTATATTTTAGTACATGGGTCATATACCCAATGAATAGGATGGCCATAAATCGAAATAAAAAAATGCTCTCCTTTTGAATTCATCATTTATTCCTTGTAAAATACTTAAGCAATAGACGCAGATTATAAAATACATTATAAAAAAGTACATTCAATACTGTCAAAACAATCGACACAGAGTTAAAGGTCAAGTGTATGAAATGTAGCAGCTGCCTTTCGAAAGCACCACGGTTTTTGATTTTTTGCCGAAGGAGATAATATATATTTAGGAAGTAACATGTTCTTAACATTGGTATTTTATACTACAAAATGAAATGCATTTTTAAAAACTACTTTAACATAATTCATATGATTTAAAAAAAAAATTAAAAGAAAATCTAAGATTCTAATAAAATGTAAATTACACTTCAATAAATATATATAATTTTACTGAAATTAAAATAACACTTCTACATCTTACACAGATGTGCAGAATTACCTGCGTGTGTGCGGTTCTTAACAGTTGAGATCGTCCAGCGCATGCTCGGAGACTCCCGTCAGCAGTTCTCTTTAACAGAGTTCACATCGCCTCCGGGCTGTTCTAAGTTTATATATCTAAAGTCCACTCTCTTTGTGTGGTGTTGCTGTGCGTCCCTACCAAAGTATGTTACATTATTTAGCACCATTATTCATGTTTCATTTAACATTTAATTCGGTTTCCTTTACCATACTACACATTTACGTGATAAGACACGTTACACGTAATCAATCCATAGATCAACAAGCAATATATTTCGTGTTTATACACTCATATGAATATATCATTCTCATTATTTGTCAAGGAGAGGGTTATATAATCCTCAATATATCTATATACATATTATATAGAGCGCTGCAGAGTAGCGAACATATACGAACATGTATCAATATTGTTGTGTGAAGCTGATGTCACGCCCTATGTTGCATGTTGCAGTGGCGCCGCCATCTTGGAAGGATAATGCTTCACTGCTATTATAGTTTTGATATGTACCGTTACTTGTTTTATTTGATATTTGGAGAAATCGAAAGTGAAAGAACAATTGACTTTTCCTGAATGACTCTAACACTATTGCAGTTATATTTCCTAATCAAACAAGAAAAACAAAACACTGCATTGAACGCACTAGCAGCCATCCTTCCAAGATGGCGCAACATCCAATGCAGCGTGATGTGGATTGACAAGCTCTATAGAGCGCGTTTCAATAAGGAGGTTCACCCAACACCGAGTTAACTCTTGAGTTGATTTACACCGAGATGCGATACTTTTGAGATTTTGGTTTCAGAACAGCTGACTTGAGTTAGTTCTATCACCTCTAGATTTACCTTGAGTTAAGAGTTGCACCAAAAATATCACAAGTCATGATCAACGGAGCTCCGATACGACGATTCACCATGGCAACGGCACCAAAAAAAGCAACATGGTGGCAGAAAGCGCTTGAGAGTGAGGCACACTTTCTGTATGCAACGCATACAGTGGATTTACTAATGTGCTGATAATATCTACATCTACAAGATAAATCTTCCAATAGACAAACATATTCATCGCTAAATGAATGAAGGAATAAATGAGGTAGGCCTACACCACTTGCGTGTTAAAAAGGGGGAGGAGATCGAAAAAACTCTGGGTTTACCAAAGAAAACCTCCTCCAGACCAGGTTAGGTTCAGACCGTGTGATTTTGATAAAGTGTTTATAACTGCTGCAGGTTTGTGAAAACATTTAAACAGTGAGAAGTCATGTCCGAGATGATTGTTAACCCTTTACATTGTTTTGGAAGGTTGTGGAGTGGCCAAACCCGGTTTATACTTGAAGATGCTTTGAAAGTTTCTGTCCTGTTTCTTTCTTTTACCCAAACATATTTACTCATTTTCTGTCATAAACAGACACATTTATAGCTCGGGACTGTTGGAAATATTTGTTCGGGCTATAATCAGGAACATGCTGGCAGCTTTTGCATCTATGCCAGCACTTTAAAGACAGTATAAACATCTTTGTTGGTGATACAGTCAATCTCTGTAGTTCACGATTGTTTGGCATTTCATGCATTACACATTCAGGTACTGAAGATAAACTTCCAAAATTGTTTATTGTTGTTTATGAGCACATTGCATTCAAATTTGTCATAACTTCTAACCCTCAGTACCGAATGTCAGTACATGTTTAACACACGATGTAAACACAAATATTGTTTAGAATAGGCAACGACACAGTTATGTGGAATAATGCTCCGCAACTGTCTTTACAGTGGATTAGAGTTAACAAGCATCTATTTGTGAACACGATATGAATAACATTACACTGCTGGTGTGAAATAGTCAACTAAAAAGGGAACAAAGTCATGCACTCGGTCATTGGACAATTATAGAAAATGTCTTAAACAGTACACTATTTGGAGTGTAAGTTATTGTGAGATATTTCTATTCTGGTACAGCTTATGTCCGGTCACACAGGACACCAGCTTACTGTATATTTAAAACCAGCAGCAGGGTGTAACAGAGGGGGTCTATCCACAGACCATTTTTGAAGTTGGACGTCTTTTAACTTCTGAAAATCGCAGTGCTCTGAGGTCTTTTGATTGACAAGAAACAAATAAAACGTGTTTTTGAAGAGTCTGGCGCTCTGTGTTTGTACCTTTTCATGCGGAGTTAATATTTGTCTGGAAGTCTCTGTGACGAAAGCACTCGGGTGCCAGCATCAACTGCATATAAATGAAGCGGGTTTGAATCGAGGTCATCTGATGGGAGCAGGACTGCATGAATGGTTTACAGTGGACAGTGGACAGTGGCCAGAACCTGAACTGAGCCGCACTGTTAGGGGCTGTTATGCATTGAGGGGTCAACCGGTAGAGCATCACCATTTCTGCAAAAGCTGTAATCATCCAACAAACATGGCCGTGGCGAAAGTAAGAAACAGGCATTCATCAGATGGGAAGCTCTGGGAAAGCGAGAAGTTGAGTTAACGGACATGTACAGTCCAAGCAATCCTTAATTCTGTTTCTTTTCCCAAGATCAACATCAATGTATTTTATGGAGCCCTAGGCTAAGAAAACAGTCCGAGCGGTGAAGTTGAGGAATGGGTACTCCAACATGTGTCACAGCATATGTCTGAAAATATACGATGGTGACCGTGCCATTTGGCACTTATAGAAACTTTTATTCCTCCTTGAATAATATTGCTTTAAAAATAATAAATAACTTTTGACCTCTGCCATAAAGTCTGGTCAACTTTACAGCCTATTCAATCTACTAACTGACCGGAAGTGGCTAAGCACAGTTTTCTTTAAGGTTGAGGGTTGGGTAGCCTCAGATCGCACACACAAAATGCTCACAAAATGGGGTGCACTAGAGAATATTGTCTGGAGTTATGTAATTGTTTGCGACATCAGTCCATTCTGATGTTGATGTCTCCATTCAAGGCAGCTTAGGCAACTGTATTGCAGTAACCGCTTTCTGGCCGTGCCGCTTTCTATTTGTCACATGACCAACTCTGAAAAGTTGAATTATTTTCATCTCAATAGAAAATAAAGAGCATTTTATTATATTTAAAAACCACGATAGAAGTTCTTCGGGCAAATTTTATTTTTATTTTGCCTTGTTGTGCAAGCACTGTCGAGCTTGTGCAGAGGCTGCAGCTTTTGCCAGAGGGGAACTGGAATCCCCTGGTTAGGCCTGGAGTTTGGAGTTTCCAATGGAGTTTTGGGTTCCTCGCCATCGTTTGCATACTGTTTGCCTGGCCTGGCTGCTAGAATCTTACAGTTTTATTTTATTAACACTGCATATAGGAATTTATAGTCTGTCTGATATTTGACCTGTGTTTTGACTTGCATAACCTTATATGTTTAGCTTATAGTCAATGTTTTCTTGTACAGCTGCTTTGTGACAATGGAAATTGTCAAAAGTGCTTTATAGATAAAGCTGACTTGACTTTAAAAATAAGGCACAATGTACTATTTCAACGTGAAGGAGGAACTCCCTGTGTTGACTTAATTCCCATATCTTGATATTTTCAATTTTGCACTACATTGTGTTTTAGGGTTAAAATAAATGTCTGTAAAATGAATAGATGATGTACTGGCATTTATTATTTTTTACAGTTTAGGTTGAAGAAGTCAGCCTGGTTAAGCTATAGACATCAATTTATAGAATTTATTCTTAAAAAGCATATAGAAAACAGCCATAAATTTTCATTTTGAATAGTATTATGCAGACATCTTTGTAAAAATGAGTCTCCTCGGCTGAAAACTGAAAGGATGTAGGTTCTAGGTGTGATCTATACTGTATCACCATTAAGCCCTTGAACAAAACACTTATCATCCGGATACTAAGGGCGGACAGAACTTGGTGTACTGCAAGTTGATATTAATGACAATTGAAGGCAATTCCTCCTGTTTCTGTTTTGGTGGTTTTCGGTCACTGGCCATGAACGTACGGATGTATTTATATCAGTGGAGGGAGCACACCAGGAGGTTACGACCAGTTATTTTCGTCTCTTAGTCTCTTAATCATTCCTGCTAGACATTTTCTCACTGATAGCTGGAGCACTGAGCCTTCCTTGATCTATGATGTTTGCTTTCCGGTCATGTCACTGTCACGATGACTTCAAGAGAGTGCTTTATCAGAAATGTTAAGCAGTTCTGGCACAAATACCATTTACAAAACCAATTTCGATACACATGTACGTTCATGATTTTGGCTGTGTGTTTATGTCATGCATACAAAGCTCTAAACAGTGCATGTTGCATGTCTGTCCTTCTATATTGTCACTGTGTGAGCTACAAGATTCAAACAAGTTCTCGATGAACTCCGGACGACCCTTTAAAAGAGGAAACACTTTGTTTATGGTGATTGTTGTGAGGCTGGAAGAGAAGAAACTGAAGATGCAGCAAGGTTACTTCGAATCTATTTCAGACACACACAAGCTAAGATAGCAAGTTATTAGGGTTGTGTGTTGGATTATACAACAGGCCGTATCACCCACAGGTACCTCAATATCACAGAGACTTCGCTCAGCAGGTAACCAATCCTGTAGCAACCACATCCTAACGTTGTGAAATGTTGCACAAGCAGGATTGTGGGTTCTATTGCTAGTGAACACACTTACGGATAAAATGTATAGCTTCAAGACTTAAGTGTGCTATTAGTATACTTCTTTTAAACTTCAATATACGAAGTATACATTTTTGGGACTCTCAGAAACACACAAGTTAAACAAAATTTAAATTTGCTTAAAAACGTGTTTAAGTTTTTTATGTTGAGCCCCTTCCTTTCGAAGCACTATGGTGGCTGACACAGGACTAAGATGTCATAACGTTTTTGCTTCTTTGTTTTTTTTTGCTCTGTAGGGCAAGTTTGTCCGTTTAGGGCTACTGTAGAAAGAACATGGCAAATTCCAGGCATGGTTATTATATTGCATTTCTTTCAATATATCCCTGTTAATCGTACACCCTGGTCCTTTAAAACTTATAGACGGTTTCAAAGTGACAACATAAACAAGCAAAAGAACCCGCTAAACTTGTCTTTCCAATATGCCGAACCAAGCTCAACAGCTAGATGTCTATGTATGTATGGTTTGTTTAAATGAAGAAAAATAAATCTTGTTTATGCTATTTTATATTAATAAAACTAAATATTAATAATATATTAGTAACAGTTTTTCTAAAAGTTTCTACATTGCTGCTGTTACTCCGTAGAACACATGGTACGGTTTATACCCATACTTGGCTTGTAGTTGTGTTTACTCTTTAGGTTAGGTAGCCTATTCATACTTTTTAACAATTTTATTTTGCATATCTTATGTTTCTGTTTGGTCACTTTTTGAGTGGATTTGCTTCATATGAAATAAAATGTACCTACATAAAACTGAATGAATGGAAAAGGAACTAAACCTCATCGTCTTGGCCATTCACTGCAAGTAATTTACAAATAAATAAAACTAAGGATATATAAATAGTAAACCATACGAAACGCTAAAGTATAATTTTATACACTGAAACTTGAGTTAGTATGGTCACAAATACTATTGAAACAACACACAAGAATACAAGCACAGTGGTTTTTGTATACTTAAAACATTCTTGAACTCAAGTATACTTAAATTATTTCCATATTTCTAAGGGAATTTTCAAATCGGCCAAATGCACACATGTAAATTCTTCACAATATGAAAAACAAGTTTATTCATGTTTATTTTCTCAGGTCAAGTGGAACTTGTGATGTCGACCATTCTTGAGAAGTTCAGATGTCTTACCAGTAGGATCTATGAGCACCACATGTACACTAAATTCTTCTTTTGTGTCCTGTTTCTGAAGCAGAACCTGTCTGTAAACCCGTCTCACCCTCCAACTGTACCTCTCCCATCTCAATGTGGCTTTCAGTCTGCTGGGAGCCAAACTCCCATAATCCCCTGCACACATGCAAGCGTCTTAGCCATTTATACAAAGTGCATCAGATAAATTGTGCCCTTTGTGGATCCGGTGTATGAATTTGTTGGGGTGTGTGCGCTAGCCGTGACCTCCACCCAACTAGTGACTCATGTCCTTTCCATTCTGATGTCTTTCTTCTAATAAGGCAAAAATACAAGCGGTACTCTCTCGTGTCCCTGACCTGTGCTCCATTATCCTGTTTCATCAACAACACCCCTACTCCCCTCCATTTAGCCCTCCCCCCTTCTTTCTTAGAAAGACCTCAATGCTATTTTAGTCACTTATTCATTGCGGCTCTGTATTGAAGAGCATGAGTCATTTTCATATATAATGCAACAATGGAGATTATGCAACAAATGTAAAAGGGACACAACATTTTAGAAAATGCACACAATATTTAAGTGCATTTTATTATAAATAAAAAAGCCACAAAAATCTTTTAGCTGTAACACTTCAGCTTGAGTCCACAGTTCATCAGATAACTGAGCATCTGCTCTGTTAAGTGTAACCGGTGTCAGGATGTTGAGAGACGCATCAGCTCCTCTCTCCATGAGTTGACTCTCGGGTATCTAAAAGTCCTCCTGATTGGTGCGTGTGTCTCTGAGTTCAGTCAGTGACCTCATAACATCCTCCAGTGGTTTCTGTCCGAGCTGTTTTCCTCCCCGCGTCCGCACGCTCACGGTCCCGTTTTCAAGCTCTTTCTCTCCCACCACTGTGCGAAACAAAAAGGGAGTGTTCATTTATCTGACCTTCACTTTACAGGTCATAAAACACTCACATCCTTTAGATGTGCATCATATGGATATGACATGGCAACAATTAAACAATCAAAAACCTTTAAACGTTAAGTGTGGCAGTGTTAAGGGGATAGTTCATAAATGAGTCATGCTCGACACAAAGGGAGATATTTGGAAGAATGTCAGTAACCAAACGCTTTACTTCCATAGTAGATACAATAAATGATGAAAGAATTTCCATTTTTGGGTGAACTGTTCCTTAAAATAATTTGATTATTTTCAAACAGGTTCCTGAACACTTCACCGTTCTTCCATTGGTTGGGCAACCAGATGGCCACGCCCATAACTCACACCATTGGTTGAATGTTTTGGTAGCATCTGGGAGTTAATACTTTTGAATAAAAATGGAACTGTTTTACAAATTGAACAAGTGTGAAAAAGTATACTAACTGACAACAGAAAGTAAAAAAAATGGACCAGATCCTCACCGAATATATAATTGTACTGTGCGAGCTGTGCAGAGCGAATCTTCTTGTTTAAGGTGGCACCACGATCATCATCAATATCAGCCATGAAGCCGGCTTCCCTCAGCCTCTGAACCACCTTAAACCAACAGTACAGTGCATATTATGCTCATAAACTTTCATATAAATCTTTATAAATAAAGCGTGTCCAAACTGTTGGAATTCCTCTGACCTCTTGCCCGTATGTTTCACTGCTGCCCCCTACAGGCAGCACCATCACCTGTGCCGGAGACAACCAGAATGGCCTAAAAAGTCCAAAGAAGAAGATGAGTGCAGCATAATTTACAAAACACTGAATTCATACACAAAAATACACACACACACACACACACCATTTCCCCGCAAAGCTTTCAGCCAGAATGGCGATCATCCTCTCCAGGGACCCCAGCACGGCCCGGTGGATCATGATAGGTCTGTACATCTCTCCATCAGTCCTGAGCGAGACAAATGGGAAAAAAGGGACATTACTGAAACATGTCCCTTGATGAAATACATTTTAAACTAAAAAAATATATCGGCAATAACACAGCGAAGCACATGTTTTGCATTGCGAAATTATTAGCAATGAATTATATTCTCATTTCAAGTACTGTAATGTGAAGAAAGTGCTAATGTACTTTAGTTCTGTTCATTTGGGGGTGAAATACATCCTGGATGTGTTTCCATCATTTTAGAAAACAAGATTCACCTCACCCAACATACTGCAGGTTAAATCTGATGGGCAGCTGGAAGTCCAGCTGGATTGTGGCACACTGGTGCTGGCGGCCAAGAGCGTCACGTATTTGGATGTCGATCTAATCAGAAAAAACGTAATGAAACACCAGTGGCAGTTTATTCTTCAGTAAACATGTTCTGCAAATACACCCACCAAAGGATGAACTACAGAGGACTGCGATTCGCACCCCCTGGACAAACTCAGCAAATAAACATAATCCTGTGAACTTGATCGCGTTAAGAGTCATAATCTGATCCTGTACGCCCCAATCATTTAAAACAAAGTCTCTTTAGAACCGTCAACCCTCAGACTGAGCAGACAGTGATGTTGCTTACTGTCGCCCATTTGAAGAGCAGGGCGATGGCAGAGAGCCACATCAAATCATGTGAAGAGACCTAAACGCCTTTAGAAAACCCTTTACATATCTGTCTTGGTCAAGGAATATTTGTCTGTTTTGGCTCTCTTCTATATAGAGGAAGGAGATTTTTCAGAACAGGGTGGAACGCTGCTCTCTTTCTCACCTTGGGTCCATAAAACGCCCCGTCTCCAGGGTTCATCTCCCAGTGCTCTGCAAACTGTTTCAGGCTGCTCTCCAACTGCTGCTCGGACAGAAACCAAAAGAGATTTACAGGAAAATATGTTAGCTTCACTGTACTCGGTTGGCTCTCGCATTGCTAATAAAACTTTGTGAAACATCGATTTTCGATGATCCCAAAATACTGCGCTGTAAACGGCTTTCATTCATGTGAGGCTGGTGTTTCCCTAGATATAGTCCCTGCAGTTCCTACAATTTTACGTTAATGTGACAAACTTGTATTCATTATTACAAGCTACATTTACAGTAATGGTGAAACGAAATCACTCCTATAATATCGAAACTCTCTAACCCGAGAAAGCACATCTGTGAGAGTTTACAAACGGTGTTCCACTTTTCAGCTTATGGTCAGTTTCTGAAATTGTGTTCAGTCAAATCAAAGTGAGTGTTTTTAAGAAAACATGTTTGTCCTCTTGAAACCAAGATTTCGTGAGAATCAACCAACAAGAACATCATACAAAACATTTTCATACAAAAACTGATGATCAAGCTATCATTACTTTAAGCGCATATTCATATGAGATTTATATCATCTCATATAACGATTATGTAAGATTGTTTGGTAACGCTGAAACATACATGTAAAAACAACATGTTAGATGCTCCCTTACTAGTAAAAACAACATGTTAGATGCTCCCTTACTAGTAAAAACAACATGTTAGATGCTCCCTTACTAGTAAAGACAACATGTTAGATGCTCCCTTACTAGTAAAGACGACATGTTAGATGCTCCCTTACTAGTAAAAACGACATGTTAGATGCTCCCTTACTAGTAAAAACGACATGTTAGATGCTCCCTTACTAGTAAAGACGACATGTTAGATGCTCCCTTACTAGTAAAAACGACATGTTAGATGCTCCCTTACTAGTAAAAACGACATGTTAGATGCTCCCTTACTAGTAAAAACGACATGTTAAATGCTCCCTTACTAGTAAAAACGACATGTTAGATGCTCCCTTACTAGTAAAAACAACATGTTAGATGCTCCCTTACTAGTAAAGACAACATGTTAGATGCTCCCTTACTAGTAAAGACGACATGTTAGATGCTCCCTTTGTTTAATGTTTAATGATGAGCCCAACACGAGCGTGCGTTTCAGTAGCTGTTTTTAATGGCGAACCCCGTAGCCCGGGACTGGCAGACAGGAACAATCAACTGTCGATCACAGCCCGTAACATCCCCTTTTACAACAAGAATCAGTGAATCCCCTTTAAAGAACCAAATATGACAATATATGCATATATAGATAAACTTAAGTCACATAACCACTAACACAACTGCAATAAACTGGAACTGTGACTGAGTGTTAAGTCCTTGTGAGATTACAGCTCTTTCCACAAAACTATCAACTCATTTCTACAAATTAAGTCTCTTAGGTGGCCTGGACAATCTGCCAGCCCTGGTGTATGCATGGCATTCTGAGATTTTGACAGTGCCAGGTGTAGCTTGTGGCATGGGCTTAATAAGAGTTTCATCAGCTGCCAAGGGGGCCTCTGCAACACTCCCTTCTAGTGTATGTGGCAACTCTGGTTCCGTACTGTCCACTGCCTGTGTGGATGTCGACTCTGCCACTCTTAGGTGTACTCTGTTGCGTCTATATATTGATCCACCCACGTTTACAAGATAAGATCGTGGTGCCACTTTTTGAAGGCAGGTGCCAACCCTCCAGCAAGCTGGGTTTTCCCCTGGAAGTGTCTTCATACGAATGCTTTCTCCTATGTCCAGCTCCGGCAAATCACGAGCTGACTTGTCATAACAGGATTTTGCCAACTGCTTCCGGTGGTGAAGACACTCCACAACCCCGGTCACAACACTTGGCTCCAAAAGCTTGTTTGTCACTGGGAGAGACGTTTTCAGTCGTCTTGACATTAACCTTTGGGCAGGGCTGCTGTCCATGTATTCCGTTGGGGTGTTTCTCCAATGAAGGATTGCTTTCCAAGGGTCTGTTCTGTCATGCATGGCTTTGCGCAGTAGGTTTTTTGCAATTTTTACAGCTGACTCTGCCTTCCCATTCGATTTGGGATATCGTGGTGAAGAAGTGACATGCTCAAATTCCCAGCTGGAGGCAAAGCGCCTAAACAGAGCACCAAACTGAGGGCCATTATCCGTGATTACTCTGTCCGGCTGACCATGTCGAGCAAACTGAGCCTTGCAGCGCTTGATAACTGTCTCTGCCGATAGATCAGATAGCAGTTCAATCTCCCAAAAATCTGAGAAGTGGTCCACAAGTAGAAGATAATCTTTTTGCCGGTGACTGAACAAGTCCATGCTGACAATTTGCCATGGCCTAATGGGAATGTCATAAGATAACATTGTTTCCTTCTGCTGGTTGTGTGCAAATTCATTGCAAGTAGAGCAGTTGCTAACAAAGTCCTTGATTTCTGCTTGCATGCATGGCCAGTACAATGTCTCACGGGCTTGACGATAGCATGCATCACCACCAATGTGGCTTGAATGAATCCGCTTGAGCATCTCTTGACGCAATGACTTGGGGATCATGACTGTCTGTCCTCTGTATAAGATACCATCTTGGGCACTAATTTCATCTCGATAAGGCCAGAATTCTCGGATGATGAGCGGTGTGTTTTCTTTCGCCTCAGGCCAGCCAGCAAAAACAGTGGTTTTAAGCGCCTGTAGTGCATCATCCTTTTCAGTGTGTTCTCTGATTCTCTTTAGCCGCTGGTCTGTCACGTTGAGATACTCTGCTTGGTTAATGTGTTGTACATCGTTCAACTCTTTCTGGAGATGACATATGGCATGTCGTTGGTAGACTGCTTCCTTTCCTGTGCCATCAACAGCTGCTCTGCTTAGCATGTCACTGATATACATTTTAGCCCCTGGCTTGTAGACAACATTGAGACTGTAGTTTTGAAGTGTCATGAGCATGCTTTGAAGCCGCTTTGGTGCAACGAGAAGTGGTTTGCTGAATATAGAGATCAGGGGTTTGTGGTCAGTCTCGGCGGTTACCAACTCTCGTCCGTACAAGTACTGGTGAAATCTTTGACAAGCGAAAACAATGCTGAGACACTCTTTCTCGATTTGAGCATAATTTTGTTCAGTAGGAGTCAGGGCTCTTGAAGCAAAGGCGACAGGCTGTCCTTCTTGCATTAGACAGCACCCGAGACCACTTTGGCTAGAGTCGCTTTGTATTGTTATGGGCTTAGTGACATCATAGTAGCGCAGCACAGGCATTGATGTGGCCAAGGATTTAAGCTCACGCACTGCCGCATCATGTTTGGGTAGCCAGTGCCAAAGAGTGTCTTTGTCAAGCAAGCGTCGCAGTGGCTCACAAACAGAAGACAGATGGGGCATGAATTTTGCTAGGTAGTTGGCAAAGCCGATGAGGCGCTGTACACCTTTCGCATCGATAGGGTTGGGCATGTCCATGATAGCCCTCACTTTCTCTGGGTCGGGCTTTAAGCCGGTGGATGAAAGAATATGACCATGGAACTTCACTTCGCTGACCCTAAATTGCAATTTCTTTAGGCTAAGGCGCAGCTTGACTTCTCTACAACGCTCCATCAGAGCCAGAAGTTTGCGATCATGATCATTTTCTGCTTGCTGGTCTGTGTCACCACAGCCAACGACAAGAATGTCGTCAGCGATGGGCTCAATCCCGGTCAGGCCCGCTAACAGTTCATGCTGTTTCCGTTGATACACCTCAGGTGCCACAGAGACACCAAATGGGAGCTTAAGCCATCGTTTTCTGCCCCATGGGGTCCAGAATGTGGTCATGAAGCTACTCTCTTCATCCAGCTTGCACTGCAGAAATGCATGTTTGGCATCAACCAATGTGAACATTCTTGCTTTAGGCAGTTTGTACAACACATCCTCTAGAGTTGGCATTATATAATGAGAGCGTTTCAGAGCTTTGTTGAGGAACTTTGGGTCCAAACAGATCCTCAGCTTGTCCGGCTTTTTCACTACTACCATGTTGCTGATCCAGACAGTTGGCTCTGTAACATCTGTAATATGACCTTCTGCCTGATACACATCCAGTTGGGCTTTGACATCTGCTTTCATAGCGATTGGAACATTCCGGGGGGCACACTGTACTGGTGCAACGCTGGGATCCAGTTCAAAATGAACCTCGCCAGGCAAAGACTCCACAGGCAGGTTGAACACATCACTGTACTTCTCGATTAGCTGTTCCTTAGTTAGAGGCTCAGACCTGACTTGTTCCATTTTGAGCACATCATCTGGGATTGTAAACTGCATCAGGTTTAGCTGTTCACAAGTTGACCCTGAGAGGAGTGGACTCTGACTTGTCTCTACTATCTCAAATGACAGTTGGTATCTTACTCCATTGATGACACATTCAGTATCGAAAACACCCATAGAGTCCAGCGACTCGCCTGAATAAAGACGTAATTTTATGTTACTGGGGCGAAGAAGTGCATTTGGTGCCACCTTAACTTTGTCCTTGTAGCTCATCACATTGCATGTTGCCCCTGAATCCAACTGACAACGAAGTGGCTTGCCATGTAGCCGCAGAGTAACAAACCATTTCTTTCCTTTTGTGTTCACTGTGCTAACAGACTCGACGGTGTAAATGTCATCATCACTGTAACCAGACAGCTGCTCTTTGGAATCTTCAACGCAGTGCAGTTTCCCCTCTGTAGCTCTGTTGTTGCTTTTAAGGCACACTTTAGCAAAGTGATTATCCGTTCCACAGAGTCTGCATGTTTTTCCATATGCTGGACAGTGCTCCCTGCCTCTTGAGTGCACATTACCGCAGTATTTACATGTGTGACTGGTGTCTGAAATTCGTGGTGAATTACTCTGCTTCCGCTGATTATGTCTGAACGGTTTCCTAGCAACAGCGTGGACCGTTTCGGCTGGAGACATGTGCGCTGCATCCATTGCTCTCATGTGCAAGGCAGTCTGTTCAGCTGTGCGACACATCTCAATGGCTGTGAGCAGCGTTAGATTTTTTTCACTTAACAGTCTGCGTCTGGTGCCCTCATTTGTGATACCCAGAACAATTTTGTCACGAAGCATTTCATCTTTCAACCCCCCATAGTCACAAGTTGCCGCTTTTTCTCTCAATCTAGTCACAAAGTTGTCTATGGATTCCCCTTCTTCCTGCTTACAGCAGCCAAACACATACCTCTCGTAAATGACGTTGCTGGCGGGCTTGAAGTATGCTCCCAATGCGTCCAGAATTGCTTTAACGTCAACTTGTTGCATCGCTGTGAGATTCAAATTGTGGCGATAAACATGTCTGCATTCCGACCCCATTACACTTCTCAACGTGGCAGCCTGAACCTCTGCCGTTTTATCAGCCAGGCCTGTGATGAGCGCATAATCCTCAAATTCTGCTCTGAACAAGTCCCAGTTAGCACTCCAGGCTCCGTTCATGTTCATGGGTGACGGCGGAGGTATGTGAGCAGCAACGGCGCTAGACCGGCGAGACGTGGCCGCAGCATTATCGGCGTCCATAGTCGAGTGAATAGTCCAAATCGGCTGCTACAGTGTAAACTTTAAGGCGAACAAGCTAGGCATCTTCTGACACCATGTTTAATGTTTAATGATGAGCCCAACACGAGCGTGCGTTTCAGTAGCTGTTTTTAATGGCGAACCCCGTAGCCCGGGACTGGCAGACAGGAACAATCAACTGTCGATCACAGCCCGTAACACCCTTACTAGTAAAAACGACATGTTAGATGCTCCCTTACTAGTAAAAACGACATGTTAGATGCTCCCTTACTAGTAAAAACGACATGTTAGATGCTCCCTTACTAGTAAAAACGACATGTTAGATGCTCCCTTACTAGTAAAAACGACATGTTAGATGCTCCCTTACTAGTAAAAACGACATGTTAGATGCTCCCTTACTAGTAAAAACGACATGTTAGATGCTCCCTTACTAGTAAAGACGACATGTTAGATGCTCCCTTACTAGTAAAAACGACATGTTAGATGCTCCCTTACAAGTAAAAACAACATGTTAGATGCTCCCTTAATAGTAAAAACAACATGTTAGATGCTCCCTTACTAGTAAAAACAACATGTTAGATGCTCCCTTACTAGTAAAAACAACATGTTAGATGCTCCCTTACTAGTAAAAACGACATGTTAGATGCTCCCTTACTAGTAAAGACAACATGTTAGATGCTCCCTTACTAGTAAAGACGACATGTTAGATGCTCCCTTACTAGTAAAAACGACATGTTAGATGCTCCCTTACTAGTAAAAACGACATGTTAGATGCTCCCTTACTAGTAAAAACGACATGTTAGATGCTCCCTTACTAGTAAAGACGACATGTTAGATGCTCCCTTACTAGTAAAGACGACATGTTAGATGCTCCCTTACTAGTAAAGACGACATGTTAGATGCTCCCTTACTAGTAAAAACGACATGTTAGATGCTCCCTTACTAGTAAAAACGACATGTTAGATGCTCCCTTACTAGTAAAAACGACATGTTAGATGCTCCCTTACTAGTAAAGACAACATGTTAGATGCTCCCTTACTAGTAAAAACAACATGTTAGATGCTCCCTTACTAGTAAAAACAACATGTTAGATGCTCCCTTACTAGTAAAAACAACATGTTAGATGCTCCCTTACTAGTAAAAACAACATGTTAGATGCTCCCTTAATAGTAAAAACAACATGTTAGATGCTCCCTTACTAGTAAAGACAACATCCCTCACTAGTAAAAACAACATGTTAGATGCTCCCTTACAAGTAAAGACAACATGTTAGATGCTCCCTTACAAGTAAAAACAACATGTTAGATGCTCCCTTAATAGTAAAAACAACATGTTAGACGCTCCCTTACTAGTAAAAACAACATGTTAGATGCTCCCTTACTAGTAAAGACAACATGTTAGATGCTCCCTTACTAGTAAAGACAACATCCCTCACTAGTAAAAACAACATGTTAGATGCTCCCTTACAAGTAAAGACAACATGTTAGATGCTCCCTTACAAGTAAAAACAACATGTTAGATGCTCCCTTAATAGTAAAAACAACATGTTAGACGCTCCCTTACTAGTAAAAACAACATGTTAGATGCTCCCTTACTAGTAAAAACAACATGTTAGATGCTCCCTTACTAGTAAAGACAACATCCCTCACTAGTAAAAACAACATGTTAGATGCTCCCTTACAAGTAAAGACAACATGTTAGATGCTCCCTTACAAGTAAAAACAACATGTTAGATGCTCCCTTAATAGTAAAAACAACATGTTAGATGCTCCCTTACTAGTAAAAACAACATGTTAGATGCTCCCTTACTAGTAAAGACAACATGTTAGATGCTCCCTTACTAGTAAAGACAACATCCCTCACTAGTAAAGACAACATGTTAGATGCTCCCTTACAAGTAAAGACAACATGTTAGATGCTCCCTTACAAGTAAAAACAACATGTTAGATCAGGGGTGTCAAACATACGGCCCGCGGGCCGTATCCGGCCCGATAAGGCGTCCAATACGGCCCGAGGGAAGATTTGAAAAATAATACAAATATGAAATAAAAGTTTATTATTATTTTAACTTTTTATTAAATAAAGTTTATTAATACAATCAGGTTTTCGCTTCCATATTATGTTTTGTTTTATTACATTTTTTATTTTATCATTGATCATTTAATTGGGCACTCGGAACCCCTAACAAGCATGCGCATTCTAAAGCGCAGCCTAATTTCGAAAACAAAGTCGGCTAAGTTGTGCGGCAAGGACTAGTGATTTTAAAATTTCCAAATAAAGAAAACTGACGGAAGGAGACGTATTTCTTCTGTGAGTTCAACGGTAGGCCGGTATGTTTAATCTGCACAAGCCGTGGCTGTGCAAAACGAGTACAATATTAAACGGCACTATGAGATACACGCAGAGAAATATGATAAATACACTGGACAGCTTCGAAAAGTCAATAATTTAACTTTAGCCTCGGAAAAAAGCAGTCAATGTTCACAAAAACAACAGGGACTGATGAAGCTGTAAAGCTATTTGATTGCCAACGAAATCGCAGCGGGATCAAAGCCGTTTTCAGAGGAAGAATTCGTCAAGAATCGGTAATGAACATTAACAAGTCCAACCTGCGCTCTCGACTCACAAACAGACAGCTAAATGACATTATGAGATTGATGTGGTTGAAGAAAAGAGATGTCAGGAATTAAAATCATAATGCAGATGCGATCTAGATCTTTTGTTGTTAAAGGAAATTTCTAGTATATATTTAATGTTCATATCCAAAGTAAAGTTGTACTACTGTACTAGTTGTTAAATACGTTAAGGCAGTTTTTCCTATTAGTGAATTATATTGTATAGCTTGTATGGTTCATTTTTAATGTGACCGTCTGTACACAAAAAGAGTCTGTTGCATTTTTGTCATCACTAGTTTAAAAAGTATCTGACAAAAAATATTCATATTCAAAGGAAAGGGTTTTGATTGCCTTTACCTAAACAAAAGAGTTTTTTCAAAGAGGAATAAGAGTGTTATTGAACCGTTCTGAGGATTTATTAAATGCACCTTTTACAGAACAGTATGTCTTTCTAGTTTTTTTGCTAATTCATTTGTAATTTGGTGCAATATGGTTTTTAAAAAGGTGATTCGGCTCGCACATTGTCACTTTTCTTTCCATCCGGCCCTTACCCTAAAATGAGTTTGACACCCCTGTGTTAGATGCTCCCTTAATAGTAAAAACAACATGTTAGATGCTCCCTTACTAGTAAAGACAACATGTTAGATGCTCCCTTACTAGTAAAGACAACATCCCTCACTAGTAAAGACAACATGTTAGATGCTCCCTTACAAGTAAAGACAACATGTTAGATGCTCCCTTACAAGTAAAAACAACATGTTAGATGCTCCCTTAATAGTAAAAACAACATGTTAGACGCTCCCTTACTAGTAAAAACAACATGTTAGATGCTCCCTTACTAGTAAAAACAACATGTTAGATGCTCCCTTACTAGTAAAGACAACATCCCTCACTAGTAAAAACAACATGTTAGATGCTCCCTTACAAGTAAAGACAACATGTTAGATGCTCCCTTAATAGTAAAAACAACATGTTAGACGCTCCCTTACTAGTAAAAACAACATGTTAGATGCTCCCTTACTAGTAAAGACAACATGTTAGATGCTCCCTTACTAGTAAGTTGCTTTGGACAACATGTAAACTATTTATTTCCATGTCCAATGTACAGTACTCAAAATCCTATTTTCACACAAGCTAATATAGTACATACTTTTGCAATTCAGAAGCCAAGTCATGTGGAAGACCTTGTACGAAGAGCACAAAAAAAACAAATTCCTGTAACACTAGACAGCGTCTGACTCACACCCGTTCACATTTCAAACTAAGCAGCTGATTGGATAATTGATTCCCTTCACACTATTGCCTGCATGTCCTCTGTAACTCAATCTCCTCACCACATTCCTCGCTCTGACCCAGAGCCACACACTAATTAAACCTTGACACGAAATCTTGTCTGTTTAGACATGCCCTACGTTCACATTACACGTCTCCAATATTGTCTCGCCTCATACGTTCATACTTGTGCAGACAGGATTTTATAATCCCGACATCAAGCTCAGGAAATGCCATCAGGCCCACACAAACGTCGCAGTGGGTGTGACCGGCAGTTGCGAGACCCATTTACCTGTTCGGCACTGTCCCAGAGGGCGGGCTCTCCCAGACAGGGCGTCGGTCGGGTGGAGAGCAGGCAGTGAAAGGAAAAACCAAAGACGCGATACACGCTCCTCACGAAGTCCAAACATGCCGTGATTTCTCCTTCCAACTGAAGTGGAGAAAAGACGAGAGAGGAGAAACTAAGTAAACATGGGGAGGGTGTGTATGAGACCGAATAAACACTGAAGTTATGGAGCTGAATCAGGCATGAGGCCAATCCGAAAAACCCACACGGAGAATTGTTTTATAAAATAACTGTCATTGGGCATCTGAATAAAAAAAAATTATGCTTTACAATTATTTGCCCTTCAGGTAAAACAGTAAATCCACGGATAACAACAATTGTTGAAGCTAGTAACTTTGTATTAGCACCTATTGTACTATTGCTCTTTTATGACATATCGCTTATTGCTCCCTGAACTCTTTGTAAGTCGTTTTGGATAAAAGCCTAAATGACTAAATAGCACCAATCAGGTCACTGTCACTAATAAAATCATATATAACCAAGTAGAAAAAGGTAAATGTTGTTAGAGGATACACAAAAGCCCCTTTAAGCATCAATTTAGTGGACCACTTAAGTCTCTAATTTGATCAAATGACATAAACAAGAGTCACAAGTTGTCTTGAAGGTTGCTTAATACTGAAAATTATTTCAACCTTTTCATTTTCTGCTGTTTAAAGGGGCGATTCAAATATGGCACGCGCAAATCCGTTATTTTAAATGTACACACGCGCAAATAGGGAGCGGTGTGGTCGGTCACATTTTTCTACACGCATGGGCGCCGCATCGAGATGGAAATAGTTAAACTTCTCTGACTGCCGCGCACACTGCAGGTCATTTAACTAGAGAAAGCGCAGCTGCGGTTTTAGATGTGAAATGTGAATCGCTCCTAACAAGTGTTAATTGTAGAATTTGTTTAGGAGCGAGCAGAAAAAAGCTGTGATATGTGCTTTTCATACAGCACCTGAAGTTATAAAGTTGAGTCTAACTAATCTAACTGGGTTAACATCAACTGTGACGACAGAAACTGTTTTAACATCCACAGTGTGCTCATATCTGAAGACAACGGGACAGATGTATCAAGCTGTTCACCCAACATTCTGTGCAATGTTTTTATTAACTTTTTAGCTTTCATTTGTTTTGTTAATATGAAGCGAAGTTGTGTTCTGGATTTCAGGCTTAACAGAGACTTGTTACTCTTGATACCTTCTTTAACAGCTACAGACTTCTTTTCACTCCCAAATGTTTTCTGTCCTTTCTTTTATTATTTGTTATTATTATTAAGTTGGCAAACCACTTAATGAGTCACTCTGAAACGAGAGAGAGCAAAAAAGTCCCAAAACCAATAAACACCTGGTACCTGTTCAGGTGTGCAGAAGATGTGTGCATCATCCTGACAGAAGCGCCGAACTCTGGTTAAACCCCCCAGTGCACCCGAGTGCTCATTACGGTGCAACGCTCCAAAATCTGCCCAGCGAATGGGCAGCTCTCGCCAGGAGCGCACTCTCTGCTCGTACATCACACTACATCACAACAGACAGACGTCGTTTATATGAATGATGAAATGAAACAGTAGTAGCGGTATTCAAAATGGACTTCCTTCTGATCCTCATGGACGGATGACTCACCAGTGGGCGGGACAGTTCATAGGTTTCAGAGCGAAAGTATGCGGCTCACAGGTCACTGTGAACATATTCTCGCTGTAATGTTCCCAGTGTCCTGACCTCTCCCATAGAGATGTGCTGTATAGAGTTGGGGTCACCACCTCGCTGAAGCCACGCCTCCTGTACTCACTCTGAAAGAATAAGAAAGCTGTTCATATTTCTATTAACAATACAGTAATATGGGCAAACTCCAAATTTGGCATGAAAGACACCGCTACTCGTATTTAGGGTCATCTTAAACATCTTCATTCCAAAAGGGGAAATAGATATGATAGCTTGATGCCGATATGAAGCAGTGTGGAATTATGGGATACATAGAGATCAAATTGATGGGACTCACAAATCATGTTCATGGACAGCAAAGTTTCACATTACATTATAACGCAAGCCCACAGAGTGGCTTGAAAGAAAAAAAAAGAGTGGTGTGCTAGACGTTACCACTATAATCACAATTTACATTTACATTTATTCATTTGGCAAACGCTTTTATCCAAAGCGACTTACAAGTAGTTTTATACAGTGGCACATTACTGCAGAGCAATCAGGGGTAAGGTGCCTTGCTCAAGGGCCCTTCAGTCATGACCTGCTGGCACTGAGATTAGAACCAGCAACCTTCTGAGCACAAGCCCAACGCTCTAACCATTAGGCCTAACCATTAGTAAAAGTAAAAACCGAGGAAAACACAGACATGACACAACTGACGGGCTGTGATGCAATGAGAAGGGATGCTATCTTGTACAATTGCAGATTTCTCTGGTTCAATGCAAATTTGTACATATTATGCCTTTGGGACTACGCCCTACAAATGGATTTGAGATTATAAACCGTTTATTTTCATGTATGTTACAAGCATGTGTACGGTATGTTGATCTGAAGGGCGAACCGTGCTGACGTGGCGTGAGGTTTGTACCTTGATAAAGTCAGTGAGCGTGTTGTATATATGAGCTCCTTTAGGCATGAAGAAACAGCTGCCAGGACTGACATCATGAAAGAAGAACAACTCCTGCATCTGTGATATATAAAACACAGTAAAAAACATCAATAAACCAACAGCTCCATTCTAAAGCCACAAAAAAACTGTATTAGGATACATACAATACAGAATGAAATAGGATTATTACTTCATCACATGACAATAATTTTGATATCAATAACTATGATTTATTTTTGTTACTTTTGTTAATACTACTCATAATATATCAGAAATGGCAATATCTGATTGTTCAAATGACCTGGCGTGTCGTCACTAAGCAACCATGGGACACGCTAGCCGTTGAGACGAGAAGGTATAAACAAAGGATATATGGATTATATGCACTGAAAATACCATGCAAAAAATTTATTTATGCAGTGATCATCCGAGTCTCCACTGAGCTTGTCTATATCGGTTGGTTGGCTCTGGTCACATGATCTCTGGTGCACTTGCGGCATTCTGAAAAGTTGAAATATTTTCATCTCGATGTGACGCGTCACTCCCTATTAGAGTGCGGTTGCTGCGCGTCTACTATTAAAATAACGAATTTGCACGTGTACATGACACGAAATGCGAACGGCTCCAGAGGTGACTGAATATCAGTTGTCTCATGACTCATAAGGACTTCCTCTACCCTAAACCTGACCTTGCCGATTCGCCTGTGATCCCTCTTCCTGGCCTCCTCCTGTTCTCCTTCCCAAACCTCTTGCTCTCTCTCTCCTGGAAAAGCCACACCGATCATCCTCATGATGCCCGATGCCTCTGTTGAACCCGAAAGTGTTACAGGAGATACCTGCGAGAGAGCAGAAATAACGGTTTCAGGAAAAGCTCATATTTGTACATTTTAATCATTGAATGTGACAAGAGAGCGTGAGACTCAAGTGCAACAAGTAACATGTCGCCATCCAACATCCAAACAGGCCTGAACACACACGACCAGACAAAACCGAGTTATAAATAAACCTCGTATCATTGTGTCATAATCATAAAAAATATGATGGGTTGTGAAAAGGGAACAGAGAGTGTTAAAGGAGAAGAGAAAAATGTAACACTGCGTGTGGGAAACAGTGGAAAAATGCAGAGGAAATCGTGCGACAGGAATATAAACACTGTTACACCGTTTCCATGAAGACATAGTGAATGAGGATGTGACCATACTCTGTCACGCTATACAAACCACATCAACACAACAAACACATTCAGCTAAACCAAACAGGATGACCAACACAAGAATGGCATTAGGACCCAGCAAACACAGAGTGTTACCTGCAGCATCTTAAAGGCCTTCAGGAAACCTGTGTGTGGAAGGAGGACACCTGAACACAGACCAATAATGTCCCCACACCTGAGAGAGAGAGATAGCAAGAAAGAGAGCGAGAGAAAGAGAGAGCGAGCGAGCGAGAGAAAGAGAGAGCGAGCGAGAGCGAGACTCATTAGATTTCCCTCATTAAATGCAAACATATAAAACTAAGCAAAGAATCTTTCATAGAAAGATATACAATATATAAATATTTTATAGAAAAGTCTTACGGGTTTGAAAGAAAAGTGGTAAGTAAAAATAATGGTAAGTAAAAAGTATGACATCACCACCATTTAACTATTTAAAGGGACAGTTCACACAAATATACAAATTCTGTCATCATGTACTCACCATCGAGCTGTTGCAAATCTGTATTTATTTATTTGTTCCAATGTACAAAGAGAAAGATATTTGGAAGAATGCTTGTAACCATACAGTTCTTGGCCACCATTGACTACCATAGTAGAAAATAATACAATGGTGGTCAAAAGTGCCCTAAAACGGTTTGCTTTCTTACATTCTTGAAAATATCTTCTTTCTGTGTCCAACAGCACAAAGACATTTATAAAGCAAATTTACCTTCTATGGTAGTCAATGGTGGCCAAACATTTTTTTCAAGAAATTTTTGTCGATTTGGAACAACTCGAGGGCGAGTAAATGATGACAGAATATTCATTCTTGGGTGAACTGTTCCTTAGGGATTGCAGGATAGTTTTAAATGGGCGGAGCTTGCAAGTGCGTTGTCGTGAATAAAATCCAGACAGTACGATTAGACATGTACACTCCATTTTGCAGATATCTTTATCCAAAAAAAATATCAAACCCATGACCTTGGTGATGTCACTAACACATATAAACAAAAAGACCTGTAGAGAGTGACTGTGTTTCCCGTCATCTGTTCTTCAGCCAGCTGGAGTCTGACGGCGCTGCCCTTAAACCACACAAAACACACTTTTTTGAAATCACTTACCTTATTAATCTATAATCTGTATTAATAAATCTAAGAACAAACCCAACACAGAAAAAGTACAAAATCAAACAAGAAAAATGTTCACATCTTATAAGACAAGCCATTGGTTGGTTGGCAGGCAGGCTGACCTGGAAAATCTCCCTCAGCTCCTGTACAGTGACCTCAAGCTTTGTGATGGGCATCTTCACAGCTGCCATCTCTTTACACCTCTGTTCCACCTCCATCAGAGACAGATCACTAGCAGAGAAACGACTATCAATTTAGCAGGTGCTTTTATGCGACTTACAAAGAAGGGAGCATTTAAAAATTTGCCCATTTAAACAGACCAAGAATAAACAACATTACAGACTCTTGAGTCACACGTCAATGGTTGGAGAGGGTGTTTACTTCTTCTGGAGCAGATAATCACAGTAGAGTCCAGTGTCTGATGTTCCCTCACGACACACTTCAGCATTCAAGTGATTCTCCATCACGCTGGCTAAAACACACGCTCCTGTCTGCCACACCACCTACAGCAGAGCACATAAACACTTACAGACGCTCTCAGGGAATCAGGTTTAGTTCATAAATACCAGTACGTTTCATAGTACAAACTCTGTGAAAAGATCACGGCTTGACAACAAAATCGAACAATGTCGTACCTGTCTCCCTTCTATTGAGTCAAAGCCCAGCAATTGCAGTTCACAGTCCGCCACAAGAGGGCGACCAAGCTCCCACAACTCCCCATTCACTCTGCCCACAACTGCACCTTTAATTCTGTAAAAAGAAACAGATTGTTTCATAACAAACAGTCTAAAGCACTTCATCATACAGATGAGTTTGAGCTCATGTCCTTACCGTTGATTCCGGGCAATCTGTAATGGTGTTGTCATCCCCGCTGACCCTTTCACGTTTTTTCCATCAGCCAATCGGATAATCACATCTTGGCCAGGTGCTTTGGAATCTCTGGAAGCAGCTTCAGTTATCGCCACATGTCGCTCACATAAAGACTTGAAAAGCCGTAACCGTTCTGCGATGCAGGCAGATGGCTGCAGCTGGAATACACAGAAGATAAGTGTGAGACTGCAAACTAGAGATTAATCACTGTGCAAATGAAAACACATTGGCCCGGTTTCACAGACACGGCTTAGTTTACTCCAGGACTATGCCTTAGTTGAGTTAAGATTTGACTCTGTTATAAAAATGCCTTTGAAGAATGCACTACTAGTGTGCAACTTGAGACAGAACAATGACACTGATATATTTTTAAGATTTTCTAGGCAAGTTATATTGAGTTATGACAGGTCACACATTCATTTTAGTCTGGGACTAGCCTCAAACCTTGTCTGTGAAACCGGGCCGTGGGCTCAGTTTCACAGAGTGTAGCTTAAGCCAGGACTATGTCTTTGTTCAATAAGAATATTTAATTAGCTTCTATAAAATTCCTTAGTAAACGTCACTAGTGTGGATCTTCACACAAAACCATAACATATTTTAAGATTCAGTTAAGACAGCTCAGACTTGCATTTAAGTCTAGGACTAGGCTCAAGCTTTGTGTGTGAAACCGGGCAATGAAGCTGATACATAAATTGTGTAAACCGTTGGAGTATCAACCCTGTTATGCCTACCAAATTTAAAAGATAAATGTGCGGAAAATTTTAAATATAACTCAGAAACCGTATTAAATTTGCCAGTCTCAAAACCACAGGAGAATTAAAATGCTAATTTATTTGCAAAAACAACCGTAACTCCTTTACTGGCAATTGTTTTAATGTTATAATGTTTTTATTGTTAGTAAGATGTATTTTTTGGGAGTCGTTATTACTTAAAAAAACCTAACCGGTTTGATTTATATCACTTGCAATATACCACAAAAAAATATGATTTTTGAAAGTTTTTATAAATCGAGTTATCCGTTTTTACAATTGAACTCTTCATATACCGCTTAGATTTTTGTAAATGTTTTTGTTAAAAAAATTCATTACTTTGTATTTGTGAAGTTCCTGAATAGAATACAAATATTTACCACTACTAGTTATATTACAGTAAACTCATAGAGAAATGAATAGAGCATTTTGTCTATTCACTTCCAGTCAAAAGTCTAGACACCCACTTATTGCTTTTTATTACTATTATTCTCAACTGTATAAAATAGTAAAGTCATTCATTCATGATTAAATAAAAGATGGACGTGTGGGAATTATGTGCATTATTTTTAATAGTGTTTAAACTCTCCGTGTAAATATTGTTGACTGCTAAATATTAAGAAATATATGGATATTATATAAAATATAACAACTACTATAACAATTACAGGTATACATAATTTATATTGGTGAACAAAAATATATTTCTAGAACTTTAGCATTAGACAAGTCACAAGTTCAAACGCGACAGTAAGTGTTAGTAGTCAAATAAACACAAGAGTGAAACTACACACACACGATTGCTAGAAAAAATGTAACTCTGTAAGACAGTTGCAGTATCCAGGACTTCATGACAATTTGTATACATGACATATACGCCATTACTCTTATATCATGTGTGATACAAAACACTCAATGTCGATCACATAAGAAATGTTTCCGCATAGCGCCGACACTCCAGACTGTGCGGTCAGTGTCACAGCATCACATTACGGCTGCCGCATGTTACAGCATCTGACATTCACACACATAAAAGCTCATGTTAAGTACAGAATCCGCGCAGACCTCGCTGCTGTACCGTCTGCTGCTCCGAACCGCTTCCCTCACTGCCGCCTGACACAATGGCCATCTCAACAACAAAGCTAACACCATTTTACACTCAAAGACGGTCCATCATTTCTCCTCAAAACATTAAATGTTATCCACGCTCAGAGCGCCGCCATTTTACCGGAACTAGTACATCACGACGGAGCAGGATTCGCGGAGAATCATGTGACGAGTCGGAACCAACCAATGACATAGGACGCCAATAGAACGTCACGCGCAACTCCCTTAAACCATCCACTGACACCTAAACGCGCTGGATGTCCCCTACACAATCCATATTAACCACAACACGTTTACCCTTAAAACGGTGGCTGTTTATCAACGATTGAGTGAATGTAGGCGGAGTAACACGTCCATTTATAATGTTGTTCTTTACACACATCTGACTGGAAGAGACTGTTCTGCGGTTGAGCTGGAAACGGTACTACACGAACACACAAAATGCACACAATTCGAGCATATACACAACACACACGTCTGTGTAACGTTAACATAACGCGCTTCATCGGACTTCAAATACTACAAGTTAAGTGTCTGCAAGGAAACGTCATTTCCACATTTAGATGATTAGTAAAATGTTTGTGAATGACAAAATATGTCAGTCGAACAGGTAAAACTCAGCATGTATACAATAAAGGGTCATCTTGATTTGGGGCTGAGGAGAATATAATCAGTCTCTATTTGAAGATCTAGAGGTTGACAACATGTTCACACATGTGCAACTCTTATATCAGTGCAAGTCAGATACTGTATACAATACAGCATCTAGTTCTATATAACAATTGTTAGGTTATATTCAGGGTTGACACAGAAAGTGAGAGACACATTTGTGATCTGATGTAGATATGCAGGCATTGGGACGTTTAGATTGACACATCCAACAATTTAAAATAAGAGGCCAATATAAGAACTGTAAACGTAATTCACATCATGGAGGTTAGTGTTGTACATAGTATTTCTTCAATATAGAGGAATAGCAAAAATAAAAAAGTAGCACTTGCAGTTGTTAAAGATGTGATTGTTTAGTATCATTATTACACAGCTTACCATCAACCCCATACACCAAACCAAAGTCTACCAAAGTGTGTATTTCCTAAGAAGAGGTTCAAATCATTTTAACGTTGAGGTTAACGTTCTCTTTACTTTTTACCAGCCATTATGGCGTTGTAAAAATCGGTTGTATGTGAAACATTGCATTGTTGCAGAACCAAGAATAGTGGCTTCTTATTAAGGTTTGGTATTCTTTTCCAGTCTTATTTTCATTAAGCATTACAAAATCCACATTTGTCAGATGGGTTGAACACTAACCTGAGGTGAGATTATAGTGACCACTGTTACACTTCTGCCATAATAGATAATGTAACATTAAAGCATTTGTCAGATTCATTCTGAATGTTTGTGATAAACACGCAATAACACAAATAAGGGTAAATAAGTGTAAAGGTCTTCTAAATGCTCCTTGTGAAGAACCCTCTAAAGTGAATGCGAATGTATAAAAGACGACACCATACCATGCTCCTTAAATATTCAACGTTTCAGCATTTCAAGAAAAGAACTAGTTTTTCTTACACAATGCATAAGCACTACAACAATGTACAGTTTATATTCACAATTAGATTGCGACAAGTCACGCTTTTACTTAATAGCAGTGTATCTACATTGCAGGATGTTCTGTGCTATAGCTTTACAAACATTGCAAAGGTGACATCACAATCTGAGATGCAATCCATGGTAGTGTCACTCTTGTGTCTAGAACACTCACAAACTCACAATTTGAATCATCTGAACATGATGTTTTACACGTATTGTCTTAAATTGAAGAATGGGCCGATTTGAAATTTGAAAAAAGAAATAAACAGTCAGAGACAGTGCAGAAAATGAATGAACGAAACCAAACACAACTTCCTCAACTACCAAATGAAGCTATTTCAAGCTGTTTGTTAACATATGAAACACATCAAACTTAACAGGAGAACATTAAATAAAAAAAGGTACATTTGTTCTTGAATAAAGCATGACACCACCTGTACAAGATAGTCGTCTTCCTTTCGTTCACGTTTCCCATCACAATGCTTTTATTAATAAGAATACATGGAAGAACTCTATTGAAAATAAAATGCACGATGACTTTTGAAAAGCACTTTGAACAAGTGAGTGGCTATGCGATTAGTATTTGAACTTTAACTGTAAGGAAATTGTGCCAAACTCTTCACATATTGGTGAAGGCTGACGAAGTGGCTGCAAGAAGCATAAAGGTCACTACAAGCCATTCTAGTTGCCCAGTTACTGTATTTAGTCTACGACAATAATTTAATCACTCAAGAAAAAAAAGAGAATTCACTGGCTCACAGTGATTGTAACAGAGGAAGACGAAGTCCTCTGTGACCTATCAACAGCAGAAAAGTGTTTGACATTGGAAACAACGTAAAATTAAATGTTATAGGGTGAGAAAGTAAAGGAAAAACAGTTATTGGAAGGATAGGACTAGATACACATTTCTATTTACAAATTGTCAGTTGTTCTGACCATACACACTCATGCAAACCACATTCATTCTCACGAATTACACCAAGTGGACCTGAACAAGACAACCACCTTTTTTCCTTCATATTCCACAGATGTTTCTGGATCTTCGTATTCTCCTCCTAGTTCATCCCTAGACTACTTGAAATCGTTGCTTCCTCTTACAGGGGAAGTGCTGTAACATGTGGCTGCTCTTGGGCATGGCGTCTTGGTGCATATCTATGTACATGCGGTATAAGTCTCACTCTGCAATCCGCAGGTGATGCTAGCTTGTACTGCACTACCAATGCCAGGTTGCGGAGAGTGTTTAGCACTCATTCTAAGCCACTAATAACGAGGGGGCATGAATGGTCTTTTGGGTGTGTTAAAAGGGCCTCCATCGAGACCGGCAGCGGGGCGCTTTGCACCCGTCAGTAGGGAATCACGATTAAGGGAAGATGGTGGCCCTCTGGAAAAGTGAGGAGACCGAAACGTGCGATGCTGGTTTGGGAAGTGGAGAAAGGGCTGAGGAGAGGATGGGCGGCGGGGTCTCTGATTTGAGGAGTTGACAGATTGGCGGCTGGCGATAGACAGGAGAGGACGTGGTTCTCCAGCTGGACAGGGAAGAGTAGGTGTGGTTGGGGTAGAGGGTGACGGTGGGGTGGGGCCCTCTCGAATTCTGCCCAAGAGTGGTGGGGGAACTCCAGGGGTTCCAGGCCGATGAAGAGGTGGGGCGTGGTGCAGGGCAAACTGCTCTTTCACTGTACCTGGCCGAGGGGGTTCACCTAGTAAGGAAGTGAGTTGGGACTTGTTTCCCCTTGGAAGGGCACAACCACTACTGCCAACCCCACGCTCCACTCCATCTTGACGGAGATTAGGGGGTGGAAAAGGTAGAACGCGATCTATGGGTACAAGGATGCCTCCGACCATGACGGTGGAGGTTGGGGAGAGGGGGAAGTCTCTGGCAGGGGGTGGGGCTTGTGGAATGGGTGGTAGTGGGGGTGGTGGTATAAGAGAATTGGAAGGGGAGGAAAAGAATGGAGGGGGAGGGTGGTGCTGATGAATGGCATGAGTAAGAGGAGGTCGGATAGGCTCCTCATTAGCATACGGCGGAGGTGGGTACTGTAACGAAGGTGGAAGATGAGCTGGAGGAGGTGGATGGGGAGGAAGAGGAGGGGCCAATCTTAACTCTTCTGAATTCTCAGAGCTATGGCTGTCAGATTGATGTGGAGGTGGTGCTTCCATAAACTCCTCCTCTTCATACCAGGCCCCACCTACTCTAGCACCAGAACTGCTCCCTCTCCTCAAGCCTCTTCCAGTCACGCGAATGCTTTCCACCGTTTGGATGCGGTTGCCATAATCGAGGGTCTCGATGGGCGCCCCCTCATTGGAGGTTGTAGAAACAAGAGTCTCAATGCGATGGTAGGGCTCTCCATTATTAGCGGAGGTTTTTGTCTCCGTACTATCCTTACCACCAGTTGGTTTGCGGGAAGTTGCACTTTTCCCTCTAGAACCGTCCGTCTTTCCCTTTAATTTCTGATCTTGCATCGCGGAAGCTGATGTAACGTTCTGTCCCGCTATTTTTCTCTTCATCACTTCTTCCTGTTTGGTTTTGGTCATGGCCTTAACTGGTTTAGCAGCATTTGGGCTGAAGACGGCAAGTCTGGAAGATGGTGGTGTGCGGTAATCCCTGTCTTTCCGCTCATTCTCTCCCAAAACGTCTCGTGGAGTGATAACAGCATCCCAGGGATCATTGTGATATGCAGTAGGTGAAAGATTTTGACCTCCAGGTAACCCTGCACTTTCAGGGTCACTGAGGACATGAGGTGTATCCATGATTTCATCCTGGGTAGGGGTGCTACCGCTTTCATCTCGGACAGGGGTGCCATCAAGGTTATCTCCACCGACAAGAAGTGGGCTATTGCTTCCCACATCATCCAGGCCAAGAGCGCCAAAACCTGGATTTCCCTGAAGGAAACTGTTGATCTTAGACTCCAAGCTGGGCACTGCTGGAGCAGAAACGGCAGCCTCTCTTGCACTTTGTGCCTCCTTTTCTTTCCTTTCTTTTTCTCGCTCCTTTTCTTTCATCATCTCCCACTCTTTAGCTTTCTCTTGCTCAGACTCTAGCTTGAAGTTGTTGCCAATGGGTTTCGGTTTTGTTGGGGAGGTCACTGTTGGAGCAACAGTTAAAGTGGATGACGAGGATGTGGATGAAGAGGGGAGGGTGTCTGTAGTGCTGAGAGAGCCAGAACGAGCTGAGGAAAGGAGAGAAGATAAACCTGCAAGAGAGATGTAACATATCAAAAAGTTTGTTTAAAAAAATTCAGCACACGGCTGTTTAACAAGTAAAAGTTTGTGTTCTATTACTCAATTTCGAAATTCTTTGGAATCAAAACTATTGTGGTTGCCTTCCTGGCAATCTTCCTGACTGGTACTTTCTAGACAAACCGGTACAGCTCCTCTTTACCCAAATGTAGCTCATTTGAATCGGGCATGTGTTGGCTTCAGTTAACCATGTACCAGTAATGTGTCCTACCCTGCCGGTTAGAGCTGTGAGTCTGTGATTTAGCTAGAACATTCAAGATGTTCCCGGGGGAGATGTCCACTTTGGACAGGATGCTGGCCAGAGGGTTGGATGAGGGAACGCCACCAGGGGTTGAAGGAGCTTTTGAGGATGACACATAGCTGGATGGTGTAGTGGGTGTACCAGGGGAAGGACGAGACACAGGACTGACACCTGAGTCAGAAAAATATAAAAACACATGAGTAGCTTTAATGGCAACAGACACAACAGTAAGATCCCTTGGAACCCAAAGTATTTGTTGCACAAGTTTTAAACAAAGCTTTTATAAATCAAATAAAAAAAAGATAAAATGTAATATACTTTCAATTAGTTGCACAATACTTGGAATATACAAAAAACTGCCATGGAAAACTCACCTGTGGTCTTCATTGCATTGGAGAGGGAGCTCAGAATGGAGCTGATCTTGCCCAGATCCACGTTGGCAAGGTTTACCTGCAAGGGGGAGGGGCTGACCACAGGGGCAGGCCCAGGTGTGTTGAGTGTGGTATTTACAGGCGAAGTCTGATTGGTTGCAGACCCAGATACTGTCTTTGTTGGAGTTACCAAAGTTTTTGGTGGTTTGGAAGTGGCGACTGGAGAGCTTTTGGCTGCTGCCACAATTGTCTTGGACAATTTCTCCTTCCTCCCATCCACTAGACAACAAAAAGTATACAATTAAACATTACATTTTTATTTTATAACCTCACAATTTAAGTGGTCTGAGTGAGCAAGACTAAAACAGAGAAATACTGGTAAACGAAACCCTTCGACACTCCCAAACAAATCTATAAAGAAAAATGGAATTACAAGAGTCACGACATATTTTAGACCTTGCATTTGTGGAATGACTTCCCTTAAACCATCCTGAGGGAACAGAAAGTTCTTTGTATCTGTAAATTACCCAGAGATCGAATGAAAAATAAGTAGCAGTACTTTAGTTTTCCTACACATCCCATGTGCTGTCTCTCAAAAATCATACCAGTGTTTGCCGTTGTTTCCTCCTCCTCAGACATGTCCATGTCCTCGATGTCTCTATTGTCTTTTTGCTGCTCCAACCCTCTTTCTCCCTCTCCGACCCCGGTACCCACGCTGCTCCTGGAGCTCAAGCCGTGGAAGGGCGACTCAGAGCCAGTAGGAGAGGGGGCGTCCTCAGAGGGAGATGGGATGGGAGAGTCATCCAGACTGGGCAGAGTGGCCTTTAGAGCGTCTAGTTTACGCTTCAGACTAGAAACACGATTGCCGTAAGCCTTATAAGCCTATAAGAAGCAGTGAGAGGTTAGTGGGAATCTAAATAAACGTTATATACGATATGTTCATTCAATTATAGCACTAATTAAGGCTATATGTTGTTTTCATAAGAAACGTGCTATTACTTTTCAAAACCATCAGACTGGACAATAAATTAGTAAAAAAAAACATATTATCAATCAATATTTATTCCAATTTCCATTTAATTTACCTTGAGGGATTCCATTAACAAAGTAGTAAGACATTTAAGAAAAAAAGTTAGAGGCCGACTCACATTGGCAACTACTTTAACTTCTTTATACTGCATTTCATAAAAGATGTCTGCGTTTCCCAAAGCATCCAGCAGCGAGGGTCCTGCCTTCACCTGACCCTCAAGGAACGTCACGAATTCCTGTAGTTTTGAACTTCCCTCCTCAAAGTCTTTTGAGAACTTATTGCCTCCGGCTTTATCTGTGGGAGAGAGAACACACTTGCTTTTCCCCATCCACTCTTCAGGCAGTTAAAAAATGTTGCTCAAATGACAAGTTACCTTTCAATCTCTTCAGGGCCTCGGTGCTGCAGACGTCCACTCGGAGAGCAGCTAACTGTTTCTCTCTCAAATCACTCTCCTCCAGTGAACGCTTGTATAATGCTAAATGCTCTATAAAGTCATGCGGCTGATAGACAACAGATTATTTTATTACATTAATAATAACTTTAAAAAATGGAGGTGACAAAAGTGGAAACAGGAGAGACAATGACTTACAACAAACTCTGCAACAATCTTCGATTTCAAGGCAGTTTTGGGGTTCACTGGAGCTGGAAAAAGGAAGACAGAACAAGGTTCCAGGCATACTTCTTTTGAGTTTGGTGCCTTGTATGTTTGTAGTATACAGGGGTTTGGATCAACATGGGAAAGTTAATAGCACCAGAATACTCATTTGGGCTGGACTATTTGTTTTAATTCCCTAAAGGAAATCGTAAGGTACAGACTAAAGTCAAGAAGGGCTTTTAAAGCTCAGCTAAACTGAAACTGGATGTGTGTAGGTCAGAAACTAACCAGGAGAAGGCTGCTCTTTCTCCTTTTCTTTCTCTTTTTCCTTTTCCCTCACTTTCTCCTTCTTCTGTAGGTTGGTCTTCAGCTCAGAGATCAACTCCTCAGGATAAACGTTCCTCTCCTGCCAAATGCTGAAGATCCTGTCCACTGACTTACACACTTTTGCATCCCTACAAAACAAACACAGAAGCTGCGACTGAATTTGGTCTCTTGTTCTCTCATTCACTATTCCCTTTATAGCAAATGCTAAATAGTCCACTATATTGGGAAAAGGTGAATGAAAATTAGTGAACAATTTCGAACACTGACGTAATGTATCCCGCTTCTGACAGTACACCATCGGATGTATATCAAAATCAGAATGCATTGTGGGTAATAAAGCAGTGAACAAATGTAGGGAACGAGTTGTTTACTCAGAATTCACACCCGATATAGTGCGCTATATAGGAGATGGGGGCAAACTCAGACAGCCAGAGTAAGGCGAGAGTCGAAAGCTCTGCGTTAATCACATTCAATCACACTTGTAATTCACTCACTTGACCAACAGGGCGGCGTCGGGCAGAACTTCAGCGAAGGTGGTTCTGTAAATGATGGCGTTTTTCCTCTTGCAGTTCTGAATGACATCATTAGCAAGGTAGAAGAGATTCAGTCTGTGACTGGCGTCCGCTGCAATGAGAAGACAAGAGTATACTGAGTATTCATGGTAACTACACAAAGCTTCATTTTTTACTGAATGACACATTTCTGCTATTGTGCAGCTGTATTAAAATTGAGTATGTATTTGTATTTAAAGGGTAAAAGAAAAGGGAAACATAGCTGGAACGGTCTCCGTATGAAGAGTAACTGAACTCAAGGGATGGGATTTTTCTAATATTTGCAGGGATCCTTGTAAAAGTAATCCCTTATGACTTAAATGAACATGAACAAGGACAGTCGCGCTCGGTTTAAAGTTTTGTAGCACAGGCAAAACAGTTGACGCAAAAATGTCTCCTGTCAAAAAATGCAAGTGCAGCTCATCACTTGAGAAGGCAGGTAACTGATAAATGACATACAGATGAATACTTTTTTGTTAAGCTAAATTTGTTTACATTTTTCAAAGTTCTTTGTTTTTTTATTGTTTTACTATACAATAGTGGTATATTTGTTCTCAATAAATACTGTAGTATACTATGGTATTTATTTAGTGAACTACGGTAAAACTCCAGGATACTACAGTGTTTACTACCAGGGCACTGCAATTTTCTATAGCAAACAATATGGTGTTCAATTTAACGGGACTTTTAGTTTGACGGGTACTCGGAAAGACGCTTGTGTATACTGTGTGCTTAACGATAGCTTTGGTAAAATGCTTGTGAAATAAACTCTCAGAGCAACTGTGGAGATGAAATGCAGGATTGAGGATTATATCCTCATATAATTCACATGTGTCAAAGTGCTCTCCTGAACGCGTACCATATACTGACAAACCAGAGGAGAATATATGGATTAAAGTCGTCATTTTGGTTCGTTTTCCGAACAAAGTAATCTAGTTGCTTCCAAAGAATTCTACTGAGCCACTATGAGCTGATGGAACACTTTAACAATGTCTTTAGTACTTTTTTGGACCTTGACAACAACTATAACCATTATGTCTATGAGGAGGCCTGGAAATCTCATGGATGTCACCTTAATATCTTCATTTGTGCTCCGAAGAGGCCGGGAGTTCTCAAAATATGTTTAATTTCACATGGGTGAATAAAAAAGTAAAATTCACACAAATTTGATTAATTGGAACTTACACTTTAATGCAGTGAAACAGGGTGATGTCACAGACAACTAGTTGTCCAATACGGTTCCATGCACACATCAAGACATAACTTTATTGTCCAAATTAAGAAAACTAGGGCAGGGCTCTAGACTGTGACCAAATGGTTGCATTTTGCGAAAATATTTCCTGCCAGTGCGACAGTCATATGACACTGCTTAAATGAATATAGTCGTTTGTTTTAGATGTAACGCTGTTTTTTTTCACATACCGTGCCTGTTTGTATCTGCTCTTTGCCCCAACTCTCTGAAATGCACATATTTTTACAAATTATTTTTACAATTCTGAAAAGCGAGGTGTGCTATGACTGGCCAACTAACCGGGGGGTAGTTATTGGTCGCAAGTGTGTGACGGAAATGTAACGCCTCTTACCATATTTTAAAAATCAGGTTCCAAAGCAATTGTACTGGTACAGGTACACCCACATTACTTGTGTAAACATTTGGGCGGTCTTACTCAAATCATACCATAATCTGACGTAGATTTGTGGGGGTGTGGTTACACGAGGCATTTCAGGCAGGTCTGGGTGAGCATTCGCTTTTAGATTGAATGCATCTTTTGTCCCGAAACTCAAATTTTTAAATTTTACATGTCTAATACATGCATGGGCAACTTATAACACACATGCGTAAGACACTCTACATTTAAATACGGAGGTAACGAAAACATTAAAATTTTTATGCATTTGGCAGACGCTTTTATCCAGAGCGACTTACATTGCATTATCCTATACATTTTGTTTCTAACCATGTGCAATCCCCTGGGATCGAACCCCCGACTCTGGCGTTGTTAACACCATGCTCTTACCACTGAGCTACAGGAAAACAGCAACACAAATTCACTTTGTTCCTTTAAAGGGCACTTCACAAATGTAAAAGTCTTTTCAGATAAAGAGACATTGTTTTCATTGCTCAACTGGGTAAGCGTATTTTAAACGGCCACATTATGAAATACAATCATGCTACCCTCTCCAGAGTTCACATATCAACGACTCTGCTTAGCCTAAACTTCATCATAACAGCTTGTAACGTAAATCAACCAATTATAATTGAGGACTGGAAGTGTTTGCTTTATTGATTTGAAATATTTACACTCCATTTATTATTTACATTCCAATTTCAATGTCCAAATATTATATTAAAAGGTATTTGTTCTGTAAAAGGGTGTACTTGCAATATTATATCATTACTTAATCAGTGGCAAAAGATATTTATAAAATGACAATAATATCGACTATCGCAATTATTTCTGATGCAATTAATCGCAAAAGCAAAAATGATTAAGTCAATCGTTTCTCCGTGCATGTGTTTTTCCATGCGCAGTTTAAAATCAAAGTGTCTCTCCATGCAGCACAATGTCGCAGTTTTAAAGTCAAACGTCTCTCTCCGTGCAGCACAAGTTGCGCAGTTTTTAAGTCATACGTGTTTTGCATGCATCTCTTCAAGCTGCACAGTTTTAAAGTTTAAAGGGGAGAGGTGTTTTAAATGACAAAATTACAGTGGCCATATCTCAGACAGTTTCTGTATATTTCATGTTAATCTTGAGTACTTACAGAATTACACAATTGTATTGCACCCTTCGAGTCTTTAGTGTGATCACATTTATAAAAGACAGATACAACTGATTGATTATTTCCGAAAACATGTGACGATTGTGGAGGGAGGGGGCCGTAACCAAAGCATGTGCGCACATATTGCCAAAAAAAACATAGATTCACAGGTCTGTGATGCCCTTAGATGTCCGGGGAATCACTGTAATGGGAAGTTGCAGGTATTGTGCACAGTTTTAATAATTCCTGCACATTTCACACGTTATAGGGGCAAGGCTCCATCATCAAAGCACACCACCGTTACAATTTCTGAACTGTATAGATCTCCGGCAGTCACATAACCTATTCTGTTTACACTGCCATCCTGGCAGGCAAGGACATCTGGGAGAATATGAAATGAATGGCACCAGCATGAGTTTCAAGGCAACAGACTTCCCTGCGCACTTTAATTCAAAAGACATAGACCTGTGCATATCGAAACTTGATAGATGTTACATAACAGATCCCTATAGTGCCCCCGGGGTGCTTTTAACGTGCATCAATAAAGGAACTGATTAATTTCTTGATCTGCAGGACCCTAATATCTACAACTGCCTCAGCAACTTCTCATTGTCCTACTCAGTGGTAAAAATAGACATGAATTTTGTAACTTTGGAGTCAGCTGGAAGGGTAAGTCAACTGTATTGTTAGCCAACTAAGGGTGCGTTTATATTATATTTGGATTGGTTTGGATGAAAGTGACAGCGCATCTTTTCTTTGGTCTGCGCCCTAAATACCGTGTTTACTGATATCAGCTATTAGCAACACTGTCCAATCTTGTGTGTAAATTATATATACAGTGTATTTAGTTGTACCGGTAAATGTAGATTAACTGGCTGTATTGCGTTTACATTACATTGAGATCCATCACAATGCGTCCTCGACTACCGCACCCATAATCGACCCTAGCTGGACTTGTTTGTTGGTAGCCACCATAGCTATATAACTGATCTTGCAGGTTAAACATTCCCAAAACACAAACTGACCCTCCATTAAAGCCATGGGTGGTGGCCAGACCAGATGGGGTTGTGTTAGGAGGCCACTGTGATTGCACAGCTGTACTATGTGAGTGCTGCTCTTATGTGTCTCGATTAGGATTTGCTAGCATAACGTCAGCATGAGAGATAGCGGTGACGTGTTGGTAGCACGTTTTATTGCAGTTAACCATTTAATCGTCTATCAGGGATTCAGAAACCTTAGTAATATGATAAAATGAATTCCCCTTTGCTTTCCCCTGCCTGTTCTGGCATCCTGGCACACAGCAGCTGTCCACATTAAAATAGTATGATTTGACAAGTCTATACAGCCTGGTTTTAAATTATTGTTTGACCACTGTCAATACCAATACTACAGCTGCTCTAGCCCGTTCCTGAATGCCTGCCAAAATGGCGGAGTTCAGATTGCGTGACGTCAACCTCCGGAGCTCTATTCAGGCATTATTTCTGTCCGAATAAATATGTCCAGAGCCACTGAATACTTGGTAACGCCTCTTATGAAGTAGCCTTAGTAGGGATGCACGATAATTTATTGGCCATATCGGTCGATTTTGGTCAATAATTATAGCCGATAAATCTAAAATTATTTCCTCTGGTTAAACTTCTTCAGCTGCACAATGCTCACAGTTAAAATACAGTACAGCATCTTTCTGTCGTGATCATTCACTTACTGCTTATTATCAAAACGATATAGTATTTATAAATGTGTATATGAAAGCATATTGTTAGAACCAAACTGTTGTCTGAATGCTTTCTTTCTTGAGACCAGTTAGGCGTTACTATAAAGAATTTGCTTCTGGAAAATATTTCTTTATAGTCACATGTATAACAGGTCTCAAAACAGTTTGATTCAAATGATATGCTTTTGTTCCTATAGTTTACACATTTATAAATGCGTCTACATACTGTACTGTACCTACATCAACAATGTTTTGCTAATAGCAGTAAGTGAATTATCGGGACAGAGAGACAGTACTGTACTGTATTTTAACTCTGAGCAGCTTGCAGCTGAAGAACTTTAACAAGAGGAAATAATTTTTGATTTATCCCTATAATATATATCGGACTCCATTTTTATTATCGGCCAATACAGATAACATAAAAAAATGTACATTTATCTATAATTTACCTATAATTTATTGTGCATCCCTAGTTTTAACAGATTTGTTCGAGCGCGGGCCTGCACAGCAAGCCCCAGGTTATTCTGCGGGTTCAACAATGTTCATTTCACAACAAGATTCAGATACAAAAAAATCAAAACCGGCTATGAGCCTCTTGCTTAGTGTCGCCGCACATGCAGGTTTCGTTATTTACTGATGTTTATTTAAATGTTTTATATGCATGTGGGTTGCTACACTCAAATATAATAATATAAATATTATTTATATAAAAAATATATACAGTGGGTACGGAAAGTATTCAGACCACCTTAAATTTTTCACTCTTTGTTTTATTGCAGCCATTTGCTAAATAATTTAAGTTCTTTTTTTTCCTCATTAATGTACACACAGCACCCCATATTGACAGAAAAACACAGAATTGTTGACATTTTTGCAGATTTATTAAAAAAGAAAAACTGAAATATCACATTGTGCTAAGTATTCAGACCCTTTGCTCAGTATTTAGTAGAAGCAGCCTTTTGATTTAATACAGCCGTGAGTCTTTTTGGGAAAGATGCAACAAGTTTTTCACACCTGGATTTGGGGATCCTCTGTCATTTAGGGCTGTGCAATTAATCGCAATCGCAAAAAAATTGCGATTTGAGCACATGCGATTTCTAAACCGCACAAAGCTGCGATTTTATTAATTAATTTATAACTCAGAATACTAAAACTGTGTTGTGCGCATGTTTAAGAGCTCACTCTGCGAACTGTGCAAAATACGAAAAAGCTGAGAGGGACAAGAACAGAATAGGCGAACGGGAGGAATCGATATAAAATATGGATGCAGGTCAGAATAAAAATGATTTGCTGTCAAAAAGAAATTCAACATCAGTCCTATGGGAGTATTTTGGATTTAAGGAGAGAAGATGTGTCAGAGAGCAAGGTAATCTGCAAGACCTGTGAAATGATTATTGCAACGAAACGTGGCAATACAACAAACCTGTTCCAACACTTAAAACAGCGGCATAAAAAACTATATGATCAATGCATGTCAACAAAGTCTGTCGAACCTAACAAAAGCACACACCAAAGCCAGGCTGAACAAGTATCCATCGTTGAAGCATTTGCAGGCGTAACGCCTTATGAGAAAGGCTCAAAACGCCACAAAGAAATAACCGAAGCGATCACTTATCACATTTGCAAAAACATGATGCCTGCGTACATCGTCAGTAAAGACCGTTTCCGAAGATAGATAAAAAACATTCGACAAAATATACCAGCTGCCCTCGCGCACTCATTTCACATGAGTTGTTATTCCCGAAATGTATGAGCAGTAGCGGTTTTAGGCACGGGCGAACCGGGCAATCGCCCGGGCGGAATTCTTTCATGTCACATGGGGGGCGGCACCGGCACGAGCAGTAAAAGAAAACTCCGGAGCGTTTTGAACAAGCGTTAAGCGCGAGTGATTTACATGTAAAGTCAATGCAAAGACGCGATGACCTACTTGCGCGAATGAGGTGAATTGAGCATTCGCGTTTTCCGCGCGAGTTGCAAAATCTGAACATTTGCTAATCAGGAGCTTGCTCTAGTAGTGCCGTGATTATTTACATTTACATTTCGTCATTTAGCAGACGCTTTTATCCAAAGCGACATACAAAGAGTTCGGGGAGCAATAAGCGATAGCGATTGTATGTCATACAAAGAGCATATACAAAGTTACTAGTTTCAACAAAAGCTAGACCACTACTTGTTGAGAGAACATTTTTTTTTATTTTTATTTTGTCTGTCAGGTATTCGCCGAAGATGTGCGTTATTTGGAAGAAATTATTATGATTTAGCGAGCGGCAGAAGCCCCTCCCATGACGCGAATTCAATTAGTGGGCTAAAGTCAGTCACACACCACCTCGACTTTCTTCCAAATATCGCACATTTTATCCATAATGTAATGAATACAGGCCTATAGTTCCTGCACATTTTTGTTTTTCTGAATTGTGTGAAATGGCTAATAAAAAATAAGTAATACAAAACGATTATGGCTGTGACTCGTTTCCTGAGTGACAGTGTTTGGGGGCGAGGGGAAATCTGTTGATTGTCGAGTGCCAAATAAACAGAGATGGACAGGAAAAGGTCAAAGCCATCAGGTGCACAAAAAAAAAACAGATTTGTGCAATTGAGAAATATAATTTTCTCTTTCACCTATGTTGTTATAAAAAATTTGACGGTTTGTCTTAATTTTGTGTGTGTGTTCTATTTTTAGCGCTTAAAGGTGTTCAATGTAGAACCGCCATTGTGTATGAGAAATGTAAGGCAGACGTTGAATGCGAACTTAAGCAGGTAAACATGCCAATACCACAGATATGTGGTCCAGCAGAACGATGGAGCCGTATATGAGCTTAACGGTGCATTATATTAATGACAACTTTGAAATGGAAAGTCGATGCTTGCAAACAGCATTCTTTCCAGAAGACCACACTTTTGTGACAAGTTTATTTTAGGAATTTATGTAAGTTAACCAGAATTTATTTTATGTTGTCTGTTTTAAAGACATTTATTTAAAGTTCTAGTACTGTTAATACTATGTTATTCCACTGTGGAATGTTTTGTTATGCTCTTCTGGTACAATTAGAATGTTACATGCTTGAAAAAGTAAAACAATTACCAAAATCGCAAATAAAATCGCAATTGCAATATTGCTTATAAAAATCGCAATGTGATTATTTTTTCCATATTGCACAGCCCTACTGTCATTCCTCCTTGCAGATCATCTCCAGTTCTGTCAGGTTGGATGGTAAACGTTGGTGGACAGCCATTTTCAGGTCTCTCCAGTGATGCTCAATTGGGTTTAATTCAGTGCTCTGGCTGGGCCATTCAAGAACAGTCACAGAGTTGTTGTGAAGCCTCCCCCTCGTTATTTTAGCTGTGTGCTTAGGGTCATTGTCTTCCATTTAAGGATTATGGAGGCCACTGTGCTCTTAAGAACCTTAAGTGCAGCAGACATGTTTTTGTAACCTTGGCCAGATCTGTGCCTTGCCACAATTCTGTCTCTGAGCTCTTCAGGCAGTTCCTTCGACCTCATTTTCTCTGACATGCACTGTGAGCTGTAAGGTCTTATATAGACAGGTGTGTGGCTTTCCTAATCAAGTCGAATCAGTATAATCAAACACAGCTGGACTCAAATGAAGCTGTAGAACCATCTCAAGGATGATCAGAAGAAATGACCAGCACCTGAGTTAAATATATGAGTGTCACAGCAAAGGGACCATGAATACTTAGGACCATGTGATATTTCAGTTTTTCTTTTTTAATAAATCTGCAAAAATGTCAACAATTCCGTGTTTTTCTGTCAATACGGGGTGCTGTGTGTACATTATTGAGGAAAAAAAAGAACTTAAATGATTTTAGAAAATGGCTGCAATATAACAAAGAATAAAAAATTAAAGGGGTCTAAATACAGTAGCCGTCACAGTCCTACTAAGGAGTCTATTACTGTATGTTATGAATTAATTTTATTCAGAATATACTGCAGTACACAAGCATTTATTGCATGAGAGCTGCTCGTTCAGAGTTTTATATTTGTGTATGAAAGCTGTTTGTGATCTTTCTGAAGACATTTCTGAAGGATTGTGATGCTCATTGCACATAGCAGGATGATGTTACCTTAAAAGGCAGTTACATTAGCTTTTATTACATGTGGAAGTCTGCATGAATTTACTGCATTCTGTACGCTGCTACAGGGCACTGAGGGCAGTCACTCTTTTCCTGTTTCGGTTGACTCGCCAAATCACTTCTATTTGATTTATTAATCATAGATATCGAAGGTAAATCTGTCTGTGTAATTACAATTACTTTGATTTTAAGTCACACAGCAAGTAAAACGATTGTTTTATCAGCGCATCACAGAGCTCAGAATCGTAATCTACCCCTAGTATAAATGCAAAGAAATTTTCCGTATTCATTTTACAGTTGTTTACCTTTATTTTACAATTTGCACTGCATTCAATTACATTTTAGCATTAACGGAAATGTCTGTAAAAAAAGGAAAATGTACTGGTTATTTTCTGCCGGTACTTAATACTTTTTGTAACTGGATTTTCTTTATAGTGAGGCAGCTCACAGTGAGTTATAACTGTTTCTCTAAAGGCTGTGAGGGTTCAGAGGAGGAAGGAGGATTGAAAGTGTGATATGATCGCCACCTCTGCTAACACCAACACTGTGCAAAAGGATTTAGAGAAAACCACCAAAGCTCTTTACTAAAAGCTACGAATGTTAAGAAAACAAACCACACATTTTGTGCAATTACTGCCAGTCAGTGGAGTTTGTGACTCAACATTTTTTAGTGATTATATATTGTTGACTACTGCATACTATGATTCATTTAAGTAGAAGTTTAATGTGTTCATAAAGTACAAGTTGATTTTCCAATACAATACAACGTATATTGATATAGCACATTTAATTTAAAACAACCAAAGTCGACCAAAGTGCTCTTCAGGATATGCAAGACAAAACAGTTCAATATTATTATAAGTAATAAACTATAAAAACACACACTGTAAAATGGATAAGTTTCATCATCACATACCAGGTCAAAGAATATTAAATACCAAGGTGAAGAATTTTTTTTTTTTTTATAAAAGTTGAGTCAGTTCTGATGTGGACTGGGAGACTATTCCATAACTTATGGCCAGCAACAGAAAAAGTAGTTTAAAGCTGTTCTTACGACGTACCCTGGGATTAAGCCTGAGTCAGCGGATCTGAGTGCTCGTAAACCTGATTATGAAGAGATTTATACACATACAGCAAAAATGTTAAATAAATTCTGTATTTGACAATCAGCCGATCTAAATCAAAAGAGGTGTGATGGACTCATGTTTGCACTTCCCATAAAGTAGCCGAGCCGCTTCATTCTGAACCAACTGCAAACGTGAGACTGATGTGCACCGATATACAATGAGTTGCAGTAATCCAATCGAGATGTTACAAAAGTATGCATAACCCTTCAAACTTCTTGAGAAGACATGACCATTGAAGGTCTTTGGACATGCATTCTGAAATTTTGGTATGCGTTTTTTCGCATATGGTGGTCATTTGTTCGGTGTCTCTGAATTGTCAACACGCCTCTCAAATGCTTGCTACGGATGCATATTTTATGACGGACGAAAATATTGACACAAAGTCCGGTTGTATTTATTATTTAACGTGGGGAAATTACGGACGCAAATTTCGGTCTCAATGTGCAATGGGCTTCAGGCTTGCAAGCAGTTGTCCTCTAAATGAAACCACTGCAACACCGTGGCCCGAAGGCCAACACATGTTTCTAGACGCAATATCAATTTCGCTTAATAGGACTAGGTGTTATATAATCCCACTATTTCAGCACAGTTGAATTGCCCAATAGGACATTCAAACTGTGCTGAAATAGTGGGATTATAACACCTATGATCAACTAAATCAAAGCCATAGACTTCCCAGAGTCAGAAGTTAGCATGTTATCATTCACGTGACTCAGTCCTGTATTTGATTTAAAACCACTTTCTCTAAAATTTTGGAAAGAAAAGACAAGTTTGAAAAGCTTTCACAGCCGATGAAAAGTCATGGAAGCTGTTATTTGCCCATTTGTTATCCTAATGTGTGTCGCTGCATTCTTATTACCAGCTGTGGGACTGTGATGAAAGTGAAAGTAGTTTAGCACGCAGCTCAGTCAAATGTTTACAATCTCTGAGAACCAAACACTACTCCAGCAGCTCTTCCTCTTCTCTAACTGTGTGTTCACATAGAGCGCGAATGAGGCGTCAAAAACGCGCTATTCGCGAGTAGTTTGACGCTTGAACATTTTGTGTTTACTCGCTTCATTCGCGTCATTCGCGCTATTCGCGCGTGAAAAACGCGTCATTCGCGAGTGAAATTCGCTTCACGAAAATGTTTTTACAATTTACCGGATTCTCCGACCTCCTCACTCACTTTCTTCCAAGCATGATCCTTTTTATTCCTATTTTTATGAACACGTATCATATAGCTCCGGGTGTCCACACACTGAGATGAGCGTGTCCTCCATTTTTTATTTCTGCCTCTGCTCGCTACGTCGTCTACGTCACTACTCAAGCAGGCTCCTGATTGGTTAACGCGGCGCGAATTTCCGCCAAAGTTCAGATTTTTCAACTCGCGCAATTCGCGTCATTCGCTTCATTCGCGTCATTCGCGCAATTCGCGTCATTCGCGCCGCGTCATTCGCGCTATTCGCGCCGCAAGCGCGTCTATCGCGTCTTTACATTGACTTAACATGTAAATCACTCGCGCTTGACGCCTCATTCGCGCTCGGTGTGAACACACAGTAAGGAAGGCCTTGCCCCATTTTTGGCGTATTCCTTCGGGCGGAGGTTATTAAAAGCACTCGGAATAGTGACATCATGTACCCGGGAAGTAGAGGGCTGTAGTCCGATTCCAGCCGTTCTCTGTAGTCTCGCTTGGCACTGAACTTTGAGCTTTATCAATTTGCAGGTATTGTTTATGCTCTAAAAGCAACATTACACACTAACTAAAGGTTGAAAATGCGATCGCGGGGAACGGGACCTTTAAAAAGCCTAAGAATCTCGTCTTGTTCTCATGAACCCAATCTCGTGTCTCGTCTTGTCTCGTGAGATAAGTGTCTCGTCACACCCCTACAATTGTACAATTAAAATATGCATGTGATGTTAGCTGTGATTTACATAGTCACAATGGCTTCATGATTTCCTGAAATCATATTTTTTCACTATAAAACAAAGACTTAAATTAGATATGTGAAAGGAAAGCAATTGCATCACGCTGATAATCATCCTTCCTGTCAATCCTTATCATAGCATACAGAGAAACAGTTAAAACTAGAAACACATAATTTTATAAGCTTATATTGAGCAGAGGAACACGCTCACTTTTTTGAAGATGTTTATTCTCGAGTCAGCTCCACACCGCAAGTCTCCACAAGCGCATCTGGCAATATGGACGAGGCTTGACGCACGTGCGCACCCTGTAACTCACGCCTGGCTCCGCGTTTCAAACAAATGTAAATTATATCTAACGGTTTCGCTTATTTCACTTGGATGAAATGAAACATTCAACACACACTTGTTTTTAAAATCCCAAATACTTAAAAATTTGTAAATCGTAACATGGCAAACTATTAAAATTGTGCGTATCAGTGAAGTTTAATGCAGCTGAATCTGAAATAGAGATCGATCGATATGTGTTTTTCTATAACTGATGCCAATGTTTAGAGGGCAGGGTCAGCCGATGGCCGGTTTTTAGGGCGGACATTTTGAAGTTTCCCCTTTATTTGCATGCCAAACTGTCACACTAATAATAAGTGGATGCAAAACATTTCTAATTCGATTTTCGTTTTGCCATCAGACAGCAATTATTAAACAGAGGAAATATTCATGGTTAGCATTTCAGTAGTGCCTTCATCTGCAATTCAGTCTTTAATTCCAATATTCCATACACATTAAAACAATTACACTCTAATTGAAAAAAAGTGTAAAAGAACCGAAGCTAGTGGTGCAACCGTGCAAAGGATCACAAAACTCACAGTGTGGATCATACGATGGATTTTGAGTCACGGATCTGATAATTTTACGGATCAACAAAAAAGTGGTGTAAACTACTAAAGTCAGTAACAAAACAAGTACAATTACATAAATTAGCATAGATGAACAGCCTACAATTTAAACATTTATACATCTATAAACAGTAGTATTAAGATGCAAAAATGTAAAGTTTAAAACAACACAATAATGCTTACTGCATAAGTTAAATACAAATGATTAGCAGACAGAAGCAGGTATTATAGGCTGCTGTCTTTTTAAATGAGGCCTTAAATGCTATTACATCCATTGTGGCTTCTTTATACTGTTAAACATGTAGGGCCATCAAGCTTAACATGGTCAACTTGTTAAAATGCGAGTTGGGTGCATGATGTAGTATTTCTGTGCCCGATACTGTCCGCCAACACTACAACCTGTTTTGGAAAGTTTTTTATAAGTCTGGATCCCTGTTTCAAAACCTGGAAGAGCACTACCCATGAATGAACCAGAGAGTGAACGGAAGAGCATGCCCATCATGGTGTTTCCTTCCTGGAGAAGCCGTGGTGAGCACCGCGCGTAAAAGTGTATTGTAGCTGTTTGAGCTAATAGAGCTAATAATGGCATCTAAGATGTGTGTTTTGAGATGTGAGGGAAAAAAGTCTTGTTCAGGTTTCCAAAGGACCCGGTGTAACTACAGCAGTGGCGAAAATATTTGTGTTTGTGAACGTAATTTCAAAGACGACTGTTTCTCAAACAAGTACCAGTTTTACTCTGGCTTTTCAAGTCGCTTGCAACTGAATGACGGAGCAGTGCCAACGATTAAAGTGACCGGTTTGGAGTCTGAACCTAAGCCGGTAAGTAAAACTTACGAAATTTTAGTTTTGTTAACAATCGGCGTCTCAGTGCATGCAATGTAAACAACAGAATCAAATTTGGCCCGGTGTCACGATAGCACTTAGCCATTTCAGAGTTTTAAAATAGAAACTACAAAGCGTTACTTTCTATATTATAATGTATATGAAATGACTGCTTCTTGTCAATTTGAATTGGATTTTCATTGTGTTGTAATCTTTTACGTGAGCTTTCACAAGTGATACATGTCATGGCATTGTAATGCACCCAAGACATTTACACCGTTTTAAAAACGGGTAAATACAGAAGACAACCAAAACCTTATGAATGGTGCGATTTTAAAATAGCGGCAAAGCTAACGAGGAATAACAATGTTTACCATATAGAGACGTCCATCTGTAGTTGTTGCTGCTGTGGTTCTACTACAGACTTGAGGTCCGACTCTGGATCATCCGTATTGGGGCAAATATGTTAGCAAGCAAGCTGCTGATAGTTTTCGACTACAGTCCTTAAAGTTAACTGCAAGTAAGCGAACCTTCAACCAGCTGTAGCATTATGCCAGTTCCCAACGGTTCTATGCTATTCGGTTTTTCTTGCACTGAGTGAAGCATCACTAAATGCGATGCTTCACCCTGCCGACATCTTCCCACTGAATGAAAGCAATAGTTTTCCACCAAAAGGCTAGTTTTGTCACTGAACAAAACTGCAAAAAAACTTCGTGCAGCTCAACTGGCAAAACAACGCCACGATTCTGATCAAATAAAATGTAATGTAATGTAATAAAACAACCACGACACCAAAAAGCAGTTCACACTTGAAAAATAATAGTTAATTAAAAATGATCACAACATGTCAACTTTCACAAGGTGCACCACTCCAGGGAAACCAGAAGTGTGTTGTATTTTCTGAAAACATAAGATGTGCGCATATTACACAATACTTGCATTTTGCATAAAAGCATATTCATAAACTTACAAGGCAGAACCAGAGCAATGAAGACTTTGACTAGGCTGTGAAATGCTGACCAGTTCTTGAGCTCCAAATCAAAGCATGCACCAACATTTCACACAACCTGAACTGACATGAACTTTAAAGCAAAGACATGCAACTAATCGCCTCTTGTTCTTCAAGAACACTGCAATGGTTCAAGCTGTAGTTGAGTAAACCTGACCGAATGACACTTCCTCTCTGTCATCGGTGCTCATCCGCGACCCAAACACGTTCACAACAAAAGCACAATGTCTGTTTACACTGCAGTGATCACAATCATATCACATCCCAACCGAGGACTGACCGCCAGCTGTTTATCCATGTGCGCTCATATGCGTCACTTTCTCGACCAATGTGCATTACGTTATATATCTATAGCTGTATATAGCTAAACTTTCTGAAACGCTTTCTTGAACTTAGTTTTGAATGCCAAGGCCCGCGGAATGATCCTTCATTTAATGTACAACAAATATGGCAGACAACTCTTAGTACGGTGCGCGTACACCGCAGAAACATCACACCTTCAATCGTGACATTTCTTAAACACCGTTCATTAAAACACCAAACGCATTGCCAACAGAGCAAAGTGTTTATTTGAACGTGTGCATTGTGTTCGTTCGTGTGTGTGTGTGTGTGTGTGTGTGCGTGCTCTTTAGCAACATTAGCAACTCACATTTCTTCAGCCACTTCATCCAGTAGCGCACTATGAGGCTGTGCTGTTTCTTATTCTCGATGCACCACGAGGATAATCCCTGTATGGACTCCATCGTGTTGGTTACTCCTTGAAATCGGCGGTCTAGCGATGACTCCAAAGCAGCCGAAGAGCCGCGGCCGCCGCCGTGACCACTGCTGGCCGCTCCGGGTCCAGCCGCCATCTTTCCTTCACCTTCCCCCAGAAGCTACGCACTGAATGATTTAATCACACGGCACCAGCAGAGGGCGCACATCTGCGCATACACACACGACCACCAGACGGCGACCGTTTGGATTGAACGTTACTGTAGGCCACGTCTCGGAAGAGTCGTTCATATTTTCTTGGACTGTAACACTGGATCTTCTTTAATGGACCAAGCAATCAAATTATGAATAATTTTTTTTGCATTGATTTAAAGCTGTTATGTATGGAAGCCCGTTTCCGCCAGGGTTGGGAATTCTTTTTAAATTAGTAAATCATAATAATGACTTAAGTATCTCAAAACAATGACTTGAGTATCTCAAAATAATGAGAAACTACGTCGAAATTATGAATTAGTTTCTCATTATTTTGAGATACTTAAGTCATTATTATGACTTACAAAGTCGAGTTTCTTATTATTTTGACACACTAAGTCATTATTTTGAGATACTTACTAAGTCGACTTATTTTCTTATTATTATGAAATACTAAGTCATTATTTTGAGATAATTAAGTCATTATTATGAGATAGTAAGTCATTATTATGACTTACTAAGTCGACTCAGTTTCTTATTATTATGACATACTAAGTCATTATTTTGAGATACTTAAGTAATTATTATGACTACTAAGTCGACTAAGTTTCTTATTATTATGAAATACTAAGTCATTATTTTGAGATAATTAGGTCGAGATTTCGACCCAGTGTCTCATTATTATGAAATACTGATATCATTATTTTGAGATCTTAAGTAATTATTATGAGATACTAAGTCATTATTACGATTTACTAATTTAAAAAGAAATTCCCAACCCTGGCGGAGCAAGCGATATGTCATTCAAAGCGCAATAGTACAGTAGGTGCTAATATAAAGTTACTAGATTCAACAAAAGCTAGACCACTACCTGTTGAGAGAAGAGATAGTTAGTGTTAATTTTTTCTCATTTGTCTGTCAAGTATTCACAGAAGAGATGGGTTTATATAATTATATCACATTAGACCCCTAGATCAAGGAAGGATGGTAGGCTCACATTACATTTTTTAAAACTTTTTCTTGGATCAAGAGGCAGCGTAGAGAGTGTGAAGTCGTATATAATCAGCAGATGGCGCTGCTGTACTATGTCTGTTTTATGTTCTATTAGAATTTCCATTTATCTCAATGGCAGTTGCTTGGCTAACATAGGTCAGGGGTTTTCAAACGTTTCATGTCAAGAACCCCAAATATGTTAAACTGGAATAATCTTCACTATAGAGCAATTTTTCTGTCATTAGTTTCTCGAAAGATTTCTGGGGACCCCTTAAACCACTCTGTAGGCCCCCTGGGGGTCCCCGGACCTAGGCACTAAAAAAGTTTGTCAAACCACCTGCCTGAATAATAAAATATTTATGAAATGTCATTTGCAAAATCTAGTGGCCTACATTTCTTAATACACAACTATTGCTGAAAATCTGTGATAGTTCACCCCAAAATAAAAAATATTTAATTATTTATTCAAAATCATACCATCCCAGCTGTATATGACTTTATATCTTTATATCTTATTGCTTCACGTGTGTCTTCTTGATTAGGCTTAATTTATAACTGCTTACACGTGCAAAAATACAATTTGAACATAAACTTGCAACCAACTTTAGTGGTAAAATAGAATCGTTCTTTGTCGCATTTTCATGAAATAAATTGAAAATACTATTTGTTTTCTCACCTACTGAAGTAGTTTGAATTTGTTATGTATTTTACTTTTATGATTTGTTTATTGAAATATCCCCACATCCCCCACATCCTTGTTGTGCATTATATTTACAGATTATTTTTTAATAAATCTTTTTTATTAATCAACAAGAAATTTACCAACATTCAACAAAAATAATAATAAAAATAACGATAATAATACAAAATATATAAACAATGAAACATATTTAAATACATGCAGAGAAAAGCATACAGAGGAAAGCATTGTATATTAGATGCTATTATCAAACAAAATATAATAAAATTCCAATAATCTGTTACCTTTCTTGTTTTTAATCAATCTAAGAAATATGCTAATTTCAAATTTTCTAAATATGTGAGATAGACGGCTGTGAGTTACAAGGTATTTGCTTATGAAAAAAAAGTGTAATATAGTTGTACCTTTGTAGTAACAAATAATACCCTTCAATTGAAAGGATCTGGGAGAATAAAGGTGTTTACCAAAGGAAAGATATTTCATATTAAAAATATAAATGAGCTATTGTTTCATCCGTATTCTTACAAAATGAGAAAGATTTATCAATTTCTAGGAAAACAATACAATAGTTTAAGACAATAGTCTATAAACTCAATAAAAGATGCCCATAATATATTTCCAGTGTCCGATGACAGATCAAAATTCTGTGAAATAAAATGCACACTCCTGATAATAATACACAATGAATGGAGAAGGAATGCCTCTTTATAGAACATAAAATAGTTACTTTATTTTATGAGGAATATGTAACGTTATGGATGTGACAATCCTGAAAATGGCACTTACCTGCCTATGAAAAATCATGCTCTAAAAATAAAACAAATGCTTTACAAATTTGAAGAGAGATCTGACATGGGAATTTAAACCACCAAATGTTAATATCTGCGCTGTTACCATAGTAAAAAACTGTTGGTAAGGTTCACATTTTCACGGAATTGCCCACATGCAGAACCAACAGTTACTGCAATACTGCCACAACTGATCAGACATACATCAGCTCTGTCTGTCAGTGAAACAGGCACCTTTCCCAAAATTGACAGAATAATCCTGTTTTAATTGAAAATGAATATTGAAAATATTTTTTACTATAACATTATTTGTGATTGATGTAGTTTGATACCCATTTTCGTTTGTTTGTGAACTATAACGCAAGTTTAATTTCATTCTCTGCCTTCACCCTCTGGTTAATCTGTCCTGTATTGTTGTGTTGTTTATAAGGTTGTCATGAATTTGTTAATTCCTTGTTCTGGAAGTGATTCTCTGCGGATTAATAGTTCTGTGAGCTCATAAAATGTCTGATCTTTTTGACCATCTCTCCTAACAAATGTGAAATGAACATGCAAATCAGGGTACATCTTGAATGTGTAACAGAATGATCCACCCAATAATGCACATTTAGTTAAAAATTGACATTTTTCAAAAACCAAAAAGGTTTGGAATGAAAAACGTTAAAACAGAATAATGAAATTGATGTGAATCAATCCTCACTGCTGTCTCATTTGGGATGGTTCTTTTTGGTCAACTATTTGCAAGGTGTTCACATTGCTTTGGGTATTAAATGATTGCTCGGGTGTTTTGTATGATAGCAGAGTTGTTTTACGCTGGCCCAATACAAGAGAACCCATGCAGGCCTCTAAAGGAAAATGTGGATGTTCGGTATTCATTCAGCAGGAAAAATATCAATCGTAGCATCAGTTCTGGCAGGACACGTGAGTCTAGTTTGCATCAGCCGGTAACTGATGCAACTTACCAACGTTAACCAATAGTCATACAACACATACTAGACGGCGTCATATTTAAGTTGCCTTTCTCTGCTCCTTATCAGCTGCTTAATCGTGCAGCACTTAAAACCCACCTCCATCCCCAACTCCACTATATCTGCAGGATCATTTTAATTGAATCCTGTTACGCATCATGAACTGTTCTGGTTACCCAGGTGGGGTGACGTCTATTGCTGCGCTCCCGGCGGAGAGTTTGCCCTGAACTGTTTCCTTACGCCAACCTTAAATATTGCTGTTGATTAAATATTTGACGTCAGTGGTCCTGACAGAGATAAGTTATTCCGATTTTTTATTTCCGAGTTCCTTAACCGGTGTTAGAAATGAACAGATATTGTTTCGAGTCCCAGGGATAGGCATTTTAAGCTTATGCATGTTAGTACACGCATTCAAAAGCAGCTTTCATTGTGATGGTATATGGTCTTTCGTTCACTATTAGTTTTAGGGATTTTTAATGCATTTGTATTTCCAACAGGCGGAAAATGTATTAAGAATCAGTCCGAAAAGTGCATCTCGTCTCAACCAGACACCTGATGTGAGGTATCAATTCATGTGATTTATACAGTGCTGGGTGTTGAGATAGTGACTCTTGCCTCAGCAGATTCATATAGAGAATTGCTAAACTAATATTCTGAGCATTAATCTCAACTTTCAAAGGCTTTAACAAAACATGGTTTAACTCTTAACAAATGTCCCGAGACATTTATAACAGAAAGTGATGTATGTGTTTTCTGCTAAAGTCTTTACAGCTCTGTGAGACGGTGAAAAGCTTACAAGTCATAATAGATCCTGAACGTGCTCCAGTGGCCTCGGCTGACTCCATCTGGAAACAATAGCACACGAAGAACAAGGAAAACCCAGAGTCAGCGCTAGAGAAGCCGGCTTGTGAGCAATCTACACATCTGCTTCTTGCAGCCAAGAGAGAAAGACGACACAGGCTCTAATATGATGGCAATACGACACGCATCGCGTTTAATATGAACTGGCACTTACAACAAATCCTCTGTCCTCCGCTTCAAAAAAGCATTCGCCGGTTACATTCATCAATTGCTACTTTACAACAAATGCATACTGTAAATGATTGAACTCATTTGTGCTATACGGCGGTCACTTCACAACCCATATGCAAGGATGCCAGACCCTTTTATGTGCGGAGCAAAGACAGATTTATAAGACTTGAAAGTCGTGTGGTGACAGTTGATAAAAGCAAAGCTGAGTTTGTTAAATGTGGCACTTATAACAGTTCATTTAACTCGTGGCTATGAGCTATTTTTACCTTATATTGTAAATGCAGAGAGATGCTAAACAACAAATCGTGCAATTATATCCGAGGTTATAACAACAACACAGACTGACAGGAAGATAATAGCACAACATTACAGGCGAATACCATTCTGCTACACTGCAGTATTGTTAATAAATAAGAGAAATATTATCAATCATACAAAGACACAGATTCGTTTTCATGTTAACTTAAAACTGTTATGCACAAACTGCTCGGCTGCCATAGAAATGAACATATAGCACCATTTAAAACACCATGATCTCCCTGATGATGATGATTTGGTGCCATCATTTGGTTTTACATGACATTATGAGTCATGCCCATGGAAAACCCCTTATGAATGTTTCTTTTTATCTACACATACGGTAGCACATATCCATACGGAGCACATTTAGCTTCATATTCAAAAGTATCTGGCCCGCACCAAGACGTTCCACTGGATATTTTTGCCTTCTGTCCGTTTGAAGCTCCGTGAAACACAATGAATTTAGACCTCTTGCCTTCAATGACATTTTAGCACCTTCGATGAGTCATTTCCTGCAGGGGGGTGACACAGTCCTGTCTGTTTCTGCATGAAGCGCACTGCTCGTCGTAAGCACCACAATACAAGCTACTTCAAGTTGATAATAATGTATTTGAGTTCAATTCACAAATTTGCTCAACACAATACTAGGTCGGGCATTGCTCTGGCCCCTTGAGATCTTCCATTACTTTGCCTCGGAAGTCCACTGTCGAGGAGAAAAGTATCACGGTTTTGAGCAGGACTGGCAGCATTGTTTCCCATAAAACTTGTGGTTGCAGACTCCATGCTGTGGTACCAGATAGCACCAGTTGAAATGATCTTTACAGATCACATCTGCACGAAAGAGAAGAAATAAAGAGTTTGAAAGTCAAAATGGGATACATTGCTTAAGTTGGAAATGACACAATAACATATTCTATTGACAACAAAATATGACATATGCTGAACAACCATTCCAATTAAAACATCATTTTGATAATATAAGAGCTTTTTGGACACAACAAAAATAAAAATGACAAAAAGCTGCCAAGGCTAAACTTGAGGTATATTTCACCATGTTTAAGTTATTCACTTTGAGTTGCGGAAAAATATTCTTGTGTCTTGAGCTGTGTATCCACCATTTAAAACCACACAATAGTGTGATACGTTTGGCATAATCTGTTGAAGTGATATTAAATTCACTGTTATAGAAATGTAATTTAACTACTTTTACTGACCAGAAAAGACTAGACATAAGACTCAAATTAAATTTAGTTTGGCATCTAGAGGTTCAAAATCAACATTTTCTTAAGCACCCTGTTTCAACGGTTGTTAAAAAGCCATTTTGATGGAATGTGCTTCACTAATAAAATGTGTGACAAGTAACATGGAGATAAATAATTCATTGCATATAGGACAAATATGTGGTTAAAACTAAAATTATCTAAAGACATTATTGTTGTAGACCATCATAAACCCATTGCTGACATTCACCGTTAAAATCTCCTGTAGAAATTGCAGTATTACTGGCAACAGTGTGTTTAAAGATTGAGTAACACTAAACAAGCATTTATCTTTACAGAAAAAAGTATAACATAACCTCGTAATAAGCCTTATACGAAGCATTCTTGGAACCAGAAATCAGAAACAAAACAGAAAAATTAGGTAGAGGAGGAATTCTGGTTCCTTTCCACGAGGCTGTTATTTTAATAGTTATTTTTTGTTAATGTTATTGGCTGTTCATTGATCTTTGAACAAACTGTTGCCAGTAAATTACATACATTTAAATCTACAGTTAATGACTGGCAAACTGCTGTATGAATATTTTTTCATGTGAACGTCTTAGTTACACAACCATATTTACTGTCAGTGTGTTAGTGAAGAGCGATTTTATACAAGGGATCTCTGCAGACCTTTCTTCTCTGGCTGGGGACAGAACACTGTGTTACAGGCCTCCGACACTGCAGGCTTCAGCTGTAACACACACCCAGATGAAGGACGTCCATGATCAAGACATTGTACTGACCGCATCTGAACTCCCCCTCCACATGACACTGTGCACTGAACACAAACAAACAAAAAACACACGTCATGCGCAGCAACAATCACAAACATCGAAACAACAAACATTTATTCACTCATGCAGTCGCTCTGTTTGCCATTATAGTTTATGCAAGTATTGCTCTGCTAAATGATTTGGTGTGACTAAGGCCCACATTGCCATCTAAAACATAGCAAAACAAAACAAAACAAAACATAGCAAAACATAGCAAAACAAAACATAGCAAAACAAAACATAACAAAACAAAACAAAACATAGCTAAACAAAACAAAACAAAAAAAGCATAGCAAAACAAAACAAAACAAAACATAGCAAAACAAAACAAAACATAGCAAAACAAAACAAACATAGCTAAATAAAACAAAGCAAAGCAAAGCAAAGCAAAGCAAAGCAAAGCAAAACAATACAAAACCAAACAAAACAAAACCTAGCTAAACTAAACTAAACTAAACTAAACTAAACTAAACTAAACTAAAATAAAATAAAATAAAATAAAATAAAATAAAATAATAAACTAAACTAAACTAAACTAAACTAAACTAAACTAAACTAAACTAAACTAAACTAAACTAAACTAAACTAAATGATCACAACACAACACAAAATTAAAGAAAGCAATACATCCCGAATAGGATCCATTTAAACATTACCATTCAAGATGGACAGGATCTCAAACTGTTTACAGTTTTTTCACCTGCTAACAGAAAACTAAAGCAGAAAACTAAATAAAATGTTTTTTTCCTGAAGGATTTATGACCACCATTTACATGACTAGATGACTTTACTGTGCATTAATGTGAGTGTAAAGACATTTCTCCTGAAGACTGCCAGCGTTGGATTAGATATTCACACTGTATTTTTCAAGATGCATTTCCAGAGAAGACATCAGATGTGATGTTGATGAGAACTTGTGGCCAAATACAAGAGGGAGAGAGAGAGAGGGAGAGAGAGAGCGGACTAGACCCTTCACAGTCATTTACAATGAATGAACAACCACACATGTTGTCGTGTTGACATTTTTTCATATTCATATTTTCTCACCTTTTGACTATAATTGTTTGTACTATATTAAAAAAATGAAATTGCAGCATTTCAGATTCAAAATATTTTTATAGTACGTTCGAAACAGTGGAAAGTGGTTATTCTAAATAAAATAATGATTCATTCAAAATTAAAAGTTAATCATTTCTGTAATTTGTTAGTGTTTGTGTAGTATTAAAATGACTGTAATAAACACAGATAACGCATTCCCTTTGTGGTTCATTCAGGCAGTTCTTCTTTGTGTTTGTATCTGTTTGATTAAGGGGTACGTTGGATCAGGGCCAGTGGATTGTGATGGAACACTTGCCTGGGTCCATGGAGAGGTGTACCAGTCCGGTCTGCTAAGAGGAGAGAGGATGGGACAGTCTGCTAGGACACAGGTTCTCTGAAGCTCCGTGGAGGGTTTGGGTACATGCTGACACTTTTTAGGTGACAACTCTTTGTATTTTCCGGCCACATCCTTCTCAGCGCACTTCACAACACGCGCTTGAAGACCTTTACCACAGGACACCGAACACTACAGAGACAAACAGAGAACATTTCAGCACCCATTACATACATTTCCTTGCCACACAGATCGTAAATGTCTGTAAGAAGCATGCAATGGCAGACTGAAAGTCAATGTTGATGTCATTTCAAACCTGTATGACTTTCTTTAAAATTTTAAGAATGTGGGTATCTAAACAAAACTGGCCCCCATTGACTTCCATTGTAAAACCACAAAACCACTTAAAAATTTCTTAAAATATTTTCATTTGAGTGATATGAGGGTAAATCAATTACTGATTTCTGTGTTCACATTTGTCTTCTTTTTTGACAAGAAAAAGTTGACAATGACGCTTTCTTAGTAAAATATAAACGTTCGCAGCGCTGTGGTTACAAATAGCTGTGGCTATAAATGGCTAGGCAGCGTGACGGAAGTCTATTTGAATTATAAACAGAGCTTTGTTATAACTAATCACATATTTCACTACAATACTCATGTCTCGCTAGAAATGCAATCACAAATGGTTGAAAGTGAAAATTTAACTTGCATTTATACAAAACATTTTCTTACGGCGTTTCAGCCGCCCTTTCATTTTTTCGAGCTTGAGCCTTCTTGACCAAACACGTTCCTCGCACGTTGTTATGGAAACGGCAGGTAAACTTTTTTCAACCCCAAAAGACGCTCTGAGCTGCAGAAAAAGACGTTGGCGCTCAAAAAAGCGCAAAGGACTTGTTTTGAAAACGTAGGATTATAATGTGAAACAGACGCTAGCAGCTTCAAAAAAGAAGTCAAGTGTGAACATGGCCTAACTCGTGTTTTAAAAAGAAAACATTTAAAAAGCATAAAAGTTAGTCCATATGTTTTGTGCACTATACATATCGAAGCCATACATAAGCTTTGGTGAAAAATATCCTACAGTGTATTGAACTAGTAAAATGTGCTTTTTTTTATGGTGCTTTTGGTTTATTAATTGGTTGTGGTGAGGAAGGCGGGACGAGAGCCGTGACGCGGGGCCGGTGGCGTGAGTGATAAGTGGAAGCAGCTGTGCGCGCACCGGTCCCGCATCTTATCACGGAGGAGATTGGGAGCTTAAAAGGATGTTCGGCAGGACTGTTGACGAGAGAGGACCGGGCCCGGACATATGTTTAGTGTGTGTGTATGTTTTATGGCCGGCAGTCTACCGTGAGGTGGCTGTCGGTCAGTTACGTTATTGTTTATTTAATTAAAGTTTTATTATTGAATGTTCGCCAGTTCCCGCCTCCTTCCTTCCCTTCTTACGAACATTGCTACATTGGTGCCGAAACCCGGGAGGAAGGAGGGACATGCTGTCAGAGAGCCCTCGCTGCCGAGGGTGATCGCGGTGCTGAGGAGTTCGGGCAGCGCGGAAGGGGGAAGTCCGCGAGTGGCTGCCCGAGGCGGTGGTGCTGGATCAAGAAGTCGGATGGGACGAGGACCTCGCTGCCGTGCTCCTGGGTCGAGGTGGGGTGGCTGCCGTCCAGGAGGGAGCCAAGGCCCGTTCGCCGTGGGCCGAGCCTGCTGCCAGCCGCCATGATGGGGAGGAGCAGGGAACGGAAGACCAGCTGCCCTCAGCTGGAGGGCCATCGCCGGCCGCCAAGGGGCGGAGGAGGATCGAGCCGTCCACCGAGCGTCCAGTACCATCGCATGGCACCGCGAGGAAGAGTTTCTCGGCTGGCTGAGGACCGAGCGACAGCATGTCAGGGAACCGGACAATTTTTTTCTTTTCCTCTCTCCCCTCTCTCGTCCCTGTCGCTCCGGGGGCTCCCGTCTCCGTTCTTTCGTCTCGCCGGTGCATACCCCCAGGCGCCGCGGACTCCGAGACTGGCTCCCCGGGGGGGGGAGTAGGTACAGTCTCGGTGGTGCCCCCGGCCTGTAAGGGGTGATGGGGGTATGTGGTGAGGAAGGCGGGACGAGAGCCGTGACGCGGGGCCGGTGGCGTGAGTGATAAGTGCAAGCAGCTGTGCGCGCACCGGTCCCGCATCTTATCACGGAGGAGATTGGGAGCTTAAAAGGATGTTCGGCAGGACTGTTGACGAGAGAGGACCGGGCCCGAAACTGTGTTTAGTTTGTGTATGTTTTATGGCCGGCAGTCTACCGTGAGGTGGCTGCCGGTTTGTTCAGTGTTTATTTTTTATTGTTTATTTAATTAAAGTTTTATTTGAATGTTCGCCGGTTCCCGCCTCCTTCCTTCCCTTCTTACGAACATTGCTACATTGGTGCCGAAACCCGGGAGGAAGGAGGGACATGCTGTCAGAGAGCCCTCGCTGCCGAGGGTGATCGCGGTGCTGAGGAGTTCGGGCAGCGCGGACGGGGGAAGTCCGCGAGTGGCTGCCCGAGGCGGTGGTGCTGGATCAAGAAGTCGGATGGGACGAGGACCTCGCTGCCGTGCTCCTGGGTCGAGGTGGGGTGGCTGCCGTCCAGGAGGGAGCCAAGGCCCGTTCGCCGTGGGCCGAGCCTGCTGCCAGCCGCCATGATGGGGAGGAGCAGGGAACGGAAGACCAGCTGCCCTCAGCTGGAGGGCCATCGCCGGCCGCCAGGGGGCGGAGGAGGATCGAGCCGTCCACCGAGCGTCCAGTACCATCGCATGGCACCGCGAGGAAGAGTTTCTCGGCTGGCTGAGGACCGAGCGACAGCATGTCAGGGAACCGGACAATTTTTTTTTCTTTTCCTCTCTCCCCTCTCTCGTCCCTGTCGCTCCGGGGGCTCCCGTCTCCGTTCTTTCGTCTCGCCGGTGCATACCCCCAGGCGCCGCGGACTCCGAGACTGGCTCCCCGGGGGGGGAGTAGGTACAGTCTCGGTGGTGCCCCCCGGCCTGTAAGGGGTGATGGGGGTATGTGGTGAGGAAGGCGGGACGAGAGCCGTGACGCGGGGCCGGTGGCGTGAGTGATAAGTGGAAGCAGCTGTGCGCGCACCGGTCCCGCATCTTATCACGGAGGAGATTGGGAGCTTAAAAGGATGTTCGGCAGGACTGTTGACGAGAGAGGACCGGGCCCGGACATATGTTTAGTGTGTGTGTATGTTTTATGGCCGGCAGTCTACCGTGAGGTGGCTGTCGGTCAGTTACGTTATTGTTTATTTAATTAAAGTTTTATTATTGAATGTTCGCCGGTTCCCGCCTCCTTCCTTCCCTTCTTACGAACATTGCTACATTGGTGTTTATAGGTTTGTTTTGCACGTTGTCACTATGAACTGCTATTTTACAGTATGAAACAATTCAGTGTTCATACTGTATAAATAAAGGATTTTTTCTCACTCCGTGTTTTATAAATTACTTGCTCATAGCGGTTCAGGGATTGCCCCTCTTATGGATCAAATACACGCCTTTGGTTACTAATCTGAATACTTTCACCACCACCCCATTGCACCTCAATGAAATAAAAAAGAGCTTACCGGTTGCCAGGTGGAGACGAACCACTGGGCCTTGCGTTGTTTGTGGCAGCGTTTGATCATGCAGGTCTGCTGGCTGTCGGGTTTGAGCAGGGCGCCACAGGACGCATCCGGCAAGACACGAGATTGAGAACCCGGGTTACTGCTCACACACGCCACCGTCCTCTTCATCACACCCTTCCCACACTTACGAGAACACTGGAAATATAAATAGAAAAGAATTTAATAAGAGCTTTGTAATACTGGAGCAATAGTGAACACATTTAATCTTTCACCTTCAAGTGAGACCCAAGCCATCTGTCCACAAATTTTCAGTTTATGACCTTCAGCTGCTTTATGTAGATAGGATAGTGAGGATGTTGGCTATGTAAAAACAAAAATTTGTACTAACCTGGGACCAGGGACCCGAAGTCCAGACTGGTGGGCAGGTGTGTGTGTTGCAGGTCTGTCTGCGATACGGCGGTGGTTGTGCACACTGGTCATCAGTCACCGTTTCAATCCGATCAGGACCTGTTTTTTGGAGGCACTGCACCTGTCTGGTCTGCTCTCCGGAGCCACAGCTGTGACTGCACACACCCCATTCGCCGAAGCTCCAGCTGAGAAGCGCACAACACCACACACACAACCCTGTAAGACCCTTATATCCTGAGAATGTACATTGTGTTCAATGCATGATAATTGTTTTTCACACATGTGAAATCCCAGATTTGCCGTTTCGCTTCGGTTGTGTCATAACTGGATGATAAAAATAGTACACTACTAACTTTAAAAAGTATTTCAAAAATACACATTGCAATGATAAATACTGTCACAGGACCTCTGTACGTTGCATGTTTAATTCAATGTGTAGCATATGGTTATGATCCATGTGTAGCATGTGGTTATGATTTTGTAAACGAACACCGTTCTTTACATTTTTAAAGTTCAAATTTTGGGCAGCATTATGGGAAACAAAATGTCACCGTGCTCTCTGTTGTATACTGCACATCAAATAATATTTCATCTGGGTATACCGTAAATGCAATCTGTTCTGGTTAGTTAAGGGTTGAATAAATCTGTTCTGGTTAGTTAAGGGTTAACACCGAGACGCCTTGATTGTAAAGTGTGGATGGTTTGTTGGCTTTCAGCAAAAGTCACCAGTCAAGATTTCAGCTCATAAAAGGTCAACAATTCCCCCTAAAGGCCCCGACCGACCTCAGATAACACCATCAGAACATACAAACAGCCTAAACTTTATTTACCGAAGCTTAACACATCATTTGATCGGAATGTTACAACAACTCTGACAAATGTAATCACTGTAGTGACCACGGCTTAAAAAAGCGTTGGAGATGCTCCATATGATTTCAACATCCCCGGTTCACTCTCCTTAAAATATCTATTTATGCTGTGAAATCAGACATCTGATCTACTTTAACATGTAAATCCTCCAATAGCCAGACGGTTGTTGTAATTAAAGGAACCTAATAATATATCATTGCGAGGATTTGATCTTGTGACTGTTGCCATAAACTAATTTATGCGTCTTAAATAATTACAAGCAGGAATATATACACAAGCCACGATTCACGATTTGAGGCGTAATGCAAACATTAAAGTTGGCACACTTTGGGTGAAGCTGTCTGGCCAATGTGACTTTAGTTATTTGCCCCATAAATATGGCAGAACGAAGACATATTCTATTGCGGTATTATATCTCTCTCAAGTTCATGCTAGCACCTTCTTCATAAATATGAAAGTTAAGATATGACCAGTAACATCTCAACACAGCAAAGAAGAATAGATGCTCTGTTCAGATGAAGCCGTTAAATACGAGAAATAGATTTTAAGGTCTGATCTCACACACATCTGACATTAGCTCGAAACTCGTAACACGACACATGATGTCAGAGTCTAAATGTGAACCTTTTTATGATGTAATCGCTTCTCCATGACATGTTTGACACCAAGAAGGCCGCTAAAATACGCTGAACTTACTCTTGTTATTTCAGCAAATATTTAAATATATATATATTGCAATATTCTCACAATATTTGTAAAATATCTATCGATATAATAATGTATAGTTGAGCATCTACTGTGCCATGCCACAAAATCTATCAATGTAATTGCGTACTAGAATATCAAATATCAAAACAAGGGGCTTTTATTTTGAAGAAACATGGCATAGGTTTTCTTTTCAAGCACAAACAGTTCAGTTTTACAAAAAAAGATTACTTTTGACACTTTGCTGTTACACTTTTGGAAACTAGTGGGGAATTTATTTTTTATATCTACTAAAATCACCATATGGTTTGAAAATATGGAGAAAATGGAACAGAAAATTCCTATCACGGATGCCATTTGCTTCTATTTATTTGCTATCTATTTATTCTATTATGTTTGCTTCTATGCAATGGCATTTATATAATTTATTAAATACTTATTTGAGCCGTTATACTACATATCGGTTTTTACCCAACAAAAAAAAAAACATTAAATGATACGCTTGAACACTGTTGCAAACTGCACTTTTAAAGTATACACATAAATAATAATTAAAAACATAGGTTTTGTAAATAAAATAAGCCTCCCTTTTTCCTCTAACTTTCGTGCACAACCATGCTTAACACATTTATTTGCGTGTATTATTTTCAGACATGTCCTGCCTCTGAAATCGCCTACTTGCATACTAGTAGGTGAAATCAAGTCAAAGTCATGAGTATGCCGGAAACAGTAAGCATGAAATACCCAGATGGTATACTGCTTCCGCCGAGATTTGGGAGTGGGCATTGGATGGACACTTCTCTATCTCATGATGCCACGGGAGTCGAACAATGTAATTTCAAACATAATTCAAATAACAAATAGTGGAAAACTTTAGGTCAGATGTCTGTTTTCAAATGTAAGTAAATTAATTTCCAACGAACAGGTTGTTGTTAACAGGCTACGTCATAGCTCAAAGAGTGCGGTTCACATGAAAATAAAACATGGCGGATGCAGTATGTCCGAAATGTATTATTACTACTCCCACTCATATTATATAGAACGTACGGTTTTTATGGTCGATGGGTAGGCACTTATTCATACGCAGTTATGGTTTTAGTTTAGTCCTTCAAGAGAATCACCAAAAGTGACATTGAACCATAGGTGGCACTAATTTGAATGTGTGACTCTCTGTGAACTGTTAGTGTTTAAATCTTCTATTGTCTTCTGTGAAGGTGCTTTTTTGAGATCAGCGTTATAATGACTAAAGCCGTGTTAAACTGACTTGAGTTTGCAGTAGCCATCAATAAAATTTCAGTGGTAACACACAAACCCTTAAACCTCTGGCTGTGTTTAACAAGAACACGCGCCTGTGTGTCCACATCCATTAGTCGGGAGTGTGTGTTGAGTTTGAAAGGCTTTTAACCCCCGGCCTCACGTAAACCCTGAGGAGTTCAGGCCAAACCAACAGGACATCAGCAAAATGGGAATGCAGTAAATGGTGTTTATAGAGGCCAGTTAATGAGGTAGAAAAAGACCCAGACAGAGAGAGAGAGACATAGAGAGAGAGAGAGAGAGAGAGAGAGAGACTGACACAACACTGACACAACACACACAAACGGACACATTAATGACAGGATCCTGTCACTTTCACTGAGATTTTTTGTCAATACTTCACACTTTTATGTCTGTATTGATATGTACATATTGTTTCTTATATAGGATACTCTAATTTTATTTTATACAGAATGTTTATATTTAATCTTCCTTAAAAAAAATTGAAAAAAAAATGTTATCATGCCAATAAAGCTTTTTTGAATCTTGAGAGAGAGACAAAGAGAGAGAGAGACAGAGAGAGAAATGTGAATTTTCATGGCACTGATACATTGGTTCAGCTCTTGCCACCTGTTGATGACATAATGACAGTATCACGCTATTCGAAAACTGGAATAGACGCGAGCAAATGTTTGGCTAGTATTACAGGAAGACACGTCGAGAGTGACTCATTGCTATGCTCTTGGACATCTAAAAGTAAGTCCCTCTCAGATGACTGTTAACAAGACATGATGGATTTCTCTCGATGTGTAATAAATTGCGCTGTAATTTAAAATACACAACAGGGTTTTTTGTTTTCCTGGTCCCAGTCTGTATGCTGAATGGTCCACGGGGGGCCACTGAAGTGCTATAGTGCCTCCAAACCTTGAGAGAGAATCCCTTCACTAATAACATCATCACTCGGTCAATCTCATGTTGTTTAACCTTGCATGACGTTTTAGCTGTGGAACACAAGTAAAGCAGTATGTATATGTAGCTCTTTTTCATAAAATGAAAGGTGACCATAAAGGTATCCATTAAATAAGTTGATAAGCCATACATTTACTGCCTCGTGGTTGAAGCTGAGGTGCCTGGTTGCTGAATCCACTCAAATGGCCACTCCCTCAACTATGCAGACTTGAAGGCTTAAAATAAGTTAAACGGATGAGTTATGAAAAAAATTCACTCCACTCACAGTTGTCCTGAAAGGCAAAATTAGCTATATAGACCAAAATATTATTTATGTCTCTGGAAGCCAGTCGATGAATTGCAATTTGAATCTGTGTTGGCTTCACGAGAGGGATCGGAAGGCCTATTGTGTAAAACAGACGCTAGCAGCTTAAAAAAAGCAGTCAAATGTAAACATAGCCTTAGACGTCATATATCATTTTGCGTTTAATTAGAAGAATTATTACATATTGTAATGCAATTATTACATATGTAGCTTTATATTCCATTTTCAAAATACCCTCAGATATGGTATTTATAAGATATTAACAATGGTTTTGCATGTCTTAACCGACTCTCTCGATCACTCAGGGCAGGAAGCCCAGAAATACCTGCAAAGATCGATTTCCAGCACTGAGCCAGCGCATTCTGATAAGATTGACATACGAGCTCTTTCTTACTCACCCTGGAAGAACATCTCTATGCCAGCGTTATCAGAGATAGACTAGTCAACTAAACTGGCTGTTGTTAGGCAACTTTGTTTCTGTTTTACTCAAAATTTGCCTCAGAAGCACATTATCTACATACAATTGTGCAATAATGTTAAAGTAAACATCACATTGCGACTGGTTGTTAGGGAGTTTAGTTTTTTTTATCATTTTCTGGTCTCGGGATATAGGACTCACTCCTTTTAGTTAATGGAATATCCAAATGTCAGGTCACTAATGGGTGTTATACACTACAAGAATTTTGCTCAGATTTTCGCCCAAATTTGAAATCTGGAGTTTTTGCAAAAAGTCTGCGCCAGTCTGCAGATTTGATGATGTATTGTTTTCTATGCACACGTTCAAAAAGTCTGCAAGTGTATGTATTTTCTTTAAATCTGTTTAAAAGTCTTGTAGTGTATTCCAGCCTTAAGAACCAAAACCTTAACACAAAATCCGAGGTATCATTTGTGTCTGAAACACGGGGCAAGTTATGAATTATTAAAATGTTAATATTTCAAATTCAAAGTTGGTTTCAATGAGAAGTTATGAGCGTTCATGCTTGTGCATTAACATAACCGGTTTGGGAAGGGGTAGTTTCATTTACTCATTTATTCAGTCTTGTGGTTATCTGTATGAACATCTCCACCTAAATCCCACCTCTAGGGGGCAAGTAAACAGTCCTACGTAACAGGAGAAAACAATCAGAGAGCTAAGGTCTGGAGGCAACTGCATTACGCAAAAGAACATGACAACATCTCCTAGTAACCACAAACTCAGACTGCAGTCTAATGAAAAAAGGTCTTTAACGCTGTTTTTACTTGCATCCCAAAGTTTCACTCAGAATCCTAGTAAACCAATCAGTGTTTACAATTTTGCATAAACATTTTGGCTGCCATATGAAGTTTGCACACATCTGACTATTTGCTAATGATTTCATAGGAACAAGAAAATGATGCAACATTAATGACAGGCATATTCTAGGGATTGGACTGGGATAGAACCGGTGTCCCTTTCTGCATTTCAGTTGTGTCTGTCAGAGACACGCCTGCCTCTAAAGCCACAGTGACTGATGTCGTCTGATACTTTCGATGACAGCTCAGAGCGGAGTTCAGTCCCTCAGCATCATTATGTTAGTAAAATCATGCTGGATGATCCTCTGGCTGTTTAAGAACGGCACACTAAAAAATATAAACTTAAAAGAGGGAAGATCGAAAAGGTGTAAAATACTGTGCACTTCTCGAAATCCTTGCTACAGATTCATTTCTATCTTTAAAATGAAAATATTCGGTCAATATTGAAGACATTGTTGTTATATTTTCAGACAATATTCTGTAGGATGACTTTAAGTAGAAATCAGTAAAACGACTTTTGGCGTTAGAAATATTTTCGATTCTTAAAAAAACCTAAATGTAATACTCATTTTAACCTAAGGAGGCCGCCATGTTCTTTTTTGATGACGTAAACTGGTTGCACGCACAGGCAGCCAAACTAAACACATACACACTAATCAGGGACCCGTTTCAATAAGGAGGTTCAAGCAACACTGAGTTAAAATATGAACTCTGAGTTGATTTACTCAGATAATCGCTACTCTGAGTTTTCTGTTTCAGAACAGCTGGTTTCAATCAGTTAAATCCACTCTGAGTAAGTTCACCCGAGGTTACTCGTGTTCACCGCGGCTTTAAAAAGCCATCATCAATTGAGCGAAGATAACACGATTCACCATGGCAACGCCACGTGACAAAAAACGCTCCGTTTATTTCTCGCCAGTCGAATTGGAGGAACTATATATATATATATATATATTATGTATATCGTATATGTATAAACATATATACCTACGATTTTTTGTCATGTAGGTGCAATCCTTCTGCAATAAAAAGAACGTGGCAGCAGCTGGAAATGAAATATAAAAACATCATTCAGTCCGGTGAGTTTAAATGCTCTTGCTGGTAGGATGCCTGACTGGGAAATGTTTGATATATTTAATAAACTGGCCTTGAAAGTTATGAGGATATGAGAACCGAGCACTGTGGCTATAGAAGACAAAAAACTGGCCATGCTTGCCCCTGCTCCAGCTATGTGTAACGGAGGCCAGCTAGAGATGCTCTAGCGACAGACGTAATAGGGACTGCGGTCGTTAGGCTCGTGGTTAGAGCGCCGGTCCCTCGTTCTGACCGACGGCAGTTCGAAGCCCGCGCAGAGCGGGGCGAGTGGGACCTTTTAAATGTGCACCCAATCACATTGGGAAATCCTAAAGGGTATTTGAATTATTAGAGGTGGCAGCAAGAGCACATTTATTTGATCAGCTTATTCAGAAAGACGTTCACCATTCACCTGCAATCCTATGAAACTCCTCTTTGATGGCTCTCACAGGAAACTTAACACAAATGTATATAAAGTGCTTGAGAGCGATACACACTTTTCTTACTGCTCTGCATACAGTTGCCTTGCTAACGTGTTCTGCATCCCCGGTGTTATAAAGAAAGCTTCCGTTAGCAAAGAAACGTAACAGAGAATCTGCTCAGATGTAAGAGTGCAGCCACGACGAGTGAGGTTTGTGATGTAAGGATGAAGCAGAGTGTGAATATATTTAATGGACTGTAAAGAAAAACTGTGCCTCTCAAATAAAGAATCCTCCGGATATGATAAAACATCCAAACGTGGCTTCACCATATATTCTCTCCCGACGTAAATGTAACTCTCTCTGAATGAATGCAGCTTCCTCATCTACGGGTACTGAATAAACGGACATTTAATGTCTGTGTTACGAACTTGTGCGCGATTAAGGAAAACGAATGAAAAAACAAACGGCGAAGGCAATTTCAACACCGCTCGCGCTTCGAAAAGGGGCGGAGATTGTAACAAACCTCGGGTTAGTGGAATAAAACCTGCTCCCGACCAGGTTAGGTTCACAGAGTAGGTTACTATGGTTACTCACTCTAAGTATAAGATACCTTGATTTCTGAAACGGGGTTGACTTACCCCGCGGTCACGGGTTTGATATACCTCGCGTTCTGAAACTGAAAACCCAGAGTATCCCGTTTTCTGGGGTTAACTTACACTGAGTTTGCTCTTACCCTGCTTTCTGAAACGGGTCCCAGTTCTTCAGTAAATATAAACAGAAACAACACAAACATGCATAAAAATAACTAAAATAATTTTAAATTTATTACATACAAAATATTTTAGCCTTTATATAATGCATTTTGTCCAGATTTTGACTCTCCCTCGGTCATTATCTGACGGGGGCTAATATTCACGTCTTATACAAAATAAATAACCAAACTGCAAGCATCTCGATGTTGTGTTTATCAGTATATTGTCATGATGTATAAAGTATACGATTATGGTGGATGCTAATGTCTTAAAGCTATGATTTAATGCACGCTTACCTTGAACAGACACTAACTGATACTGAACGCGTTCTTCTTTTATGGCAGGCAGGCAGGCTTGTGTCAAGAGGACATACCGCCCCCTACTGTCCCTGTGTGTTTTTATATCTGATCTTATGTTTTACGTGTCATATTTTACAGTTAGATATGGAAAACAAGTGTGCTTCGCTGTTGCGAAAGAGAACAGGTTTAGGTTGCAACCATTTGACATCACGGATTTTGACGCAAAAAAATGGCGGCCTCCAAGAAATGTTTTTTTTCAACGTTTACGAATTTTTTATTTCACAATTATAGAGTCAATGCCATTGTTCATATATTAAGCCATGCATCGCTCTATACCCAAGGATCCTTTTAAGTGAATACCCCTGCTCTATAATGTTATATCTTCAGGTTAAGTTGTTACAAAGCTAGATGACTCTTTAAAATAATATTTTAAATTTGCCTGATCATTTTGGTTATGTCATCATTTCACATATTTACTAATAATTTTTTTCCTTACATGTAAATTAAATAGCTGTAAAGTTATTAGACAACATTGCATTCAACAACACAGATATTCACAATAATTGACACAATAAATTGTATAACAGGAAAGTAGTTCAGAACTTTGTGACTAACTCGCACATAACCTCTAAATGAAAAATGTCATTAAATGTATGAAAATGATGTATGTGACGCATTTGTTTAAGCACCTTATGACTAAACAAAAACACATTGTTTATGACTAAACATAAAAAATAAACGCTACGTATGCCGAATGCCAAAGACTACACCCTTCCTTCACTTATGCCCATTCACCGCGTGACAGACGGGTGAAGTTTACATTAGCTACTTTCCTGTGAGCATTAATATGCAACTCTTTGCTGGCTAGTCTAGTTCTCTACAGTCGGTCACAGTCCCAGAAGACCGAAAAAGCCCTCACATTAATCCAGAAGAAACTGGTCTCATCCTTTTAAACCCCTCGTCTTTCAGCACCAGGCTAAACGTCGGCTTTAGCCATGCTAGCTTCTGAACGTGTTTATCCAGTGTCGTTCTATGACCCATGATCTCACCGCATATTCAATATCCTGCATCATAAATCAGTATGTTAGCCATATTACTGCACCATGGCAAGACAGAGAAGGATATTCTTCTTGAAACGTCTCAAAATTATTCAACTGTCTGTCAGAACATGTGGTTGCACGATCATGTGGAAATAATGGTAAAACATCTGACATCTGGAATTATACAACTTTCCAATAAATGATGTCTAAAGGACCTCAAACATTCATAAAAGGATTCATAAACGCACGCGTCCTCATTAACAACAACACAACATCAACAAAAACAAGCCTATGAAACGTCCGTTCGCCTCTTTCGTGTCTCATGCGATTAGCATCACGGTCTTCAGTTAATTTTTCCTGGATCAGCTTGTTTAAACCATCATTGATTTGTCATATCGAATGACCTTCGTTGTAAGTGTACAATTCCCCAATTTTCATCCTGATCTGGGGTCAGGGCTCTGAGGTCACCTTTGTCACGGTCCCAGGAATGGATGCCTTCTAATGCCAACGTTTTGAGTAATGGAGGGGTACACCCTGGACACAAACACGGTTGGCATTGGCATGTTGGCCAAGGTGACCTCCTCACCCCACAGCTAAAACTCCCAACCACACCTAAAGTTTGTTGCCAGATAGCCGTCAGAGGGCGGATTTAGCCTGAGCGCCTAAGAAATGTTTACTGGCTATGCCCCTCTTTGTCATAGTCACTAGTGCATCAAACCAGCCTCGGTTTCACACAAACGTGTTGGATGAAGCATGTTCTCACGCAGCATTTGGGAAATGACTGGTTTGTTTCAATCAGTAAAGTTAATTTAGCTAAGGAGAGGCTCGTTGGCACATGGGATGCAGATTTATCGACCCCGGTACTGTTAAAAGCGTGGAACAAAATCTGGAGCCTTTTACCATTAGAAATTAAGTAAAATTTTGGATACAAAATACACTCAGCAAAAAAAGTAAAAGATTTTGTAAATGAATAGAGAATTGAATCATAGAATGATGGGTTAAGCCCAACAGATCAGGTACTTAAGACAAATAATCATGTCTAGAGTTTTTTTTGTCAATATATTAGCTTTTTGTTTTCACTAGGGTGTAACAATATACAGTATAGGTATGGGCAATAATCATGCTATTAAAATCCATGATCATAGATATTGTGTATTATACACATATGGCAATATTGTACAGTATTCAGCACCTCAATAACAGAGCCACAATGGTTACAAGCTCTCCCTTTCTGCCTCCCTAAACTTATAAGTATTCATTGGGCAAAAATCCTAATAAATAATAAAAGATTAGTTAAACGTTAGATTTACATATTTAAAATCATAGAAAAAATTCAATTGATATTGTGATAGTATTGTTACCATAGATTATTTTGTCCATGATGACCATGTAGCGAAAATCTGATATTGGTGATTGCCGTAGTTCATTTTCGCATTTGTTATTTTTTTATCTTACTCTGTTACATTATATATTTATGTTGTTTTACATTTAAGTTATTTTTTGCATCTTTATTTCCTCTTTTTAAATGTTGTTATATTCTAACCTGTAAGCAATTTAAGTTGCATATTTACAGGCGTTTTGTGTGTTTGGATGAAGTATGGAAAATGAGCGCAGCATCCCAGCATTATCCCTCAAGTACAGCCAGCTGTGTGTAGTGTGCTAATGATGGCACACAGATGTAGATACTTTGCTGGATAGAAGTACATGATCTTCCTCAAGGATATGTATAAGAATAAGAGAGCAACCGACACAGAGAACAAGAGATGGAGGAGAAGCGGCGAGCCAAGGAAAACACTGCTACACTTGGGAAACAATCAGCACGCTATAAAGCAGATTTTACAGGAGTTTCAGACACTTTAATACATTTAGGGAAGGTCGCGAAGAAACCACATCGGGTCATGAGTCTTTAGGAGTCTCTCAAGGGATATACGGCATAGTTGACCCGTTATCGAGCAAGTTACCATATTTGGTAACTTAATCGACAGATTACAACGGCTTTCCTTGTGTTAGCGCATAAATGTCTCCCAGTCAATCAGTAGAGATCAGTATACGTCACAAATAGTGACATCAGGGCATGTGACCAATCTGGAGTTGCCGGGGGCGTTTCAAACTTCAGCGATATTTTCATAAATAAATATTCTATGAAGTTTATATAATTTATGCATTCATTTATATTTTATATATGTGTCTTATTTTTTTAAATATATAAACGTTTTGAGAAAAATATTACATAGACCGGCAAGCAAGGTAACTTCATTGTCCTTGATTTTTCTTTAAGTCACAAAAGTAAAAAAATCTTGCAAAAACCTCCAATAACTCTCCGGCGTTTAAATCTGCTGAGCTACTGACTGTAAAGATGTCTCTTTCTGGATATCTGGGCCCTCTGGACACACTTAACCAGTTCTGTGAACTGGCGGCCATTTTGGCAGACCTGGCGTTAGTGTCATTCTATAATCCCGCGTCTACCTTTCCAAGCTGTCGAACATTATTGGGAATTACGGTTTGCAGACGCAGTGGAGAAAGCGGGCGATGGATCGCTCCTCCCAGGGGTCACTGACTAGACTTTACATGTGAGACAAGAAAAATGGGCCTGCATGGCGTTGCCAAGGAAACGGCTTTAAAAATATTATTAAGAGACAGGAGAAAACAGGGGCAGTGAGGTCTAAAATCACACGCTCAAATTTAGCAGTGTTGGGCTGAACTGAAGTAATGTGCAGTAGATCAGTGGCATAGTAGTATCAAACCACTATAAGCAAGTTTTTGAAGAAGTAATGTTAAAGCATTATAGGTGTTTGTGAGGGTGTGGCTAATGTGTGTTTAGTGTTTGTTAGCGCAATATTGGATGCTAGGTGGTTCCGGTGACCTGTTCCCAAATCTCTGGAATATTCACGGCTGTGTCTGAAATTACACCCTATACCCTCATTCCCTATTCCCTACATTTAATTAGCGAATGAAACAAGAAAATGAATTCCCGAAGCGCTGCGGGCGCCATCTTCTACCGAGTCGAGGAAAATCACCAGTGCGAGACTCACAATCGATGGCTAGCAGCTAGCTATGAGTGCACATCACTTGTACACGCATTATTACGATGCATCATGGGATTGAATGAGTGCACTCAATAATTTACACTATGAATTCGGACATCACTAAAAACGGATGTCACCCCAAATAGTGCACTATATTAGGGTATAGGCGCTATTTTGGAAACAACCCTGGTGTCTTAATAAGGCCTCGGTCCTTCCACCAGTGTAAATTTTTTTGTTCACTAGGAAAAAATTACACATTCACAAAATTTGAATATTATGTGTATCACAAATCCACAGATCCACAATGGCTCAAAACAAGTTAGACTGCAAATCTAAAAGATCTGGTTAAGAATTGTGTAAAAGTGCCCCCCTAATAAGACACCACTAATAAGTCTTAAGATGTTGAACTGACACTGACATAAAAATAAATTTACTTGGTTAAAAGGATAGTTCCATTAAAAACATTTATTGTTGGTACTCATCCTGATGTCATTTCAAAACCTGTATATGACTTCTATTGTATGGAGTTAAAACCACTGTGACATTTCTCAAAATAACTTTGTTTTCCACTTTCATTCGTGAGTGAACTGTCCCCCCCGCCAAAAATAGCAAAACATGAGGGTGGCGTTACCTTGGAGGGCATGGCTGAGAATTGCAGGACACCACACCGGTGGCGGGTCGAATTCGTGAGTTACAGTACGAGGTGTTCACCTGAACTCTCAGATCCTTGTAGCATACTGATTTAGTAACCATCTGACCTGAGGAACACAAAAACATTTTGTTCCAATTAAACAATATTCCTCCATCTTGAACGGTCCTCTGCTACAATCCGAAATATACGTTTTTAAAATGCTCTGGCAAATTACTTTGTGTTTATGAACTGGTTGACCGTTGACATCATTAAAAAGAACTCTTGGACTCAAAGCCCATGTTATTTCAGCTTTTCAGAGTTAGTCTAGAGGGCGTTTGACTTCTGGGTTAAAGGACATACTAAAGCAGGTATTGTTCACCTTCAGATGCCTCTCGCCTCAGGCTCTCTGCACACCATTACAGCAGAGCTGTAATCTCAGGACTGGTGTTAAAGGGGAGGAGGGTACAAATGATGGGAACAGACCTGGTCTTGGTGGCTCGCCTGAGGGTGAACTACGAGGGCTATTGAGTTACACTTGCGATAAGAAAGCCGTGGGTAGCACCTTTAACCCACAGCATCCATCACAAAAGTAACTCTTGCGAAATGGGCTGAGGTATAATAATGCTATTATAATTAAGGTTTACATAATGATGTTAGATTGAATGTGTAATTCACTTGGATTGATTCATAGTTAATGAAAAACAGTCCAGCCTGTTTTTTTTGGTTAGTGTATTTAGAAAGATGTTATTTCATTTACTACCCATATAAAATGGTATGGAGCCAAATCATGATGTGATACCAGGATGTGGAAAGGCAGCAAACTGGCATTTGCATTACATTACAAGAATGTTAAAAACAAGGGGCGGAACTAAGGTGAGTGGCTATCCGTGTTCGAGAACAGTGACGTTGCAAGTCAGGTACGGGCCCATATGCAAAAACCTTTAACAGGGCACCTTGTTCGCGACCACGTTGCGCATTACTGGACATTGTAATTGTTTACTCAGGTTTGTTATTTAAATGTTAATGCGTGTCAATCGTGCTCACATAGTAATGCCAGACCCTAAAGGAGCGCAAACTCCCAAGCATCAGAAAGAGAGAGAAAGCTTCGGTTACAAAAGCCAAAAGTTAGTGTGTTGACATACAAGTATAGTGCCAGTGCACTTGCAGTACGACCTGAGTTCGATTCCCATCTCAAGCGTCATTTGCCGGTCCCACTCCCCTGTCTCTAACCAAAGCTGTCCTGTCTTTTCTCCACTGTCCTATCAAATAAAGTCAAAAGCCCCTAAAATATAACTTAATCAAAAAAAGCAAGAGGGAAAAAGCGACGCAACCAGCGTTTTTCCCTGCAACATGTGAATGGCCCTCCATTCCGTTTCGACACAGCAAGGTCAAATGTAATGTTCTGCAGTATACATTATACAATCATAACAAGAGTGTAAATGAGTATATGAATTCAAATAATTAAATAGATGAAAACTAATAATACTTCTCTTCTACCCTTAACCTCACCATAGACTTTATTATAAACACCTGTTAGCCATTTTCAAATATATTTTTCATTTTGTTGAAAATAAATTCCTGTATGATCTGTGAGTGTAGTTCAACAATAGGTGGATTCGATCTTGCACTCATATGTAGCTTTACTACTTGTCACACGTCTTATTCACTAAGCCACCGAAATTGCTGGGAGAGGGGTTTTGTTTTCACACTTCAAATGTTGTTTTTCCACGAAGAAGAAGCCCCTCACATTTGCCCGGGGTAGACATGCAAAAGACTCAAAATGTAAACGGCCCCTAAGGGATTCGTAGACGGCATGATAATAAAACATTCGGGGCATTACTGAAAACATTCGGTGCTTCAGCCCCCTTAGCCCACCACTATAGCGCCACCACTGTTAAAAACTTGAATCATTGGAAAGTTGTTGTTTTGTGCTACATTGGGAGTGCTACATTGGTCTTGGTAGCTGAAAGCAAGTCAAATTAGTCAAAGTATTTAACAAATAAACACATTTAAAAAGAACTTTGTGAATAAAGGAGTTTTGTGCAGGCTTGCCCGTTCCTTAGCAGTACGCTGAACCCAAGGTTGCTCCAGTGAATACTGTCCATGTAACGTATTTTGCACGGCCCCTAAAACCTGTTGTTCTCAAACCAGCACCCACAAGCGTCACAGGCCCTGGGGGCAGTATAATGTTTGTACCAAGCAAATGGTTCACAAAACAACAACTATGTTTCTAATTGTTCTCATTATGTCACATTGCATAAAAGAAAATGATTTTCAAACATCATAAGCGTGGTTCGGTTACTATGAATTTGATTTGTTTTGACTTCTGACCCTTGCATCAAAAGCATCTTGCGATTGCATCAAGATGCTGAATCAAATTACTCTGGATATTAAAATGTTTGCGAAACTCCTGTAACCCATAAACAAAGAGCAGGGGCATGTTTATAAGTGGCTGTGTTATATAATAACACTGGTTATGTCATCGCCTGGCTCTCGAGCTAGTGGAAACACACATCGGATGTGAGAGCGCTCGCCTCCCCTGTCACCAGCACCATCTTTGTGTAGAAATGGCAACAGATGCTACTCTCAAAGGTTATCTCTGAGCGGATCTGGCTTCAGGAAAAGATCATTGACTGTATTGACTGATCAGCAGACTATGCTGTACCTCCTGCACAGGTGGCTGAGCACTGCGATCGAATGATGGCCCAGGTGTAGTTGTGTTTGGGTTGATTCCGCCTGTCTGTATCTTCCTTGGACAGCGTGTATTCCCACAAAATGCCCATGTTCCAGCCCTGCTGAAGTACCTGTGCGGGAAATGAACATGGCATCAACAATTTAAGAACAATGGTATGATCACCATTTCCCGACAAAATGTTGACTACATGCTGGACATGCGGTACAAGAGAGGAAGTTTTGAAGAGAGTTTTCCACATGATCACCACAGCGCAACATGTCTTTGTACTAAGCTATCTTTACAGAAAAAAACTATAAAATAACAGCCTCATGCAGACATTCTGGGATCCAAAGTTAGAAAAAGAAAACAGATGAATGATTTCCCAGAATGCTTTGCATGGGGCTGTTATGTTATAGTGTTTCTTCTGTAAAGATAAAGACTTTTGTCTGATGTTTAAAGTTCGTTTATCATTGTACAAACTGTTGCCAATAAATTTGATAAATATAAATCTACAGTAAATCACTGGCAACTAGCTGCACAACTACAGCAACATTTTTAAGCCAACATGTAAGTAATAAACGTAAATGTAATTTAGATGCATGTTTGCATTTTTTTGTTTATTATGTGGAATGAATTGTGAATTATACACGATATAGCTATTCAGCAGTTACAGATAACTGCGGTGTGTCAGGATAGGGGTTTACCAGGACCTACCTCAAGCACCAGAGTCTCATTAGTGGGTCCAGTAGAGGTGAGACTCTCTGGACGGTTGTAGGGTCTCTTGTAGTCAAACACAGCTCCAGCGATCGGGAGTCTGCCAGGCCAGTCCACCGTCCAACGACCGTTGAGGTAATATTTCCTCTGCAGATTCCTCACGGCCAGGTAGGAACTGGAGGAGTTGAGCTCCATCACACGAATGCTACGTGCTCCAGCTGGTATGGTGACTACACGGTAATAATCTACAGAAGAAAGAGATTTCATGTTTAGGGATAAAATGTTTGAATGTATTGGAGTATTTCAACTGTGAAATGGCATTAGTTTGTGTCTACTTTTAAGTTTGAAGGGTGAAGTTCACCCAAAAATCTACTTTGTGTGATTTATTACTCATTAACAAGACGTTAAACATGTTCAGAGAACTTCCGGCGTCTTCAGAGCACAAATGAGGATATTTAGGGTGACATCCGAGAGATTTCCAGGCCTCTTCAGACATCATTGTGTTAGTTGTTGTCAAGGTCCAGAAAAGAACTAAAGACATCGAGAAGCACAGTGGCTCAGTTGAATTTTTCTGAAGCGACGAGAATGCTTTATGTGTGAAAAACAAACCAAAATACAGACTTTAATCTATATATTCTCCTCTGTTTTGTCAGTCTATGGTACGCATACACAAGAGCACTTCTTCATCTTCTTTGCAATATCACTTTTCTGCGTTGTGAGTCAGAGTGCCGGCGTCCAATAGGGGCAAGCCCCATGCGGCGTTCGGCGCACAAACCTAATACACATGCGTCAAAGTGCTCTCGTAAATGCGCACCATACACTGGCATATATCGATTAAAGTCTGTATTTTGGTTTATTTTTCACACATTAAGTATTCTCGTCACTTCAAAAAAATTCAACCCAGCCACTATTAGTGTATGGACTAATTTAACAATGTCTTTAGTACATTTCTGGACCTTGACAACAACTATAACCATGATGTCTACGAGGAGGCCTGGAAATCTCTCGGATGTCACTTAAATATCATCATTTGTGCTCCGAAGACGCCGGATGTTCACTAAACATGTTTAACATCATGTGGGTGAGTGAAAAAAAATAACACCACATTTATTTTTGGGTGAACTTCTTTAAGCCATCGGTCTATTCTAATCCAATTCATTTTGTTCCAGGCTAGTCAAACAATGCACCGGTTGTCTCAAAATGTAGATTTATATGCAAGAATGGAAACAAATTTTTTTAAAACACATTCAGTTATGAAAACGTATATTAATTAATGTGTGTGTTATGAGACTTTTGCTTAGTCTATCAAACAATTATGGGGGAATAAGGGGTCTGTCACTAGGCGTGCCCTAGGGTCCATAATCGGGCCTTTATTTGTTTTAAGCACAGTCTATTTTTACAGAAGTAAAATCATTTGTTAGAAAATCGCCTGCTGTTTATAAAAAGCTCTTTAAATCAATCACTTCTTACTCCATCATTTCAAGTATTGTAAGCTGTTGACAGTAAGAAGGTTGTAGGCTCTGAGCCAAAGTTTATGCAAGTGCTCTGAGGCAAAAAATAGACACGTACGACTCAAGTAATGTTGTTTGGTGTATTGTCCTTTGTACATCTTGCATGTGGAGTTGTCGCCTTTGCAGATGCCACACATATCCGGCACGGCGTTGGACCCGAGCACCCTGTCACAGCCAACGCTCTGAAAACACACATCATGACCTCTCAGCAACATCGGTACTAGAAATAAATCACTGTAATCCATCTTTAAACAGTAATGACAGTTCAGTATAACCACTCAGAGTGGGTGGAGCTGATGCTGAAAGAATACATGCTGTATTAATAAAGAGCTACAGGATATATGCAGCATCCATCAAAGCAATATGCAGAAATAAAATATTCTTCAGCTAAATTGGTAGATGACATGAAATTTAAAAGAACATTTTGCTTTCATAACTACTTTGGATGCAACATTTGGGTTCCATATTACTTGAGAAAAATCATTTGTCGCACAACAAGACCACTTAAAATGAGTTAGAACTTGACGGAAGTGGGACCTTCACTAATACATTCACATACCTTTAACCTAAAATCTTGATCCGGGGATTTGTCCATGTACATATAAGGAGTCAGCTACCCAAGTACTTTTCAAGTTAGCTGACGTGTTGTATGTATAACATACTTTTTGTAATGTTGTCAAAACAGCGCAAACTTACTTTTTGTCATAGACTCGCATATTATCCAAATCATGAAACTGACAAATCACTTACATGACTCATCATTAATGCTTATATAAACTAAATCCACTAGAGTAGAATTTTTCTGCTCCACTGCAATTTATAACCATTTCATACTGAAACCATTTTTCTTTTATAATATAAAAACAGATTTGACATGCTGTCAGTGAAACGCACCAGTCAGAGTAAAATTCAATTAAATGGAATTGCAGTTGGCTCTCCTAATGCAAACATCCAATCGGCACTAAACTGATGTCTGTCCCAGAACACAAGTCGCTGAGGACAGACTTTTTTTTAATCGGTCTGTTTTCCGAATGGTCCTCAGCCTCTCTGAGTTGAAACATTGAGATGAAAGACACTTTGTCGTTTTGTATCTCAATGGGAATTTCCATGGCAGTAAAAACCAGAAAGCCAAGCGCTGTGAGAATTCCCGGCATGCTATAGAGTGAACGCTCTTCAAAAGCTTGTAAACCTGTGTTTCTGATGATAACACACCGACTGCGTCAGTATTCCATTACCGAATGCAAAAAGAGCCAGCGGCATCTATACCAGTGCTGAAAGACACTTTTATTATAGGAAGTGATTTGTTACGGCTCTGAATATTTTGTATTCACCATGTTTTCCGGTTTATAGAATTATAGGTTATAATCACATTACTGTGCAAGCAAATTGTCAGTGCATGTCACTATCAATTACACAGTTGACTTAGGAATCTGGCAATAGTTTTGAAGATAAATGTAAGATACAAGTAAATGACAACATTATCTAAATCTAAAGGGAAGTGCTTCCACATATATCACAGTTGCCCGGTTCCTTGACTCTGGACGGCCTCATCTTCACCATAAAATCGATTCGTCAAGCTGAACAATTGCAATCTAGGATTTTGAATAAAGGTGATAGTTTAAAACAGCATATGTTACATGTCATTCTCACCTCACAGTTGCCGTCGATGCAGACGTTCGAACTGTCTTGTGTGCAGAGCGTTCCATCTCTCACTTTACTCGAGAGGGCAAAGAAGAAGTCGTAGCCTTCAGCAAAGCAATAGAGCTTACACACATCCTGATCTAAAACAACAACACATGCACAAGATACATCAAGCAGAGTTTCAAATAATTCTAGAATAAACTCTAAACTGAACTTAAAATCGATCCAAAATGTTCTTGTGAATAATGATCAGAGATCAAGATTTTTGAGTCTAAAGATAGCTTAATATATCTTAGTAACATTTGAAGTTCAAGTTTATAAAAAAGCTTTGATCAAATGATAGATGACCTTTTAAACTTCTTTGACCCACTATTGCAAAAAAAAGAATCACATCAGACATCCTTTTGGGCCATTCACACAGAATGCAATTTTTCCATTCCAATGCGCTTGACAGACGTGCATGGCCGTTGCGCTCGCGTCTTTTGCAGCGCCTCGTACATGAGCGTGTCAAATTTAAATAATTTCTACTTGTACGTCTCGTGTTTTTAGATACAAAGACGCGTTCTGTGTGAATGGCCCCTTACTCTATTACCCCAAAACCATAACCCATAGGAAAGAGTTTGTTCAATTACACTGTAGTTAGAGTTGAGTTAAAGGGATATTTTACCCCAAAATGACAATACTGTCATAATTTACTCGTACCGATTTGAAACAACCTGAGGGCATTTATTTGTTCTGATGAACACAGAGAAAGACATTTTGAAGAATGTCGATAACCAATCAAATCTTATCCCCCATTGACTCCCATGGTATTCATATTCCCCACTATGGCAGTAAATGGGCGAGGAGAACTGATCGGTTACTGACATTCTTCCAAATATCTTTCTCTGTGTTCAGCAGAACAAAGAAATGTATACAGGTTTGGAACAACCTGGGGGCGAGTAAATGATGACAGGATGTTCCTTTTGGGGTGAACTATCCCTTTAAAGTCTAAAACTAACCTTATATGTAAATCTAAGACCATAAGACTGATATTAATGCAGTTGCAGGACCGACAAATAAATTGAACCAAAGTGAAAACTATTCTGTATATACAGTATATAATGTATGAATGTGTTGGAAAAAATAAGTGTTTAAACTTCCAGTCAGAATCCATAAATTTAAATTGTGGCACAACCTGAACATTTACATAAACTTTCTATATCAGCATTTATGATATCCTGACAATGTTTTTAAGTTTCAGCTTATACGAACATTCACAACTATAATTGGTTCTGTCTATAAAGGAATGACTCATGTACAGTGTTTTTCATTCCAGAGAAATTCTTGTTTTTAAAATTATTTAAATACAACATAAATATGATACATTTAACATTCCCATGTGTTACAATTTTAATTTGTAACAGTAATAAATTGTGTTGTCTCATAATCTAGTACATTATTCAAGACAATGCCAAAAACACTGTCCTACTGTTTAACAACAGGTCAAACCTCTCCTCCACCCTAACCAATGATCAAACTCATATTGACCAACCGTCCACACGTGTGTAGGGTTTCCATTTGTAGTGCCATCCACGAAAGGGCTTGCTGTTGAACTCAGCACACTGCACAGCTCTGAAGTCCACAGTGTTGTGAGGACAATCATCAGTGTTACAGAGTTTATAAGAACGAGATGAGCCCTCACAAAACCTGCCCCCATACATCGGCCTGGCAGAGGACAAAACACAGGCCAGAAATGAAAATCAATACATTAATACAAACGTAACTCCAGTCTCTTGCAAACTTGTTGTCGTGGTGTGATTGTACCTTGGGTTTATGCAATGTCTCTCCCTGTAGGTCACTCCACTCTCACAGCTCCTAGAACAGCTGGACCACCCAGACCAGGACGACCACTGACCATGAACTGGCTTTGGACCTTCATCGCCCTGCTTTACACACTGTCCACGACGACACCACTGAAAAACACACATTATTCCGACTGCTAACACCACTCAAGCTCGTGCGGAGTACAGTTACAATTTATGTGTAAGTTACAATTTAGCCCAGTTTTGATGTAAAGGGGCACAAAGTTACAATCTAACGCACTTCTAAATCGTTTTGCATTGCACCATTAAACTTCGTTGAAGTGAACTTGACATCTAAACGAAATATTTACAAGCCTCCGAACTGGAATAATGGTTGGTAGACTGACTAAACTATCAGTTATACTAAACAGAAGACTAACACTTTAGGAGAGAACACTATGTGAATAATGCTTTGTTAGCATCTCCTCAACACAAACACGTCCTGATATTATTGGTGTTACCAATAAATCAATTACTCATCCTCAAGTCATCCCAAACGTCTCTCTCCTGTGAAACACTAAATGTGACATGTATTGTATACATATATACAATAATATATTCTGTTTTTGTGTTAAGTAAGGTTTGAAATGACATTAGGGTGAATAAATGACTAGAATTAATTTTATAGATCAATTAAAGCATCTAAAGGTTTCATCTTTGATTCCCACTAGACACAATTAAACCCAGTTCAGCTCTTTGTAAGAAATAATAAGCAAAGAACATGTACAGTATAAGTAAGTGAACGAATCTCATTCCCAGTCACACACTCTATAAGTGCAACATGAGCCGCTTCCTCATGTGGTCCAGCTGATATTTCCTGAAAGCAGATATCCAGGATTCCTAAAGCAGACTGTCATTATTAGTGCTGCATACTGTCATTTGGCTCTCGCTTAGAATAAAGAGGATTAAACTGTCGTGTCCAATTTATTGCAAACCAAGTACCCCCAAGAGCCGTCGCCCGAACACATGCAAAAAACATCTTGCTCTTTTTCTCCAGCGCAGACCACCAGCGCTCGCCTCTGTATCGGCCAGATATGACATGAGTTGGAATAGGAGAGCGTGTTTTGTGAGAGAAGTGTTCGTCTTCCCTGATCACCCGACCCCCTGCGCCCCGGACCGGGCCCGTAATTACCCTGATGCCCTAAACGCACTTCACTAACATAAGTGAGTAAAGAGACTCCCCAGGAGGTCAGCCGAGGCCTGCATGAGCTCATTAAACCCAATCTGTTGTGAAGGGCTTGAATCAGTGCAAAGGCATCCATAGAGAAGAGAAGAATGAAGGAATATTGCATCTGACAGCTAACATCTGTCGGTCTGTCTGTCTGTCTGTCGAGCTCTAGTGTGTCTTTATACATATTTTAGTCCGTCTGTTTATCTGCGTATCGTTCTGCGTCTTTCTGTCTTTCACAGTTCTCGTGTGAAGTTCCTCGACCTCTATTGTGAACATCACAGTCACCAGTTAGATTTCCTTTCCCGACACCCGGCATGAAATCTCTTTCACGCCACTGGCATTTACACTTGCCTTTCTTTGCTCTGCCTCCCTGGAAACACTCGTTCAAGACACAAGACATCTGTTAAAACCTATTCAAAGGAAAAAACAAAAACCCCCTAAACCATTTTCTCCCTCCCGCGGTTAATGACATGAGCTCAATAACCATGAGAACACTTCAATGATTAAACTCATTGAGAGAAAAGTACGGCAGGGAACAGACAGTTTGGCTTTTGTGCCACTTGAGCTCAAAGGAAAGAGCATAAAGAAGGATTCTTTTAAAGACGCGACTGTGTCTCACCATCTCCGGACCACAGACGGAACCCTCGGCCGCCGGCATGAACTTGGTCTCGCATTTTCTTCCGACCCGATGGCACCACAAGGCTTTGCAGATATCCTGTGACGAATAGTAGAGAGAAGATATGGATATTTTTAAGAACCTCTATGTGTCAAAAGATCAGCTGGGCCAAGAACACCGAGGTGGAATTACAATCTTATCTGCTACAACATACACAATGAATAGGAGTTCTTCACGTGCTTGCACGACTGTTCAAAATAAAATCGGCTCTGGTACAACAGAGAAACATATTTTCCGTCTTAAGCACTCTGGAAATAATAGTGACCAGTATGGGATGTGTTACGCTTTTAACATTTGCAAACATTCTGAATATAAATGAATATTTTATAAGATCATTGTTTTAAAGAACGAACGAAAAAAATCACAACAAAGGACAGACTTTAAATGCTTTTATAAATACATGAAGAAAACAGTTTTTAATTCATTTCATGTTTTCAGTGTGTTTAACCAATGTTTGCTGTGCCCAATACTTTTGTTTCATCTAAAGCAGGGGTTTTACTTTAATGTAAAGAAAGTGTATATTTGTTTAACCCGTGAAAGGGATGTAATGAGGGCTACAGATAGTCTAAAGATACATCTAATTTTGCCATTTTTATATCAATCATCTCATTGGGCACCATTACCAATTTCAAAAGTCAAAGTCTATTAATTTAGAAAGTGAGAAATGGAAACACTATCCCATTTTATTTGTTTAATCTCAGTTTCAGAACATATGATAAATAAAGTATATGCAAACAAATTGCATTGTTAAAGATTTGAGGATGTCAAGCGTAGTTCTAAAGGACCAATCGCCCATGTACTGTTCTTATGATAACAAAATGACTTTAAAAAACAATTCGAAAAACCTACCCCAAAACCCATCAGGCATGCCAAAAACGTTTATAACCTTGTAAGGACTGCCTACTATAGTATATCTACACCTTCAACGCGGGGTCATCTCATTCACTCACTCTCTATAAAACAAAAACAGCGAAAAACGGCTGCATGTTTTATGTGTCTGTATAATTCACATCTGGATTATTGTATCATATTTTGACAATGGCGGCACAGATGGGAGTTCGAGGCAGCAGTTTTCCCAGAGTGATCACGCTCCAAACCCCAGCACAAGTTTCACAGCTGTCTATTTAAGTGAGACCTGCTCGGACCCATCCCCTGTTGTCCCTGCTGAGCACCCAGGAGAGAGTTCTGTATCGAAATCTGCCAAAAAGACGCTAATTTATAGTGAAACCAGTGGGACCTCCAGGTGACAGAACAGTTTTGCACACTCGACATCTACAGAACAAATTCTACAGCTTTAGTGTAATCGCCACCATGCTTATATTTAAAGTCAGTTTGCGAGAGAAAACAATCACAAAATTATTTTGCATCCGCTCTGACCGTATCAAGTACAGAATTATATCATCATATCATGTCATATCATGTTTAGGTGCAAATGGCAATGCTAATATAGATAAAAAGCACTAAAAGATAGTTCACAAAACGAAAATTCTGTAACACGTTATAAAGGATTATGAAAGGGTATGATGCATTATAAAGGTTCTTAATGTATGTTATAAGACATCAGTACACGGCTCGTTGGAATGCTTGATTCTGATTGGCCAGTCGCAACATTTGCAGGTTCGTTATCCCAGATAACAACCTCTCAAGACTAATAACACACGGTAACCCGGATGCAGCAAATCATTTTGAGAGGTTTTTTGGACAAATGAAATATAAATATGTCTTTTAATAACATATATGACATTATATTTACACCAGATTAAACCAGAATCCTCCTGATCACACCTACAGGGCTTATTTCTGCGATAACAACCGGCTGCCTGTAAGGGACGTTATCCCTTACTTAAATGATGTTGTAAAGATTAATAACTAAATAAAAAAATCAAAGGGTAACAAAGAATACATAAGTGTTACTGTATTAACTGAACTGAAGAATTATTTGTAAGACATTACAATTGCATTATAAGATGCATTACAAAAACTACTTGTATAATGCAAAATACATACAGTACAGTATATGCTTTAAGTAAAGCATTACCGAAAATTCTTTCATCATTCCTTCATTTCATTCAAAACATGTATGACTTTCTTCTGCAAAACACACAAAAAAAACTATATTTTGAAGACCGTAAACCAAACGACATCGGGGCCCCTTTGACTTCCACTGTACAGTATGAACACAAAACCACTGAGACGTTTCTCAAAATGTGTTGATATTAATATGGTTTATTTGAACACGTTCTGTGTTGGTATGGGTAAAGTTAATGACAGAGACAACACAAGTTGTGTTAAAAGGCACACAAAATGTGTTGTCCTAGAAATAAAACAAAGATGAAAAATGTTCAACTATTAGGAGTATCTTCTTTTATGTTCCATCAAAACTCATATACAGATTTTACAACACGAGGGGGATTAAATGACAACATTTTTCTGTTTGGCTGAACTATCCCTTCATGGTACAGAAATGTATATTTGTTTAAATGTAGCTGACATAGGTCCATGTCTTTAATTCAAGCTCCGCCCATTTCAGTTTTTCAATACAACTTATCATAGCTAAATTATTCACTGTGCAATAATAATCATCATCTGGATTACACAGAAGCTTCTATGCACAAAAATGTAGCTTTTCCCATTGCTTAGGTTGTGTATACAGTTAGTGAATATCGGGACAATAGAAACGGAGCATGCAGAGGTTCCCACTGGCGTCCTTCCAAAGTATATTTAGCACTGCCTCTGTTTCATGAGACTGTGATTTCTCTCAATGCTCTCTAGGCCAGCAGTTTCCTCTACGGGGATTTCTAATTTTAGATGACGAAGCGGAGAATAATGATCATAGCCAATCTAACATGGGCCCGAATTTCTGTAACTTGCAAAATATTTGGAGCTGATTTACATATTTCAGCTTAGAAACAGAACAAGTGGTCTCTGAAGGGTACGAGTATGCACTGATATCATAAGCCGTTGATCAATTAAAACGTCTTTCATAGGGAACTCAAGGTACCAAACGCTCTTCAGTAAAGACTGCTGGTCGAACATCAGTTTTGATGTGATCTGACAAGCATCTCATAAACATCTATTTATTATAGTTAACCGGCAAGCCAACATTCCATACTAACCCATACCAAAAAGTCATTGTTGAGATGGAGCAAATTATTATTTTTAGTAAAAGATCATGAGGACTAACATTGGAACAGTCACGCACAACAACACCAGGAAGAGTTTTGAGAAAGTAAATCGAGTCATTAAGTTTAGTCATTTAGCAGAAGCATTTATCCAAAGCGACTTACAGATGGGGTAAACAATGGAGACAATTGCATACATAAGGACAACAAAAAGCAAAAGTGCAATAAAAAAACTGGTCTCATAAAGCCTACCACAGTATGCAAAGCTATGATAGAAGTTTTTTGTAAAGAAGAGATAGAAGTCAGAACTGATCGGTAAGGTGTAATCCATTTTGAATCATGTTGACTTTGGGAATCATTAACATTAATGTCGTGAATTTAACTGACATCTTGGCACTGCATGTGTAATATTGGGGACATATCATAAAATACTGTATGAATATATAGTCTAGGGAAAGCCGATCTTGGATCAGTAGGTTTACCCTCAGGAAATGTAATACATATGTCCCTTGGTGCTGCGTGACTGATCTCCCAAAGACTTCTGTTATAAGCTATGGAGTGCTGGTTTCTGCTTCATTCTGGCGAGCTGCTAAACTAGAGGCCTAATTCTCAATCACTGTCATGCTTTATCTTGCTCTCCTGCTGAACCGAGACTGGACTTCAACTTCAGCTGAAAAGACCGTTTTAACTAAAGCACAGCTTAGTCTTGTTCAAATACGTAAGTGTCATGCTCCTGTTGAACGACCAGCGAAGCTTCAAATAATAAAGCAAATACTTGTTTTGTTTTAAGGGAAACTTATTTATCTTCACGAAACAAAATGACTTAAGGCTTCCGGTAGACGGAGTTTCACCTCACTGCAGCGGAATCGGTTTGTTGTATCACTGCACTTGTATTTTCTTTCATATTAGTGTATTTTATTCATAGCATACATTGTTGCTTATCACTGTTGTTGCTAAACTTATCCCGATATCTCAATAACCATCTCCTGGTTATTTACTTGAAGATCTTAAACCAAAACACTCAGCGCCGTTAGCATAGCACAAGCTTGCTAGCGGGCTTTCTGTTTACACTGCTAAATATCATCTCGCCTTCTAGTTTTCTTGTGTGCTAACGGTTTCTCTCTTAAGCGTATATACTAAGAATCACCGTGCAGCCTTGGTAAGTTGTAATTACTCTTCAAACCCGGTGAGTTATGGCTTCTTATATTAGATTAAATATTAGATCTCTCTCTAATAAAGCACTTTTTGTTAAAGATATGATAACAGATCATAAAATAGACATGCTCTGTCTGACAAAAACATGGCTAAAGCCAGATGATTATATTGCTTTAAATGAGTCTGTCCCCCAAGATTATTATTATAAACACGAGCCTCGCCTAAAAGGCAGAAGGGGAGGTGTTGCTGCACTTTACCGTAACTCTTTTAGCATTCTCAGAAGTCTAATCCTAAATACAATTCTTTTGAAGTCATGGTACTTGATGCATCAATACCTAATACTAAGGACAAAACATCTTTAAAATTTATTCTGGCTATTGTATATAGGCCTCCAGGGCACCACACAGATTTTATTAAAGAATTTGGTGGGTTTTTATCAGAACTAGTACTGACTGCAGACAGAGTCCTTGTTGCCGGGGACTTTAACATTCATGTAGATAATGATACAGATGCTTTAGGAATGGCTTTTAAAGACACTCTTAACTCCATGGGCGTTAGTCAACATGTGTCGGACCTTCTCACCTTCGTAATCATACTTTAGATTCAATATTGTTTTACGGTATAAACGTGGGCGACGTAAAAATCAATCAGCAGAGCGAAGACATTTCGGATCATTATCTGGTATCATGCTTGCTTCACTACCCGATGGTGGCAAATCAAACTCCAAGTTACAAATATTGTAGAACAATAACTTCGACTACAAAAGGTGCGTTTCTTGAAAATTTGCCTGAATTGTCTCAAATCTCTAGCATGAGTAATAACGTTGAAGATCTTGACTTTACCATTGAAAATATTAATGCCACCTTCTCGGAAACGCTAGACATAGTTGCTCCTCTGCGCTTAAAGAAGATTAAAAATGACAGACCGACACCGTGGAATAATGAACACACTCAGGCTCTAAAGAAAGCGGCACGAAAAATGGAGCGCAACTTTAAGAAAACTAAATTAGAGGTATTTCGTACTGCCTGGAAGGATAGTATTAAAAAATACAGGAAAGCCCTAAAACGTCTAGATCTGCCTACATTTCATCATTAATAGAAGAAAACCAGCATAACCCTAGATTTTTATTTGATACAGTGGATAAATTAACCAAAAATAAATCGTCAGCGACTTCTGATTCTGTATACCAGCATAGCAGTGATGATTTTATGAACTATTTCACAAATAAAATCCAAGATATTAGAGAAAAAATTATAACTATGCAACCAGAAGTGAATCCCGCTGAACAAACGACTAACTACAGCGCCTCTAAGGAGAAATTATGTTTATTTTCTACTATAGATCACGATGAACTCTCTAAAATAATTAGATCATCTAAATCAACTTCATGCATGTTAGACCCTATACCTACAAATCTACTGAAAGAGATGCTCCCAGAAATTATAGATCCTCTACTTAGCATTATTGACTCATCTCTGACATTAGGACATGTGCCTAAAGCATATAAGGTGGCTGTTGTAAGGCCCCTTGTCAAAAAAACTCATCTGGACCCTGGAGAACTAGTTAACTACAGACCTATTTCGAATCTACCTTTCTTATCTTAAGTTCTGGAAAAAGTAGTCTCAACTCAAATATGCTCCTTCCTCCAAAGGAATGAGATTAATGAAGATTTCCAGTCTGGATTTAGAGCACATCACAGTACAGAGACTGCTCTGATTAGAGTTACAAATGATCTGCTTATGGCGTCCGACCGAGGTTGTATCTCCTTATTGGTGCTGCTAGATCTTAGTGCTGCATTCGACACCATTGACCACAGCTCCTACATAGACTCGAAAATGATGTCGGTATTAAGGAAATACCTTTGAAATGGCTTAGATCTTATTTATGCGACCGTTTTCAATATGTAGCAATAAACAATGAGGTATCACGCAAATCGCAAGTCCAGTACGGTGTACCACAGGGCTCAGTCTTAGGGCCTACGCTCTTCGCATTATACATGCTACCTCTAGGAGATATAATAAAGCGACACAGAGTAAAAAAGTATGAGCATATTAGCCCGGTTCTGTCAACCTTGCACTGGTTACCTATAAAGCATCGCATAAACTTTAAAATCTTGCTTATTACCTATAAAGCCCTGCATGGTTTAGCTCCTCACTACTTGAGAGAACTTCTAACGTATTATAGTCCATCACGTGCACTACGCTCTCAGGTGTCAGGTCAGTTGGTAATACCTAGAATTTCAAAATCAAGTGCAGGCGGCAGATCCTTTTCCTATCTAGCGCCTAAACTTTGGAACAGTCTTCCCTGCACTGTCCCGGAGGCAGACACACTCTGTCAGTTTAGATCTAGACTAAAGACGCATCTTTTTAATCTTGCATACACTACACTATCATAATATATATATTTCAAAGATCTAGGCTGCACTAGTTAGATCAACCGGAAGCAGGGACACTTCCAATAACAACTGATGCATTTGTTGCATCAAAGAGTGCAGAACAGTACTGTACTCTCAGCCAGTCTTGTCTCATTGTTCCAAGGTTACTAGAGCGGGCAGGATGCAGTCCAAGGTTACCGGAGCGGGCCGGGCGCAATCCATTCCCAGACCTGACAAATGCTGGACGAAGGTCGTGGCGAATCTACAAAACTCGCTATTAGATTATTAATGATAATTTTAAATCTAACTTTTTTTATTTTACCTTGTTGTGCAAGCACTGTGGAGCTTGTGCAGAGGCAGCAGTTTTTGCCAGAGGGGAACTGGAATCCCCTGGTTAGGCCTGGTTTCTCTCTGAGGTTTTTTTTCTCCTCCAATGGAGTTTTGGGTTCCTCGCCACCGTTTGCATACTGTTTTGCACTGTTTGCCTGGCCGGGGGGGGCTGCTAGAATTTGATAGTCTTATTTAATTAACACTGCATATAGGAATTTATTGTGTGTCTGATATTTGACCTATGTTTTGACTTCCATAACCTTTTATGTTTTACTTACAGTCAATGTTTTCTTGTACAGCTGCTTTGTGACAATGAAAATTGTGAAAAGCGCTATATAAATAAAGCTGACTTGACTTGACTTGACTTAAGATTTTAAGACACAAAAATATTAAGCAAGAATAAGGAACGAAGGTTGTGCATTATGTACAGAAAATCTACTTGCCTTATTAGAGCAGTATATAGGATTATGCGCAAAATGTAAAAAAACTTAGGGTACGTTTACATGACAACAACGTATTAAAAATGCGAAGTGTATTTCTGAACAACAGACATCGCACAGACAACAATGTTGATCCTTATTCCCATATACAGTATCTGTGAAAATGACTAAACCTGATGTATTCACACCAGGCCAGTAGTTGGCAGCTTCACAAAATACGCACGTGCATGTTTTTCACAAATTCACATTTTTGTAGTTTACCTGGCCACAATATTGTTTAAATATTGCATTTAATTAATGATCAATACCAATTATCAGCAGACATGGACAATTTGCTTAATGATGGAGGTGCACTTAACCCCCAAATACAACCATTTCCGCATGATTTGAAGGTAACTGAAACTAGCAGAAGTGGTTTAATAAACAAATGATAAAAAATAATAAATATTTCATTGTTAAATAAGTCTTGCCTTCTTGAAGTCCAGAGTGCACAATTTGGCTTTCTCTCCGAACTGCCATTTGCACTGGGTGTCGGCGTCATACAGCTCTCCAGGAAGTTTCTCAGGATATTTGTACTCCTGTATGGCGCTGGGCTCATCAGACAGACAGGTGGCCTGGGCGGTACTGAGACAGAAACATGGTTGACTCATACATGCTGTAAAACAGCTTTACTCCTTTACAGTCGGGGGGAAACCATGACAACATAACAAGCATAGTTCCCTTGGCTACACTTAGAGATCTTTCTTTTCAACACTTACTTTGACTTTATCATGACGTCTGTTATTGAACCCCTACCATTATTACAGGGGCCAGAAACGAGACTCTTCGCGAAAAACGATAGTAAGGATCATGAGAAAATATTCCAGTACACATTTTTTTATACAATCAGAGGTACAGTTAAACACAGAATGAGTTTAGAGTAGTTTAGCAGAGATCTGTGCCGGTCTGTGCTGCGTTTGTATTAGGTGTATCATTGACAGGCATAGATATACAGTAGATGGCTCATTACTGTCTGATTTTATGGGCTGCTACACTTACATAAATCGTACGGTACACTTTCAAATTAGATTCCATAGCACTACTAGATTGTATCCGTGTTGTTGTTGGAACGTTGCTCCTTTGCAACACATTCAGCAATCGCAGCATCCTTCAGTCATTCTTTTCACCCTGTGAAGGGAATCCTTGTCTACTCCTGCGCATGTAAGCCCTGCTTTCAATTAGCTCAGGCTAGATCAATGCAGTAGTCTGGATTCGAGCATCTGGCCCGCAGAAGCAAAAATGTCGGCGTGAGATGAATCATATTCAGTTCGTCACCACTACTCAGTTTTCACAGAGTCACCTCTTTAAGTTCCCTCAAGATTAAGGCAACCAACAGCTATAACCCAGACCTTGTCGGGCCTGCCTCTGCCAGACTTCCTTTTAAATTCTTATTTTTATTAGTGGGGAAAGTGATAAAAGAATTGTGCAATGGAAAGGAAGGACAGAAGGTCTGAAATCAGATTTTAAGTCTTTAGCTACTTGAAGGTCTTGTGATCTGCAGTTTGTCGATGTAGGCACATGGTGACGTAGGTGAAACATGGCAGCTTGTGAAGAATGGTTAACAGATGGGAAGGCGGCTGACGAAAAGTAAGTTGCCATAATCCGAAGCATGTCTCTTGTACGCTGCTGTTTTGGGGGGGGGGTGGAAGAGGAAGAGGAATGATCATTTTGAAGATGCCCAGACAGTGCTGGAAAAGCTGACGCATCTCTGTGTGGTTCCTGGTGACACTAATCAGCTCCGTTTAGGCAAGGGCAAGTCCTGCAGAGTGTACATGCAATGCTAACTAAACACACCTAAAGCAGCTACCTTAATTCCTTGGGATTAGACGAAACTAAACTCTGAATTATCTCTAGAAACAAATGGGTGGGGAAACAATCTAACAAGCCTAAAGGAGGACTTTCTTAACCAAGGAAAAAAAATCACGAGAAAGCCCACCCATGCATTGCGGAGTCACACTTTACCCAGAAGGACAACTGTTGGTCCTACAAGAGCATACCCGTAAGAACGTAAAAGAAATTATACGTTTGAAAAATAAGGTAGTTCAAGCTCCAACCCCAACCATAAGCCCACAACAACCACAAACTTCACCCAGAAATGCTATTGTTTGCTAGGAATGTTGCTCAAAGACCAACAGTAGAGAATACAGTATGTCCTACTTGGCTAAGATCACAAGGACTCAGCATGACACAGTTTCAAAGTCTTTTTAATCATTGCAAGCCCCATTTTCAAACAATTTCCCAGTCTTCTGCTGTGTATTTCCTGCTCTATCCAGCTATCCAACCGGTATTCACCTTAACATGAAGCTGTGGTTTGAAGGGGCGGAGTAAACAGGTGAAATAATCGCCTTGGCAGGGAATCCCTCAATACGGTGAAGCCTTGAACTACTGATTTATCTCACTGCCAGGGAGCTCACCCAGACAGTAAAGAGGATGAGGTCATCGTGATAACTAAGCACATATGACATGATGGTTAATTTAAGGGCAACAAATCAAACTGATCCAGTTTCACAAGTACAGACATGGCTTTCAGACAGAAATCGAAATGTAAAACCTGAAGCTACTTGGTATTACATATCAGAACCAAAACAGCACTACAAATACTACTTTTAAAAGATGAGGTTGGTGTCTAGACTCTCACACTGGGAGATCTTGCGTGGATGACTGACGGACAGGACACGCTCAATTAAGGGCACGGTTGTTAATACCATCACACAGTTTTTCTAATATTGCTTTGGGCTGCTAATGGGTTGAGCATGTGATTCAGGGATAATCCTTCCAAGTGGTGAAGGCCCAGTATAGCAACATTAACAACAACACTGAACAAAAAAGAAATCTGTAGTGTAAAATGAGCAATGTTGTTTGGAAAACATTTTTGTTACTTTTGCTACCATATAGAACAGTCTTTCCTCACCTCAGAAACCTGTTTAGATATTGTCGGCTACAGGATGACCAGGAAAATAATCCATTGTGTCCAGCCAGGGTGGGAGACATGATGTTTCCAACCGACTTCTTACATAGGTTGCCTTCTCCATCATGGATCATTCCAAAGCTGTGAAATAAAAAGCTTTTTGCTACATAATGCTATAAAGAGGAGTAAGAAAAGTTAATAATGAATTCATCTCTTACTTGTGTCCAGATTCATGGGCAATAGTGAAAGCTAGACCAAGACCTGTGTCCTCATTGATAGTACAGCTTCGATACTTGCTGCACATTCCACTGATTGGAGCGAAACCTGAAATTAGACAAAATTAATTTATTAGCTCATCTGTTTTATCATAGGTTAAAGCAAACAATGAATGCATGGTCTGCAGTGCAAATGGGTATTTCAATTAAAGCTAGTACAATACCAAATAATACATTAATAGACAATAAATCTTCACAGAATCAAACCATTTAACTGAAAAAAGTAAGGGGCCACAGGACTACAAGTTTTACTAACCTAGTTGAGTTGTTTCAACTGAATCAGTATGGATGAACATTTAATTGGATCTTGTGCAGGTAAAAGTGGTTTATAAATTGTGGAAAATTTATGTAAAAAGATGCTTTGAACGATTCTTAAAGTGATACTATATGGGCCTGAGAGATCTAAGGAAACTGTATTTTATTACAGATTTCCAAGTCTGGACTTTCTTACTCTTTAATACAAAACCTATGGAGACCGAGTACAGTATGTGTTGGACCAAAGTCAAACCCCTAAAGGACCACATGAGTTTGATTTATTTACCTCCATTTAACCACTTAACATATGTTCTGTTCTTTGACGTACTGAACTTCGTATACTACTGCACTATATGATAAAATATGTGTATGTATTGCATAAATACTGTGTGTGTTGCACCAGAACATGTTATGATTTATTTGTCTTTGGAAAACAATGCTCAAGAAAAACACATAAAATATACTTGAACCCTTGAAGAACCCTTGATTTATCAATTAATTTAATGGAGTTTGGAAGCACCGTGTTAATTTAATCCGCCCAATCACAAAGCTCCTGCTAGCATATACTGTATGTATGCCTGCAACAATTCATCTGGCATCCCTTCTCAAACCCAAGTCCACCTTTTATCTTTTATCATGAGCTAAATCCATTGGGATTTACTTTGCAATAACTGCCGGTTGACTGTACATTATCCACTACATGTGAACTTGTAATAACTGTAAACTGCCAAAATGAATGTTACCACAGCAAGATGCTAGCTCATATAACTTACTCTTCAAAATACAAACATTTGTAAGCTGACTGCATAACAGAACATGCCTCACTACAAGCACACATACATTTAAATTTGTTTCATGAAAACTATGTAATTTGCTATAATTATGTATGAGGCTAGTCCAGTGAAGCTATTTAATTTGGTATACAGTGTTGTTTTCTGAGGTGTGGTACTATACCTGAAGAGTGTATTATGCTAACAAAGGTTCAGTAGTGCTCTTTAATCTTCCACGGCGACCTCTGAAAGATGAGAAATATCCCCTGCCCCTGACCCTTTCACCTCTGAATTTTAGGTGTTAGCCACAGGCTGTGTTGAAGTGTTAATCATTGACTCTCCTCAAATGTTGTGTTCCCAGACACCCTTTGAACTGTGGCCTTCCATCTGTGAGGCAAGGCTAGGTTTGCTAATGAGGTAGGCAGGGAGAGATTCTTTCATGTAGCACAGGGTGGATACCTAAACTGGAACTCTCTTAGAAAAGAGGCTATTAGGAAGAACAGTTCTGTAAACCTGTAAACCTCTAAATAATTCAACCCTACTAACCAATTTTTTTTAAATGTCTGAATATAGAAAAAAGTCCAACTGGTTATCATTTACAACTAGGGTAGAAAAAAAGCCTATTAATTATTGATTTTAATGTTTTTGAATGAAAAAGAAAAAATGTGAACTTCATAAGTAGATCAGCACACCTTTAAAGGAAAAATTGTGATTGATAATGAATTCTAATGTCAGGTCTGAACCTCCAACTATTACCAGCCCAGACCACGCAAACTTCATAAGTAGACTCAGACAACAGTATAAAATAATAAAAACGACAAGATCGTCACACCTTTAAAGGGAAAACTGTGATAGATAATTAATTATCTCATGTCAGGTCTGAACCTCCAACTGTTATCAGCCCAGACCTCCCTGCTTTCTGCCAAAACAAGTGTGATAAGACTGATCTCAAATCAACAGGTGGTGTTCTTACCTAAAGTGTCACATGGTTCATTCTTCCAGGAGCAGATATCCAGACCAGTCAGAAGAATGGCATGATCATGACGCCGACCTTCTCGCCCTGACAAACCAGACTGCCACTGACAGAAACTGTTCAGAGTATGGTCAGCATGATGGTTAATCACCAGTCCATCCTGAGAGAGTAAGGTAAAGTAGTTCAGAGCAGAGTACAGTAGGGAGAGTAGACTAGAGGAGAGCGGGGTATAGTATAGTTGGGTAGAAAAGAGTGAAGACTCGTAGAGTAGGTCAAAATAAAGTAAGGCAGAGTGTGGAAGTGTGGATCAGAGTAGAGTAGAGTAGAGTAGGGTAGAGTAGAGTAGAGTAGAGTAGAGTAGAGTAGAGTAGAGTAGAGTAGAGTAGAGTAGAGTAGAGTAGAGTAGAGTAGAGTAGAGCAAAGTAAAGAAGAATGGCGAAGAGTTGATTACAGTAGAACAGAGTATAGTAAAGGAGAGTAAGGTAGAGTAGGGTCAAGTCAAAGAAAAGTGGGGAAGAGTTGAGTACAGTAGAGCAGAATATAGTAGAGTGGAGTAGGTGAGTGCAGGGTTAAGGTAAGGACGAGTGGAGAGGAATAGAGTGGGGTGGAGTAGGGAAGAGCAAAGTAAAAAAGATTGGGAAGACAGTAGAACAGAGTAAGGTAGAGTAGGGTAAGGTAGGTTAAGTTAAAGAATGGTGGGGAAGAGTAGAATGGGGTAAGTATAGTAGAGCAGAGTACAGTACAGTAGAGTAAAGAATGGGGTCGATTAGAGAGGGGTTGAGTATAGTATGGTGGGGTAATGCAAAGAAAAGTATGATAGGGTAGTTTATTATGCAGAAGAGTAGGGCACAACATAAAGAGTACATTACAGTGGAGTAGAGAAAAATGGAGTAGGGTAAAGTAGAGCGGTGTAGAGTATAGAAGGGTACAGTGCAGTAGAATGTAGTGAAATACAGGAAAAAAACTGTTGATAAAATGTCAAAAGGTGAGCTGAGCAATTATCTGCTGCCTCTGTTGACCCAACCTCGGTAAATTAGTCTGTGGGCAATTAGCCCCTCATGATGCCCTCAGCTGATCCTGAGTGACTGTTGCTAATTCTTCCAGCAAAAGAAAGGATAAGGGTAATTTTCTGCATTCCTCATCTTGTGGCTAAGGTGAACTTCATTAACATTAGCACAGGTGTGTCAGTAACAGAGCCCTCATCTTCTGCCGTCTGCTGGCCTATTTTCCTGCAAACAGTACCCCTATATGGCTGGAATCCAGTGGAATGTCGTTCAGCCAATTAAACTGTCATCATTAAAACAAGACCTGTTCAGATGAACGTCTCAAAGAAAGCCAAGGAGACAAGCCCATGAAGTACAATAAAATACACCATCTGAAGTGTTGCATTACCTTTTAAAACTCTGTATTATCTAAACTTCTTTTGGTCCATGACATCAATCATTTCCAGAGGCCTTTTCCCTACTGTTTGACATTCATTCATTTACAAAGGTATCTACATTTAGCTAAGGATTAACATTTCTGTTTGGACACGTACACATTATCTTAACATACTGTTGTTGATGTAATATTCTTAAAACATCTTTAAATCTTTCAACTGTAATATAAATTAAGTCAAAATGTGTAAATCATCTCACCTGGTCTTCATCCAACAGTATAAGTCCAACAATTACAATGTTGATATCACCCCCAATCGTTCCATCTTTAAAAAGTGTCGAGACCTTTGTGGAGATAAGGAACAGTTCAATATTCTAACATTTACAAGATGATTTTTCGTGTAAATACAGCATTTATAGTATGGCATTTAAACTCGGTATGACCTTCTTAGAGACCTACTGACAGCTTCTCTTGGGATAAATGAGAAACTCGTGGCAGGGATGTTTCTCCAAACTTCTTCAAAGCCTCACCTCTTTGTAGGCATATCAGATATACTTAAGGGAATAGCTAATCCCATATATCTCACTGGCTTTTGAAACAGGATAGGGATAAAGTCTCTGTGATGGTTTAAGGTGCTCAGGTATCATAAATACAAACACTTCGTCCCCAAAAACAAGCTCTTTAATTCCTTCTATTTTGTCTTAGTTTTGGTGACACCAACACAAGAGACATCCAGACTGATCTCAGGTGTCTGTATTTTCCTGATCCTTTGTAAAACAGAATTCCAAGGCCTTCACAAGTTTGATGATTATGTTCAAAACATGTAACGCTATCCTATTTTTCATTTGTGCTTAGATTTTTATTTACCATGCTTACGCTTAAAAGAGTTTTATCAGTCATTAACCAATTCAGTCGGTCAGCCAGATATGCCACAACCAAGTGAAAACACTTGCTGACCTCAGCTTGACATAACGGTCTATATTTTGAGAGCATGTCCAATTGTGCAACACAATATACTTGGAACATAGAATGGATGGACAAATGGAGAGGTGGACAAACAGACCAACAAATAGATGGATGGACAGACAGGTGAATAAAAATTATGATGTACCATGTTTAAAACAGTAAGGACATATGTGGTTATGTTCTCATGGCCATGGTTCTCCATCATCTTACGGTCAACCACCACCAACGTCTCCACATTTACTCTCTGGTATGGCTGCGGTTTCAGCATGATGGCTCGTTTCACCCTGGATATAAGTTTGTATTCATCCGGAAAAATATAGATATCTTCCTCAGGTGGTTTAGGCATATCTGAAACACATTACAGAAAAAAAAATCAGACACTCATTGGTAACTAATTTATTGTTAGACAAGAAATATGCTCAGTGTTTGGAAAAATTAGGCTTACATTAGACACTAATCTACGCCATCTGCATTAGCTGTTACCTCACATCCCATGAAAGATTTACTTAGTGAATTGTTACAATGGTTCAAGTGCAGTGTGAGGATATAGTGTATGTTAGCCCTGGTGAGAATAATTCATCCCTGACCAAACACAATACAGGTGCGTAATTATGTCATGGTGTCAGAAATTAAAACATGTTAAAGCTGACCCTTAAACAGCTGTGACTTCATTGCATATAACCGCTCTCCAGAACACCCTCCCCCATCTAATTGACTGTCCAGTACAATGTAATGTAAACCAGCTTGGTGGAAATACAGACACGTAAGATATATTTGGAGAGAGTCCTTACATACATTTCTTCCGTCTTCCACAGTAGTGCTGTCTCTGATGGTAGTTGTCATGACTTTGTGGCATACGCTGATACTCCTCTGGATCTGTGTGTTTGTGTGGGGTCGTCTCATCTCTTATGCTTGTTCCCCACATGTAAGGGTATCCCGTGCCGGAAGACTTTTTCTCAGATGTCATTCTTTTTCTTCTTCTGTTTGTCTGTGTGGATCTCTTGTACAGAATGTGGGGATGGTGATCAGATGGTGCGGAGAACCTCTCCAAAAGTGCCTGATGTGGGTGCAGTGGCTTCAGGAAATAATCAACCTCTTGAGTCCTGATCAAACCTGACTAGAGGAAAAACACACACTAGTCAGCGCCTCGCCATCTGATGAATACATTCTTTCTATGCAACACAAAAGCAAACATAATGATCATGTGCTTCGGAACATAAAACAGACGCTTTCTTAATGTTCTCAAGACGCCTACAGACTCCAGATTATCAGATCGCTGGCCGAGTCTGAAAGCTGAAATTCATCTACATTAAAAGCTGTATTGCTGACACATCCCTTCCCAAAAACTGTTTAGACCAGCAGGAATTTCCATCAAGCAGTATGCTCTTACATCTATAACACAACAACCGCTGTTGATCATCAATCTTGGAACTTCCAACAGAGAACTGTGATTCTTGTTACTGCGAGAGCAGATAAAGATTTTTAGTTGTCCTTCTTTGACGGTCTGTCATGGTTCTACCCTCTTTTGTCTGGATTTTCTAGTCTAGTAGCAGAATCATGACAGAGCCACGTGTTTTGTGTGGAGAGTAACATATTATTGTCAGTCATGACATGATATGATATGCGCTCTCTCCGGTCTTGTCTTTGATACCGCCCTCTCGTTTCCTCGTTAGCCTCCCGCCTGTGTCTCATTACCCACACCTGCCCATTGTTATTTCCTTTGTTAGTCTCCCTATTTAATGTCCTCTTGTCTATTGTCCTGTGCTCGTTCCTTTTGCATATGCACCTTGCTTGTTTCCTCGCCCCTGCCCTTGTTATAGTGTCATAATGTCTCTAGTCTCCTAGTGTCTTATTTGTATTATCCCCATCGTGGGTCTTTGTTTTGTGTTTAATAAAATCTTTATTTTGTTAACCCCTTCACTGCTGCCTGCACTTGGTTTCTTCATCTCTGACAACAGTCATTCTTTCACTAATACACTTCACATCTAATACACTCTCAAGGACTCTTCAAGCCCCTGTCTTAATGTCATGTCAGGTCACAACAGGACCTCGTTTAAATATGCATTTTGCGCACCCAGTTCTCTAAAGTCTGAAAATGATCCTTAATTGGGCTCAAAGGACCAGGTCCTCTCTAAACAAACATACTGAGAACCCTTCTGCTTGAACCCAATGTGCATTTGATTATCTGACATCATTGCCAGCAACACTTAAGTTAATTGCAAGGCAATCATGCAGACAATAGCCTGTAAAACATATGTTGAGCTCTGGGAATAGAAGAGAGAGGCAAAGCAGGTTGGATGTAAAAGCTTTTTCGGGATCAGTGTATGGTGTATTTTAAAATGCCTTTAATAAGTGCGTGGGGTCTATTATGATGCCCAGTGATAATTTAGCAAGTACCGTATGTCTGTATTTGTCTGTTCACAATCACCCATGTATGAGCCTGTATGGTTGGAAGCACATGAGCGCTTACGCCAAACTTTGAAGACTGCGTGTTATATCACACCCAAGGTTCTAAACATAGAGTTGATGTTGATCTAATAAATGTCACCAATCATTATCCCATAATTCACATTTGGGACTCTATTACCTACGCAGTTGACCAGAGGTCCGGTCTCACTGGCTCCAGGAATGTTGCCTTCACTCATCAGTTAAGTTCTCAATGAGCAAAGCCATGCAGGTCTAGCCAGACTAAACAACTCAGATCCATGATCATAGTGCGTGTTGGGATACAGAGCTCATCTCGTAATTAACGCCTGTATGGGAGGTAACTGCTGACAGATTTCAACATGCGTCTTTTCAAACAAACACTTGCGTGATACTGAACAGATGAATAAACACGTGGAACGGCCCAAGATGTGCAACGACAATTAGATGTTTCGATTAACACCACGCTCGTCCTTAGAGAGCGTTTGGAACGAAATTAAGGATGATAAACTGGACAAAACAACTGTTCCAGAAGACACCATGGATCCAACAATTTCGTACACAGGCACGCGTGTAGATTGATGTCAAAATCACAGCCTTAAAATTCTTATTTATGACACTGTATAAAAACATCTGACACTAGATGATCTATGTAAGCCTTATTTTTTTAAGTGCTAGGAAAGGCAGAAGCACCAAAAAAAGAAAAGAAATCTTCCTTAGATATCGGGGCGAGAAGAGAGTCACATGTTAACAACCCCTGGCCCTGAATAGGTCAGTTAACAACTTTAACCACGCAGATGCTTCAAGAGCAGTGATTCAAGACTCCATCAAGGTAAAAAACGCCTTGGACTTAATCTCACCCATAGACCAAAGGTTGTACGGTCAAGCATTTGATCCTTTATTAGACGTGAGGACTTCAAAGAGCAAAATTACCTAGTTGTTTTGGTGTCAAAGCAGAAACCCCATGAGATACGCTTCACTCCTGTCACTAGATCAGAGTGTTCAGTCAACAGAAGCGACCCTGCCAGGGCTGAGGCTATCAGGCCAGACTTAAGATAAAGTTCGGACGGGACTGATCTGAATGACCCAAGCCTGTTGCTAGTTTGGAAGGACAGCACAAAATATCAGTGACATAATTCAGACAGACAGTGAGAGACATTAATGTGACCTGTGTCGTGTTTTCCATTTCATTAAAGCCCCATGGTCTTTTCATACAGCATATTGTGCACCATACTTTTTCTATAATGCATTATAAAGATAGTTTTAATGCATTGTAATGCACTTTATAATGCATCCTATGAATAATTGTAACTACAGTTATTGCATCATAACACTTATCAATTCATTGTTACACTTTGCATTTTTAATTTGGTTCTAATTCTTTACAACATTTAATATATTACAACACACATTATGAACAAAAAGAGATAAACGAGGGTACTGACCCTTCATAATGCATTAAACATAAAGGCTTTAAGTAAAGTGTTACCCATATGTTCAGTAAGTTAGCTTTATTAACTATAGAATGTTCAAAAACTTAAATACACTTTCTACATCTGTCTTTTTCAGAATTGCAGTTGTTCTGAACACATTAAGCCTATGTAACATATATTTACATCTGTTTTGTATGTATTTTACTATAGTGTAGTGATGTCTGCTGTCTTACAACAAAACCAAGACATTTATTATGCCTCCCCAATCAAGAGCACAAAATGCCAATCCACTAATTTCAATGCAATAAAAAATAAATGAACAATACAATATGTAAAAGTGGAAAATAATCAAAGAAAGACTTTTGCAATCCGTGCTCTTTAGAAGACAGTTTGAGATCATTTTTAAACATGTTTTTACACAAGAAACATCTAAAATAATTTTTAGACTTTAGACCTACATTACATTTTGTGAGCAAATGGTAACCGATCAAAAACATCTCAAACAGTAATATGTCTGGGGCGATTTTTTTACTGTAAAAGCTGTTAAATATATCACTGAAAATTAGAGGTGTTAAAAAACTCACTACTGCCATAAACGTTTGAATGATGCTGTCTAGAACTGGTGGGCGATGTAATGGATAAACATCAGTCTTGTTTATATCCGCCACTATATAAATATAAAATCTAGTCAATTACCTAATATAAAATGGTAGAATCATGAATAAACCAAAGATTTGTTGAGGTTTCCAAGTATGGCAAACCAAATTAGCTTTTAATCATTCTCAGGATATGAATAGTTGATATCAAAAATTCACATCCTGAGAATGATTAAAAGCTAATTCGGCTTGCCATAATCCAAGAGAAATGTGTGCCGTTCATGCCAGGGAGAGTCTTACATTTTTAAGTCAATTTATGCACATGGCACTTTTTTATGATCAGCATCAGCACCACCACACTCACAAATGCATAGAGCTCTATATGTGATCAAAAGCATTCTGGAAGATTTATTGCAAGCAAGATTTCAATAGCCAATGACAGCTGGGGGGACTTGCTGGTTTTGTTAATCACTGTCTAACTCAGTCAGTTAAGAGTTAAATTTAGCCTTGGGTACTGTTTGTGTATACAATCCCTAAAGCACAGGTTTTATCAGCTGGCAATGTTTAATGTACATTGTACAATGTACTTTTCTGACTCAAAAAAGTTCAAGGATACGTAAAAAAAAAGTGGGTATACGAAAATTCTTAGTCTTTTCTAGTGGGTATACGGCGTATACCTGCGTATCACGTAGACTACATCACTGCTTTAGCGTCCTCAAGCACACCGTTTAGAACATTAGTGCAAATCCATGTTGTCAAGTGGGAGTGGTAGTGACTGCATTCTTGCATAAGTAACACGTAAGAATCATCCTCCGCATATCTGCGCGTGGTTCTCTCGGGTCCATGACAACCCTAACTAAAAACAAATGTCTATGCTGCCTCCTTAAATACCTCTCGTGAAATTACACACTGAGAGCTACAAGGTGCAAATAGCAGTCATAAATCGCCAGAAGACGGGGGCGAGACGCTACCTGGGAGAAAAATAACAGCTGCACTCCCGCAGTCGGGGAAACAGGCAGATCCGGGCATGACCTAAGAACCCTAATCAAAGGAGCTGAGCGGATATCAGAAGCCTGTGAAGGATGCACCTGATGCAGCTACTATTTCCATCTGAGAGAAGACTGTGCTTGTCTGGATGCATTTAGAAGTTGAAACCGAATCTGTGCTCTCAATTGAGGATCAGTAAAAGTAAAGAGGACTAGAACTAGCTTTATATGCCAGCCAAAGATATTTGAGAAGGTGTTAATGTTTCGTAAAGGTGGGGTGAATACATAAGACGTTTTAAACGAATAGTTCATAGAATACACAAATTGTTTTACTGGATGCTACTTCATTTTTCCCCGAATATCATCTTTTGACAGTTGCTGTTTGTGTATATCACAAGTAGGGAAAATAACAAAAGGAAGAAATGCTTTTAGCTCACAGTGACTGTATATATTAAGTACAGATCAAGTGGCTCTCCATAGAAACAGTCTCTCCAGAAGGACCACATTTATTCCCGTGCATTGACAATCACCTCCCGCCAACAATTAGTCATCTATTGGCGCCTCTTGCGTTTTGTTTTTACAGGGCAAATCACGCCACGCTCTATTTCTGTTACTTTATAAATAAATATGTTACTTTTTAAATTCTGTCAGTCTATCAAGGCCACGCTCACAGCTTGTGGAGTGAAATATGGGAATGTTTTGCAAAGAATAATAATGTATATATTTTGGACCAGAGTTACATTTTGAGCTGCCTAGGGCGACTGGGCTTGGTTTTCAAAGCCTAGGTGCACATGATAAATGTTAAATCATAAGCATCATGGGAAATTCCACGGAAGAGGATAAACCTATGTGCTAAATTGACCTTAACAACAGACTTAATGCCCCAGTAAAAAATCGCAGGCATCTGTATCCTCTCCCTGTACATTTCCATCCACGTTAATGCACCTTGTGGTATGTGTGTTGGAAATCTGTATTACATATCTTTGGGAAGTTCCTCTGTTAACCCTTTAAAGTACATGCAACGTTATTCACAACTCAGTTCATTTAAGTTTTTCCAAGTGAAACATGAAAGTAGGCAGGACTTTATCCATCGAAGGTTGACAGGATCGTGTAAAAGGCTGTTCTGCATCAGACCTGAATGTGAAAATGCATACATAGCTAAAATCGAGCTAAATGTCGAATAATGATTGTGAAGAAACTTTTACTTCTCTTTGGAATAACACACGCATGAATTGTGCAGTAACACTGACAACATAGTTGTACATGTATTAAGAAAGTGAATACTCGAAATAAATGCCATTTAATTATCATTTTATTGCTGACTAAGCACTTGAAGGGTTTTTAAATGGTTAAAATAAACAACCCCAACAAACCTTTTAAGACCAGATATCGGGGGATGTTAACGGGGGGCTTCATTGAACCAGGCCTTCAAACAATCACCTACAACGTGCGCATTACTGCAGGTTGGCAACACTTCAGAAAGACTTTCAAAATGGAGTTTACCCCGACTCTGCATTTCCAGGGACCCTCCTAATTGGCATCCCATGTAACGCCGCTGAAGTCACTCATTGTACCTTGTAACATTTAGACAGAAAACTCATTCCAGCCCTGCCAACCTTCATTGGTGATCTGCAAAGCCGATCTCAGTCATTCAAAGTGCATTTATACATGGGCATTACCGGACAAGGACCACGGTGGAGATACACTGAACTAATGACTACCCACTGTTAATAATATCCAGCTGTGGACGTGTGATAGACCACAGTATTACAGAATCACAGGTATATTTCAACTAGTTTTAGACTGTAAGATTTGACCTGCTGATTTTTAATGGCTGATGAGGTGGAAGGTCAGTTTTAGCGTGTTATTTGGAAAAACAAATTGCTACAGGATTGTTACAAGCTGATATTAATTCAGCACAAACTGTTTCAGCAATCTTAAAGATTTGATCTGTGCACTATAGACCACTTTAGTGGCTCTGTTTAGTGGATCAACATCTCGGCCGTGGCTATGATATCTCATTCAACCCTCTGCATATTCAAACGTCCCGCATAATGATCAGTCGCATGATACATTCTACCCAATAGTAATTTGTATTTCTGCTTTAAACATCTTGTTTGCATGGTTAAATTTGAAAGATTTATGGGAGCATGAATTAAATGCAAAATAACTTCTCTTTGTTTTCCACATAAATGACATGATGGTCAATGATGACAGGATTTAGGCGAGCTATGTAGAATTTGAAAAGCTTTGTTTTTTGCCATTGGTTTAACAACCAAATAAATTCCAAACTCAATAAAGTGCTGCAAAATGTTGAGAAATACATTAAATTAAATGGCCCGCCTGTTCATTAAAAGCAAAAGATGTTTAAATTGCAAAAGATATTATGCCAAATAAACACACTTTAGAACTCTGTGCCAAAACAAACTGTTAATAAACAAAACATGTTTTATTAATGAGTATGTGAGTTCAATACGTGTTTGTGTCCACTGAGGACATATAGATTCTTCCAATGTCTTTTGACTTAAAAAAGAGGCTCTGTTCTCTAGTAAATCTTCCCCTGACCGAAATTTATGAGAGTTATTGAGTCACTGGTTTAATGGAATTTGAACGCTGCTTTTTTAGCCGTCCTCTATTGATGGGACAGGGCACATTATGTCAGACCAGTCAGAGGAAAGTCATGAGAACAGCGGCACAGCCACTTTGCTCTTCCAGCGCCTACTGGGAGACGACGGAGAGCCAAAATAACAAAAGCACTCGGGAGGGTTGAGGTTTCTTTGCACACTGAACATTAATCTACGGATAAAACAAATAGATGAGATGATGAGTAGATTAGACGGATGATTACATCCAGTTTAAGGCCTACGTGAATGATTCAATGACACATTTGTTGTACTCCAGTTCGTTCCACGAATGCTTGGGGTCGTGACTCTTATTCTCTCTGAGGACATTAATAAATACTTGCGGGTCTGCTTTTACTATCACTGTCAATTATTTGAACTAAAAAACACTAACAAAGCTTCCTTTTGATGTTTAGTCAGACGGAATTTAACAAAATAAGAGTACAGTAGAACCGAGAATGGAATAAAGTGGAAAAGAGGATCCTTATTTTTATGAGAGGAAAAATCCAAAAACTGTGTCTGAATGGTGCACTATATCGGGTGTTCGCCATTTTGGAGTGTTCCGAATTCTGAGTAAACAACTCATTCCCTACATTTGTTCACTAGTTTCAACCCCCAATGCATTCTGATTTTGAGTGAACATCCGATGTACACTCGCTCCCATATTTCCCATGATACGACACGAATAAACCGTCTGACTAGAATCAGCTGGAGGACAGTGACCGTTAAATGCCACGAATGTACGTTTATACACTTGTGTTTATTCTCTACTTTTTGAGAATAACAGATTAAACGAATGGTATATATAGCAGTGTTTTATTTTAAATATATTTAAAGTAATTTTATTAAACGTAATAAACGTAAAAGTAAATAAACATATGTTTTGTTCTCTTAGTAGAGAACTAGTAGCCTACAATAAACGATAAGCCTACAAATAATGTAAAAATGAACTTTACCATTTTACAAAACAATCCGAAAAGCCACACAGGTGTAATATAAGCGTTATGACGAATGTCCGCGACAGTACTATCAGACGCAGGATATATTACGTCAGTGTCACAAAACGTTCACTCATTTTCATTCACTTCTTCCCCATATAGAGGACTATTTAGCATTCGCAATATAGGGAATAGTGCATGAGTAAATTCAGACGCAGCTAAAAGGTATACTTTTTAAAAACACGTATCTATCTTTTTGCAGGCTTTAATCCCTCTCTGAAAACACAGCTTTCCCAAATGACAATTATAGAATTACGTACAGTTGTCAATCATCTCTCAACACACTGAAACTAAATGACCTATCAGTTTACTCACCATCCCATCACACGTCGACAGGGCCACGGATGAGTTGACCTTTGACCTCAGCACCCCGTGGTAGAAGCAGAGGTCATCCGTTGGAAATGGCTGCAGGCTCTCGGTGCGTCTTCTGCCCAGGGTTTGCACAGTAAAGCCGGGTGCGATCAGGTCACTTGACGGCTCCAGTTCCAGGTGAAAGTCTTGGCCTAGCCCATGTAGCCTGAAGCAAACGGTGCTGAGGTCATGACCTTGGCTATCCGCTGAGCGTTTCCTGCGGTGGTGATGAGCCACGGCATGGGAGATGTAACGTCCATCGTGATCCACCTCGTATGGAGCCACAATCTCATATTCTATATAGGAGATGAAGTGAGATCATCAAGTCTGTTTGGATGTGGATTCAATTCATGAGGTGAATTCAGAGCATTATCCGAAATATAGTTGGACACCATTTTTTGACCTATTGTTTCACAGCTATGATAAATTCCTGTTTTTGACATATATTCCCCGCTAAACACCTGTCATATAAAGACCAGTAGTAACAATGTAATAAATTCCTTAAAAAATAAGATTCAAGTTATGGATTTGGTTGCGCATACAGTTTAGTAAGCATGCGTGTTCCCTGGGATGTGAACCCACGACCTTTATGCAGCTGACGCAATGCACAGAATTACAAACCACATTTTTCCCCCGAATATCCTCTTTAACTATCAGATTAGGCTAATTTCATTCAGATAAAGAGTCATTTTGGTCGCATCCCTGAAATACACACAAGTTAGTTAAATACAAATATCTTCACCGCAATGGCTGGCTGGGATTTTCACTTTCTCCAAGAAAGTGAACGGGCTAAGAATTTGAATGCACCATTTGTCATTTTATGAGCCACATCGGAGCAACAAAACAACGGCATGTCTTGCTAACACTACTGCTATTGTACAGAATAATTAATAACATCCATACAAAAGCAAGCTGATGTGATTTATTGGAAGGAAGCGTCACGATCACAAAGGTCAGAGGAGGTGTTTCGTGAGTTTGACCTCGGAATACACCCGCTCTCTTCTCATCCTCGCGGTGGTCTGATGCCTGAGTTATAAATGCTTTTACAGACATGACCAGACAGATTTATGATCTTTGGCCGTGGGGTAAGATACTCCTGAGACACACACTCTTAATATTTTGATGTGACATGGAAGCATACCCTCTCATTCCTATTTTCTCTTACACAAACACACACACGCGCTATTATATCGGGCTACTCCAGCCTCAAAGTCTATGCCAGATAGTGCAGAGACCCTTCACAAGATAAAGGCAGTAAACGCACACAGAGACTGTTTGTAAAGCTTGGCGGATTGATGGAGAGCTTCTTTAAGTGTTTGCCTTTGTTCATTGTTCACTAAGTCTAAGCGCATGCCAATCTTTTTGCTGTCTTTCTTAACGTGTGTGGGCGGGATTAGCGTGTTATGTGGCTTTACTTACCAATAGTTTGGGGCAAGTTGTCCCCTGAAGCTAGTTAAATTAGGAAAATGATGTGTGTGTGTGTGTGTGTGTGTGTGTACTTGTTTGCCTATAATTGTAAGAACCAAATGTTACCACAAGGATACTAAGAAGTCAGGTCCACATACATTGTGGGGACCAGTCGGCAGATGTTGATTATAAAACGTACGGAATTATGCTGATATAAAAATGCAAAAAAGGTTTCTGTGAGGGATCAGTTTGATGGTTAAGGGGTAGAAAACACAGTTTGTACCTTAACAAGAGCATGTGTGTGTGTGTGTGTGTGTGTGTGTGTGTGTGTGTGTGTATACCGACGAAATACTCTGTAACTAGGGAGTAGATTCAGCAAAAATATCAAATATTCTTAATCAAAGCAAGAATTTCACAAGCCTTTAGGATGCATTTATTTCGAGAAGTATGATGTCCAGCGCCCCCTGCCGTTGAGCGCTCATACAGGCCGTGTTTCTCCAAAGATCGCACTTACACATCCACCCATACGTTTCGTGTGACGTTTATATTTTGATTCACGAACCGAACCCCACATGCCCACAAATGAAAATACATCACGTAATAACCTACGTCAAGAATCAAACCTGCGACTGACAGCTGTCAATCAAATCTAACAGGTAATTGTTTAGCTCTCACCTGTGCTTTGAGGTAATAGCAATGACTCCAGCAGAGATGAAGGACCACGATGAAGAATCGCAGATGCAGAGTGAACTTTCTGCATGGAGAAACACAGTGAACATGTATAAAGTGCATGCAGTTAAAAAAGCATTACTTTATTCTAATGATCGCTCACCTGGAGACATCCAAGCACAACAATGACAATTAACAGCACAGAACAGATGGATGCTGTATCGTTTCTTCTTTTTGGCAGGGTGCGCAGGCGAGCCATATCTCCTGCAAGCACTTATCCAAAATCCGCTGTGAAAACAGCCTCTGCGCCTCTCCAAACGCGCTCCGCGCTCCCAATTCAACACTAGACGCTCTTATTGCATTGGAGGAACTTTTTTCTAAGCTGTCACATAGCATCAGTGAAACGTCCCTTCAAATCACACGGGATGCTGAAGTCATGATCTGAATCAGTGTATATCCAGATCCAGCGCATGCTTCAAGTGAGCTTTCTCTCCGCCAGACTAACAGAGTTTAAGTAGTGTGCCATTCTTCATGAAGATGTTACGGGTCTCGCACTCAGCGGTGGTCGTGCGATCTGCGCTCTCCGGTGAATGAGAGAGCACGCAGCGCGAACCCTGGTGAGCTACACGCGAGCTTCCGAAGAGCCAATCACAAGTTACACCTGTGCGCACGTCAAAAACCTAAAAACACCCCTGTCTAGGACCACCTCCCTGTAATACCCAATGTGCTGAATAATGCCTAAAAAAATCGCGACAATTGCACATTGACGTTGTGCGCCATTATTCACTTGATTTTGAAAACAAATACAAGAGTTTAAAGAGTGATATTGAAACTATATTTTGCACATGTTGGTGTCTACATACAAACACCCGATGACAGATTTCTGGCAAAGGTCTGTTTGTTCAGAAGAATCAGAAGTATTATGCTGGTTTCACACCAAACGCGAACAATCGCGGTCCACGCTCTTTTTCACCCGCGGGAAATGTTCGTTATTTTCGCGTGAGTGACGAATTTACAAATATTTTCGACATTCGCGGAAGACGAGATTGAGGCGGGTTCACTCGAGTCATTCACACCGCCTGCCGCGAGTTTGCGTCTATACGCGTAATTCGCGTTTGGTGTAAACTCAGTGTTCATGGCCATATTTCCGCACTGTTAAAAGGTTAAACCAATGGGCCTACATAAAAAAACTATTTACTATTTTAACTGGTTACTATTTTTAACATTTGAATATTTTTTCTCCATTCTTTATTTTATTGCTTCTTTATGTTGTGTTTGCGTTGGGGCTTCTGTTGTTATTAGTCTTCCCCAATGGGAGTCTATGGCAGCCCTATGAACCGTACGTAGGAAAATTATGAAACTTGGCACCAGGGACGTGCACAGGAATTTTGAGGGGCAGTTGCTCTGACCTGAAAAATGGGCACTCCCCCAAATAAATTAAAAACTCACGGGCTATATGAAGGACTTTATTAAAATATATATACACAAAGAAGTAAAACACTGAAATACAGCACTCAATCACCTTAACTACTACTAATATTAACACAGAAAAACATGACTTGAGTCATAAAAATCCCCACATCAATATCCAAAATGCCTCCCTGAATTGTCTCTCCTGAATCCGTCTCTTTTCAGTGGGCATCTGCTTCGAACAATACCCAAAATAGTGATAGGATTTAGGCATTTTACCATTTTGAATAAAATAATATAATGCATAACTTCCATCATTCATTCTTCTTGTTAAAACAAAATGTGAGAAACTAACAATCAGCAGAAATGTAGCTTAGTTTGCCTAATAGAGTGTTCACACCAAACGCGGTAAATCACGCTATTCGAGTGTAGTTGGACGCATGGACATTTTGAGTTTACTCAAAATTTTGAGTTCGCGCGTGAAATTCGCTTCATTACAGACGCGAATTCGAGTCATGGGAGCGGCCTCTGCCGCTCGCTCATGGCCCCACTAGAGCAAGCTTGTGATTGCTAATTTTCGATTTTTCAACTCGCGCGAATCACACCGCAAGTAGGAAATCGTGTCTTTGCATTGACTTTGCAACATGTAAATCACTCGTGCTTACGCTTCATTCGCGTTTGGTGTGAACACACTATAATGCTTACCAAACAATTAGTAGCTTAGGCTGCTTGTTTGCAAGCTATAGTATCTCTCTTATTATTTCGGCTTAACGTGGCAAACTCAGCCTGGATTTATGAAGATTTTAATTCATTTCATAAAACTTGATGATCGTTCGTTTGTTATACTGTACGTCACAAACTCACCTTTTCCGACAACGTAGAGTCGTCACACCCTACAACCATGACAATCTCCTTCTAGGGCCGCTCATGCAGGCTCAGCTCAGGTGCCGGTCATGTGCAACACTGTAGCCACGTAAACCTTTGCCCTTCCCCTACTGACTTTCACCTTCGGTGCCCGAATATGGAATTGAACAAGGCTTTACGTAATTTTTTTCTCTAGGCCTACGTGAAATTCTGCATCCATTGTATATTTTTTTTTCCACCTCGGAAGGGCAACGTGAGTCGAGAAGGGCATGGGGCAGTTGCCCGAGGAACCCCCCTGTGCACGTCCCTGCCTAGCACTCACTCTATAGCGCAATCAGGTGTTCACAAAATTCACTTTTCAAATGACTTTAAACACATTGCTCTACAGAAGTTCTACTGGACACATGTCATCCACTCGTCACGCTCCTCGCATTCCATGTGTTACATTAAGACTCCGCCCATTACAGTAGCGGCCATCTTGAAAAGTACGGTATCAAGTTTTTTTCGTTACTAGTCCTAGAAATAATGAAAATTGGCTTAGACGATCTGGCCCCCTCTGTCAATTCTCGACTGGGTTTCTAATCGGTTGTTTACTCAGGTTTGTTATTTAAATAACAAGTGGTCGACCCCAATGGAGCGCAAACTCCCAAGTGCCAGAAGAGGGAAAAAGACACGCAGCCAGCGTTTTGCATGTGATTTTACACTCTTCATGTGAATGGCCCTAACATTTACAGTATATGATAATACAGTTGTACATGATAATACTTAAATCCGGCACTTTCACTCTTCTAACCTTGGCTTCTGACAATACAGCAAATCCCACCTTCTTTCATTTGATTGGACAATAATAACAATAATTAAGTGTTTTACTACCCCTAACCTTACCATGTACTTTATTATTAAACACCTGTTAGCCATTTTTTTATGAAAGTAAATGCCTGTATGATCTGATTTGTGAAGTGAATGTGTGTTTCTGAACAGTCACGGCCATGAATAATACTTGGATTTGTCATGATTCTGGAAATGCAACTGTAACATATGTATTTGCAGAATACTTTAAGGAATTTTACACTATAGATATTAGACATGTAAAGACTTTCTTGCTCACAAAGACTCTCAGAAACCAAATATTTTATGTCCTAGCACAAACTGTTTTATCTCAGTGTCTGGCAAAATACAAAATTTCACTTGTTAAACAACATCTCACATTTCAAAGTATTTCCCCAACACACTGACATTTTCAACACAGCAGTAAACAGTCAATTTCTGCTGCAAAACGTAATGGCTGAATCCTTTATTTTCCTTCCCAATGAATGGCCACATATTGTGAAATCTGCATACTACATGCAGCCTTTTACGACAGTGCCTGACCGTGTCATAAAAACGCGTAAGAAAATAAAAAGTAATGTAATAAAAATTGCATATGGAACAGCGATCACACTTGGAAGAAAGTCATACCTCTCAAACCGGCAACATGTGTTTGTTACACATAAATGTTTTAGAAGTCAATGGTGTTTTATGGTGGATGTTTTATGCAGTTGGACAGAAAAAGATGATCTAAGATTTAAGAGACATTTTAAAGGCATGAACCTTTAAACGCGTGGAAGAATACAGTGCTGTTAACTACACAGAATGTACAGTTATCATTTTTGATCGTCATCTAACCATTTTAGATTGTTTCAATTTCTCTACTAAAAACAAAAATTAACCTTAACAAGAAAGCACCACCAATAAGCCAGAATACATGCACTTTCCCTCCTGCTAACCGATAAACAGTTTTTCGGTGTGTAACATTTAACGCTGCAATATTCCATCCTCTCGGTGAAGCACACAGACGTCCACTTTAATTCACTACCAATACTTCAACTCTCTCTTTATATTCAGCCATGGCTCTGTGCCATCTCAACCTCTCTGACCATACTGGTAAATTTCCTCTAAGAAATGAGCAGCCATCAACCACAGAAGTAGATCTCGTAGGTTTTGAGTCTTTGGGTAAACGTGTGCAGAGGAAATCGTTCTAATTGTTGCGCTTCATGTCTGTCTGCTCATCAGGGCAGAAAGATTACTCAAGCGGAGTGGATACAGTGGAGAATGTGATGTGTCCAGTCTTATGACGCTCTGCAGGGTTCTCTCTGTCTTCATTCACCCCATGCTGTATCCAAAGACTGTCTGCGGAAGAATCACAGCACAGCTGAGGTGATTTCAGATGAACAAGATGTAAATAGAGCTTTCCCTTCTGGGTAAAATGAAAAGTTGCTTTAATTGAGTAGGTACACTGTAGCTGAAGTGTATTATTTATGGACCACTAGTTGCACCAAAAAACATGACTAAATAAAACGTTTTTTTTTCCCTACTGCATGAATGGATATGATTGTAATAAAGTTCGTAGACGGGAAGGAAGGAGGCGGGAACTTTATAAATAAAAAACTTTAATTAAACAAACTATAAACACGGAAGTAGCCGGCAGCCACCTCAGGGTAGACTGCCGGCCATAAAACAAACACAAACTAAACACATGTTCGGGCCCGGTCCTCTATCGTCAACAGTCCTGCCGGTCGTCCTTTTAAGCTCCCGGTCTCCTCCGTGAATGATGCGGAAACGGTTCGCGCACAGCTGATTGCACTTATCACTCACGCCACCGGCCCCGCGTCACAGCTCTTGTCCCGCCTTCCTCACCACATACCCCCATCACCCCTTACGGGCCGGGGGGCACCACCGAGACTGTACCTACTCCCCCCCCTGGGGAGCCAGTCTCCGAGTTGGCAGCGCCTGGGGGTTTGCACCGATGAGACAAGAGAACGGAGACTGGAGCCCCCGGAGCGACAGGGACGAGAGAGGGGAGAGAGTAAAAAGAAAAAAAATTAGTCCGGTTCACCGATACACTGTCTCTCGGTCCTCAGCCCAGCCGAGAGGCTCTTCCTCACGGTGCTATGCGGTGGTGCTGGACGTCGGGGACACGGCCCGATCCTCCTCTGCCTCTTGGCGGTTGGCGATGACCCCTCCTGCTCGGGCAGCTGGCCGCAAGTCCCCCGTTCCCTGCTCCTCCCCTTTAAGGCAGACGGCAGCAGGATTTTGCGAAGTTGGCTTGGTGGTAATAAAGATGAGCATTGCACGTTCTGAGTTTAGTTTGTTTAGTAAAGCTAAAACAATTTGATCGCCTCCTGGTGGCTGGCTGCTGAACAGTTCATAAACCCCGCCTACTTTCCTTGTAAACCGACAGTATGCAAACTATAAAATCCAATAACACTTAAAATATTTTTTTCTTTCTTGGTATCATTTTTCGGAACAATTTGGTTTTAGTTAGTTATCGGAACCTCTTTATGCCTAGGCCTACTGCTGTGCACATGCCGAAGCGTCAGTGGTCATATATAATACGTTTTTGCTTGATTTTTCTACAGTGGAAGTAAATGGGGACATATACCAAAATAAAGTTCAGAAAATTACTTTTTATGGACAAAATAAAACAAATAAATAAATAAAACAGACTAAATTATGCATTTTTGGTGTTGTGATTTTGTCACTTGTACATTGCTGTCTGTTAAAAACACATAGTCGCTGGAAATTCTTAATTTTTCTGTAATGTTTTTATTGAATGTTGTATTTACAGGCAGTTCATATTCACAGGCACCTACTTGTGCACTCACAGTTTTACATGCACTGAAACCCCAAAGACACATCCAGACGTACAGTGCAGTAAAATCTAATAGAGCCAATCAGAGTCAGCCAAAATGCTTCTCAGTAAAGCCATGACATTGGGAGCGTGTATGTCACTCAGAATAAAGGATGATGGTTGGGGTCTGGCATCCAGCACTGAATGAAAGACCCATTGACATTTCTCCCGCAGTTCTTTTCCACAAGAAAAAAACACAGCTTTTTCCAAGGGTGGATCACGGCATCTGCACCCCAGCCGCGGTCCGGAGAGCCAGAAAACTGACCGGGGCAAACTGACCCTCACATCCTTACTGAGCAGAAAAAGAAGGCGAATACAGCCTGCCTAAGAACTGGGCTGTCTAGCCTCTTCAGACTCCCTCAGGAGCAGAAGTGAACATTAGTCTTACTTAGAGAGACCACCCTACTGGATCTGGTAAGCTCACTTCTAAATGGAGTTTGTAGATGCGCAAACCGGACACATCGTTGCGTTCAAAAGCACCTATGCACATAACACTAGAACTGAAAAAAGATGACAAAGTCGCCACAATAGGAACCGTTTATGGGCTTTCAGCAAGGCATACTGTGCCGTACATCAAACATGTATTAGCAAAGTATTTGTGACCTGTCCCAACCTTATATCGACTTTTATAATTTTTTTATGTTTTTTTATTTTATTTTATTATGTTAAATGTTTTATTATGACCCTTTCCCTACAGTAGTGTGTTCACCTACCACTATTAAAATGATTAAGAGTTTTAGTTTGCGTAACAGAAATAAATTAATATAATTTAGAAACCAAATGTTTGAAACCAACATAAAAACTTAATGAGAAAAACATTAATAAAGTTGGTCTTTTGACTAAAACCTTCCTGAGATATAAGCATTTGCCATGAGACAACTAGCCCCCTATCATCTTTCTTCTAATATGATATTTACATGCATTCAACCAGGGAGACTCAACGTCCATCGACTGTAACTGGCCAGTGAATAGATCCTTGACCTACTTTCTTTGTATTCGCACAGTAACATTATATGTGATAGTTTATACGTGACCCTGCTGGTGATGTAGAGGCAGTGAAATTTGGCGTGTAATTGAACACAGGGCTGCACATTTAACCAGACAGTATATTAACCAGCCAGACAGGGACAAAAGTGACAGGCCTCCCACCATAAAAAGTTAAAGTGAAGTTTATTAATCCATAAAATACCCATCCAATCTACTGTTACAAAGTACAGTACCACTGGCGTTGAGGTTATAACTCTTTTGGGTCTGAGATTATATTCTCAACAGGTGGAGGTCACAGGGTCCATGTATAGGGTCAGATGCCGTGATCTAATTTTCTCCATGACATCTTTATTTTTCTTTCTCACGCAAGTCTTACTAGACAGCCTTTTTATTTTTATCCTTTTCCCATTTCTCTCTGTGTTTCCCAGTCTTTTGAAGGTCATTCTCTGTTTGGAGTCCCAGCTCTGCTTCTCATTTCCTGGCTCTATCAGACCCCATTCCCTCCTTTAGAGTGAAAGAGTCAGGGTCCGGAAGTAATAATCCCATTCACTTTCTTTATAGAAAACAGATTATAGCGTATAGTAAACCTTTCTAGACAGACTTATAGGTTTTAAGATGTAGACAAGTGATCCATGTAAAGAAATTGTGCATAACTGCCAAGTTTCTTATGAACTACCCAAAGTCTTGAAGTGAGAAGGACCAATTGCTCTCAAATTTCGCATATTTGAAAATTAAAATACATTGATATCATACTTTTCATATATTTATAAATTATATTCATTTCATACTTAAAATCTGAATGGAAATGACAACGCTTCATAGAAAATGGACGTTCATATTCTATATAGCTTTTTGTGGTTGCCTTAAATCAATTCATCGAAGTCTTTTATAAATCCCTGTCAAGAAAATAAAAAAAGAAAACAATACTTGCAGAAACTCTGGAATCTTTGCTGTCCTTATCTGATGTCTGTCTCTCGTCATGCCATCCACTCTCATGTAGAAGCTCTTAAACATCATACAGATGCTCATCGCCATTAAATCTTCCACCAGACGCTTCAAGACTTTCAGTTTGAATTTGCAGCCAATTGCCAAGAAAAAGGAGAAAATGTGACATGGAAAAAAAAAGAGTAAAAATCAAAGACGCTCTTGGATATAATGCAGTACATGGCTGTCAGTTTCAACCTGTTGTAATTCTTAGAGCAGGTGCTTCAGATTTCATGGTGGACACGTATCTGCTGAACGTTTGTCTCGAACGGTCCCATCAGGTCCTACTTTTCGTCTGAACATCGTGTCCAGGTGCTGTGCGTGATGGAGATTTGAAATGAGATATCAAAGTGAGAAACTCATCGGAGTTGTTTGAACTTTATGCTTAAGGAGTGTATTTTAAATCACTTTTAAAGCAGCTGAGCATGCAAAGAAATAGGTTCAATGATTAGGTTATTGTGAACATTGGTGTTTTACTAGACTTGGAAATAAAAATAACAAGTAAATCAGATCAAAAGACACACATGCATTTTTCTTTAATGTGGTTAATAATTTACAGGTTTTACAATTTATTGGGCCGGCAGCTTTAATCCTATAAGCGACTTCAAATTTGAATTCCAAATTAATTCTTGTTCCAATAGAATAACTATGTTAACATGTATATTTTGAGTTATGGATCAAATCAAAACAAACCAACTGCAGTTTGATTGATATAAATAGGACTGTACAATACAAAAGAGTATATTGTGACTGGGCAATACCGTGAAAATGTCACGTCCATTAGGTCGGAATTGGCCAACTGTAAAAGGAAGACTTGCAAGTGCCTGCATAATAGTAATGCGTTAGGAGGAAAAACTTTTCTTTACATTGAAATTCCTCACGGAGGAAATGTTCACTGACTAAAAACGTTTGAATGAAATGGCTCTATTATGGTTAACGGCCTATTGTAGGTTCATGTCATGTGTTGTTGTGATGCTGTTTCCTTGCGGCACCATGGTCACTCTCACACGCCAAAGGGTGGCAAGCCAAACAAACATGACCTTTTCCCAGTGGCCACCAAAGAGAGGTTCCACTTCCAGGTCAGTACTCGCATCACTACAGGTCAATGTCTTGACAGAAGGCTGATGAGAAGGAGGTATTATGTCCTTAGGCATGTGGACTTAAGGATTTGTTTACAATGCAACGTGTGTGTGTGAATACAGCCAGTTGAGACGGTTGTTCTTCAGTAACCTAAAGCAGGAATGGTGGTGTCTTCACAAACCCACACTATCTCCACGCTTGGCTGAGGAGAAGAGATGGATTGTAATTCTTCAGTATTCAGAGATAATACTCACCCACACTGTGTCAAGAGGAATGTTTTTGACTATGACATCATACCATCTTCTGTCAGCCATTGGTCAGAACGGTCCGTGCATTCAGCTAGTTTTCTGCTGGATTGTTCTGCACAAAACCTGCACACCCTTCTGTCCGACAAAGAAAGAGAGAGCTCAGATCTCAGATGCTGTTTGAGAATACTAATGAGGACTTTTTAGATACAAATTTCCACTTAAAAGCTTTTGTCGGATAAGTGCATCTCATCATGATTCAATGCTGAGTGTTAAAGGGCATTTTCTTATGATTCGTAGATGAAATTGTGGAATTTGTCCATTTAGAGGTGTATTTGGTCAAATAGATGCAATGCTCCAATATTTAGCATCCTTGTGAAATTGGGTTCCTTGCATCCGTGCTCCGTGTGAGAGCTCCGTGGTCCCTGCCTGACTGAAAGGCATTCTTGTGTGGGCAGTCCCCACACGCTGTGTAAAAGAGCTGTGGCCACTAAAACCCCATTATCTGAAATGGGTCTGCGGCATTAAAACTCACTGGAGCTCTCACACAAAAGGCCACTGCAGACTCAGCAATGCAGAAACGGGGAAAGACGAGACCTTTCACACTGGAAAAAACAGAAGTAACAATCCCACGCTGTGTGGCACTTACTGACAATTTGGAAACAATGAGATTCTCATCTGTGATGGGGCTAGAGATTCCCATATTCCGGCTCTGAATTTTTTGACACAAAAAAATAGGGTTGGGAATCTTGGGAATTTTAGGTCTTCCAATTCCAATTCTGCTTTTCACTTGATTCGTATTGATTCCCAGTTTCGATTCCAGTTGAAGTAAAACATATCAACCTCCATGGTAATTTAGCCTGCTTGTTGACTTTGACATTACTTTCCTGTGCCTCAGTGTTTATAGCATGGTGCTAGCAACGCCGAGGTTATGGGTTTGATCCCAGGGGATTGCACATAGTTAGAAACAAATGTGTAATACAATGCAATGTAAGCTGCTTTGGATAAAAGTGTCTGCCAACTATGTTAAAATGTCAATATTTTTGAGCACCGGTTTGTGTTTATCTACACATAGAATTTTTCAGATTTATTACAATTTGTATTACCATAGTTGAACTACACCGTGGACTATGGTTTATTTGTGGTTCCTGTGCTTTTTAATGCAAATACTACAATTAAACTATGGTTACAATAGTAAAAATATTGTTAATTTTCAGAAGGGATTTTATTGCAGTCGACATTTTCGACTGCAAATGTCACATCCATAACACTGGGATTTCCCCTCTATTTAAGTTCAATTTAGCTAAAACACAAACGGATTGAAAAAAATTCTAGTAAACTTTTCCACCATCATTTGTTTGCACATGCCACAGTGGCTTAAGTGTCCTAACACATCAGGTCAGTGTAGTGTTCTGAATACAGACATTTGAGGAGTTATTTGACTTGAGGATCAATACCGACATCTGAGGGAAGTGTGAGAAAATATCTGGATTGTCTTTGTGAGCCTGCAGCTTTTAATGTGCGCACTAAACACTCCAAACTCCAACAAAGAAACCCCAGTGCTGACATACCCAGCTTAAGTGGCTTTCTCTGAAGCTCTTAAGATTACGTAGCAAAAAAGCTCTGAAGAGAACTTAAATCTTTGCTGTTGGGTCAGAGGTCATCAGCGTGGTAAGAGACAAGAGCTGCTAACGTCTGATACTTCTGCGCTAAACCACAGCACATCACATGACATCCTGCTCGCAGCAGCTGCGTGGACTCCGATTGCAGGACGGTTCTGCTCGGCACAAGTGTATATGCTGAAACCCATCCCTTATTTTCACACATTCTTCACATGATTTAAAGTACAGGTTTGGACCTGAGAGCGAGAGTAAATTATAAAATCATTTTCATTTTTAACCAACCCAACATTCGTGCTGCCCTCAAGGTGAAAAATTCTTTGAATAATTCCCTGATCTCTGAATGATCGAGCTGTTCTAAGGAGAGGAGCACAGAACCAGCCTTACAAGAGATTTATCTTTGGTAAGGGAAAGAAACCCCTCACATGTTTCTTTAAAAACGTCTTGTTTTTAGTCCAGTGTGTCATTTTTTAAGGACCTATTGACAGGAATGTTTGATAATACAGTATGACAGGAATGTAGTACATCACTATGTCTTCAGAGGTGTATAAAGACCTTACACAATGAAGCGTCATGTTTTATAATCTTAGAATGAGCTATTTCTATCTACACAAACCACGGGTCCCCTTGCATGGAATTCGCCATGTTGTTTCTACAGTAGCGCGCTTGGTAAGTACGTTATCTCCTTTGGCAAAGAAGCAAAAATGTGACCCCCCATTTGTCCTGTGTCAGTTGCCGTAGTGCTTCGAAAGGGAGGGTGGAGCGGTGGAGTGAGACGTTTGTTGCAATCCGCAACCTCACCGCTAGACGCAGCCAAATTTGATATACTGGACCTTTATATGAAGAGAGTGACATGGTTTTGGAGACGAATATGAGATGGAAACACACAGGAAAATGTAGATAATAAGAACTGAATGAGAGATATTATATATAGAAATACTGTAAATTAGAAACGGGAACAGGTGCGTTCTACTTAACCATCGCTGCATTCAATTTTCGACTTATGAACTTCCCTAAGCACTTCCCCTCGGGGGAATCCCTGCCACCTTTTTAAATTACATTTCACTGTGTGAAGTGGATGAAGTTTATCATCCGCTCAATATGCTGAGGAAGCAAGTCTACTCAAACCCAGTATCACACCGAAGCGCGCAATTGACATGCTGGCTCACTCGAGAAAGTGTGTCAGTGTCATGTAAAGTGAGCAGCAGGGGGCGATGTTCTAATGTAATTACCCTGGAGTAATTTGCCATCATGATGAGTACGGTGTGATTTTTTATTTAATAAGTAATTTTGTGTACGTTTATTACTTTGTGTCCACACTTCAGACACATTTTAGCATGTAATCCGACACCACCCCTAAACCTAAACCTGAGAGTTTGTACATTTACATACTATAAAACACAACAGATAACAGGCAGATTTGCTATTCATTGAAAGAGTGCAATAATTCCAAGCGTTCTGAGGACGAAGAACAGACCCATAAAGCAATCCTTTTCTCCATCCGCCATCAAACTAAGATCCGGTTGCGTACAATTTCAAAAACTGCATCTGGAAAAAACAATTTAAGACACACAGTGAAAAAACAGGGCTGAAAAGGTGCGGACGGTTGTTTTTGCACCTGATCTTACTGCATATGCTCTCACACTATTTAGTGAATCCGACCCTTATTGAGTTCCATATAAACCTCGCGCACCAGTCGCCCGAATAGTGGGCACTTGTGCATCGAGAAAAGAAGACTCCAGGATTCATTTCTAACCCCCAAAAAAACTCAGAACAATGTGAAACATGGAACAAGATAACCCAAGATTAAAAATGACCCCATGTAATCAACTGTTGGTGTGAAAAGCCTAATAATGGTCCTTGACACAGGGTGATTTAAGACCATTTGTGTTGCTTAAGGTCGCTTGTTCTTTAAAACGTGTTTGGCTACGGATGAATATCTGAAGAAGGGATGTGTAGTTTTAGGTGAAACATTATCTACTTTCCATTCCCACTCAGTCGTTATTCATTAAGTGATGGATTTAGCCTCTGGAATGAAGAGATCGGTATATGGATAAATGGATGCATGCAGACATATTTTGTCAGCTGTCTCAAAAATTACATTTTGTATAATGATAAGTTTAATATTTGTACATTATAACTCAGAAATGCATTGTGGGTATTCAATCGTGAACAGTATGCTGACCGCAATTGCTCACAAGGAATTTGGACAAGTAAGTAAAATGGCTGACATCCCAAATAGTGTTCTGCACAGGGACAGGGTCTGAAATCGTGACAACAGGTAGATGAATAGATTTTAACCCAAAAGTCACTGCAAAACTCATAATAGAATGAAATCGACACCGAATGCAAAACTGGGTCAAAGAAGATCCTTTGCCAGCTGCAATTTCTCACGAGTTCGAGTTTCCACATATTCTCTACGTGCAATAAATGTTCACTTTACAATGCAAACACAATTTCCCATATATCACTGCCACTGAGAATAAGTTGTCCGGTTTGAGACTTAATGCTGAGTGAGCGTTCTGCCTCTCGGAGTCGAGGGAAAATCATTTCAGCCAGGGAAATCCCAGACACTGTCAGGGTCAGTCTCGAGGTCACGTGGTGAAAATTGGCTGGTGCATGCTTTCCATTTCTCTCCACTCCCACTCAACAGCTGATTCTGGGTCTGTTTACACGAAAAGTCTCTCAGAACTCCCAGAAGACCCCAAAAGCCAGTCATACGGTATCAGCTGAAACAGGATTCTTTGTGGAAAACATAGATTCTTGCGTGGTCAATGCCCAACACTGCATTATATTATACGGCACACTTCTGCTTGTAACTTATTGCGGCTTCGGTGCATTCAAATGAAAACAGAAAGTGTTATTTATGAGAAGAAGTGACTTGTAAAAACGTCTCGCTCATATATTTACACTATCCGTGAAACATTGGTTACGATGGCGTTTGCTTGTGGGAAATGCTGGGTGATAAATGAATGTGCACAGCTGGTCTATATCAATACCCTCACAGATTATCATGGTGGTATAATTTCAGCTAAAGACAGGTGTAAGTGACTGACACACACCAATCAGAAATGCATTGGGCGGGTGAAGACGAGCCCTGCTCCTTTCTTCATACTGAGCAACCAGAGAGGACTCGAAGAATTACAAGACGGCGTCGGGTCTGGGGTGCTGTTGTCCGGCAGATTTAAGCATGTCATTTTTGAGGATTCCTTAAGACTTTCTTTAGATTCTTGAGGTGTTTTGATTTGATGTTAAACCTGCAAGAGAGCTGCACTCCAGGACTGACGTTGCAGAAATCCCTGAACAGAGTTACAGAAATGTGAAAAGTTGTTCACATCCCAATACTAAACAGTGCAGTGCAGTAACATCTAGTTCATGAGATGATACACAACACTTTTAAACATTACATTATATATAGTTTAGCTCTACTGCTCTGTGAACATAGAAAAGGTTGTGTAACGTTATCACGCCCTCTGTTGGTGAAAAACAAGGATTATTGTGGCTGGGGGTTTAGTCAAAATACATAAAAATGTCAAAATAGCCATCACAAAGCCACAGTTATCCCAATGTTACTAAAACCATATAAGCCTATTGTTTTGTTAGTATTAACAAGAAGGACTGGGAATAAATAACTGGAAATGAATATTCTCTCAAATCATCCAAAATGTCTTTATTTCATTTTTGGCTTAATGGTTTTATAAAAACATCCAAAGAACATTTCTGTTTCACGAAAGGTTCTTAGTTGCGGAAACAATCCGAAAGAAATGGTTCTTATATGATCCTTTAAGGTTCTGTGTTTCTCCTTTGGCATTGTCTAAAGAACCATCTGTGGCACCTCTCGATATCTCAGAGTGGGTCAAGGAAAATAAAAATGTGGTTTATATGAGGTTTGACAGCCGTTTAGAGCCTGTCCCTTTGGTAGGCTTGAATGAAACCATCAGGGCCCGCCAGAGAACTCTTGAGTTTCAGGATCAATCCATCCTGCACCAAATGCCATGGGATCAATGTCCACAAAGGGACTGGAATATAGAGTTACAACTGACAAAATGTATTTTCCTCTGAAAGAGATGAGCGGAACTCGGAAACTCAAGGAGAAACATCGCCTCCTGTTCTGGAGACTTGTCATTGTTTAGCTTTATCCTTCGAAAGGCACAACACTAGGATCAATCCAAAACTGCTTGTACCCTCTTCATATTGCGAAACCGCTAGTGGTTTCACCCTCTTACTCTTTTGCTTGCAAATAACAAAATGTAAACGTTCTCTTATTGTCCTCTAACAAGTCTGTCTTTTCTAATAACAGAGCTGTTAGCGGCCGGGCAAACAGACAGAGAGACCCCCAAAAAGAGGAAATTAGGAACGAGAATAGATGGAAGGAAGCGTCGCACAAAGCACTTAAGCGCACTCATTACCGCCATCCAGATAGCAGCAGGCCATCGTGGGATTTTATAATTTCTGCCGGCATTATGCACCAGCGATCCTTTCATGTTCCGTCAGGGATCGGGGCTTGCAATTCTAATACGACCGTCGATGGGAAAAATATGCACATACATTTAGCATTTAAAATCTCCACGGGCCGAACAGAAGAGAGACGGGCACATGTCATAGGACATATTGTGTTAGGGAAGAGGCAGAGAGCCTCTCCATAAATGATTCAACCGTTTATTTATCAGCAGTTTATGTCTGCCCCAGGCGGCTGCCATGGCAATATTAATGACTTGGCCCCACCACATTTGAAGTGAAAAGGTCACGGCTGTTAGACTCCCCAGTTAAATCTGAGGCCTACTGTTTATTTTACGCTCTAAAGTGCTTTGAGAGGCAGGGGAAGGGTGGCAAGTTTATCTCGCAGACGGAGCGAACTCGAGAGACAGAGAGAGAGAGATGTGACTGTTTTGCCGCTTTATTGACAGAGCCACTAAACAACTATCCTCTGGGGCCGAGGGTTGAGGTGCGCTTGACCCGTCGAGTCGGTGTTCCTCGAGATTCAGGTCTTCCGACAAATGAGTGGTGTAGGGATTCTCCATTGTTACTTCGAGACCTTCGCCAGAATGTTGAGCACTGTGCATAGGACACCTGAAACCACAATATATGTAACACTCAAGCATCAGGATCAATGTGCTTAGTAAAGTAATAACTAAACTCTTAAACGTCATTACTTTAATCTTTAACACGTGTAACAAAATCATTTCATCTTTGTGCCCAGCAGAGGGCAGAGCTGGCCTGTGTGAAACACTAGCGTAAGCAGAGACCAGAACATTGGTGAGCTTAACCACACATAACATTCAAGATCTCTTTCTTTGGACTCATTCATTAATGACATTTACATTTACATAGACATTAAAACACGCTAGTTATGCAACACAATTTTCTCAATAATTGCAAAAGTGTTCTAATACACACACACACACACACACAGATATTACATTGTTCGCTTGTTCATTTCAGATTCGTCATGCAGTCAAATAAAGATTTGAAAAAAAAAAAATCTGGGAACTACTAACAATATTTCTCGCAAATATCAAACAAAAATCATTCTTCAAAATCATATTTAGTGTTTTGAATCACTTGAGGGTTAATAAATGACGAAATGGTACATTTCCTTTTTATGGAAAGTTGGGATTCATGGAAAGTTATGTTATGTCACTATTTGAACAAAACACTTTAACCAAGCATGCATAAAAACTTGGTGGAATGCACTTGTTCACCTGCTCTCCTGTTACTCCTTTTGTTTTTAATCTTTCCCTATATTCATGACCACAAGAACATTATTTATGCACATTTGATCGCAAAGCCAAGACAAAAAAGCATCAACAAACAGATGAAGTCCAAAAACAGCACACGCCATCAAACCACCTGCGTTTTCCTCGAACTTCCAACCGATCCATTTGCTCGTTCTACCCAATTTTTTAGGAGAAAATATTTCATGTCCCTGGCAGATTCTGTGTCTGTCACTCATGTTTCTGTGTGTTTATTTCTGCTGCACTCTTCATAATTAATTTTGTCAAGCATAATTACATTTTCATGACAGAATTTTTAAGCGGGATGAGAAGGCAGATTATTTCCTTGATAACATTCCAATTAAATTGTTTGTGTGTCTGTTTGTTTACTTAATTAAATATTGACACAAGCAGCCAAAACGGATGAATGCCGAAAGCCTTCATTCCGTTCGACACTCAGAGATTTCCTTCCAACAGAAAACAAACATGTCAACAGATCTAAACGCCAGTCGCAACGGCAGAGCGGATGCATTTGTGTTTGTTCTGCGATGTCGGAGTCCCAGGCAGTCGCACATTTCTGCCGTCTCGCATGGCGATCACCTTGCATGTAGTTCTGTGGGAAATAAATATTGTTTAAACTTGTTTTGGACTCGTGAAAAACAATCTCCCCCGAACAGAGAGATATTGCTGTCCAGGAAGGGTTGTTTGGTTCCTCGGGGCTCCCGGCTCGAGCAAAGCGTCTGTAATATTTCACAGTGCTCGGGGCTGTGCAATCCCTACCTATTGATAAAGTATCCGTTCCTTCTGCTATGGGCTCAAACAAACTCCAAATAAAACCGAGCTGGCTTCACTACAAAGCATTTAGTGGAGGGTAACCGTATTCGGGGGAGAAGCCGTTGTCAACATCCGTGTAAATTATTTTGGAGCAGTATAAAACACAAGGTGGAACAGCAGTGGGTCGGCGAGAAAGAAACAGATCTAATGAGGAGAGTTCAGGCCTGGAGGAGAAAAAGATGCTGAGACGGGAGACTACCAGGAGGTCCAGATATAGCAAAAGTCTCAGATGGATCATTTTAAGCTCTGAATAACTGTTTGGCGAACTGTTGTAAGTAACCGCGAATGGCTTTATGTCTAAACACGCAGCGTGCCCTGGAAAACTTGGGCATAAACAATGAAGAGATTTGTGGTTCCTTAAAGGGATGTTTCACCTTCAAAAAAAATCTGTCATCATTTACTCACCCTCTTGCCAAACCTGTATGAGTTACGTTCTTCTGCAGAACACAAAAGAAGATATTTTGGGGAATGTTGGTCACCCAACAACAGCGGTACCCACATTCACCTCTATTGTACGGACACTAAACCAATGCAAGTTAATGGGTACCAGCATTGTTGGGTTACCAACAATCTTTACAATATCTTCAAACGTAACTCAGGTTTAAAATGGCAAGGTGACAGAATATTTATTTTGGGGTGAAGATTCCCTTCAACAATTCCGTCAAATATTATTTTGGTACACTTTCTGTTTATTAGGAGCAGCAATGTAGAGCAAAAACTCGGTCCGTGTCATTTATTATAATAGATTAATACAGCAACAGTAATAGGATAGCTTTGTAGAAAATACCGTTTAAAGATTTTTTCCTCAAATCCTAGATCATTTAAAAATAATATTTCTACCATTCAGCTTTTTTTAACATTGGACCGATCACACTGTCTATTTTAGATACAGGGTCATTTCGTTTTTCTTTATATCTTTGCTTTTAGAATAAAACAAATGTGTCTCAGCTCTATCTGGTTGGGGGGGACACCTCAACATTTTTATCACAGCGATATTCCCCTCACAGTCCAGGTAGTTCATTTTTATGTAGATGAATAATTAAGAAGCTATTAAAAGGGCCCATATGCATGCATTGATGGACCTGACATTAATATTTCAATGTTTCTCTACCTGGCTTTGCATGTTCTCTCCACAGATCATTTAAAATCCATTTTGGTGGCAACATCGCCGCATATCAATTTTAAATACGGACTTCTGGAAACCCTGCAAACCCTAATCCCATCTCTTGTTAGTGTCAGACCGAATACTAGAATCCTGGTTTTGTCATTAATTATTAGTTATTCTAACAAACGATCACTGGCACATAAATTAAAAGATGCGACAGGACCAGGGCTGCCACTGTCCAAGCACATCACTGTTGCTTCCCTCGGTTCTCATACGTTGTGAAAAAGTCAATATCTCCAAAAAACACCTCTGATCTAATCTGCGTCGTGTAACTCATTTATTGTGAGTCGTTGTCTGGTGTTAATTAGTGTGTGCGTTTTTCGGGCCGAGTTGTCGGCCTGTCTCGCACGGGCTTCGACGCTTGCTGCCAGAATGCTTGACAGTTGTTAAAGAACGGCAGCCCTTGCCGCTGTCATTTCATTGAGCCGTTTATTTTGCCCTGCGAGCTAATGAGGTTTATTTACTTGTCAGCCCTGCGGTCCGTTTGAGCACCGAGCTGCCTGCCTGACACATTACGGCTTGCAAGCAACTGAGGGGCGGGCTTGCTGCACAACAGCCCCCCCCCCCCGTCACAGAAAAAACACGGTGAAGCAACAGACAGCTCGAGAGCCTATCAAAGTCTCGCTTATTAAAACCGGCCGCCGCACAATATCAGGCCTTACAAGGGCAATCTGGCCACGTCCAGAGGGTCCAACCTGAAAGCTGTCAGCTCGGGGAACATTCGCCATCCCTGATTGCTTGTAGTCCCAGCAGGTGAGGTGACCCTCCCAACCCTGTTAAATAACCCCTCCCTCCCTTCCACTTAAAACAGCCCCCACCTTTCACTCGCTGAGGAGACATCAACACTTAACTAAACAAGAGAGAAGGTGCGACATTAATAAATGAGCAGAGAACTGGCGTACGGGGATTAATAAATAAACAGCAAGACAGAAGAAGTTGCCTTATTAGTATTAAGTGCTGTAACCACAGGCCAAGGAGGCCAGCTTGCCCCGTTCTGGGGGCAATGCGTGTTTGCTCTGGAGCTCGGGGACCATGGACATCGTCTGCATGCTGTTTTCAATCGTACCTGACTGTTCCTATGAAGCGAATCTTCACCCCACCCCACCACAAAGAACTCCGAAACTCCAAAGATCTCCCACGATTAATCTTGCAAATCGAGAGTGATTCTGGACAGAAAAGCGCTACAGTGTAACTATTTGTGAGCATGTGATGTCGCCCCCACCCTGGTCTTTTTTGGCAAAGCTATACATGAAAAATGAAATTTCCCTGGCGATTAATTATTTGGCAGGTTCCTATTTACCCACGATCTCTATACGAAACGCTGTCCGGTTCAGGCTGCAATAGACCTGGCAAAGTGAAAAGCGAGAGCGGCTCGTTCTTTTAAATCACCTTTTACATTTATATTTAACCGCCTGCTTCCCTGCACCGTGGCCTTTATTAGAGTGCGGGGGGTTGCCGCTTGTAGCCATGCTCTTAACCGGCTGGCTGAGGGAATGTAAATGTGGAATAATGTAGCAGGTCCAAATTTGCATGGTCAAATGTCAAAAAAATGAGGCTTTCCCCTGAGCCTTGTCAGGAGGAATAACGTAAGTGGCCTCCTCCACTGCCAGCATGCCATTATCGGTTAGTTCAAGCTGTCATCAGTGACTGGGAAAAAGGAATGGCGGTCATTATCTCCAAAAAGAAAATAAAAAAATGTGGAAGTGAATATATCCCCCCCACTCTTAACCTCTCTGACAAGATTTCACTATGCACAGACATGTTTTATTGTGTGTGTATGTGGTGGCACAGGTCCGCTAATGCTAATAGCTTCAGTCAGTGTCGGTCTCACTCACACACACACACACACACACACACAATAAGTAATCGCTTTATTTCAGGTCTATAATGGTGTTAATGTGCCAGGAGGGCCAATTTACAACACACGGCACAAATAATTAAATATGCAACTGGTAGGAAAGCACAAGTAGAGCGCACTTATTATGTGGATCCCGCCGGGGAAGCAGACACAGTCAAGCAATTAGATAATATGTTTAAAGAGCAGAAAATCTGTTGCAGCGGAGACAATTAGCCATAACATTGACCAACCACATATTTACCTCTGTAGATAAAACTGACGAGGGTTTTCACCTCCCCCTTGTAGAATTAGATGCTCGGTTTCTTTGTGAACCATTGTGAATGACCACGTAAGCACTAGAAGGAAAATGAATTTTTTGGAGTTCATTAGTATATTCTTAACTATAGACATAAATCAGATTTGTTTTAAAGTTGGGTTGTTATTTTGCCCTTGAAACGCACCCTGACACATACATATCCAAACAAACATATTGGTGCTCAAGAATAAGATTGTAACTTGAGGGGTGGGTAGCAAACAAAGGGTTTATGGGCCATTGCCGAAGAATAACAAATCCATGAATTTTTAAGAATGTGGGTGTTTGGGAAGGAAAACAAACAATGAAAGCTAGCTGGTCCCATCGGGAAGGCAACAAATACCATGAATAATATCCCGTGAATAAACTGAAGCAATCAAGATGGTATGTCTTTATGCCAACGAGTAAAATAAGTGTCCTTGACAGAAGGATGAAAGCATTACAGTGTCCAAGGAGATTAGCATGTTAGCATCTTCAAAGCATTTAATAACACCATAATACCCGAATTACACTTTGAAAGAGGACACACGCTGAAAAACTTGCAAATGTTAACCCTAAAACGTAACAATGGATTTACTATTAAGTAGTTACATTGTAATAACTAAGTAACACTGAAACTTGACAGTAATATAAAAGCATATTACAGTATATTTTCACAGCATTTAATAATCTTTGTTTTTCTGTAATACAGATTCCATTGTTCATTCATTCATGTTCATTGTGCATTAACCTTCTATACACAGCATTGCAAATTTTAAACTGTAAATGTACTAGAGAGGCATTTATAAATAGATAAATTATGTACACTACATTTATATACACATTGTACAGTTGAATTTTGAAGCATTTTTACTACAGTGGGTTTTTTGTAAGAATGAACTTCATGATATTTAAAAAACATATTTGCTAATAATTTTTGTTAATACTGTACATTTATTGTAAAACCAGCTGGGCATACTCCTGTGATTAATGGATACAATAACACATCGTAATATCTGTAGATAAAAATAATACCTCTACTACATTATCAAGATTAGCTTGTAACCTATACTGTATGTGCACAGTTAATCAACTGGGTTTTATATTCTGTTGTTCAAAGTGCATTAAATGAAAGTCGCATAAGTAAAGCTGCTCAGTCTGATGTGCCGCTGCTGTACCTGTGGTGTGCCACATTACCTAATGGACTCACCACTGCGCTGCAAGGGATGATATTCAAAGTGTCATCCAGACACACCAGCTGCACATTACCTTGACAAAATCAGGCTCTGTAAATTAGCCATCGCCTGCATTATTAAAATAACAAGGAATATTTCATTGGACTTGGCAAAAATATCTCCCCTAATTGTCCACTTTATTCAAAGTCCGTCCAGGCTTCGGAAACACTCAGCTCCTGCTATTGGCTTGCAGATTTCTCATGTCCCATTAGGGGCAAGTGCCATCGCAGTCCAAAGCGTCCTCATTTATTTTAATAACCTGCCAAGACAGACATGAAAATGTTCAAGTTCGACGACTTCGACATGACAGGGAAGTAGCTTGTCAGATCTGCGCTGGAGTCTTTTTTCAACAGACCCCCTCGGTCCGCACATCTTTTGAATATGAAGAATTGATTGACTAATTATTATGGGACATTTTGTTTGGTAAAATTGATATGGTGTTGAAAAGATCTGCTCTTGTGTATCCGGCAGATTCTCTCAGGAAAAATATCTGTATTTAATAGGCATTAAATCAGTGTTACATCTTTTTCAACTGAAACATCTTATGAAAATATTCTTTAATTACATCTGATTCAAATCAGTTTGATGTTTTGGACTTTTGTTGTGGATTTGACTAATTCGCTGGTGGAGGAATGTGGTTTAAAATTGGCTTTTCTAAGTAAGACCTTGAGTCAAAAAGCCCTGAAAAGCATGTTTCATTGCAGCTTGCTATCCCTGCTGTGACGAAGAGATATACTTTATGCGGGTATCTTGAGAGATCCCAACCGAAGCCGATGTGTATTGAACAACATCAAAGAATGGTATTTGGAGCCCCTCTTGTTTGATCGAATATGACTCAGATCCATCGGGCAACCTGTCAAAAAACAAAACCTCAACATATCATTGAGGGATAATTGTGTCATCAAGGACTTAGAAGACAAAGAGCCATTATCAGTGGAGAGGTAAACAAGGCCTAATCCTGCCTCAGATCTGAGTAAATAAACGCCGGTGCTAATTCACACGTAACTCCTGCCTCCAGGTTAGCCTGTTTTCTTAACAGTTATCTGTCAGAAGCTAATACCATGTAAATGAGACACTTCTTGGCTCACAGAAGCTTCCCCTAATCCTCTGCCATTCTTCTAACCAGCACACTCTCAGAGACCAATATCTATTTTCATCTGGTCTGATAAGATCTCCTAAGGATTTGAAGATGGCTGCTCGTCCATCGGCCTGGACTTTTCCCTGTGATCTAGGGCTTTAGGGAGTTCTCATTAGGCAGCGGAGCTTGGATCGAAGAACCCAGTTCTGGCTAGTGGATTTTTAAGCCTCCCGTGGCCTGTGTTGGGAGCAAGAGTTATTTAGAGACTTTGATTAGCCACAGCAGTGCACTTTGATTAAGAGAACTTCAGACGATGGTGCAGCGCTCGGATTCAGGGGGAGGATTGGTGTCTACACAAGCCTGAACAGAGCTGGAGATGGTTGGGGAGAAAGGCTTTGTCCACAAGCTGTTCCCCCGACTGACCTTCCCTTCTTCTCAAAGTCACCTTTAGTGGAGTGCAGCAACTTTTGATGTTTGTGGGAAGCAGGTTTCTTTAGGTGGGTGTTTGTAGGCACTGTCGTATAATGAGGTCAAGCAAACATGTGTTGAGCGTTGCAAAGAGGTGATTGTAGCAGTCCTGAAGAAAAGGCCACTAAAATTACCTCCACAATCTGTCATGTAAGCGAATAATCATTCAAAAGGAAAAATCTGTCATCATTTATTCACCCTGGTCATTCAAAACCTGTATATGACTGTAGAACACAAAGAAGATTAAAGAGGATAGAAATGTCTCACTACTTCTGTATCCTTACCTTAATTTTTCCTGAACTTTTCCTTTAATTTCAATCGCTGATGGTGAGTTCTGTTGGGTTTCACAGAATGACCCCGCACAACACCAAAGTATTCAAATAAACCCTAATACTGTTTTATACTCAAATGAGAATCAATTTAATTAGGCAAGTGTAATTAGTTTAAGCAGCTATTCTACAGTAAGTACAGTCTTTCAGTAGATGTAAATGAATATAATTGTGAACAATCGAGCATTGAGCACATTGTCATGTGTGCTGGGAAGCCCATGGGATGCCAATACAGATAATATCTATATCTTTAAACGGTATATTTAATTACCACAGCTCTGTGTCTTTAAGCTTCAGAGTTGCATGAAATCCTTATCAAGGCTTGTAACACATCACAATGGCTCCAGAGAATTTGTGGTTAAGTTAAGGAAAGCTTTCTCTGAATTGAGATATAGTAGTAATCTACGTTGTAGTACGCATCAATCGTACATCAGAGTGTGCATACTTTACAATACTTAATTACTGTATAAAAAATGTGATTTATGTTTTCTGTACTTGGGATGTTGATAGTACAAGAAACGCAGTAAACATACATACAGATATGGAGTTTTTCATCAACTTCTAAACCATAAACTGAGGACAGCAAAAATTGGAGGGCAATTCCTGCATTCCTGACCGGTGGCAGATTGAGTGTGCTTCGATCTGTTTTGATTTTAGTGGCATCTGATAAGAACCTTGAATTGACCAGAAAGAAGGGTTGCACAGGAATTTAACCTGATAGAAACACGCCCCAACCCCAAAAAGGGTCCCCTATTTTGATAGCTCTTAGATTGGAGATGAACAAACAAGCGAACATGACACAAGCATATTCATGTAAAAGCCAGCATATATTATTTCTGTGTAACAAAGCAAAACCAATGTTACACACTTATCGAGAAGTAACAACCTTGATGTCTGAACACAGGCCGCCCTACTCCTTGAGTTCTGTAAAGCTGATCCGATATTTACACGGGTTCTACTTCTTGCCTGATCGCAAGCCTTGTTTTGTTCCGCAGACATTTCTTTTTTTTATCTGCCATCTTTCCCTTTTTGTTGTGGCCTGGCTCGGCTAATGTCTCTCTGCTCTCTTGTAGACACGCCTCTTTCTGCTGACTAGCTAAAAGTTTGTTTTTCGGTTCTCAGCCCGACTCATTTTTCAAAAGCGTTTTTTGAAAAAATACTTACTTTATAGGATGGATTTGGCATTCGTACATGACAATGACTGGGAAACTGCAAAAAGCTGTTAATTTGTGTTGCGAATTGTGGAATTCCCCAAAGTCACATGACTTGAGAAGTAGTGCAAGCATGAATTAAAGATCTGATGTTCGGAAAGCTCTTGTTTAGTTAACCCACCATGTTGACGATGATTCAAAACATGGCATGGAAATGCCATGTAGAACCAGCTAACTTTTGAAATATGTTCCTTCCTGTTTACATCAAGAACACTGGTACCTTTAAAGCCAGTTAAGACGAGTCTGTCACTTGAAATTAACTGCTGCATGAATTTGATCCAATCAGTAATTACACCCAACGAACCAGTAAACAAAAACTGACAACATGGCTTTCAAAGACAGATCACGCAACCGTTGCTTTTTCTGTCATCCCGTCCATATGCTTTTTAAATATATGGGTCTTCTCCCTCTGGCGCGCCTCGGCTTTGATATCAGAGGGGTTACAAAATAATATCTTTCCTTTGAAAAGCAATTTTAAGAGGAGAGGGATTTGTATAAATAGTCCCTCGTTATGCGTGCCATGGGCCACCGGATTCTGATGTGAAAATTGCGATAGGGTTCTAAATAGCAATGCAAAATTGATGACTACAGGGCCGCTGTACTGGTGTCAGGCAGTCAGAGATGCAACTGCATGAGCACATCAAGGCTTAGGCGACCAGGGATTTCCTCCTCCTTATATCTGAGGAAACATTTTCATAACCACGTACATACTGTACAGTACATACACTGCACCAATACAGTAGCCAGTGATGAGTTCTTATTTTTGTATTGAGCACATTTAATCACCTCAAAATGAAACTTCTGTAATCATTTACGCACCCTCACTTCCAAACTGCAGATCCCAAAGAGGATACCTTGAAAGAAAGTTAGTTCCCCAACAACATTGGCCCCATTATGGACACAAACCACTGTCACAGTTATTTAAATATCTTCTTTTGTGTTATTTACAGGTTTTCCACCAAACAAGGGTGACATTTTCATCCCTGGGTTGCTTCAGTTATGGGGTCTTTTAGTTTAGTTATGTGGTACAACATTTCCACCATAGTCTCCATTTACACTACATCTCAAATTGGGTGTTAAATTAAAAAGTACACTTATATTTAGTTTGATGTATTTATTTTCTTCTGGGTAGATTCGAGGTTGGGTAAACTAAAAACATGACAATGTTTTAAACGTAGATTTAAGGTAAAAAAATGGTAGTTTAATGTATACATGTTAGTTTACAGTAGTTAAAGACAAAAGAGGACTATCGATTGGAAATGCCCGGGGGTTGAAGCGGAAGAAACGTCTATATATTACGATACATTTATATATATTATGTTCCAAAGAGAGAATGATTTTTTTAAGTATCTGCTTAAAGCACTTACTGTATACAAAATACTGAACTTCAGTCTCTAAAAGAGACATCCTCCCATTAAAATGCATGCAGCACTTCCAGGACACTACAATATGTACAGAGTGTTTAAAATCTTCCTCACTCACTCTATCTCTCTCTCTCTCTTTTCTTGGTCTGCTCGAAGGACTTAATAGACGAGAGCTTTAAGAGGCCAGAAAGATGGTCTTGCACAGCCTCGGACAAGAGCCCGGTGCTTATCTGTTCTTGACCACACCATCTTCTCTCCCGTCTCTCTCTGTCTCCCACATCTTGATGGGTATTGGGGTAGAGTCTTCAGATAAAACTGTCTAATGAACATGCAGGAACTTTGGTACGTTAAGCATCGAAACATCGAAGGCAGCTTGAACTTTGACTCGTCTGCATTAGTGGCGAGCCCTTATCAGCGCAGGAGACTGCAGAGATTAGAGACTTCCTAATGAAGTGGAGGGATCGGAAAGGTTTTAGCAGTGCCAGAGTGGATTGCTTCCAACATTTTTCACTTGTTATCGCAGGTATCCAGATTGTTGTTGTGAGGGCAGGACTTCGCTTAGTTTCAGGTCACTGTGGGTTGATCACAGAGTAACTGTGGATGAAGTAATCGGAACACAAATGACAGCTATCGATTATTTCGTTTTATTATTTTTTGGGATGGGGGATTTTTGCCTCATTGAGAATAGAAGTCCCAGAAATAAAAAGGGGGGAAAGGTTGCGAGCTGGATAAGAATGTGTGTTAAATGAATAAATGTAATGTAAATGTGTTTTCTACAAAGACACCAAGGCTTGATATGAACTAACCACTTCGGCAAGAAAAAAAACATTTAGCAGTTCAGTAAAATGTTTCTTTTCTCAGTTTTGTTTGATATTTAGTCAATGAATAAATGAACCATGGTCAAGTTAATGCAGTGTTTCTCAAACTTTTCCTGACATTCCCCACTCTGGAGGTAAGGAAGGGGTGCGAGCCCCACCTGTCCCCAATAGCCAAAAACAAACTGGTAAATGCTTTGGATAAAAAACGCGTCTGCTAAATTACTAAATGTAATAAGGTCCACTGTCTGTCTTGGTTTTCTCTGCGGGTGCCGAATCTCCAGTTTTCTTTTCTTTGCGATCTGATATTGTTTTAAGTAATTTTAAGTTTTGAGTGTATGGTCAATAATAAAGTAAATAATAGAGATGACAAAATGTCCACCCATCTGTCGCGCCCCACTTGTCATGTCTCTATTCCCAACCATTGGGGCCCGCCCCACACTTTAAGAAACACTGAGTTAATGTAACACGCTTGTAGAATATGATTTCTTTTATTGCACATATTAAACATATTACAGTACTGGATATATTCTCATATTGGGCAGATGCAGTATGACAGACCGTTACCTTACTATGATTACCAGTGTGAGATTGTGCTAATCCACTGTAGCCCCCCAACCGCAATGCCACCCCCTGATTCTGTACAGGTTAATAATTTATTGTTAAGTAATACATTTCTCTGAAGCATGAGAAATGGCAAGAGCTGTGATAAATATGAAAAGCACATTATAATTCATAACCATGTGTTGGATTAGTGTAAAAAAAATATATTCTGTATGTTAATTTTTAAAGTGGTGATATGTAGCCTTTGGGCCTGTATAACAGTTTTAGGTTTATGTTCATGATGAATATCACCTGTGCATGGTAATCATCACACTTAATTGTGCACTGTCAAATTTACAGTGTTCAATGTTTTTAAATCTTCTGTTGTGAATAAAGTTGGGGCCTATCATGAAAAGCGGTTAACAGTAATGCACTTACAGTATTGCACATGGTGTCAAAAATTAAACATTGAAATACGAGCTGTTAATTTATATCCATATAAACTTCTTACCAACCTTTAAACCTTAATGAATATTTAATGCACATACGTTTGACTAACAGATTCATATTTATCTTTCAAACCATTCATGTATAGGATAATGCTATGTAAGTCGCTTTGGATGAAAGCTTCTGCCCAATGCCTAAATGAAAATGTAAAAACAATAATTCAGCACAGCCTATTTTGATAATAGAGGAGTTCTGTCTGTTATGCAGTGGGGTTTTCCATTGGACTGGATTCCAGCATTAGCAGATGCTCCTCGTGATGATGTTTTAGCCGGTCCTCTGGAGATCTCAGAGCAGAGGGCCTAATGAGACTCTCCCTGGCATCTCTCTGGATCTTCATTAGGTTTTTATGAGCTGTAGATGCCTGAACGGAGGCTGGTTTGAGAATCTCTGGTGAGAGCATCTTCAGGAGGACCCTCTGAGACTCTCCTGCTCTGCAGCCCCAGAGAGAAGAACTATAAGTGCTGTATGAATTTAGCACGACTGCTAAAAAGACCACAGGGAATATTGCCGGCATAGTTCAGTTTACGGCACAGTTAAGAGATGGGAATATTTTATTTCTTTCCGCTGTTTCTCACAGTTGCTATTTAAGTGGAGATTCATACACCACTTATAATGTTGTAGATTTATGTTGTAATCAGTTTAGTATTTAGGAGAGTAATGTGCGGTGAGTAAAAGTGCAGGCTGGGCCTGATTCACTAAAGCGGCACTTCTTATAAAAAAAGAATGCAGATCTTAGTAATTTATGTCTTGGTTAACAGTGTCATTATTATCTTGAAATATTATCTTCTACAAAAAAAGAAACTCACATCATTTCGTAATGTTACAGATTTAAAATGGTAGGTACAAAGTCATTTGGAATCCAATTGACATGTATATGCCTTGATGTGTGTTCTTAAATAGGAGTCGCGTCAATCGATTGCTATGTCATTTTAGTTCACTGCATTAATGTTGACTGTTGACTGTAACCCAGAATCTTGTCATGTGGTGCAGTGTTTGTTATAGCAGTCAATAATCCAGCAAAATAATTATTTATCTAATGCTTATTCTGTGTTTAGCCATTCATTTTGTTAGAAAGCTGCATTTCTAGATCGATGAGCAGTCATTGCAAGTTTAACATCACCAGTATTGCTCGCGAAATGTGAAAGCAACATGGACCCAGGTGCGCACTTGTTCAGGAAGTAAAGTAACCTGTGCATGTGTTTTAGCATGTATTTACTTTAATAAAAAAATATATAAAAGATGATATTATTAATTATTCACCTTGGATTCGAGCGAGAGTGAGCCTGCATTATATTCATGTCTAGCGAGTGCAATCAGAGCAGCAAATGAATGGTAATACTCTTTTTCCGGAAAATACTCTGTTTGCAAGCAGCAGAAAGCCGTCTGCATGCAACATATACAGTTTCACCAAATAAATAAAAAGCACAAAATATTAACCCGCGTTCTGTTTTCTATCATGCGTCATGCACGTTTGTGATGACGACGAACGTAAACGCACCAGGTTTCGACAGAGTGAAGCTGAGTGTGAACGGAGGAGTCGGGAACAAACCCACTCGGGTTTAGAACCCGGCAAACGCGCCCAGTCTGAAAATGCCCTAAGTTTCCTAGAAGAAAAAACGTACCACTCAATAGCGATAGCGTCTCCGAAATGTTCTTCTCAAGATTTTACTATTTACCCAAGATCTGTTCTAACAAGGCCTGTTTTGCTCCAGATCATTTCAGGATCAAAGTTATGGAAGCAGTTAAGAGTGCTGCTTTCCCTTTGGACATGTAACAGGTTGTACTCATAGTTTTTTTCGACAGATTATGGGTTTGTAACAAAAAAAGCACATGAACATTTTCATAAGCTAGGCCTTTTATATTAATAAATGGGCCTTCGACATACATTTCAAAGGAACATGTTTTTGATTTTGCCATTTTTCATGAGCGTAGTCACGCTCCCTCTTGGAATGCTGGGAACACAGTCGGAATCTTCCACGGCATTCATCTCCCATTGTTAAACTCTCCATCCATGGGTACGGGATAGCCTTTCCAACATGAGCTTCACGCATACATACCGCATCATTGTTCCTATCATCAATTACATTAATTACTATTCAAATCCCCATTGTGAAGACGATCCGAGCTATCAGCCTCAGCATCACGCAGGAGGAATCTGAGGATGTGTCACTCACGGGCCTCGTTCCTTCAAAAATCTCACCAGACAATGAAGGAACACGGTGGGCTTCTGTTCCCGAGCTCAGCCTGGCCGGCTGCCAGCCGCACTTAAACCCATTACGGCTATCGGATAAATTATTTTCCCTTTTTCTGCATGCAGTGGTTGAATTTCACAGTTATCAGTGCAAATAGGCACCGGGTTGAGAGCTGAGACGAGGGATTTGCTGTGGTTGCTGCTTTAAGGCTGTCTCTTAATTAAAGCTTTGCCCTGGGTTAACTAGTTTCCAGGTGCGATGGCTTCGACAGGCCAGATGGGGGCAGTGCTGCCTTACCGTACCCTCGAACCTTCGGCGATATGCATGTGCGTGCACATGCACAGGATAGAGTGCTCATATTACAGGGTGGGCCTGGGTTGTTTTTGATGGATTGCAAATGATTGTCCCTGAAAACAATAGCTGCTGGAAGTAGCATGTGATATTGTCATTGGCCTCGCTTGGTACAGAAACACATCTGCGCTGAAACACAAACCGCCTGAATGAGGGCAAGAGTTAGTCATAACTCAGTTAAGATGTCCTCCTGAATGAATCTATGCCAGATCAGCTTCATTTATAAAGATAATGGCATCATGATCTTCCAAGGGATCTCTGAGGTAAGTTAACAAAGAGGAACTTTGGGAGAGACGGTGCACACAGCCACCTGGGTAACAGGAATGAGTAATGGCCGTTGGCACTTTCTACCAGGGTATCCATTAGTTAGAAATATTCGCCCGATGTCAGATTAATGTGAATGTTTTACAGCAACACAACTCCACCTGTATCCATAACACTTCAGGACTGATCTTATCATAAAAGCACAGAGTGACTGATAGATGTGTGATTATGTGATCTGAATGTGTTATTACAAGCTACCCAAAAACTCTGTATGCTGTATTATTGGATAGAGAACCAAATAAACCCCTCAGAAGTGGCATACAGTCACCCAGACTGAGAACACGCCAACACACATGAACACATTTTTGACCAGTTTTTCCAGGTTTCATTTTCTGACAGCAAAATATTTTTACGTTATAAAATAAAAGAGACACACAGGTGTACTTCATATTAACTGTGGAGACATTACACAAACATCTTAAACCACATGGGTCCTAATACTATTCCTCTTATATTGTTTCAATTCAATTAAGTTGCTTTGCTTTCATTTATATAATGACCACTTAGTTTAGTTGTGTCTTTCTTTCATAGACAAATAGATGAACTAAACCGTGAAGCACAATATTGTTGTATATTCCCAACACAAAACTGTTACGTAATACAGTAATTTACTGTAATTTTAGCTTTCTTAGCATTATAATGTGTGACTAATGGACAAACAGATACTCTGATGTCTACATGTGTATATCTGTCTCACCACACCCGTAACACTCGCCGAGTTGTGCTGAGTACTCAAACAAACACACAAAGAAAAGTATCCGAATGCGCGCACACACTCAAGGCGACAAGCCGAGCAGGTACGTGGCATTTCTCAGCGGTTTCACGTGCGACTGACACACAAGTTTTCAACGAAGTCCTCTCTAGCACTTTCTTCCCGCTCTCTCCTTCTCTGAGATCCACACACTGCGTTTTTTCTGTATTTCTCTCAGGCACGGTTTGACAATAGCTGTTTCCTGATTCGGCTCCGGTGCCGAGAGCCGGCTCACTGGCAGCTATGGAAAGGTCGAAAGAGTTTTCAAGATGGTGTTTTCCTTTGTGTTAAGAGCGGCGGTGTGTAAGAGCTGAGTGTGTTGAAGGAGCTGCTGCGTAAGCCATTCCAACTTCTCCCTGGATGTACAGAAAGGACCGTAATGAGATCAGGCCTGTCATTACTGTTATTGATGTTCGCTCTGACACAGGAAGATATACGCCATAATTATGGTGCCGGGAAGTCCCCGTGATCGTGTGTGTATGTGTGTGGCAGATTAAGGGCTAAGCTGACAGATACGCACTCTGAAGGGCCTGCGTCTGGAACGTCGTGAGCAGGGCCCAACGTGAGGGTTCTCTGCGGTTGAGTGAGCAGCGTGGGCGGGCGCGGTGAGTGATCGCGAGAGAGTACGGAAAGGATCAGTAGACTTCGTCATCCGTCAATGTCGACGTCAGGGCCTCGGACTGGATGAGTCGCTCCCCCTCTCTGTATTCAGTGTCTCTTTCTCTATTCGTCGCTCATGTATCTCTCTTCAGAGAGGTGTCTGCTGTGACTGTATGGATATGAATCGCTTAAAACGAGAGTACAGCTGCCTCGCACAGAGCTCGAGAACCGAAGCGAAAGCCACTCGCTGCACTCAAGCTTTTCGGCAAATGAAAATAAACTTCAGCCGTTGTTTACAACCTCTTTTAACTGCATCACAACAATCTGTCCGGACGGCCCAGCGGAGATGTTGTCTGCTTTTCAAACCTGCTTCCTCTGAGATGCGTTTGACGTAGAGTCTAAGTCGAGTCTTTCAAGGCCAAGTCTAACACCTTGTCTTATAAAGGAGGAGTGACAATGAAATGTCTTCAGTGTAAATCTTTTGTGTGAAGTTTTTTTCTAACAAGCTTGAACCATCATGCTAGGTAGCCCCACCCTCGGTTAAATATTATTGGCCCTGCTCTTCATAGCTGTCTATCAAGCATCAAATATCTTTGTATATATATATATATATATATATAAACAGTATATACTGTATATGCTATATTCTGTCATGTTACACAGCAGTTATGCATCTAATGTTGAGAGGAAGATTGCTTGTTACAGGACACTTACACATTTGAGTCTAGTCTCAAATCTTTTGGCATCAAATGCTTTTTGGTGATACATTATTTTGTCTTTTCGTAAATGCTCACCCCATTGTAAGAAATGAATAAATATGGATTTGTTTCCCTTAGATAATGGTGCATTCAACAGCACTTCTGTTAAATAAAATACACTAAGCAAGCTATTGGGGAACAATGGATGACACTTTTTCTTTCCACAAACTCTTGTTGATCAAAAGTCTTCAAGTTAAGTCTCATGTCTTTTGTTTACAAGCCGGGACCTAAGTGCATTTCTGTATTAAAAGTTGAGTTTCAGTCTTGCACTCAAGTCTCCATCTCGGCTATTGGGAACGCTAGAATAAGCTTGAAAAACACATCTTAAAACATGCAGAGCGTCCAAAGCGGTCGAGTAGTCTCACCTCACATGCCTGTGCCCCTGACTGCCCTCTGGAGCCGTGTGACAGTGGATATGGCAGGTAGGTGTTGACCTCCTGACCTCTTCAGCTCAGTGGAGCAGACAGGAGCCATGTTCAGAGAGAGGGATCGAGGGATGATGGGGATTTTGGGGTGGGTTTCTAAGCTTTGCGGTGAATGATGGGGCTGTTGGGTGTAAAATTAGGTCCGGTCGAGTCTTCATTTGACCTTGAGCAGGCAGAGGTCTGTTTTGAGTAAGTCCAGTTGACCTCACATGTCAAGAGATGAACTGTCATGATGGCATTGTTATTTCTTAAAGTGGACTTAAGTTGTGCGAACTTGATTCGCTGTTTATGAGGTCACTGATGCGTGCTGGTATCATCATAATGTTGACGGTTTCACTTTGGTGTTCCTGTGTGTTTCATTTTTCAAAACTGAGTACAGAGTATTTCCAGAAGCTTATTATAATAATATTCAAATCCTAGATGTGGAGATGTGTGTTTAATATACTATAAAAGTATTCAATGCATTTTTGCAACGAGCAGAACACTTCATTTCCCAGAATGCTCTAATATAGCCTAGCTCCAAAGACTTCAAAATAAAGCCGGAATAGGTTTACAAGAGATTTTTAAAGATAATGTTTTTTTTGTTGTTGTTGCAAAACTTCCTGTTCCCATTCATCATCTTACAGACTGGAAAATCTTACACTCCCTTTTTTACAATACGTATCACTGAGCATTTATGTTCTTTCCACAAAAAGAGATCAAGTACAAAACTTAGCATGAACCACCATTTGCTTTAATGTCGTCACTTAATGTAAGATTTTATGAAATGATCTCAGAGCAATTAGTTGAATTGAAATGTATTGATGGGGACTGTGGGCATCACAACCTCATGTTCAGCGTACTCCAATAGCATCTGCTATTGAGCCAGATCACCCATCAAAACCCTGTCCCATCTGACTGCTCACAGGCTGCTCGATTACATCGATGAGTCTCAATAGAGGTGCTCTGTGGATAGAACGTGTGCTATCCTGGATAAGGAATAGTTTGAATGGTTGTAAATGTACAGAAGCACACTGAAAACCAATTAGACATTTATAGATGACGTTTAGACTGAACATAGAAGACCTTAATCTTCTTATAAAATATTTACAGTACGAATACTTGTTGGGATGACAAACAGTATCTATCCCACCGAAAAGCATAAAGGTACAATTTATTTAAAAGAGAAAATTTCACTTTTTCTATTTTGAACTTCAAAATGAGCGATGCAAGCTTTTGTAGTCCAAGAGTGAAAATGTCAACTCTTAAACTCTGCTAAGCACCATTAAAGTAATCCACACGGCTTGTGTTTCATATTTAAAGTCTCCCAAAGACATACATCAACATTTGTAAGACTCAAATATAAGTCTTGCTTTTGTTATATTTGGACATACCGGGTCATGTGACTAACTGCAAAGTTGCAACATCGAAAAACACAACTGCAAGTGAGATTTGAGATCTGTGGAGGTTATTTGTGTACTTCATTTTTGGTTCATGCCACCTTTATTAATAGTTAGAGTAAAGGGATACAAACCAAGAACAACATCAGCTGGCGATGTTACTGGAGATGGAGAATACATTCTGTCAGAAGCCCACAGCTTTGATGGGCAGGACACTTTAACCAGCTGAATAAAATAATGAGCTATTGTATATGATGCTTTCATACTGTACATTCAGTGTGTCAGTGAGCAGAATATGAAAATAAGCCAGCATATCCGGTCACTATTTTGTATTTGCCGCGTTGCGTGCTTGGGTTTGTCAGTTGTAACAGTTGCTTTCGATCCTGGCAAACAGCCGTTACAAACAATAAATCTGCCAAACAACTTAAAGGAATCTCTTTCATTTTTCACTTCCACAATAACATATTGAATGCCCCCGTGGTATAAATTACTTTATGTTATCAGATTTACTCCAGCTCATTCATGACCTGGTTAAATATGTATGTAGGTGCTCGGCGGCTTTGGTATGGTGGCCCGCAGGTGATTTATTATGTTAAAGCAGGCAGACGTTGACCTTCCTTTAATTAACACTGATGGAGATAAAGGTGAGTGTGCAGACGATGAAGATGGATCCACGCACATAAATCATCAGCCGGGGTGTGGAGAACAGTGAACGTACAGGAATAACCTTGGGGTTCACAGGTTAAATGAGCATTCACAGAGGAGCGTGGATCATCATTTATACCGACAGCAGCCATTGTAATCTACAGCACTGTGTTTACCTGCCTTCATTTATTAATTTAAAGTCTTACACTTTTTGTCTCATAGTTGCTGGCAGGGAGCTTTGTAGATTAAACAATTACATTGTTCTTGCTCTGTATTCACGCTGGACACAACGTATGACCTATATTTTCAGAAACGCTAGTACCAGCTACTCTATTTGCGTGTTTGAAATAATTTTCTCTTTTTAAGATCTTTAGGTTTACATGTAGTCATTTAGCAGACGCTTTATCCAAAGCGACTTGCAGAGAGTTCAGGGAGCAATAATACAATAGTTGCAAATACCAAGTAAGTTGAAAGAGAGAGAGGGTTCGTTTTTTTGGTTAATCCATGGTAAGAATGGGCGATATACTGGGGTAAAGATGAAAACATTTTGGGCAGCTCGTGGAACTGTCTTGTTTTTATGATCTGATTTCTTGCCAATTTTAATGTTTTTATTGCTAACACTTTACAATGTTGCATTTGCTAATATTAATAAACGCATTAGCAAACATAAACTAACAATAAGCATATTTTTTTATTTTATTTATTAAACACACTGCGTACACTACAGTCTCCAGGCTCACAGAATCTCCAACATTATTAGATTTTTTTTAAATGAATGGCAGTGTGGCCATTTGTGATTTCGTCATGGAGATAATGGCAGCTGATAGAGCAGTTGTGTTTCCATTCCAGTCTGTTTTCCTTTGTCTTGTGGACTTATGGTTTGTATTAGCTCCTGTTTCCTGTGTCGTATTGTAGTTCTTATATGTATTGGTCCCCTCTCAATTGTTTCCCAGGTGTGTCTAGTTTACTTTCATTGGTCTGTGCAGTTATAGCCCTAGCGTTTCCTTTGTCTTTTGTGAGTCTGTGTTTGTAATGATGTTACATAACTTGTAACTTGTAACGTGTAACGTCCCCTTCTGTAAATTTGTAGATTAAAACCTAATTAGTGCATTTGGCTGGATGGTTTATGTTACGGAAACGGTATATGACCTTTGATATATGGTGGTTTGTGACATCAGGCTTAGCAAGCGAATAGCCTTTTTTTTCTTTGAAAATAATAAATCAATCATAGGAATGTTTTGTGTTATTTGTCACCCTTCTACAGCAAGGGCGTTCATTTATAGGTGTGAAATTGTAATAAACATAATCAATTGTTTAAGTTATGAATAAACAACAATAACAAACTAATAATCGATAAACAAAAACTACAGTATGTAGCTGCAAAAATAAAATGTATATTTTTAAAATCTATTTGTTTTTCGGAGGGTTTGGGGTGGTTCAAGTACAAATCATAAGTACTTAGAAACGCAGAAAAACACCTTTATTATTGAACTGTGTATTAAAAAAAAGCACACATCCAGTTTCAGAAAATTTCCACTCGCTCTCTTGTTGTTTCCATTTCCAGTTTTAAATTTGAATTGTCCCATAAACCGCATTTTAAACTGTCGGCAGGGGACATTTTAGACACAGTTCATTACCTAATATCAGCCATTTAACACTTTCCCTCAGAACTCTGTGTTTATAGTCTGGCCATAGGCGATGGGTAAGTTATGGTGTTAAACCAGAGTTTAAGATTAACATGATTGTTAGGTTAATAAATTACATGCAATTTTCGAATGGAAGGCGACAGCATGTGAAGGGCAGTGGGAAAGTTGCTGCTAATTTTGTTTATGACACCTAACATATTAAAGGTTGCAATTATTATTATCATTGGCTGTGAATGTCAGAGAAAATATCTCGAAAGAAACATCACACGTCAAACTGTAAACTGACATGTGCGAGTTTACATATGTCAATGCTTAAGCGCACTGTAAATGATAATAATGACCTCTTTTGGTTCGAATGAATAATTGACTTTTTTATGCACGGGACACAAACAAGCGCTAGGAACATTATTCTGATTTGGTGTGTGCGTGTGTATGCTAATGAGCACAACATACACCCATGCGTGCCACACCAGGACCAACCAATGTGTCATTTTGCCTCTCTTGACATTTTCATGGCTTAAAATGATTCGTGCATTTTGAGTATTGTTCCCCCCCCCGCCCCACCCCCTTTCTATCACCAATTCATAAATAATGTATTTATTTATCATGAAAATCTGTTTTGGAATTAAAGACTACCACACTTCAAAGACAGGAAACCTTTGATATGTTTGATTCTCTCAGAATATCTGCTTGATTTATTCAATTTATGCAAAACACCTCTGGGATTATAAAGGTGGCATTTGAATACGTCTGAGTGAACTAAATTATATAATAAGTATGGTTGCTGGCCATACCATTAAAGAAATGAGCCTAATCCTCAGTTTTAATAGCCCCATTTTGGCTGCGTATGCCTCGAGAAGTGAGGTGTTACAGATGGCACAGAGTATCTGTCTACATGGAGATTTATGTACCAAGCTTAAAATGACTTTGCTCATTCCTATCATCTCGCTTCCCTTTGCCTCTTGATATCCAAGTTCAGAGGTGTCTGGAGGGAATAAGGCCGTTCTTTTAACTTCTCTGTTCAAAACATCCATAAATTAAAGATCGCCGCATGCCACACGCATATACAGCAGTTGGGGGTGGATTGGGGAAATCATATTTCATTAGACACTGGGCTCTGACTAAAGGCTGAATATTATTAAAGGTGTGCGATATATTTTAATTTCAATAACAATCGGTGCTTGTAAATGGCTGTATTAATACTGCTTTGTTGCAGTCATGAGATATCACGGGTTGGAATGGCATGTCTGGTGAGGTTTTCATGAGACGTATTCGTGTGTTGCTAAATGAAAAGTGAAATATTACGAACTGCCGGCATTTATTGATCGCAGACTCAAAAAGATATGCAGACGTACAAATAATGATGAATAAGCGATTGTTCTATTGAAATTAAGTTAAAATAATGATTTATGGTGTTCGTAGTGTATTTTATAAACATATTTTTACTATCTTACCCAGGATCAATGCTAATGTGGCTAACGGCCCATTGTGCATACAGTACATAATGCACAATATAACACTGGATATGATTTAGCATCATATGTTAAACAACCAAACAGACATAAAATAAAGTAAATAATCATTAAAATGTTTTATCATTACTACAGGCCATCCTTCATGTTTGGCAGTCAAACTAAATGTAACATCACGTTTTTATTCCATAATACAGAATTAAAAAACAAAATTATTTCTATTTGCTATTTTTGCAAAGCATCCCAGAGGACGCAGGTACCCCTGGTTGAGATTCATTGGTCTTGGAAGAAAGCAGCACATCTTTTGTATTTATTGTTATTATTGCTGATTCAGTCATGCGGCATCATAGTATTAATGTGAATTTTCCTCTTTTCCTGAAAAATAAATCCAGTTACACCACCTATATCCAGGTACATTCAGAGTAAGCAGATTCTGGCAGGTGGATCAGCTGTGAGCGTGCTGCAAGCCATTAAAAAGTCTCGGGTTCGGCCTTTTCCTCCAGTAATTCTCCTCTACTTCCTGTCTTTGAATATGGAGAATGGGGCATTCATGTTGCACGTTGGGGTTTGGGGGGAAGGAGATGGGGTGAATGCTTGTCCATCACCCCTCTCAGCAGTTACAGGTGGTCTCATTTTCCCTCCAGCAGATATCTGCTGCCTTATGACAGCAGGCCAGCAATTTGCATGTTCGACAGACAACAAACAGCCTTGTGCATGTCAAAATAGGTGGCGGTGCGTGACAGCTCCTACACAATGCTGTCTTCTTTTGGCTTGACCCTCCGACCTCTCTGCATGTCTCCCTCACAATCAGGAGCGAGATGGGGAGGAAATCACGGCCGCCCCCTTCCTCTGAATAAATCTGATACCAATGCCATTATCTCTTTTCCTCACCACTCCATCAACGGCTACCCCCCAAACCTTGTGTCTTACCGATGCTGTTCCGCTCTCTCGCTTTTCTTCTCGGCTTTAAGAGGGGTTTGTTTAGGTCGTCGAGTCTTGGAGGGCACTCAAAAATAGCCGAGTGGGTTATTTACTGTGTGAGATAATGATGCGGTGGGGGTCGTTGTCGTGATGTCCCTCCGGTTCCGTTCAGACAAATTGTAGCATGAGATCTGCCTGGTGATGCCGTTGTCCATATTTATTCAGGACACAGAGTCCGCATACAGGATTATAAATATCCACTGTGATATGAAGTTAAAATATTGCACGCAGAAATGTGTACTGTGTCCCCCAACAAAAATGGATTGGTTTGATATTGTGTCCAGTATTCAAAGTTTGAAGTGTATATCCTTTTCACTGAATCTGCGAATGGAGAAATATTTGCAATTTTGCGAAGAATGTTCATGATATGGGTGTTGGCCATTGTATTTTCTGAAATGTGTTTCTGTCCACAAGATGTGAAAAAAAAGCGTACAGATGACCAAAGAACAGTTTTGTAAGTCTTGAAAAACAAAGTACAAAAAGAAGGAATGTGTACTGTAAACCCAGATAAATTAAAGGTTTTTGTTAGAAAAAACTTCCCAATGTACTGTATGTGGTTCAGAAACATTTCATTACAGGTGGATTTTCATCTCCCAGCATGCTTTGCTTTATGTCCATATTTGACCCAACCATGGCTTGAAACAACATTGTGAGCAACGTCTCTGTTAGTAAATATGTTCGGTTGCGCCTCGTCCGGCAGAAATAGCCCACCTTATCTTTAATGTGCTTAACTTGTGTAAATGACACTCAAATGATGTTACGTTGTTTGAAAATGATATATTGAAGGATTATTCGACATTCAACATTATAATTTGACCTCTGTCAATGACTCACGTGACATTACTAAAAGTTAAACTGAATGCACTTCATCAGAATGAATAAATAGGCTCTCCCTGTCTAGGACGGCAAAACAGACAAGCGATGATTCACCGGGGCCTATTCTCTCCCGCCTTATCACACCCTAAAAGAGTGAGTAAATGAACTTCCATTATCAGATAATGATGCTCAAGGATTCCTGACCTTGATTCGAATAGACAGCTAATTGCCTGTTCACACCTGTAACTGTAGTGTTTCTCATCTTTTAACTGCGAATTAACTACCTCGCCCCAGAAATCTTGAGTGTCACTGTGCTGAAATTAGATGTTCGCCAAATTAACTGCCACTTTTCTTCGCCGCCTGTGATGTGAACTTCCCTTCGCTTACCGTCATTGATAAGACACCAGTTCAAATGAATATCCGTGTACAGCAAAATCTCGCTAAGAGAGGAGCGAGAGATAAAAAGAGCGTGTTATCACAGCTTAGGTTTAAGCATATACTTTACATATTTAAGTGGGTTTCTTACATCACAAGCTCGTGTTTTAAGGGGTGGTGGTAAAAGTCACCTAACAATCCGTGGAGGTATTTTGATCATTTTCATCGGCTCGAATAATCCAGAGCAGTGTTAATCCATGGCACGGCAAAATTTATCTGGGACCATCGGTTCTCTACATGCAGGGATTGAATCATGGTGGAAGTCATTAGATCCTGAGAATGGTTTTGGTTTGCAATATGGGGATATTTAGAAGTTTTTGTGGGCTTAAACCAGCATGTAGTTTTGCAATTCTGGCCCACAAATGAGCCTGCTTGTTCCTTTAGGCGTAAAACAAGCGCCAAGTCTTTTTCCCCTGTGGATCATCGTGTAACCACTTTTGTCATCAACATGACTTGTTATTACTGTGAACTGTGAGAATATAAATCTCCCCATCAGCATTTCACTTTGGCAGTTAATGCCGATGGTAAATGAACATACGAACACTCTGATGTCTCTGTTAAAACAATTACTTTAGCTCAAAATGTAAACGGTGTCATCACTTACTCACAATCGTTTTGTTGAAAATTATTCTAAAAGTAATTCATTTTAAAATATATGCTTAGGTTGAATAAAAAGTAGTACAAAGAACACACACTCCACGCTAAAACATATAGCTTTTTTATTTTTTAGAGCAACTCTTTGGTATATTTGCGTATACGTAAACAAATGTCATTAGTATGTGTTTCTCTGGGAGTCGAACCTAATATTTTTTCAATTGCTAACATGATACCAGTTAAACAACAGAAACACTTGGAACACAGTGTTGTATGCATGGCTTATACTGAACACTGTAAAAAACTGTAATTTTACAACACCGTACTACTTTATTTTACAACATTGTACTTTTATATGTAACATATTTTTAAAATGTGGTAAAAAATACATTACACTCTAAAACGTGGTGGGTTGTCTTTGACCCAACGCTGGGTTATTTTTAACCCAATTGCTGGGTCATCTTTACATGTACAACCCAACAGGGGATTCTGTCCAGTATTTACCCAGCATGGGTCAAAAACAACCCAGCACTTTTTAGAGCGGACGGAATTAAACATTGGGCGTTTTTACCAAAAATATTTTATGTTTTTTATTTTTTCTGGTGCCCCAGCTACCTAAGTGTTACCATGTTTTTGTACAGTTTGTCATGGTAGCTTGAAGTAATGCATTATAAACAAAGGCATTATAATTCTTCAGAATGTCTCTTTCTTTGTTTCACAGGCAAACCAATAGCAAATTTGATCGGAACAAAACAAGTGTGAGTAAATAATGAAACAAAATACAATGAATCACTGCATATATTTTTTCTATTTCTAAAGTGTTTTATTTTCTTTTACAGTACTATGAGAATTGGTATTGGCACATTTGTTCCCGCCCCAACTAAGTGCTTCACAACCTCTTCATAACATCAGCTTTTCCAGCCCAGTTTCTAATGTCACCCATGCATATCTTTTGTCATAAGGTAGATTTTCTGACGAGCGTGGTAACCTTTCCTCATACCGAAACAAAGATGTAAATTTGCCTTTTGTTTCCATTGAGGCTGAGCGTCTGACACTTGAGATTATGGTCAGCGTAACCTTAATCCACTGCAGAATGGCCGTATGTTCTCCTATTTAAAGCAGTTCTTTTATATCAGGCAGGAAAAAGGCAAACCTCAAAGCCACATCTGAGATGCCTGTGAAATGTGTTGTCACAACACGAGTGGAATGTAAACCACAGAGTGATTCAACATGAAACTTGCTCTCATGGCTGTGAAACAAAGAGAAGAACCTTTGAAGAGTTTATACCTTCAACTGGATCTCTACTACTATCACTTCAAGTGAAGTTGCACGTGTACTGTATGTGTACGTGTGTGTGTGTGTGTGTGTGTGTGTGTAAGGGGGGTCAATGGAGTCTTCCTGTGATTTAACGCAGTCTGAGGATGAAAACTGGCTGAATGTGCACGCTCAGCGGAGAAAAAGCGCTGGGGGCATTTTAAAGTCAAAACCCATTAAATTATCTGGCGTCTCATGTCCACCGCACGGCTTTAAAGAAGTGAATTCAAGACATCCCGGCCACATGACGCTTCATTTAGAATTTGATATTTTCACATCGAGGGAGGTGTTAAAATGTCTTCTTTACTTAGGAGGAGAACAAAGCGAAGGTGAGGTATCAAAACAATCCCTATCAGGGAGAACTTTACTTAGCAAATGTGATTTCTTTCTTTAAAATTACTTTGGGGTGATTTTGCCTTATTTGGCTTTTATTAATAGGACAATAAAGATGGAACAGGAAATGACTTCGGCCATTTAAACCCGCATTGCCCACATAACACCACCTGTCAGAGGAAGTGGACGTCATTTACAATGAGAACGAGTTCTATCTCTTTCAATGATTCTGACTGAACCTGTAAAACTACTCTCAGTGCTAATATACTGTAGGTTCAGCCACCCCTGGGCTGTTCGCAAGTTTTAGTGAAAGCAAGCTCTCATTATCTGCTCAAAATCTTAGCAATGGGTTTTTTTCTATGGCCAACATGTTGCTAGACCAAAAATGTGTTATGAGAGAGTCTACGTTTCAGTTAGCATATCATTTCTAATTCTAAACTTCAATAATCAGTCCCTCCGTATCCATTTTTGCTGATTAATATTCATGAGGTGCAGAACGTCCATCGAATTAAATCACGGTGGGGGCGGAGCTATCAGCAACACTGTCGCTGTTTGCTTATTGATGTTGGGGCTAGTTACGACAAAAACTCTGATTTACATAGTAACTGTCAGTTTGTCCCGTGTCGAGGCATTTTGTCACAATGTCAGCCTCACGGTCCCTTTATATCTGATATAGTAGTTTAATGGTCAAAATCAGCCAAATTATGAAGCACATCACTGACACCCGTGACCGACCGATTCAATGCCGATAGTAAACCTTTGGCTTCCAGGATAAGGAGTAAGACAGACAGAACAGCCTGTCTTGTCAACCAGGGACACAGAGAGTACCAGCGGTTTATGAGATCCTCCAGCACACAAGAGTCAAATCTTATACTGTGAGCAACGCAGTGCAGAATCGGCGGTATTGCGAGCCGGCAGGCACGGCCTTCCCCAGCAATACCAATGGTGTGCGTCTCTCTCTCCTGTGGCCCCTCCCACCCCATTCGCCAGCCCCCGGGGAGCACGGATGAATAATGCAAGAAAAGGAGGGAAGATTTGATCCTAAGCTTTCATAACCTCTCTGTAATACCATTCTTCCGAGCCTTATTGAGACTCGCAGGATTTCCAACACACAAATCCGACACAACACGCAGAGAGCACACAATAGATCTTTTGACATATTTACAGCCGTTCCCTTATTAAGTACGATAGAACAGAGGCACATCAAAAGTAAGCAAAATACATAATTACTGACATTAATATAATGAGCTCCTTCAGACCCCTCGGAGGGGAACAGAAATTACGCATGCTGTTTTTTCAACACAAGCAAACGTATTTAGTAGATAATTAGTCGATAGTTTCTCAGGTATGTCTGGCAGCCGGCACGGAGGAACCGTGTCTCGGCAAGTACGGGAGTTCTTGAGGATCGCCCCGTGGCAGCTTGGCCTGTTAACATTAATTACAAGTAGAGACACAGAGGAAATTCTGTTGGGTACATGTAATGAGATTACCTCTTTATTTTTTAGTTTTTACTTTAATTAAAACCGAATCCTCCGCATGACCCCCTAACCGCCGCCTCCCGTCCGCCCTTTCGCTGTAGTTTAGTAGATTGTAGTTTCACACCCTGCATGATAAGATCCTGGGGGGTTACGGGTCTGTCAGGTGTCTTTGCCTTTCATAAGAATGAAAGGTAAAAAGGGTGAGTACTTCAGACCCTGGGGCAATTCCCCGCATTGCCGGATTTACCTAACAGTCTCACAAGAGGTTTACATCTTCTTCAGAACATGGGCGAGATAATCACAGATCAAAACAAATTACCCATCTGCAGTCTGGAGACGGCGTGCTGTCAGAAGCCCTGGGTTATGTAAGATTCAGAGCTCTGTTAACTGGGCAGGGGTCTACGGATGCCCGTCGAAATCCTTCGCTCAGATCGTTGTCGGTCCGCTTGGGATCCCATGGCAAATTGCAGCATAATATACGGCCGCGCTAACCTTTGCGAGAACACAGCGTGCCGATATAATTGAGCGTTCATTAACGGAGCCTCCAGCCTGGAGCTTTCAGTAACCAGATAGGTGCGAAAATATCAGGACGTGATTTAGTTCATGTGACTTATGACAACATGATAGAACCAGCTTGTACGACTTAAAACGGATCTCATTTAGTTATCATAGGTATGTGTGTGTAAAGTGAGGTTCTGGACGGACACAGATATCTGTACGGTACATACACTTCAGCACATAGACAGCTTCTACATTAACCCTTTTACATGTGTGCAGTTGTAGATGTGCATATGTTTACAATTTCTTCGGGGGTTACAAGAGTTGATTCAGGGAATTATATCCCCATACTCCTCACATGGTAAAACACTTGAAAGTCATGGGTTTGTGCACATAGCGGCATACAGCTTATTAAATAATTTAACATAATAAATACAGTAGAATGCAGTTCACATTTACCTACTGGAACATGCTGTACAGTACACCTTGAAATCAACATGTTTCACTTTGTTACATTTCTTTGATATGCTTTTAAAGAGAGAGTTCACCCAAAAATTCTGTCATCAAACCTGTATACAATTTAGCGATTATATGTCTTTCTGTATATAGTGACATACTGTAGTAAATGGCAACCATTTCCATACGGTGCATGCCACTTGTGAATGCAGCGTGAGGAATGAGCCCTTCACAAAAGACAAATTTTTTTTCATTTTGGGCCAATTTAGATTTGTGCTATTTTATGCTATTGAGCAAACTTGTTAGTTTTCCATTAACTCATTAACCTGTGCCTGCATCACCCCAAATGGGTAGATTTATTTGGAAATAAACAACAACACCAATTGTATCTTTGAAAATATGATTGTGATCATCACCATGAATACACATGAGTACAAGAGAGATGGAAAAAGTTGTGGTCAAACTCTCTTGAGGAAGTCATGAGAGATCTGCTGTTTGCTGTTTTCTACTAAGACCACAGGCTGAAACTTTGTGGTTTCAGATAAATGAGAGCACTTGTGTGGCTTTTCTCTGTGCTCAATTTTATCTCAGCCCAGTCACCTTTGGGCAAGAGGTTCATGTTATTTATGTTGAACTCTGTCCCACAGGCTCTAATGTGGTCTCTGTGTTTACTGAGCTGATATGTGGTGAGGTGAGACCCCCAGCAGCCATGTCCAATAGCGCAGGCCTTCCTTTAGTTTTCCACATCGCCGTTCGGTCATCGTAAGTTCTGTCTTCAGTTGGGAGAAATGTATTGTCCTGTCAGGCGGAACGGTTTGGAATCTCTGCCCGTGGTTTATTTGAGAGCTAGAGTAAAACAACATTTGTGGGATGCCTTTGGGTTATTATGATCTATGTTTATTTTTAGTCCTCTGGCCTTCAGTGTGTCTTTCAGAATGACAATCTTAGACATTGAGTGACACAAATTGATAAGGAACGACTTTCAAACATGTTGCCATGGGAGTTGCTTTTCTGCATGCTTGCCAGTTTCGTTCGGGATGGTTTGAAGATGTTGGCATAGATTGTCATGCAAGATGATTGTTTAACTGGATAGAAAGCAACCTTGCATAATTTTCACCCTGTGTTAAAAATATGCTGAGTTTGGCTTGTGGTTGCCAAGAGACTGAGGAGAACCATAAACACTGTTTTTATGCTGGGAAATTAAATACGAATGTGAACTTATTAACCTTTTAAAAAACAGAGCGGACAGAATTTGGTTTCATGAATTTAACTCAAATTTGTTTGATATATTCTGATGAAAATGTGAGTGGCCCTTCCAAAGAATGAAGTTTGGTTTTTCTTGGGTTGAAATATACAACATACCAAGAAATATACACCACAAAAGACCAAAATCTTAAAGTGAGCTGTAAAGATCATTAGTCATTTGGACAATTTTGAAAAGTAATCTTTCTAATCTATCCTTGGTATCTTGAGGCTGTTATTCATATCTGTACAAAGTTTAGTACTCAAGTAGTTTTCCAAGGTCATAAACCGAGTCATAAAAATCCTTTATTCTACCTGTGCTATCAAAGTTAAAAACTTTACAAAAGCAAGTGTATGAAAAAACTAGCACATTACAGTACTACAGTACTATTTTTACTTTTCATGTTGTCCTTTAACATGATAAGAGTTGCAAAAAAGTGCAAAGATTTCAAAATTGACACAGGTGAATAATATCCTGTGTAGGGACCACCACTAAAACAGTATCAAACGTCCTGTCCTTGGCAGATAGTTACAGCATAACAGCATAATGCTATCCCAGAATGAGCACCGTGCGGTCATGCCAGGAGTCTTTCTGTGTCACGCTGTTAATGACTTTCTCACCCTGAGGATTTGGGTTCTGAAGTCGTCTCATCACTTAGCAATCCTAAGCAACACCTACGCCAGCCTTGTGCTGTAGTCAACACGCTCTGGGGCAGGCAAGTTCAAAGAGATCTCACTATAATAGCTTTTCACCTATAGCTCTCACCTTTCCTTCAAGCCACCCAAGAACACACACGTAGGCTATGTTCAGAATGTAATACTAGTTAACTTACTGAATCCTAGGCAGAATAGACTGTACACCGCCTGTATTTAAAAAGAGCAAGTACATTGGTGGGCTTTATTCCACAATTAACTTTAGTAGTAGGTTGAACTGTTGACAAGTAACAATACTATGTTTTTCACATGATCTCATCGTGTTTAAAGTTTAATGTCAGAGTGATATTTAGTTAACATGAATGTAAAATTGGATATTTAGCATTTCAGATTCAATGTAGTTGTCTTAACATTCCCTTGGCAGTGCAAAAAAGTAACAGGCTGATACCCAGTTAACACAGTTACGGTTTGACGACAAACCTGGACCGTACCATATTCATAGCCATGACGTACCAAATAACGTTACAGTGACGTAACTTTGTGATACCCATATTCCTAGTGATTACGTAACGTCGGACGTTGCTGAGACGTGGTTATTACTTCCTGGAACGGACCGTATTTATTGACGTAGATTAATATACGTTATCTTTAAGCTTAACGTTATATTCTTGTATTACCACATAAGTTTAGCGAGATGTCAGTTTTTTAGATTCGGCAATCAAAATTTTCTTCGGTTACACAAATTGATAGAAAATCACTAAAACATGTGTTTACTTTTACGATGTGATTGGTATGTTTTGTTATGACTTTACTTTTCCCTGTTAGGATTGGAGGCGGGGTTAGAGTAACCATTTATCGTCGTTTAGCCACCTCGTGAGGCTGTGATTTTCGGGTTTGGGGTGAAGTAAGGTGTTGGTTAGCCACATCCTAAAATACGATATCTTTTGATATCAGGTTATAAATATATATATATATATATGTATATATATGTATATAGATACACAGGCAGTCGTGCTGAGTGACATAAAAAAAGGAGGATGTTCGTGTCCATGTACACAAATTAATAGATTCCAAATTTCGTGTCTATGCCACGAACTGGCGTGAGACTGGGTTGATATATATAACAATTTCATTTACATGATTACATTTCAGCAGCAATTTGCTCATCGCAGGCACCTTTGTTTACATTATTCCAAAATGATGTTGTATATTAGCATACTGTAAAAGTCTGTATCTGTCACGGTGGGGGGTGTTAGCCGCGTCAAAGTTGATGTGGGACTGCCAGGATAAGCAGAAAAGTTGGATGCTCAGTTTGTGTCATGGCAGACTTTGTTTTTCACAGACATTTGTGTCATTGCTCGTACACTTTTCCCGACATTGCCTTCGCTTGCTCCCTTGCCCTCTCGCTGCATCTTTATGCCGATGGCAGCTTTGCCAAGCCTGCCAATTATGCTGGATGAGCAGGTGGCACCTTGCAGGTGGTGAGTTAATCCTTATAAAGATTTCACTTCATTAAGAAATCCGTTTAATGTAGCCAGTAGATTGATAAATCGTCCAAACTGAAATCACAGTTTGTGCCAGGTTCTGTGCTCTGACATGACCTGTGGCAGGAGTACTGTGTCAGTTGTATGTTTGCATAAAAATATAAGTCCGTTTTGTGGCGGACAGATTGCGGAGTTGATTCAACATATGCCAAACTGGATCAAATCATTTGCTTTTCATTTAATTTGACTTACAAAAAAGTTTCCTGGCTATAATTTATTGAATGGTCTGTTAGCTCCTGAATTTTAAGTGTCATCGAGTTACTTAAAATGCAACTTCTTGAATCTTCTACAAAGTAAGATAACAAGTAGTTGTAATGTTGACAGTAACAGCTTCATTTTGACAGCTCGTCAGATTGTCAAAACAATGCTAGTTTAATACTGTACATACATTTGCATGGCAGTGAACAGCTGCTAACACAGACCACCCTTACAGACCACCCTTACATCAGCTCTGAAGTGGTCTTAAAGAAGTGTTTCGCTCAAGGACCTTCAATGTAATTGCATGTTCACCTCTACAATAATTCAGTGTGGAATGGGGCGGCGTCGGTGTAATGTGGGTGGGTGGGCGTGGAGAAAATATAAAGACAAAAACCCACAGCAATGAAAGACATGCGGTATGGTCAGGTTTTAGCCAGAAACTTAAACGTCATTGATAATCCTTGTCAAAAAAGTTGATAAATGCGTCTTTAAACTCTTCTCAAATGACTGTATTGTTCAAAGCTCAAAGCTGCGGTCTACGATGGACACTTAATACTAGACAAAAAACCTCAAAGGTCAAGATCTCAGTGAGTCACCGAACAGCACCTGCTATAGTTCTTCTTAGCTTGTCATTTTTTTCTTATATTTTTATATATACATGTTTAAATCATTTTTATCGTTCCATTCTTGAATTTTGACATTTATTTCAGATTTCATTGAAAGACAAACGACTACGTGACAGCTACGAATAAAAAAAAAACATAATTTCCAACTAATCTAAATAGAGTCTGAATATGAGCAAATAGGAATATGGATTCTTGCATTAGCTTACACAAATTGTTGTTGTATATGTTCAGTGTTGTGTAGTAAGAATGACTAAAGCAAGTATGTCTCATTAAATGAAATGACATTTACACCATAACACAAGGACATCACCGTCCAGGTCCAAACCCATCACTGTTTTCTGTCACTTTTGAGAAACATCAGATTGTCGTAAACTATAATGAGCCCAAAAGACGTCACATTTCGGCATAGCTCACACAGAGACGCCTGTCACCACAGTAACAGCTTGGAGTTATGCTGCGCTATCACACAACCAAACATTAGGCTTTCTCGCTGTACCGCTACCAAGCATGTAACTCTTTGGCTTTACCTGTGGCTGGGACTCCTGACAGAATGTGACAGAAGAAATCACCTCTCAGTCAGGTGAGCCACTTAATTACTGTCCCCACACATCAAAACAAATGTCAGTTGAAAGAGCAGCGTTCGCAGACGGGCCCAACAACACCGACTCGTTGTTAGGCATCACTTGTTGTTTAACGGACCGTCTTTTTTCGACTTGTCAACCGTGTTGTTATTTGCGGCCACCGTCAGCTGTCTCTAACAGGCTTAGACACAGTTTTATATTTTAGATTTTAATTGTGAGAGTCTGGACTGGTCTCCTAACAATGTGTCCGGTGATGGTATGTGATATTTTTAGGGGCCCCTCCATGTTTTATTTATGCTAGTGTGATTGTATGCTAGGTGGTGAATTTAAGGTGTAGATGACAAACATTTGTCAGACGCATTTGATCTCATAGGAAGACCGAATGTGTAAATCACCCTTCTCACTTTGCATTTTTTGCCTCTTGTCCCGCATATCACATATTGAGGGGCTGTTCATCATTTACATCAGTCTGTTGTTTTTAGTTGTCAAATTAAGAAAACATGCATATTTTCTTTACCAAGAAAAGCACATAAGCCGCATATTATTTTTTCCCCATAGTGTATTTACCTATTTGACAGCGTTGTATCAACAACAGCAACCCGCCACACACAAATGCAACATAGCCAAATTGTCTTGGCTTCCATCCAATGGCTAAGAAGAGCCATTATAGTCATCTAGAGGCTGTTATCGCTATCAATTCAAACTGTAGATTGGGTGCTTCACTCTAATGTCATAAACCATCTTGCTGGTAAAGTAAAAGCTCATTTTAAAGTATAAAAAAACAACGCCAAATAACAAAGGTTAAAAAATGCTACACTGATCAAAAAACACATTTCCAACCTCTACCTCCATAAGGTAATCCCTGATGTTTAGACAGTGGGTCAGTAATTTTGCAATTTATTAAAACAAATATTTCTGAGATTCCATGAGTCTGTAGTGTACATCGTACGTTTATAAATGTATTACATAAATGTGTGATGTGAATCAAAAGTGCTTCAAGTACCCTTGAAATGAGTGGGGAGTCAAACCCAGAACACAGTATTCCTTACTTAAAATGCCGATTATTTGTGTCTTATTTATGTTGCAGTTGGAAAGGAATAACATATTTTCACGAGCTTGAAGATAGAAAAATATAACATTTTGTTTGTTGGGTGGTTGTCACCCTATGAGCTCACTAAATGACAAAGCAATCGCCTTGTTTTAGTAAAGTATATTCTGTAAGAGAATGTTCTGGCTTGGTTACACTAGTTAAAATGCTTAAAAATGTCCACCATAACCATCTCTTCTCTCTTTCTCTCTTCAGTACCCAGGACTGCAGGGCAGTATAATCTTAAACCAACAAAGCCATTACAGCCAGATACACATCACTTAGCAATGCTCTTATTCCCCAGGAGCCCACTCCCTGACCTTTATATATTTGTAACTCTGAGAAACTGACATTGAGAAGTCCGGTGGTCTGCTGGCTGCCGAGGAGTGTAATAATTAGCAACTCTCCGGTTTGGGATTTCTAATGTCCCTAATCCTGGAAGTGACGGCTGGAAGTGTTCGTGTTACAGTACGTGATGCCAGGCGCATTTTTGGCACCTTTCGTGAAGGAGAAACACGGATGGTGATATTTACACAGCTCTTTGCATCTCATTACCATACAGCAGAAGCTTGGTCGGCATTTCAAGGGATCTGCTGAGGGGTGAAGAAAATGGCTGCAGGGAAAAACACCTCATGCTAGCTTGCCCGACCGGCGGCGCGCGCAATTTTTTCCCACTATATTTTAACCTCTCGTGTTTAATTGTGTGAGACGGGTGGGTTTACGAGCCGCTTCTGACCTCTGTTTCCCTTTGAGTTTTGGTGAATGATCAGTGGGATCTGAAGGATGGAGGGAGATGGTAAAGCTCTCCCCTGCCTTCCATCACAGTCAGAACCTCAGATGAACTCTTGTCTCTTTACAGTGAGCTTACGTGAACTAATCCACTTGTGGTGCAGTCGGGACACAATTTTCTGAGAGAGCTCACAATGTTTCTACTTGTGTTTTAGATTGTATCTTAGACTTGCTCTTTAACTTTTCATAACCTTTCATCTAATTGTATGGACTAAAGCTGCGTTCAGAACACAGGGGACTGTGTTGCTGTATGTCGCTACGGGCTTTTAGAAGGCATTCCTAGCTTTGCTTGTCCTAGAAACATTTAGAAACAAACCATACAGTAACAGACTAGAAATGTGGTCTAAACTGGGCTCAAGGCAGATATTTCTAAAATCGCTGGCAAAAATCATGTAATTTTTAATCAGAAAAATAGTGGGCGCGGCTTTCTTCTTTCTCTGCGATTTGATTGTATGTATAAAAACAGCCATTGCATTTTGAAATGGAACTAGCAGCAGACTAACAGTTGAAGGGGAGGAGTTAACTGATGCGCCGGATAGTCAAAATGGATAGTCATTACAGGAAGGAAGTGCATTTTCAGAATTTAACTAAAGATTATGAGGGCCCATGTTTAAAAAAAAGAGAATGACCTACAATGATAAACTATTTACAATAAACCCTGCAATATTTCATGAAAAAATTGGTATTTTTATTTCATTATATTTTTAAATTTTTTATTTCACTGGGACTTTAACAAGACCACGAATATCGTTATCATGATAATTTAGCACTTGTTTAAACTTTTCCTTAAGGTGACACAATGGTCAAAAACTTGCTCTCTCCACCTCACTTCATTCTTATTTTGAGTGCAATTCATTATTTTTCAAAAAACAACAACTTTGAATTTGACATATAGTTTGTTTCTTTTCTTTTTTCTTTTTCGATAGATATAGTAATAATCTGATATTGTGACAGCCCTAGTCTGTGTAAAAGTTACTAGAAAACACATTTACGGAATCAATTGTAACAACACTTTTCTGTAGCTCAGTGGTAAGACCATTGCGTTAACAACGCAAGGTTGTGGGTTTATCCCAGGGGATTGAAGACCTATATGATACTGCATTGTAAGTCGCTTTGGATAAAAGCGTCTGCCAAATGCCTTAATGTAAATGTCAAAAACATAAGTACAACAAAAAGCATAAGTCCAGTCAAACTGGTCTCATATAGCCTACCACAGTATACAGAGCTATGTTTTTTTAAGGATAGAAGAGAAGACTTTGAAGTCAGAACTAATCGGTCAGGTGTTGACGGAAGAGATGTGTTTTCAGCCGATTCTCAAGGATGGCTACAGAATCTGCTGGTCTTGTAGCAGCGGGCAGATCATTCCACAAATGTGGAACAGATCCAGAGAAGGTACGTGAGACAGATTTTTTCCCTTTTTGGGATGGCACAACAAGACGTCGTTCATTTGCAGAGCGTAGGGATCTGGCGGTTACATAAGTCTGTATTAGCGAGTGAAGATAAGGGGGTGCCAAACAGAGGTGGTCTAGTAGACCAAGAGCAGAGCTTTGAATTTGATGCGAGCGAGCGACTATAGGGAGCCAATGTAACTTAATGAAGAGAGGAGTGACGTGTGCTCAGCAACACAGCAGTATTTAATGATCGAGAAAGAAAAGACTGTTATATCCAAATTGACAAACATTTTTAAGTGCAGAAGCAGGTGCCTGGATTACATTGGTGAAGAGATGCTGCACAGTTCTTCCAGCCTTATCCCACAGGAACTCACAGGAAGCCCCACCCCAAAGTTAAACGTCACGAGAAGATTGTATTTAAATAGTTATGAACTTCCATGAGATTGTCTTGTTCCCAGCACAGTGTGCCAGATGATCTTCCACAACATAAAACTGATGGGAAACATCATTGTGAAAATTGCATTTGTGGACTTATTTGCATAAATCCTCTACAAAGTAAGGCAACCGGATTGACGCAGACAGAACGTGCAAACAAACAACGCTATCAACAACCGCAATTTATTCATAGTAAAATTCCCCCCACCATTGTGTTTGTGTGTTTTTGACCTCCGCTCTAACAGTATGTCCTCTAAGCTGACAGTATTGTCCTCCAGCCCCTTGTGTTAGCTCCAGGCCCTCAGTCCCAGATGGGCCACCCCACATCCCTTACCACCCCTCCCCTTTTCCTCTACCTCCACCTCCACGGCGTTAGCCCAGCAGCCCTGAGCTCTATGCCTGTCAAAACTCAAGCTGAGGTCAGGCAAACACAGATCAGGGATAACATGGAAGTCGTTCAAACAGGGAACTCTTGACACATTTAAAGGGATGTTGAAATCACCGACATAACATGTTGGGTCAGAGTTTGTCCATTGGATCTCATTTGCATTATTTTGTATATAAGATCATGGAAACTAAGCACTAAAACCTTAGCCACACTTGCAGGTGAGTAAATGTGCTTTTTTATGATTCACACCTTGAATAAGCCCGGAGACATTGATTAACTCATGCTGAGGACATTTCTGTGAACTACTGAAGCGCAAGAGAATGTTGGATTGAAATGACAGAAATGACAGAATTGCAATTCATAATTAAGCACAATAATATAACAGAGGACTTGTATTAGGCTGTACAACATTGGAAGATGTTCTGTATAGGGTTTTCATTGGATTAGTAAGGCTTTATATAAAAATGATATTTCTCTAAATGCTATTTCTATTACAATTAAATATTTGTATTTGAAATAAACATGTGTAGGCCTATATGTTGTATTGTAATGCCGTGTAATGACCTAAAATAACCCATTGTTACAGAATCACCAGGGTCTCACACCACTCCCTCACTACTCTCAGGACCTGTCCATACGAAGAAGGATATTTTCAAAACCACAGTTTTTTCTCTGTGATCCAAACGCAGTACTCCGTCACCTTTTTTGAAAACTCCCGCCAGGGTGAAGATTTTTAGAATAAAAACTTGTGTACGAGTCCTTACCCTCACCAGAATTCTGATCACCGTCACCTTCACCTCATCACCGGACTCATCATCTCCATATAGAAATGCCCATTTCCCTCAGTTAGTGTATGGTATCACTACAGATACGGACTACTCACCCGAGTTACTTACCTGGTCCACTTCGTTTAAGTTTTCAAGTCTGTTCCAAGTTCGCATCATCTTCCATGCCTTCCAAGTCCATCACGCCCTCACCCAGCACCCCCCCGGATCCCAAGCCTGTCGTTCACGATCTCCTGCAACACAATGACATTATCATTACCCAGTTCATACTGCCCGTTATCTATACGTATGAATATTTACCTGAATACTTACGAAAAACAAACCAAAATTACGACCTTTAATCGATATATTCTGTGTGTTAGTATCAAACAAACCGAGCTATATGGAACCATGGAATGCATTAAAAAAAGTCATTGATTCTCCTTTTCATCCCATTGGTGCACATAAAAATAAAGTGAGATGCAGAAAAATTACCCAATTTTCAAGTTTTGAAAGATTGTGTCTATTCACAGAAACAACTAGTCGAAATAAATGTGGTATGTGAAGATTTATGGAGAAAGACTTTATCCTGTGATTTAGGAGCAGGGAGAATTAGTCAGTAATAGCATATTAGAGAAGCTAATCAGAAACACTGCTTTAACACCTCCATAAGGGTCGGAGCGAATGACCGGCCTCAGGCATCAGACTGAGGGATTGTTCTGACCTCTCTGGACCCAGCGAGGGCCACATACCGGGTTCTTTATTATCACAAGATGCTTTGTTTGAGTTTGCAAAGTATGTGTTTATTTAGTATTGCAAAAATCTCAAGTGTAATTGTTTACATGTTAATATACCACATTCCCAACTCCTCACCAATAGTCTGAGACGATCATCATTGAGCAATTTAATTATAGGTCGATTAACCTGAAAAGTGTCAACACTGTGACTCATCAACCTTGAGTTTAGTGTAAGGTCATCTGTTTTCTGATCAATGGAAGTTCTTAAATTACATTTTAAAATGCAGAGTGAAATGCACAACTGATAATACTATATATGTTCTGTTTATAATATGTACGTATTCAGATGTCAGTGATAAAAGCCATTCAATAAAATATATCTCTTTCTATTAATTTTAATTATGTAAAAAGAGTTTATTATTAACAGTTTTATACATTTTTGCTGTCACACCATATGACGCGTGGTACGGTTTATGGTGTTCATCCTCCGATTAAATTCATTTGGTTGATCCATTGCTTTCTATAACTGCCAAGAGTACAGAGCTAATCGATGTTAAGCGGTTTGTAAATGCAGGTTCCGTTTGCTGCCCTGTCCTCACTGTACTGGCTGTCTTCTGAATAAGAAGATGGCAGCGAATTTAAAATGTCAATCAGACACGTTTTAATTATTAATGGGATCCTCTTGCCCACGAGACCAAAGCTGGGGTCTTGTTTCTCTTCACGCTTCTGCCAGAACGCAGAGAGGGTTCAGCCGGGTCAGGAGGTCAAATCATCTGATGAGATGTGTCTGCGTCAATGAGCCCCTCTGTGTTTAAAACACCCATGCAACCCTACATCAATTTTCAGCTTGCGCTCTCATAAGGTATCTGAAATGTGTTATTCCAAATTATGCACCTTCCAAGCTGTTGTAAAGGCGGTTTAACTCCGAATAGAGTTTTACAGGATCTCCAATGATGAGAAAAATCTTCAGCTTTGCGGGGCATTAGCGAGAGTGACAGCCCTGATAAAAGTGCGAACGGTACCTTCAGGCCAGTGTGCTAACATCCACTGTGTTCAATATTCCTGGCAATAAAGCAGGATTAGAGATCTTTTATTGTTGAACTCAAGAGCTGAATTGCTTTTTCAATCAGAGTTTATAGACTTGGCAAGATCATTACATTTGTTCAAACAAACCCGACAAAGAAACCTGTGTCCACAACACACGAAACAACATTAACCATGTGTGTACTGTGGGGGGACAGTTTGCTGAAAAAAATATACAAAAGGTACAGTGACATCAGGTCCGCTGGATATGTTCATTGATAGCACTATTCATAAAATAACCATCAGGCAGGGAAACTTAACTTCATTCAAAGAATAAGATGGCATAATGAACCAGATGTTACAACATAAATTAATATCTGGTAAATATACATGTTAGTTATACATCTTAAAACATGTTCATTTTCCTTTGGCCATTTCTAAAACCCGACACACTTTTTTAACACTTTATTGTCTTTTTGTATTTGTATTTCATTATTACCAAATATGAACAAATTAGATGAGAGATATAATGAATCATTGTAGTTTATGATTTCTGATAAAGATTGGACTTGTGCTGTTGCTGTGGTTTACCTGGTAGAGCATGGAGCTAGCAAGGTCTGGGGTCCGATTCCTTGGTTTTGTTAGATAAAAATGTCAGGCAAATGTATAATATATTAATAAATATATATATATAATAAGTGTAGTTTAAAATGTATTCAGATGTTTCTTCATAGTCTATATGTACCGGATTATTTTGAAGAAAACATTTTATCTTCAACATCCGCATCTTGTAGCATACCTGTATGCTTTAAAAAACATTGGTAAGTTAAAGGTGAAAACAGAGAGAAAAGAGAAGCTGAAAAAAAAGAGGTAGTCCATCTCTTTCCGGTCCAGGTGTCAAAGCTGATCATACTGTAAGAGCATTTGGGGACCGTGTCTACCTCTGCACTTAGCCCTTCTGCCAGACGGTTATTAAGACAGAATAAGCCGGTGACTTTTCAATTCCAACCATAATTTGTTTCTGTATTGCATTTTCCGACAGTGGGGTGTGATGGAATTTTTCCTCACCATGGTACCGGATAGGGTAACTCCTGCCATGTCCTGTAATAGGTTATCACAAGCCATATCTTTTGCAAAATAGAAACTTGGACATATGTACATCTGTGGTAGCGTGTCGCAGCCTTAAATATACTTCAGAAATGCATTTGCTGCTCTGATTGGTATTCTTCCGAGTTTCTGCATCTCCACGATGCATCTCTCTATGACTTTTTGAATTACCAAGGTGAAGCCGGTCTGCTTTGCGTGAGACATTTCTGTATCGTTGTTTCATTCAATAGAACGAGGAACGAGTTTGTGTGTAAGTAAGTGTGTGTGTGTGTGGGGGGGGAAAGAACCTTGTAAAGGTTAGATAATATAAATCCAGAGGAATGATTGTTCTTGTCATACGCATTCTCAATATCTGTAGACACGTAATAAGAAAACACAATCGAATCTGCAGCTACTAAGACTGAGACAAACCTATTCTTCTGTTGTATTCACACATGGGACTCTCGCCCAAGTATCCCAAGCATGTTTATTAAATTCTTTTGCTTTTTGTCACTTTTATTGACAGTAAAAACTAAAAAAGAGGACAGGGAATTGCTTTGGGAAAAGGACAAAATTAAGTGCCACCAGAGAATATTATAGACATATGTTGCTACTATATGGAAAGGTCTGATATCTGCTTTCTACTGTTGTGTGACCTTTGTTTTTTTGCCTACATTGTAATTCGAAGGTTGTCCAGACGCCGTAGACACGACAGAAGATTGTCGCTCATAACAAACTTCAACTGTCTGAACAATTTCTAAGTCAAAGCTCTATTCCAACTCAAACAAAGCAAGTTGGCTGTACTCCATTGTTCAAACCGCACAAGGCCTCTATGATGTATAAAGCTAAAGAGTAAGCCGTGTCAGAGGTGTCAGATATTGACCCGGCTGGCTGCAAGCGCTTCGCCACGTTACTGTCCATAAATCGTGCTTATGTGCAGTATTTCATCAGGCACGGCTTGACATGCCTTTTGGGATTGACGTCTCTACAGTTCATTTGTCTGCTCTATAATCCTTAACGTATTTGCTCCCGCCAGCTCTGGCCCATCTCCCACTTGATTGCGTATTGACAACAAATCAAAGCGGAATAATATATGGGAGTGTTTTTGTGGGCCAAAGGCCCAACCAGATAGCCACAGATCTTGCTTAGCAAGTATACATGTGTTTGCTGCAAGAGTTGGTGAAGATGCTATCGATCGCCCTGGGAGACAAGAGACAGACGAAGAGTGATTCTTCTGCCGACAGATCCTTAGTTAACGCCATCAAAATTGCAAACGGAGAGAGCCGAACAACGACTCCAAGTCCTCCAAGCTGAGGTTAAGCGATAGACCAACAAGCGCAATAATCAACCAAGATCTCTTCTTGAGATGCCGGGAACACAGTGTGTGTGGATCAGAGAAAGTTTGTTTTTTTCCCTTCAGGGCTATTCAATAAATGAACGCAGGAGAGGGGGTCTGTCTCACCCCAACAGAGTGTCTTTGAAATGGGTTTTGTATTGATTTTTGTAACTACCCTGTTAGCTGACGTTATGCCGTAACGTGTGAGTTCTAGATGGGGCCAGCCCGGAGCAGGTCATTGAGGTGATAACTGTCATTTGGTGGGACAGAAAAGCAATCATAGCTTTTTCATTACTTACTGTTTTGTCCCCCTCGCTAGCTACCAGTGGGATCACTTGACACATTATGGCTTCTGTGATTTACCTGCGCTCTTAAATTAAGTGCTGGAATATCAAGCTGTAGCTTTGGAAAAATAAACTTGATGTCAGGGGATCAAATGCCCCGTAGGTCAAAGTCATGAACTTGTAGCGGTGCGCTCATCAATTTCAAACTTGTATGGCCGTGTTCTCTGAGCGGGTACAGAGAACTTTGATTATGGTTATAAGGGTCACGGTCCGCCTTTTCATTTTGCCCCTAACATCAGGACAACAGTGGTATGGCGTCTGCTCAATGTCATTCTTTATTTTCTCTTTGTTTAAAGCTTCGCACTTCGAAGCTTCAACTTAACTGCTCAGTGCGTTGAAATTACTTTCAATAACACCTCAGGAACACTTAAAGGATCTTAAACATTTTTTTAAACAATGCTACTAATAAGGGCATATACAGTATGTTAACAGCCAATGCTTTGGTTCATTTACTTGTTTGAATCAAATGGATTGTCTTTTGAGGGTTATTTTTATGAAATCTGTTTAGTGAAATTTAGTGGCACAGAATATGCATAAATAGCTTTGAATAAAACTATATGCTAAATTACTAGCGAGTTATTGTGAACTTTAATGACCATTGCTTTCAAACTAAATGGTAAAGCTGTGTTTATTTTTTCATCACACAGAAAAGTCATACAGATTATTTAACGTCACCCAAAACATATAGCCTTGCATCAAATGAACGTATCTTTTGTATCACATTTCAGATGCACAATTCTGTTCTGTGTCAGAGATAAGACTCACATCAAGGCATTTTTCTCAAACTTCCAGCTGTGACACGGAGGTTCACCTTCGCGATTCATGCACACACTTATCATCGCTGAGAGGAAAACAAAGATGATCGGGCCATTAGCGCTGTACTTCCCGGCCTTGAACAAAATGATTTTTCTAGCGTTTCATTTCAAGGAAAAAGAGAAATGGTGCCGCTAAATTGTAATGTCATTAACGTGTAGGCATAAGGTTAGTCCCCTTACATCAGCTGTTCAATGTGACCCCCATTATTCTCAATCAAGTCATCCATTGCGACGCCCTGCCGAGGGGCCTTCGCCCCCCGATCCTGCTGTATACCTTCCAGGAACCTGGCCTCATCCTCCGCAGCGGAGAGGGACACAAACGCCATTCTCTCCGAAGGTGTTATGGACTGTTATCAGCAAGACCATTCCATGGATGACTGCCCTAATTGAGAATAATGAGGGTCACATTGAACATATGGTCGCTGTTGTGTCCCCCTGCCTCATCTCTCCTTAAAAAAAAGAGCTTCAGTCAAAACTTCGCCAGACGGAAAAACAAAGGACTTTTGCCATAAACTTAGCTGTGGCTTTTAATGAGTAGACGCCCACTGTTTTGGGCGAAGGGCATCATCGCGGTCAGTGGCGATGCTGGGGATCCTCGGAGAGTTGCGGAAACCGCGGGCTAAGCACTGCTGATGGCAGCTGTGTTTAGATCAGACGCAAGATGACCAGTTGCTGTTCATTAACAAGACTTTGGTCCGTGTCATTGAGAGTGAAAGAGGAATTTGCCAGCCAAAGCGTGCAGCATCAAATGGCTGACCCATATTCAGTAACTGATAATGTCGACATATAACACTGTGATCAAATAGTATTTGACCTGATGTCAGAAGATATTTGCCATGTATTTGAGTAGCACATTTGAGCAGGGGTAAATCAGAAGGTTACATGCATTATATATGCTGTGTGAGAATCCAAAGAGAGTTTACAGTTCACAAAGATGGCCATGCGATCCGCCTGCATTTCAGAATAAATCTCACAAGCCTGACTAAACGTGTAACATCCTTTGTCATTTAATCTGTGTTACAAAAGGCTTTCTCATGCACACAGTTATTATGTCCAACAATGTTCCACATTTTTAAGAGCTGGGATCTATCCCCGGTGTCTTCAGATAATGTGTGTCTCAGACTCTGAAGGAAAGGAGAATAATGTTAAAATAACATTTTTACCGTCACGTATCACCTGTATATCAATGGGTCTCAAACTGGAGGTTCCACAATGGATCCAGGGGGGCCACAGATTTTTTGGCATTTAATGAAATATAGAAATTTATAATGGATTTTATGCAATCAAACATTAGACAAATAAGACAACCAAGCCAAAGGAATTGATGTTCCAGCATTGTTTAACTATATATGTTTTTGGTTTATTTAAATTCTAAGTTTAAGATTTTAAGCCTTTATTTGGGGGACCACAAAGCGATGCACTTTACACAAAGGGGGCCTCACAAGGAATCAATTTGAGAACCACTGCTGTATATGAATCGTTCTTATGTGGAACTCAAATACATATATTATGTGAAATGTCTTAGTGGTTTTGTATTTAAACAATGGAAGTCAACAGGTAAATGTTTTTTTTATTAGGCTGAAACATGATGTTACATACAGTAGAGCTACGTATCAAGGTATGTATACAGTGTAAACATATGTTGTTTGAACATGAATAGACATACTGTACATGCATACGCTGAGAGTGTTGACAGGCAGACTCAAAGAATAATCAAATAATGTGCAGTATAATAAACCATTGAGTCTTAAGCCATTGAGTCTAATGGTCTCAAATTGTGCCTCAGGAATATCCATTGAGTCTAATGGTCTAAAAATTATTCATTTCCTCTAACCAACCGGATTAACTTTGTATTCGATTACAGTCAGTTGATTCCAATTTCAATTAACACTCACCTCTCAAACTGCGTCTTATTTACACCATTCAGCATAGCCTCAGGAATTTAATTTCACAAGATTGGCCATTAACATCATCTGCTGTGTGTTTTACTCGGTTGTCAAATCACAAAAGCATAGCCTTAGAAATTGTATCCATGTCCCATAGCATTTTCCTTAAAGTCATGGATTTCCATCTGACTTTTATGGTCAAATTGTAAAAGTGTCAATTGATTTGTCTGCATCTCAGTTACATGTCTAGCATCTTTAGGAGACTAAATTTACGGCTAGCACTGACCCCAGTGGCTACTGTACTGGTTAAGGTATTACAACCAATAGGATGTCAACTGATCACATTTCAGGTCAGAACAGGTGTAGCATAGATATTTTAATACCACAGACATAATCTAGCTCTTAGCAATGGTGTTTCACAATGATGAAATGCATGATCTGCACATGTGGAAATTCTACGGGTGTCAGGGGTGATGAATGAGTGATTCCACAGTCACGTCATTTTCCTTCTCTTTCATTCGCCATCTGACATCAATTTATTTCTTGCTCATTGCAGCAAGATTCTGTGGTTATAAAGCGTGGCGAAATATATTACAAATAAGCCACAAACTTAAATATGAAATTCAAAACAATGCAATACAGTGGTTGCAGCAATGCATTAAATTCAATTCAAAGGCAATCTTACCTTTTGTAAGCAAGCTTACGAAACAAATAATGCCCTTAATGATGTAAATATGTCGGAAAGTAACACGATTACCTAGAAAAGCCTCTATTTGACTCCATTCAGCAGCTCACACTGAAGCCTTTGTAGTACAGTTAGAAGTCGCTGACAATGAAATCTGAATATTGCCTTGCCACTGAGGCCCCTGGGAAATAACTCTCCTTGCCGAATGTCCCTAATTGAATTCTCCATTACTAAATAGAGTTTGCTGTAATGTGAATTCTCTGTAGCTTGCTCTGACAGACGCTAATGTTTCCGATATCAGCCGCAGGAAGACTCCTGTTGACTCCGAGTCGATCTGTTGCTGTCGAGAAGACCTGCATGTTAATGTACATTTTTTTGAGTGAATAAGCCATTTTTGAATGAGAATGTAAATGTGGGTTTCGAGTTTGTCCTATTATTTTCATTAAATAACACCCTAAGCACGATGGCACGATGATTAAGACCATTTTAATATCAGTCCTATTTTCTACAGTTTAGGGAATATGATGGGCTCATCGAGAAGTGTGCTATTACTTTTCCAAGCCTTACAATTTCCTTTGGTCTATAAAAAGGATGAAAAACTCCATTAGACGTGGAAAGCAGGAGGGACCATATCTACTGATTAGAAAATCATAGACTAGGCCGTTTTTACTTGAGCCAGTAAGTAACCACCTAGCAACCACCAAGAACACCATAGAAACCACATGGCAAAGCAATAGCCAAGACATCTAACCACTGAATGGCAATGCCCTTGCATAAACCCTGGTGTATTGTGGTGAGTTTCGCAGGAGTATGCAACATTTTCAGTTTCTTCATAAGGTTTTGTAGCTTGAATGTTACTTATGAAGAAATCTTGGGTTGAAAACTAGATTTTTTATTTTACTGTGTTGAATATATTTTGGGATTATATATAGACACAGTACATCAACATACACCCAATTCCATCAGTTTTGCTAAATTAATGTAATGGATTATTATATTTGACGCTACAGAAGAAAATATGTAACTGGAATCGGTATATTAGAAGCATTGCTACTCTCATTTATCCCCAACACTCAATACTATATTGTTGAGATACAGTTGGTTACTTAAAGGGGTACATGAATGAATATGAAATGATATGAATATCCCTTCATCATTTACTTCTGCTACTTTAAACATCAATAAGCAATCAATAAGCCATATAACCAGTTCTTGAAGCACCTATTGTCAAACATAATAGGCAGTGGCAGTTCTCCCCGCTGCTCTGGAATACAGTCTGGAGGTAATATGGAGGCAAGAGGGCATTCCTCTGTATGTCTGTAACCTCTGAGTGAACCATTTGCATCAGTCCACCTCCTGGAACACAACCCTCCACACGGCCCTGGAAAACTAACAAAGATAGTTTAGCCATTATAGCAGAATGTGAAAATAAACAAATGTTCACTTACTCCCCCAGTGAATAATGTCAGTTTTTCCGTGCAGTGCTGACATGAAGCAGGTTAAATACCTGTGTTGTTGTTTCTGGAGACGGCAAGTGTCTAGTAAAAAGTTCACAGAAATGATAAATCTGTGACCCTCCCCAAACCCCTTTTCGGCCAACCTTTCTGCAGCCTGTCTAGCGAGACAAATTTTCTGTAATAAATAAATATTTTGTTTCTGTGACGTTCGAGTTATTCAAATGATAGGGGCTTCACTCATTGCAGAAACAAAATATTTTAATGACGTACTTAACGTCACCCACGTTGATCAACACTGCGAGTAGTCTCGTAGATATAACACAGATTTTGTGGAAAAAATGCAAATAGGTAGTAATATGTACAGTACAATATGGTGTTCAAATGATTTTGACGGCATTTATTTTAAGCATTTGCCAAGTAAAACAAAGCAGTACAACTTGTCAAAACAAAATATTCTCTAATATGTTGCTCCAGTTAGCTTTATTAGCGTTAGACAAACATCAGATGCCTTATGGTCTAGTTTAAGTCTTCATGCTCCATGTTTCAGATATAGTCAGATTCAAATTTATTGTGTTATATTTCATTTGTGTGTAATGCCTAGAAATGGAAGCATGGGTGAGGGGCAATACACACAAGTGTCATGTTAAATGTGAGAATATGCATCAGAAACTTACGGAAGCCGTAAAGTGCCAAACAAAACAACAAATTGCAAAACAAACAACAAATCTAAAAGCCAAAAAACTAATCCTGAATCACAATTACAAATCTGAAAACGCAAAACACCAAAGCTGAAAACACATTAACAAACCATAAAGCACAACAACAATTCCGGAAACAATATAACAAGTCAGAAAACACAACAACAAATGGTCAAACCGGAAAAGGTAGGTATTTTGTGTGACCGGGGTAGTTACTCCTGATTGGACGGAACCCCTGTCAATCAAGATAAACAGGAAGCACAGTTCTGTAGCTAGCGGTACAGAAAAATAAGAAGAAAGAAGTAGCTGGCGGGAGTGTACACAAATATAGAATGTTCTGTCTTTATTGTGGGTTCATATTTGGTGTTTTGCGTCTGCTCTGATATATTCCTGACATCGCTTAATAGTCTTAATAGTGATTGACAGGGGTTCCGTCCAATCAGCAGTGACTACCCCAGTCACACAAAAGACCTACCTTTTCCGGTTTGACGTTGTGTTTTCTGACTTGTTATTTTGTTTCCGGAATAGTTGTTGTGCTTTATGGCTTGTTAATGTGTTTTCAGATTTGTAATAGTGATTCAGGATTAGTTTTTTGGCTTGTAGATTTGTTGTTTGTTTTACAGAGTCTGTCCATTAGGTCTTCTCATGTCCACGTAGTATCTGCTAGTGTTGACTGCAAAACTATTTAGGCGACCTTACTTCCAGTGAATGGCAACGGCATCTTTTTCGGCATGAAAAAGAAAGAAAACACACATTTATTTTAAAAGCCTTATAGCCAAAGTGACAAATATTTTCTTTTCAGTTTGAATTCAACAAAATAAAAGCTAGCAGCTAGCAAGCTAGTTATTCGTGCCAAAATGTTTTTATTGACTTATTGGCCCGGTTTCACAGACAAGGCATCTCTTAAACCGGGACTACGCCTTAGTTAAATTCTGATATTTAAGTCGCTTTTATTAATAAATGCCTTAGATAAAAATGTTTGCATTGTTTGTGCATTTTGAGACAAAAGAATGGCACTCATATATTATAAGATATGACAGGGCAATTTGTTTTCAGTAAAGACAGCTCAAACTTTCATTTTAATCTGGGACTAGTTTTAAACCTTGAATTACGTGTTATTAAAAAGACAAAGTTGTAGTCTGTCAACCCTGTTAGCATTATTTGCACACTAACTGATTTGAGATTGAAAAGCCATTATTTGCAAATACAGAAATAGAAGCATCCTCAGAGTAGTCATGTCAAAATAAACTATTAAGCAGTCAACCCTGTTACTGTTACATAAACTTAACATAACCGTTTCTCTGAAAGGCAAACAACACAGTATGTACCTCTAGAAATGTTCATATTTAATTATTCCGTTTTTGAATTGTAGTTTAAGATCGTGTGAAAATTGACTTGAATCAAATTGGAAAAGCCGTCCATCCATTTCAATTGATGCGGCTAATATTCCTGAAGTTTCTCGTTTGCTTGTGTTGGGGCTTTTAGCATGCTTTACCAGAGCCCTCAGTGTTATCAAGAGTAATGCGGTAAATTCCTCTCGCTGATAAGTAAAGAGGCTTAGGATTATCTTCAGACACTGAAGTTAGGAAAGAAAAACTCTCTCTCTCTTACTTCTTTTTTCCCCCATTAGTGTCAGCTGCGGTGATTATCCAACCAAAAGCAATGAGAAACGGTAGATTGATGAGGTGTCTTTATTCTCCTGGTCTGTAGATCTCAACTGCTCGTCGCGAGCGCACGGCTCGCCCTCGCTTCTTCTGAAGAGGGGCCAGAAATAATGAGAGATTCAAGCAGAGCCTCCTCTGTTTTTCTGTCATATTAGGAGTTGTTTGTTTATCTGGGCTGGATCCATATTTCACGTTTTAATTGAATTACTTTGATACAGTCTAAAAGCTCCCGCTCTAATAACATGCCAATTACAACAAATACCTTCTTAGAATAAATATGAATATAATACCATAATTTATTGCTTTAAACACAACCGGACCTGGTTGCCTTGACACCATTGATTATTAATTCGAGGTTCTGGCTCGGGGGCCAATTAAAGAGGGCCATTTAGGAGCGACCAGAGGAAGTTAATGGCATTTGTCAAAGGAATGGCCAACCACTTACCTCCACGGTCTTATATCAACAGGAAATCCAATAGATATTCCCTGACATAATGTATGCCACATATTTGAACATTGGCATGGCTGTACTGAAAACAAGTTACGATTTCTAAAATGGATTGGTCAATCGTGGGGATATGTGTGCGATGCGCATTGCAATGATGCGAGTCAATTTCTTTAAGTGACCTTCTTGATGATATACAGGCCCGCTGTTTGGGTTTCTCAAGCATTTGCATAGAAGTGTGCCTGACATCTACACAGTAATGAATCCTCACTCTCTCAATTCATTAATGGACCAGAGTCTCGAGGCTTGACTAAGTCCTGTAACATATGTTCTGTAAATATGAATTGATTTATTTGGGCCTCTCATAATAAGGCATAGAGCAACCGTGCATGCATACCAGCTTCTTGAGTAATTAATTGTGGACGGTAAACTATAACTCAGAGAATATACGTAAACTTAGATTGGCCTTTACCGTAAACATAGATGTTTCCACTGCCTCCTCAGTCAATGTTATACACTGACAAACCAAATTCACAGAAGCCCTCTGTTTCAAAGGTAATGAGATTTTGTTCATTTCTCTCAGGCGTTCTCATTCTCTTACACAAAACATTCACTTATACATTTCTAATTCTGCTATTTGTTTGAGACATTTATGTATAGCAGAAAGACCTGTACACACCGGGACGATAATCAAACGTATCTGAGCGATATTCTCTGGCGATTAACCGAGTGAACGTGCAAATTCACTCCCTGACAGACAGAAAATACCCCCGTACACAAGGTGGCACTGCGCAACTTTATGCTTCTGCCACTCGCTTGTCACACAGATGAAGAATTCATTTGTTAAAACTTTTTCTGACATTGTCTCTAAACGATCATATATTTGTTACACATGCGGCCAACTTTACAGTATTTAAAAAGAAAAGTATCACATTTTCTTGGTAAATGTATGAATATGTCTCAAGTGGGTGCAAATATTTTTGGCAAGCCCCGAGTACCTGAATAAAATAACACCACACCGTCAAAGGTTTAGAGTCAAATACAAATTCTTTTTCATAAGTCAGCATTTCAAATCCATTATTTAAAAGAAATACTGCAATGTATTGTATTATTGTACTGTAAGGCATTTATTGTAATAAAATGAACAAATATTTTTCCCCAATTTTTATTTTGTCTATAAAATGGGTTAGTACATGCAAGTGTGAGCAAAAAGCATGAGGTTTCTGTAATGTTCATGCTTGTTATTTTCTAGCAGCTGGGCTGGATCACTTATACAAGCTTGCAACTCATTTACTTATCAAATGAACAGTTAAGGCTGTGTAAATAAACGTCCGACTGACTGATTCCGTCTCTTGAAAACCTGTTTTCGACAAGTCCAGACCTAATGTCTCAAAGAGATAATCCATTACCCAGCACACAGTCTGTCGAGCTCACTATAGCTCTGCTGCAGGCAGGCCATCGCACAGATCGACACATTTCGTTCTCATAAGAGCAGCTCACTTATGGGGTATTTGTTACTCTGTGTGCTATTTGTCAGTTGCTTTACTTTAAAAGTGCTACCCGTTGAAAACCTAGCCTTAAAGAGGATGCAAAAGTAAATAAAGACATTTCCCTTTAGAGAGTTTGAACTGTCGAAAGTTAAACGTTTCCTCAGAAACTCCGCTCGCGAGCCGCCTCAAAGCTTGTCATGTGAGTGAAATAGGATTTCGAAGGAAAGACTGAACTGCTCCTTTGGGTGGACGTTGTAAATTGCAGCTAATCATTTCTCCAGCGCAGTACGCAGTTTGTTTAAGACCCAGGTTGTCCCCAGCACGTTAAAGTTAGCAGTTACCGTTTACGAGCCCTCGTGGATAACTGTTCGCCTGCCCTCAACATGAGGCATGTGAGCAGAACAAAAATCCATAAAAAGCAAATGTAAAAATTAACTACTTAACTTCTATATTTAGCCAACTTTCAGTGGTTTCCATGTTGAAACAAAAGTGGCGAGTCTGGAGTCCTTAAAACGGGTGATTTATTCTTTATGAGGCAATGTTAACATAAACAGGAGAACCGCCGGCTCTACTCACGACGTAAATGCATATAATCTGTCAGAGCTATCAGACGAGAGGTCAGAATAGTAGCAACCATTCAGGGGACAAGAGGGGTCAAGTAGAGTCATTGCGCTGGAAACGGGTTTAAAGTAAAGCACTCGGCCAAACTCACTGAAAGAAACTTTATCAAGCGAACAGCTGCTGAAAATCAGCCTTTGAATCTGTTGAAGCAGTCATATCTTGTATGAATGTTGTCAGAGCAAACTTTGTTTGATTTCTCAAAGCATTAGTGTAAGCCCACTATCCAGAAAGGAATGTACCAATGTAACTAATGTACGAATTAATTAGGGACCCCATTCTCATCAAATGTGTATAAATAACACGCGACTTTGCAATATCGTGTAATAAGTATGCCAAAGTTCAATAGTGTGTGCATACGCAAACATTGGCGTACCATATGCACGCACAATTCAATTTAGTCCTACTTATTATACGATATTGCAACAGCTTGGTATTTATAAGCAGACCACTGAGAACGGGTAGTTACGACATGTCAAAAATATACATTTAGTCATTTAGCAGACGTTTTTATCCAAAGCGACTTACAAAGAGTTCGGGGAGCAATAAGCGATATGTCATATAAAGAGCAATAGTACGATAGGTGCTAATACAAAGTTACTAGTTTTAACAAAAGCTAGACCACAACCTGTTGAGAGAAGAGCGAGGGTTAGTGTACATTTATTTTCATTTGTCTATCAAATATTCTGAACATCAAACACTCTCAATCAAACAATGTAAAGTAAACTTTTTATTTTAAAGACAATGGTGGGCAAGTTAATGCAACGTTAACACAATGTCGTTGTAATATTCCGCAGCAAGATTATGAAAGCATTCTGCAAATACACTTCATCTAACACTCATCTTTTCTTCCTCTGTACCAAAACACCAGCCTGGGAATATTTGTGTCATCATGAAAGGTAAACAGCACAGCGAACTATTCCAGAATGCACTGCAACAAGCTCAGAGAAAAAATACAGCTGTCTATGAAGGAATATGGGGAAAGGTTCATAACTGCATTATTAAGATTTTCACAGCTTTATAACACTTGTTTATTCCATGTAGTGATGGTAAAATGAGATGATTTGATAATAACCATAACTGTAGTAAATATGGGATTTTGCTAATCATAATAATGATTTAAAATCACGAAATATTGAGATACAAGGTTTTAAAGGGACAACCGGTGATTTGCATTCCAACATTTACAAAGAATTTACAGTAACACTTTACATTAAGGTACCCTTTATAAAGCATTTATAAATGTTTTCATGGATTGATAAGTCATTTACAAATGCATTATGAAGCTGTTATAACTGCATGAATACAAAGAGGGATTCTAATGAAATAGTGTGCCATGTTTAACTCACATGCTATAAATGTTAAATAAATGTATTTATTCATCATTTATTTGACTCGAAAGCAGATTCATTGTTCATGATGTTGTTTGCAATATAGGCTGTCAGACTGGACTTGGCTGGTAGGGTGTTATGTAGTTTTTTCTTATTCCTGCTCACTATTTGGCAGGTATTTCATTAGAACCCCCCCTTTTTATTCTTGCTGTTATAACTGCTTCATAATGCATTTGTAAATGACTTATTAATCATTAATAAACACATTTATAAATGCTTCATAAAGGGTACCTTAATGTAAAGTGAATTTACTTTTCCAACATTCTTCATCAGGGTCCAAAAGCATAAAACAAAAGTCATGAAGCCATTACTTATGATGATTCTGAGAAAGACACTTCCTAAGGAGCTCTGTATCTTCTCAATGGCATTATTCCCTCGCTGGGCCGCTCGTTCTTTCCATTTCCTCTCAGTGAGTTGTGTTTTTAGAGGCAGAGGCTGATTCACATGTGCTCTGCTGCAGACTTTCTCTCTTTTTCCTTGATCCAGAGGAAGAAGGAAACCAGGCATTAATTACAATTCATATGAGTTCAGCTTAACCCACCACCCGCTCTAATGGGTCTGAGGAGATCAAGTCATCCAGAGGGGGATTTGAGACCTCTCACCTCACTAAAATCCAGAAGCGAAGGGAGAGCGAGAGCACAGAAGCAGAAGTCTGGCTTCATAAATGCTCATAAGCGTTCAGTCTCCACCAGATTAAAGCCATTCTGTTCTCCAAAGAGGGCGAAAGTAAATCTGACCGATTTTTTGGAAACTGTCACCGTGATATATTCAGCGGTTTCCTGTCCGTCAATCACCTGAGTTCTCTCAACGATCAGCCATTTAGACCACTGACCAAATGTGCTATAACAGGATATATAAATTATAGGCTGCCATTCCAAAGGCCTATTCATGGCAAGTTTATATTTTCAGCATGAAATTAAGTGCATGACTTGAAGAATAATGCATTCTTGTGATCCTATGGATCTCTGTGGTGGTCCTCATTTGCATGAAACAATTAAATATGAATTATGATAAACCCTACCTACAACTCTTTATAACAACATTTTGTTAAATATTTTCATTATTATTACCATTTGACATATTTATATTTCACACAAACCAAAGCTAACAAATCTGAGATTAGAACCATTAATACATACCGTATGTTTCTCATAACAATGATGTCTATTTATGATTTAATATGTAAGGAAATGTACAATGAACCACGTTTTCTTTGTTGGCCTGTGAATTGAAATCTTTCAAATCCAATGTTGCCCTTATGAAGATGAAACATCTCGCCGAATAATAGGATTACTAATTGATCAGCATTTCAAATAATTAGAAATGATTTTTAATATATGCATTTCATCTATTAAAGCGATAAGTCTTCTATGTAAATAACAGCACTGGTCAGTCATTCTCGTAATTCATTGATTTTTAAGACTCGTGCAGTGAGTTCTCTTTATTCAAAACACTCTTAAAATGCCACTAACTTGATTGACGAGAGTTTTGGCTTTGATCAATATGCATATGAAACAAACAGTACAAACAAGATCAAGCCTTTATTTTGTGTACTTAAAGAAAGAGAGTGGGTTTTTCCCAAGATGTTTATGCTCAACCTGTTCTTACGATGTATTAACAACTTTATACCACGCATAAGACATCATTAACACAACATTCGTATTAATGAAACTCATCTTAAAGATGATACATGTGACGTTCTCTGTTTTTATCATCTCCACAGAGGCTGATGTGTTTTTTTTTCGGAATATGTTTTTTTCATTCTCTAAAACTCAGACACTGACAAACATGAATCAGTCTGTGTTAATGACTTTATTCCTTTCATGTGTTGCTTACTGATGTATTAAATTAAGTCCCACGTCATTAGCTGGAATTTTAAAGTTAAGGGACAAACATCTGCTAATAAGGCAGATCGTGTTCAGAAGGAGGCCATCCGCTAAGACATCACAGGAGTCATATTTTACACATCTGGGATGTTTGCGTTTCTGCTCTACACGAGTCTACACGTATTAGTGTTGGAAGAATCTCATCAGAAACCGATGTGTTATTTTGCTCTGTTTTTCACGTTTAACGGAGTCATGAGTACAGTTGAAAATATTTTATTAATAATTTCTTTATTTTACTATAATGGGAGTTCTGTGATTATTGTGATATAAAAACATTTTGACAAATCCTGATTTGTGAAATCAATTATTTCTTAATATAAAAAGATTGTCACAATTTGTATCTTTATTATTCCTGTAACAAAACACAGTTCTGATAGCTACTGTATGTTTATGAGCTTGTGCCTAACGCATAGGAAATTAACGTTTTCAGTTATGTACATAAATGGTTAAAAAAATCTGATTTATTTTCTTAAACACATTTGTAAAATTTTTGAAAAACAACGTAAAAGTCTCGGTGTGAAAGAAGAGGTGGTGAACTTTATATCTCTCTTTGTTGTAGGAATCTTCAGCACTCAAATTAATTAGTGCTCAGCATCCTGACTGCTCCATATGGACCTGCAGTGAGGAGAGAGCCGCCCGCCTCGCAGATGCCACAGCCTGTGCTAATGTGCCTCAGCTCTCTGGCTACAGCTCCAGTAAGCGCCCTGGCACTTTCCCCGCTATTCCTGTCCAAGTCCTCCCCGTTCCTGTGGGTCCCGCAAGCCGATAGTCCATTTATAAATCATCACCTGCCTCATACTGCCGCCCCTCAAACCAAATAAGGAGGCCAGTGCTAACCGGCAGCTTACTGCGAGGCTTGGAATTATTTCAGCCCCCTGAGCCATTGTGGGATTGCAGCTTCCTGCGAGTGGTTTTCTATCCGAGTCGCCGGTCGAGAAATAGCTATTGAACTATAAATTAGGTTGTAGAGGTGATCTTGAGTCGAGCTCGGTCTAAGAGAGAAACAAACATGCTTTTATTTAACTGGTGGAGCAGGCCGTTTTAAGTTCCGTTGACTGGAACTCGTGATGGTGGTGTTCACGAACATGCCATTGGAATCGCTTGCATGCGAAGCATTCAGATCATTGCCATGTCTAGGAATCTATCTTCTTTATCCGACTTAAAAAAGCACTTAAATTCTTGACCTGCTGTGGGTACACCATTACAATCGAAAAGGAAAATTCTGACAATAAAACAGAGTTTGATGTGTTTTGAAGATGGCCAAGTAAACAAGCAAACCTCTCATTGCTCTACATCAGGGCTACATCCGTCGCCTCCCCTGCACCTCGTGGTAAAACCGTGTGCTCTTAAAACATAATGGAGTTATGAGCAGCAAACACTGTAAACTCAGTAATGTGCCACAATCTCAAACAGACCCTGGTGGAGACTCTTGTGCGAGGAAAGATCTGTTCTCCAATATCCAATTGTAAAAATGAAGGCTTTATGAGTGTAGCTATCAGTGCAGAACAGTTCCTGAGGGCCCATAGCCCAAAGAAAGATCATTATTTTAACAGAATTATTCTGTGATGGAGCATCAGGACATCTTAACACAGACTCCAACACATTCTCTCCTAAAGGCAAAGCTGCTGAGATTGAAGACGATAAGCTAATTCAATGAAAGCCCGTGCTACGTATCTGAAGGTTTATTTGAAACATCCAACTATCAAGCGGCTGTTTTATTTCCTTTTAGTCTTTTTTAGTTGTCCAGTTATGTAGAGTATGAATGTATGTACACGTTCAAACTAACTTGAAATCCAATGATGGAATGTTCGCTTATTTTGCAAAGATTATTGGTTCATTGATCAGAGTTTAGAGTCCAATTTCATTACCAATCATTTCAACCAAGCCATTTGAATCGCATGCTATAGTTCATTTGTGTGAAGTCATAAGGAAAATGTAAAGTGTCATATGCATTTCAAGTGACCGATGAGGAGTTTAATAGAAAGATTACTTCAGGAAATAAGCAATCGATAGTCGTCCGAGAGCGATCAATTGAATTGATTATGTTTCACATACGGCCTCTGCATACACAGTGTGTCGGTTTGAGTCTGAAACGTAAAACAACAAAACCTGGGATAGTAAAGAGAGTTCATTACACCCAACCTTTCAGCTAAGTTACAAATTATTTGTTTAAATTAGGGTGGAAGAATGTAAATAAGCGCAAGTCCATTCCCGTTCATAATTATCACGATGGCCAGTAATGTTATGTTTATTGTCAATTCCGTGTCGCAGTTTCACACCTTACATGTGCAAGTCATTTCAATTGGAATGGATTTTGATTGGCTGTCAATGATTTTGTGTTCATTAGCTGGAAAATAATCTTTCTAAAACTGATCCCCACAATATATTTTCTCCGTTTCATTATTGCTGTGGCAAACTCTGCCATTCTCGTACATTTTGAAAGTTTTGAAAACAAATGGTTATCGTCCTTGGTGTGAACAGACTTTAAGAAAACAAAATGTCAGACATGTCAAGTCAAACTTTTACCAGACGTCTATTTTATTTTCTCTGTAATTGTTCAACTCCATTTATGTACAAAAAGTATGCGCGTGATGCTTCGCGGCAGGCTTCTGAAATAAAACCTCTGCAGAGCTCTCACCCTCCAATCCCAGACAGGACCATGTTGCTGCCAATCACCCGCTGCTCTGTCACTGTACTGAGTGTAAGCAATTGGCCCTCATCCGCCCTGGAGTGGACACGAGCGTCAGAGTGATGGAGACGCCACCCCATACAGCCTAATAACACCTGACACAGCAATACAGCATGCCATGATCTCTCTTGCCCCGGCGGGGGAGAGAGATAGAGCGAGAGAGATAGAGAGAGAGCAACGGAGAGAACTGGGAAAAGGGGGCCCTGTTCTGAACAGAGATTAGGTCTGGTTTTGAAGAGTGACAACATGTGGTGCAGCGACTCAGAAAAGATGGTGGTACGAGGATTGAGATGTCCAGACAGAAGCATCACACTGTCTGAGACTGATGACCTTTTCTTAACCCCGTAGCCGTTTTCATCTCCTCGGCTTACAGTATCTTCAGCAATCGATTGCTTTAAGTCTTCATCAGTTGATTCTTTGTTGAATTTTCAATCGTTTGTTTCATTAATGGATTATGAAATTGACCATGATTTTACATACTCACAATTTGGCACAGTATTGTATGTTTATTATGTTTGTATTATTATATTATTATATCTATAGTTATTTACGTCCACGTTAAAACGTAATAGATTTTTTTATTTTAATATATATATACCTATATACATATATATATATATATAGTATTTAATAATTTTATTCAAAATATTAAATTTGAAGGTTTATGTATAACATTAAAATGCACACTAATGAAAAAATAGTTTAATGTCTTATTTACGATGAATAAAATGTTTTGTGATGTTTGTTGACCAATCAGAATTCTGGAAAGGAATTACCTGATTGATATTAAAATTAAATAATTAAAATTAATTCTCTTCTCTTCTATTAAAGCATGAATAGCATAAGAAAGTGCACTTAAGTATTAAAGGTAAAAAAATATATATTTGCTCTATAAAAGCAGTTATAGCGGCTTTGAATGTGGTTCATCCAATCACAATTTAGACTCTGAGGTGTCTATTTTAAAACTTTGTTTTGACACACTAAATAGAGTTTTGGTTTTGAAAACCATTTCTGTGGCTCTTAACTAGAATATTTTCAAACTTTTCTCAGCGATGGTTTTCAGAAGCCTGTTCTCGAATCTATTTGGACAGGCCTTTTCTATAACTGTGCCACATGTGAGGGGGACCAAGGTTCGAGAGGCTGTTGGATGTCTGGTGCCAGGTGCACATTAAACTCTCTGTATGTCTGTTGAATTTTTGGCTTAGAGCCGAGGGGAGTTACAGACATGGGAAATTCTCAACTCCAATCTTGCATTTCACATTTAGCGATGTAACAAAACAATGCATGTAGCTCGTTCAACAACTGGCCCCTGTGGTGTGGATCTGTATGGTTTCACAGTAAATCTACGGTCTTGGTGTGTGCAGTCAGACGATGGCCAAATGCCAGGCCTAGCGTCCGAAATCAGATGAATAGAATGCACGGGGTTAGCACATCAAACGCCTCGCGTGGAGCTGGGGAAGCCATGGACGGTCCACGTGTCGTATCTGGTGGTGCCAGCTGACGGTGATCACCGACCCCGGAGCAGATGTTCCGTGTAATAATCCACGGTTGAGAGAGAGGCATGTGTGCCAGGTGGGGAACCCTTGGTGCTCTCAAACTCTCTCGCTTTCCTCTGAAAACCCTTTTCGTCCCCTCTTGTAAAACAAAAGATGCTTTGAGGTATTGGGTTTCATCAAAACAAAGAACGAGGGAGTGGAAAGGGGGGCGGTCAGCGCTGCTGACTTTGGAGGCAAAGGCGCCCGTTAAACAGCGAGGGACTGAGGGGAAGCGGTGCAGTGAGGGCAGGGTAAGTGACACCCTTGGCTCTAAGGAGAAGTGACGAAGGTGTGAGACGAGATAAAGAAACGGCACAACGTCGAGAAAGGTAAGTGTACCTGAAAGGGGCGAAGTCAGGTAGTAAAGGGTGGAGTCGGGTAAATGCGAAATGGTAAGAACAGAAAAAGAGCAAAATTGGAAAAAAGAAAGAGTGGGGGCAGAGAAAGCGCAAAGACAAGAGTCGCCACGTCGGAGCCCCTTGCGCAAGGGCACAGCTACTGTTACCGGCTGTTAATGGACCTCTGCTATTTTGGTGGCATTGATTGACTGCTCGCTTTCTCTGAGCGAGCAACTTCTCAAATCAGCACAGCCATGAGAAAATGGATCATAAGAGCAAAGAGAAGACACTCAGCAGCAGCAGCAGGATGAGAGAGGAAACCAGAGTTGGAGCGAGGACTGAGCTGAAAGGTGGAGTCGCTACATTGGCTCTGCTGTTGGAGGGTGAGAGCGTGCGGTTCCTTTTCTGACCTTTAGGGGGTGCAGTGCTTCCACTTGAGAGAGACAGAAGGCATTAAAGCCAAAGTCAAAGATCGTTGGATTGTTGTCTGTGTCTGTGAACACAGGACATATGTGAGGACCTGCATTCAATTCCTGCATCATTCTGGCTATTTTTCTTTGGGGTTTTAGAAGTTGAAAGAAAACACTTGTTTTAGTGACTTGCAAAGCACAACTTAGCCTACATATTATTTATTAAATACACAATGCAAAGAGGAAGAGGATAACATAATTATGATCAAGCTTTATGTAATTATAAGCTCATTTTAACGTTTTGTACTGCGGAGTTACATTTGGTCTATACAGTGCGTCTTTTTCAACTATCCTATCACTTCAATTCAGAGAAAAAACACATATTCAGAGAGAAATGTCATTTGTGTACAATGCTACAGCAAACAAAGCTTTTATTCATTTTTGCTTTCTGATCTAACACTCCTATAATTATTGTGTTCCGTAATTGTAAAAAGCAAACAATTTACCTTTTCATGTACCATGACTTATTCAACTGCAGAATTACCCAAATGACTAATCTAGTTAAATGAATGATTCTATGATCCATAGTGAGTGTGCAAAACATACAAATCTGGCTCCTATTGTTTACTCGGGTCTACCTGTTCTCTTTTAATGCAATTTTCAATGGCAGTATGACTAAGAAACTAAATTAGCATTTTATTTCATTGAATGCAGGACACACATATTTCTCGAACAAAAGCGGATCAAATAAAAACATGCGGGTGAGAGGATGATGCCTCGTGATGAATGGATGCTAATCTGTGTTAGGGTTGAAATGTTAGAGCAAAGAGGAGTGTTTATAATTGTCTGGTAATTTATGTTTATTCAAATCGAAATCTCCGTAGAATTGTATTAGACATGAGTCAATCAGGCAGGCAAACACATATTTTCATAAACAATATTATCAAAATATGTGGCAACGAACAGGAAATGGTGATCAAAAAAACTAAACACGTAGTAATAATTGTATTATAAATGTATTCTTGATCATATTCCTATTTATCCATCAGGATATTTTTTTATAAACATCAATACAATTGAACATATTGTATTAAATCTGTGCTATTTTATACACCAGTTTGTAAATAGCTTTTATATAATTATTTGCACTTTGACCTGTCATAAGTTAAAAGTATGGCTTTTATTTTTACAGTTTCAAGTTCAGTGCTTATTTGGCTCGGTAAAAAAAAACATATTTAATTGCAAAAATAATCCTCTTCAGGAGAATTGATCAAATTAAGCATTTGGTTGGAAGAAGGATTTATAAAATGCCACTAACATTATTTAACCGTGGTGCAAAACTGTGAGTGAATACATGACAGCTATAGAGCTTTTAATAAACCTGTTAAACCGCACGCACGCACACACACACACACACACACACACACACACACACAAACACTCCTGAGGTGCGACAGCACACTTAAGAACTGCATCATTTTCTCTAGTTTTGTCTCATCTCTTTCTCTGTCTCATTTTATAGTTTTATTGAATTAACACTGCATATAGGAATTTATAGTCTGTCTGATATTTGACCTGTGTTTTGACTTGCATAACCTTATATGTTTTGCTTATAGTCAATGTTTTCTTGTACAGCTGCTTTGTAAAAATGAAAATTGTAAAAAGCGCTATATAAATAAAGCTGACTTGACTTGACTCTGTCTTTGGTTAATGCTGTTTAACAGAAGGTATTTATATTTTTCAATTTCCCTGCATTTTTCTTTACTAATATCCTCCCATGAATCTTTAGTGCTGTTTGCTGACACACTGGGGTATGATGTGCATAATAGACTTTAACTGATGTTGTCTTTGATCAAATGTTAAGGTGAGAAGGGAGAGGGACTGTGGAACTAATGTCTATGGCCCCTGTGGCCCGCCATCCCCTCACACACAGACGCACCACAGAAAACACTGACACTTCCACGGGCAGCGAGCTACAAATAGCTAACCAAGGTGACTCGATCGATCTCTGGCCATGGGAGCTCTCTGAAGAGGAATGGGTGAAAATTTAACCATGCATTTGAAATCAGTGTCAGGACGGCCAACCAACAGCGACAGGCACAAGGAATGTGCTTCCTTTGTATTTCCCTTTTTTTATATGTTAATAACATTTCAAACACAAAACCAAAGGTAATAATACACTCTAAAACTTCAACAGTAAAATAGCTAATATAAATAAAATATATATTTATTCTCTCTCTTTTCTATCACACACACACGCGCGCACACACACACACACACACACATACACCAGAGTAAAGAGCTGATGTCTATTGGAAGTCAGTAAAGCACAGGTCATTGTCCTAATCTAAAATCTAATCAATAGAAAGCAGTTTGGTTCTGTGTAGTTTAGATTAGGAAAGCACTTGATTCCTAAAAAAATGTAAATTGATCGTCTGTTGGACATTTTTAAATTGGCATAATGGGCAGCATTTAAAATGTTGTTTGTATTGACCGGATTAGGTCTTGAATTGCCTGTGTAAAATGATTTTACAAAGATTAAAGATCCTTAGTTGTTATGTGCTACATAATATTCTGTGTTTTATTAAATTACCTACAATGTGGATGGTTTCATGATCAATTCTTAATGAATTAACTTTTTCCTTTTTATATTTCTGGTTCCATTCATGTCCTCAGCCCAATGCCTTGCATCTAAAAACCAAATCAGTTGTTTATTTTCTCTGACATATTGCAAGTCACGTGAGGGGATACGACTAAAGTTTTAACCATCCATCACAAGATACACACTGATATTTAAATGAGAAATGGATTTGTATATAAAATAAAATGTAAGAATACAAAACAAAGCAAAATAAAAAAAACAGAGAGAACTAAGTTAACTGTTGTTAGCTTGTTTATCATTTTAATTTTTTGAAATGTATACAAATATACGAAAGCAACATCGTATTATTATTCGGAAATTACAGGCCATGAAACTGCAGAAACAGACCGAGTGCTAAATCAAACATTTGGATGTTCCCGGAGCAGTATTCTTGTCGTCAACACACAGAAGCAAAGTCCTTCATACGGCAGATGAACCGAATGCAGCTCTAACACAGTGACTAATGTCACAGGCCCCACTGTCTCTGTGTGTCTCTGTGTAGAGTACTAATATGAAGTTCTGTCAGCACTTGGGAATATGACTTCTGTGTATGTGTGTGAGACCAGGGCTCCAGGTTAGGATGTGTTTGCGAGAGAGAAAGGAGAATGTGAGACTCGGGTGAATAATTGGAGCTCTTGGAGATGTTTGGGGATACTGTGTTGTAGTAGCGAGCTGTGCCAGGTGAGCACAGCATCATTTCATGGCAGATGGTTAAAACCTGTCACATGATGTCAGCCACACTTAAATGACAGCCCAGGAACAAGTCCAGATGTAAGAATGACTCCACACCAAGACGCCATATTGTGACAGAGCCCTGAATTAAATCAAGCTTACATAAAAATCATTTTCATGTGGGATGGCAACATGTTTCATGTAAGGTGCCATTGTGTTATAGAAATAAAAGTCAGTTGAATTACTTCGAGCGTTTTTTCATAAATACGGCAATATGAATTTTTAACTGATTTTGATGAAAAAGACAAACAATATTTTCTACTCATTTCACAAGCTACATTGAAATGAAATGTAACAATATTAATCTATGTGATGCAATGCAAGGCAGCCAAACATGCTGTCAGAAGTTAGAAAGAAGACCTGCTGAACATTCTCTGAATAGAAAATATGAACAGTGTTTGCCCCATCCGTTGCTAAAACAAATAAACATAACCATTGCTATTGCTCATATGGAAGTTAATACCTTAACCTTGAAAAACAATCTTATTCACCATACTCCACTGGTGCAATGTACATGCGTGATACCTCAAATAGTGCAGCATGCTGAGGAGATGTGTCAAAACTGTCAAACTCAAACGGATTTATTTTTACCTGGAGAATGTAAAATCACGAGCCACGTGTAGGGACCCGAGACTCGTAATCCCGACAACCTAGTAACTGCAAAGCAACGTCCTGGTAACCAACCAGAACTAAGCATCATGGCGAAATTAGAAACCATGATTTACCCGTTGAGGTTTTTAATTACTGGAAATAATAGGTCATTTTGAAACATAACATTGACAACCATTACCTTCAGCTGTACTAAGTGACAAAGGTCGAAGGAGTGTGGTTTGAGGGGGCCGCGGGGTGGTCTCAGAGTGTGTGTGCCTCTTTCAGAGCCTAAACCACATCACACTGCAGCCTTGAGGGGATCAGCAGTGCTAATTTTAATCATCAGTAGATTACAGAGATAATGGCTTCCCCTGCTGCTTCAGCAGTTACAGCCTCCTTCACACACATATACATCACACACACACACATGCGGGCCATTGTTCAGTCGCCCTTAACAATATTTTCGAACTTTCTTGAAAATATAGAGAGTTTCATCGGACAAACGCGGCTGGCTCGAAGTTAACTTCCTGTCTGTGTTTGGTTACAGTGGCTAGTAATGAAACAATTTGTTTTAGATTGAAGTTTTATTGTATATGAATTGTATTACTCAACAGTTAATGATTGTTGCAGAGGTCTACAGCAAGTCAAGTTTAGACCACATAATGTTTGTTTATGTTGTTGAAGCATAAACCGTCTGAAAGTTTTATTCGTAGTATAAATACAATAAGATAATACGATTTAAGTGTACTTTTTTGTAAACATTTTTAGAAAATATCAGCATTATACAAACAAAATGTAAAGCAATAATAAATTACTTTAAAACACAATCCACAATAACAAATCCAGGCTTTTTACTTAACCCAATTCACAATAGCAAATTTATAATAATGATATAAAATTTAAGCTGTCAATTCAGATTTTGTGGGAAATGTCAATTTGACATGGTTAGAACTCCACCCAGGTCAAGATACTGTAAGTTTGCAATGTAACTTGCAATTTTACATTTCAAAGAGAGATGGCGATATAGAAGCAAAACGTACGGCTTTGAAAAGCTTCCAAAAAGTACATGGATAGGTTATACCCGTTTAATACGTTCCAGACAGCGTTGTAATGTGTCCTCACTGAATTCAGATCGGTCTTTTTTTTATGTGCATACTAAATTCTGTAAATCTTTTATTTACTACATCACAGATACATCTGCAGAGACAGTGCTGCGTCACAGCAAATCGATGCATAGTGCCGTCACATCAGCAAATATGATAAATCTCACAGGTCATTTACACAGGACCCTAAAAGTTCAACGTTTTATGAACTCTGAATCCATGCCTAATACACCGAGTGACACGTAACTAGTTTCCCTTCTTCATGTCTGTCTCTCTCTCTGTCTTCCTAGAGACACCATACAGAGATCTTCCATGCCAAGCAGCTCAGGTTTAATTCCTCTGGCCTGCCCGAGTGCTGTTCCAGCTGCTCCCTGGGTGAAAACATGCACACATACACACACACCAACACTGATATGTATACCAAACACACACACACATGCAGGGCGAGAGGACCCCAGCTTCCCGTGGTTGCGCATGCAGTTTGGCACCGCTTCAGTGGCATCTGATCTGACTTCTGATGGCGTTTGGCTGGGCAGGGTGCTTGAGGCGCAGTGCGCGTATGTGCCGGGGGGCGGCGGGCAGGGGCCCCGCCGCAGGTGGTGGCCTTATCTGTCCAGCGTGCGGATCTCGGCACTCCACCTAATGAGTCTGTGAAATTAAGGATGAAAGGATTGACTGCAGCTCTATTTGTTTAAGCACAGTTATGAATCATGGGTAATGAGGCAGTTTGGCAGAAACGTCCCCTAATGTAACCATCATGCCAATTGGCATCCAACTGACTGACCATTGTTTAACAAAATATCTGGGATTTTACACACAGACCTAAAAAATATTATGATTGGTTTTTATTTTTTGTAAAGTCATATTGTTGTTTATCGTGCGAGAATATCAGAAAGTTTTTTGTGCATTGAATCCTCCCTAATCCTACCATAACAACATTTGGGGGTGGCACTATTTAATGTCATTGGATATTATTTGTGCTCCCCCCAAATATAAATGATGTCTCAATAGATCAACACCAAACAGAGCAAGATGTCACCACTGTTCATCTTTTACGCCACAATACACAATACACTAGAGAAGAAACGTTGTATGTTTAGATAAACATTTTTCAGCATCCAGTTGAGCAGCTCATAATACTCTCCGTATGCCGTCTCCGTGCATTATGGGATGTGAAGGATTTACATGTGGAGGAGGGATTTGGTGTGAGGAGCACCTGAAGACCTTCTGAAGCTCTCAAAGCGGAGGTCTTAGAAGGCTGAGCGTAGGTAAAGCTGAACGCCTGCCAGATAGCAGCATGCTGCTTTGCCAATCTGTCTCAACCTGATCCAGAAAACACCTGCAGATTCTATCATGTGTGCATAAGTACACCCCCCACACACAAACACACGTGTCTGTGCATGCACACTAACAATAACACACTGGTATTTATATGTTCTATTAAATATTAATAAATCGTTGAATAATTGCATAATTATATTTAAATGAAATGTATAAATATGCCAGTTTAGCATCGGCCGTATGTGATGTCACACATACTTGCTTAACAATGTTAAGAATTACAATCCTGTAGACAATTCTTTTTAATTTAGTATAGACATCGAATGTCTATATATTTCATCTTTTGTCTGTATTCTGTTATACTTTCTGCTTAACACTTTTGACTATTAGTAACTTTGCAAGTACATGCCAACTTATTGTATCATCCAAACCTAACGGTCTGCTAAAAGTTCACAGAAGTGACTGTTCAAAATGGACCACCAAAACAAAGTGTGACCTTTATTTCTATTCTATTTTTATTCTCTATTGTCCCTCCCGCCTGTACTAATATGCATTTCCTCGATAAGACAACATCAATAAAGAGGAATAATTAACATTTCAAAAAGAAAATATTCATTTTTTTAAATGGAAATAATAATATTAATTTAAAAATTTTATAAAAAATCAAAACATACATTTATGTTTCACAATAAAAACACAGTCAACTTTGATTGCGTATTTCCTACTTACTGTAGTAAAGCAGCACTAAAATGTTGCCGTGTGAATCGGTCAAAACCATCCCTCTTGGTAATTGAAGTAAATATATTCAGTCACCGTTGTCATTTAATCTGTTTCATATCTACTGACTACCCACCATAAGTTTGAAAGCCCACCTCAACGGTCGAAAAAGTACACTCGGATGAACTGTGAATGAGGCTGGTGTGTGAGCCATCGTGGGAGTAATTAACTCGAATGGCAATCACGGGTCACAAAGACTTTAAAAGATGAAAGACTATTAAACAACTGACATTTGTTGACACTAAGCTGCAAATCGTAATATAATTTGTTACTTTAATGTCATTGCGGGCAGAATTTGATCCATTAAATAGATTCAACATGCAAAATGATTGATGAAACACAATACTAAACTTGACAACTGTTTTCGCTGGGTGTAATTGACCAAGACCAGAAATGTCAAGTCTAGAATTACCTGCCTTAATTACCTTAACTTACTGTATGATATTATCGGGCGATGGGAATCAAAGGCAAAAACCTTATCACATTTCACGAAAGTTCGACATAATTACAATCAAAATCGCAATTTGCCATCGCAGGGACGAGCATGACCGGCCTTATCGGGGGAAAAGTAAAGTAATTGGGCTGGGAAATGCGTGCTTGTGTTTGAGGAAAGAATTGGGCATTTGTCATTGTAGTATATATTTCAAAGAGGGGCTCTGAAAGGCTATCCTCCACATTCTCCGGGCCTGCCTGTCGCATTGTTTTCTCGGCATCGGGGTTCGGAGTTAAATGGATTAATTACCTCTTAGGCTCTCTGCTCTCGGCTTAGTGGCTCACTGGGGTCTTTTGAAATGCACACATCCCCCTAATGACATAATCACCTAATTAGGTGATTTTCAAATGCAATCGGGACATAAGTGGGGGGCTCATTTTCTTCTCAATCTATCTCTCTCTCCCGGTGAACTGTCATTCGCATGCCACTGCTGGAGGAGGCGGACGGATTTTTGTCATGCTGACTGTGTTTGAGATAATAAGCTTTAAGAAATGTATTTCATGTATGATGATACGGTATGCGTTACTGATAATCGAATGCACGAAAGAGGTTCCAACACAATTGTGCTTTGCTGTTTATGGGCCTTGATGGTCACATGTGTACTTGAATCTGAATCGCGACACTTTCTAAGCTTGTTTCTCACCATTTGTTTGTAAACATACTATATAAAACTGTAAAAGAGTATATTTTTATTGTTTTGCCATTTATTTATTTATTTAGGGTTAGGGATATATATATATATGAGATACTCTAACATTTTCCAAAATATGGTTTTATTGTGTTTTATTGTGTTAGTTAGCTGTATTTCTGAGTTACAAGCCAACTACAGTTTGCTTGATATGTATTGGACTGGGCAATAAAAAAACAAGATCTTGAGTTATCTCATTTTGGAGCCAAACTCTTCATATATACATAATATAGTATTTAATATATTGCATTTTATATATTTTGTAATTTTCCTTTTATTCTGCACCAAACACTATTTCTTTTTGAAAATTGAGCATTTGATGAAGAACAAAAAGTTGGAATGTTGGGAAAAGTTGGCATAAAAAATCTGGCACCCTACCTCTCTACAGCTCTGGATTTCAAGGCTGAGGAGGCCAAATAAAGATTTCCTCTCTTGTGGAGCACTAAGGTGACATGGCAGAAATGTGCCTCTCATTGACTCTTCACACAGGTCCAGTGACCACAGACACACCGTCTTGTGTGGAGCTTCTAGTATCTGATGTGAAACAAGAAGGTCCCCTTTTCTTCGGCTCTCCACGGCTTCACGGAGAACAATCGGCAGCTCTCCACAGCAACAAGTCGCAAGCAGCACCTCCTTTCTCTCGCTGCCTGCAGGAGAAGAGGAAATCAGATAATTAAATGTGAGAAAGCGAGAAAAGAGAAAGGGGACGGGCTTTCTGCACGACTACCTTTCTGAGGGCACCTGCTCAGGCGTTTCCAGGGGCCGGGCCGGTAGTGGGAAGGCTAACAACACAGCGTTGCCACAGACAAAGAGACACCACGGTCCCTCAATGCTTCACCTGGCAAACACAGTCAGTTGTCAGGGACAAACAAGCCAGCCATGTCCACCCACAGTGGCACAACGTCCATCAGTAGGAAGAGGGTGAAAGAGCCATGTTTTCACTTCCAATGATACGCCTCATGCCTCAGAAGGCCGTGTAAAAGCGCGGAGCAGGAGGAGGAGCCTTTCTGAGGACAGGCAACTGCAGGGATGGGAAGTGAGTGAAATGGTCATGTTTCTTTAGGGAGGCAGAGATGTGGTTAGATCACATCATAATATGTCAGTTTGAGGCCTGTTTGTGTGAACTGTGACCGTGGTCATTTGAATGCCAAATGCTGTCATTCTCGCCATTTTTAAAATGCATACAAAAGAATGAGCACTGAAGATAATATAGTGTACATTCCGTTATTCCTTCACTTTCCCTGGCCAGTTTCTGACCTTGTGGGGCTGAAATTTGTCATAAAAAGGTTCTGAACCTTCTGAACCAAAGGTTCTGCGTGTCTTTGCAACATTGAGTCCAATAACATGTTCTGGGGTTGGGCCTTCTGTTTGTCCAACCAACGGTAGACAGGGACAATATGTGTTTGCTATGATTTTGGCAATTCTGTTTGATGGTCCAAATTAAAGACATTAACAGTAACATATTACTTGATTCTTAAGATATATTAACAAGAACAAGTCAAACAGATTTCTTAGTTCTATCATTGATAAGCTATCGTTTCTTATTTCTACATGAACTAAAGAGTGTGTTTCCAAAATGAGTTAAATTTTGAGTTATAATGGCATAAACTACAGTTTGATTGATATTAATTGGAACCAAACTCTTCAAATGTTCTTTAGTTTTCTTCTATGAGGTTTTCTACGTAAGTAAAAATAATGTGGTTACAATTTCAATAGTTTTTATGTTATTTCAAATTATTCTGTATTACATCAAGTTGTCCTTAGGGAATGGCTTCAAAAACATCATGTTTTATGTCAAAGAGATTAGTCCGGTTTTAATATGGTAACTCAGAAATCCAGTACTACCCATATAAGACATGCCCATCACCTCCCTGTAAAATAAATGGACAAATCATGAACGGTCCTCCGACACCACCACGGAATCCATGCCTGGGTATATATCATGTGACATGGCGACAGTCGTCAGGGAGGGGAACAGCCAATATAAACAAATCAACACATCTATTTCTCAAAGCCCCCCTGTTGAGGGCCAATGGGTCACCTGTGTTTGTTTCCTCCTTATCAGTCACTCTGTGCTGGCAGCTCAGAATTCACCCCGACAGAAGCCGCCGTTCCGGCCCAGTCGACTGCGCTCAGGCCTGGCACTGTGTGTTTAGCTAGGAGGCAAACTGTCAGGAAAAGTAAGACAAATGGGGTGGCCTGATTGACTATATCCTTAGATACTGAATCAATGGGCTTATTATCACTGCAATTACAGTTCTAATACAAACAGATGCTCGGAGTGGACATCTGTTGGGAAAGATGAGCCCAGTAGATCTGAAGTCAATAGACTGGAGATGGCAAGCGCTTAAACAGAGATATTAGTGTTCATGGAGGAGGGCCCTAGTGTGTGGATACAAACACACACGGCTCGCATGTGAGAAAAATCCTTGGAATTTCAGAAATATTTTTAATGTTTTAAACAAACAGAAATATGTGCGTCATATCAAAAGCAGTTAACATACATGAGTAGATTCTGAAATAAATCACACAATTTCTTCAAACAACAAGTAGCGTTCGCATTGTGACATATAATTGTACAATTTTGCAGGAAATGTGAAGCACAAGACTTTATTTTATGCCTCTGGATTTATTTGGGTCATAATAGTTAAACTGTGATATATTGTTATTATTTTCTCCGCTCATACAGTCTTTGTTATGTTGATTAAACGGAAAAGTTCAAAACAAAACAGATGAATTGTTCGCAAAAGTGACACATTTTAAAATCGTTCCAAATGCATGAGACACTTTGAGACAAAATGAGTTGCTTTGGTCAGTGTCGGCTATTTCTTAATCATGCAAACACGCAAAATATCAGTTTACACACAGTGTATCAAGAAACTGTAATTTGCTGTGATGGCATAACAAATCGGTAAATGTGAAATATGTGAACCAGAAGAAAAAGTTACAAAAATAAAAAGGGACGTGATTTATGTCCAAACTATTCACGGAACTTAAATCAGCTCAAGTTGGTGTTATAATGTCACGTGATCGTTGAAGTTCTTCAAGATGACAAAGCTGATCACCAGCTTGCCTTGATTCTCTTTTTCGTATGTCAACTTACCATGCGAATACAATTCCAACTGAAAAATGCAGCGAAGAAAAGATTAAGATCAATACGTAGGCCATTATGACATCACGGAGGACGCTCACTCAGATTGTCAGTCTCATCATTACGAGCAGATGGCAGTGACCATCCTGCAATGCAGAAAACCAGAGATGACATCACTTTCAATTAGCCGGTAATGCAGATAGATTGTTTTGAATGCAAAGGGTTCGGCACTCTTACAATCGAACTACACATGCAACACGACTTGAATAATTCATTCAGTATTTTAGTGGAATGTAACAATGTTTGTATCAGCAGTATGTGCAGTCTCAAAAGGTGATGCTTTTCATCTGTAACATGATTTTAGTGAAAATATGCCATAAATGAACTCTTTAATATACGCATCCATATTAAATGTTTTAAAATATCACAGAGATAATATGTGACATCTTATGTTTTTCTCTTCAAAGAGCAACCGTGACAGAAAGAACTAAACACACATGGTAAATTGGTTCCGGTGTCATTCACGTCATTGTGAATATTCTGGATGCACTTGCCTTCCACACGTCTGTGTGACCCCAAAACTGTACGTCTAGGAAGAGAAAGTTCCCTTGTCTTAAACCGGTTTGATTTATGTGAAATGTTAAGAGGTGACTTAATCTCCTAGTGACCTGTGAAGGACTTAGGTCATCTGGCTAATGCACTTGTCTGTGTTTGTGTACAATGAGTAAACTGTAACATACGCTAATTGCATTCTCAAACGGAGATCTCCATAAAGACATTAACACCTCATTCCGGCCTGGTGTTCGCACAGAAGGACAAAAACACTGTGACTAATTTAGGATATAAAAAATCGGAGGGGGTTGCGGTCAGGACAGACCGCCTGATGGTGCCTTGCAGCCGAGGAGAGCCCTGCTTCGTCCCCCCTGGACTACAAATAAATGGTTAAAAAGATATCTACTTAAAACTGTCACAGTGCTTCGCAAACGGCAGCTAGGCCATTCCACACGACCTCCCGCGTGACCCCGTCTTTTCAGGAGTCACTCCTACACTGCAGAGAGTGGGTGTGGGGGGGCCATGCACTGAATGGAAATACAGAAAACAGGGAGCAGAATATACAAACTGGAGACTGGTACTGACCTTCAAATCATATATTTACAAAGGTGAAAGCGCTTTTCATCACTTGACCTGATCTGCTTTTTGAATGCCGGGACTTTGTGTAAAGGCATGTCTTTACTAGGGCTTTAGAGCTGCACACACTATTTTGATTCAATTATGTGTTATAAACTTAGACTGATGTGAAAATGAATGGTCAAACAACAAACAAACAAATAAATAAGTGTAATATACAAAAAAATGTCCTCTTAGGGGTATTATTAAACTTTAATTGAACATTTAGAAATAACGCTTATAGTTTATTTGACTATTCCAATTGATTCTTAAACCGTAATTACTCAAGTCGTATACAGTGGTAAAATTTGAACCTGAGTCAAAATGACACCATAGGCCTATATGCTGTTGCAAAAATTATACATTAGTTCTTACCCCTTAACTCACACAATACATATTGCTGTCAGTTTTAAGGTAATGTTACATTTTCCCTCTGCAGACTTAAACCCTCAGATACATCATATCTTTCCAAGAAGATACAAATGCAATCAATATGTTTATAAAGTTACAGAATTGGTTGCCCGAAGTTGCCGTATTCAGATTCTCGTAAAGCAGAATAGCATTGGATGACTAACGGTCTGGTAAGACCCGGAGTGATCTAACATGATGTTGAGAATGCATGCTCTCAATATTATCATGCTGGTGATTTTCCCCGCCATCAAGCAAGGCATTTTAAATCCATAATTGGCTCCAATATCGCTCCGTAATTAGTGACCTTCCCCAGTAGGAGACTTTTAAAGGCATGAGCTGATACAGTGTGTATGATGAATTATTCCTTTACTTGGTGTTAATAACTATGAAAGAGTCATAGAGCGTAGCCCCTAAGCACATCTTAAACATTAATGCTTTATTTCTTATTAATATTTACGAATGCCGTGAGTTGCACAGGGACGGATAGGAGGACGTCCCTTCAGCTATGGAAATAAAGATGTCTCATAAGAATCTCAAATGTAACCTTACATCCTTAATTAAGACTATTTCCATGAGAAATAGATCATGTAAAAGACACATTTAAAGTGTTTGGGGTTTGACTTAATATTTGCCTGACCAATGGCAGACTGGATTGGAAGCCAGTGATGCAGGAATCCCCCAATTCCCTTTAAAGCTTATACTTTGCTGGTTTGTGTTCAAATACGCCCCCGCACAGAACTCTCAGCGAGGCATTGTTGACAACTTCCTGTCCTTTTGTTCTCATCTGTTTCCCTGTTGTTTTCACTCTTAGCGGATTCTGGAGGATGCCCGGTCCACTCTGGTTGTCTTCATCTTAGGGGGTGTCCAATCTTGGACAGAAGTGTGGGAGCAGACTGGACTGGACGACTGCGAGTTTGACAGATGCCCGTGCCTATGACCATCTGCCCTGAACAGCAGAGGTGCTGAACTGCAGATTTGAGTCTGCGCCATCCCTGCAGCTCCAAGCAGAGCTGAGAAGGAGACCCCTGGACAAAGGTTGCGCCTTCGGTGTAGGGAGGCAGCGTCTGGGCTCTACAGCTTTAATTTATGATGGATGAGATCGGAGGAAAGGTCATGTGCTGATAAATATGAGAGTGTTTGACTGGGGAGGTCATCAATTATGCCTGCGGCTGCAAACGTTCGATCTTGCGGATGAAATGGATATCTCTGATATAAGAACGCTATCTCTCAGAAAATTGGGATGTATTAATCACTCAGAATGGAGTGTACCCTCCCCCATGTTCTCTTCAAATCGGAGAAGGGATGCTATCCATACTTGGAGGGGACTGTTGTTTTGATGAAGTGCAGTGGACAAACTTGGTTAAGCAGTAAAGTTCTGATCTATGAGGTTTGCGAGCATTTTATTTCAACATTAAGCCGCCTTAAAAGTAGGCAGCTTTAAAAAGTTGAAGAAGTGGCCTGATTTTGAGGCCCCCATAACGGGGAAAAACAATACCATAATGCATTGCAACAAGTAAAAACAGCAACCAATAGGGTAAATGAGGTTTTGAAATAAATGTAAAATCTTTTTTGATAAAAACTAAGAAAAAGTATTGCCTACATAGAGCATTTAGTCACTTTGGGGGTCCATTTCAGTTAAAATAAAGCAACGAAGTTTTCTCACAGGAACATACTTGTGTTAGGAACATACTAACACAACTATGAGAAAAATTTATATTACACAATATTAAAATGTAGCAAAAGGATCGGGTCCATTTTCAAAACGATCCGTTGCTTTCCTCTGGCAAATTCATGCATGGAAAAAAATAAAGACAATGTTGATACAACTCACCTTTTGTTATCTAAGTTCAGAAATCAGTTGATGTCATAGCTGAGTTTATACGTAGAAAAGTTAAGTCATGTCCCCATTGACTGCATATGTCTTTACGGCACCAAATCTCTCAAAAGTTAATCTTTTTAACAGAAATGGTCACAGACCAATGTTTCACACTAGTCCTATCTCCCAATACCTAAAGGAAAAGCAATCCAAAATGAAAATTCTCTTATACATTCGTTCATTTAGCAGACACTTATCCAAAGCCACATACAAATGGAAGACCATTTAACACTTCGTCAGTGAGCTAACAATAAGGGCACTCCACAAAGCCATGTTTAGGATTAGAGTTGAAGCAAGGACAAGATGAACAGCATTTATAGAATGTAGAGTTTTGTGTTGCTAGTGCTAGATTTTTAAATGTGTTCATCTTATCGATTAAGGTTCTAACAAGAAGCATAGTCTCCAAAGCTATGTTTACACGCAAGGAAGACACGAAACAGGTAAGAGCCAATGAGATTTGTCAAAATTAATTGATGTGCCTTTACATTTGAATTAAGCACTTGGATCTGCTTTTTTCATTTCGATTTTGCTAAATATATTAATTGTCATTTGGATTACTTTAATGTTGAACTACCATTCGGGACAACTATATTTCTAATACAAGTTCAAGACAAGCAGTTATACCATCCAATAGCTATCCAAATAAAAAGAGAGAGACCCTATCAGAGTTTTTCCCAATTGTGTTTTTTACACCATTAAGATCCCTTACAGTTTTATGGGCAAAAATACAACCAAATGTAATAAAATACAGACACATTCTTGCGGAGCCATTGAGACGACAATAAGATCACAGGGTTGACCTTTGACCAGGTCACCGTGCGTTTATCATCCAGTCTCTTCCCTTTCTTTCTCTCTCCCATCAACTGCCACCTCAGGCCCATTATTTGCCAGCTCTATTGTTTCAGAAAGACTCGCCCTCAGTGTGGAAAAGATTGTGATGATTACAAGAGAAAGCTGAGAGGGAAAATGGGCCTGACTGCACAGGAAGTTCGGGTGGTAATTCTTGCAGGGTTGTATCAGGGCCGGCTGCAGAAATAATGGTCTTTTTATTCAGCTGACAAGCGCCAGTGATGTCAAGCTCCTCCAATCGATAGGCCTCTATTGTCCATCAGTGGGGCCCTATAGACAAAAACCCCTCTTGAATTATCTTCTACAGCTCCAAAACAGCTGTTTTTCAGCGTCCATGAAAAGATAAAGAAATATATTAGTGGGTTGGTGGACCAGTATTGACCCCAAATGAAAAGTTATTGCCCTTCGCCACCACTAATTGTAACAGCGTCAAAAGGCCGTCCCCCTTGTAGTGTTTCTGCAAAGCACGTTGAACGTATGGGCATTTCTGCCTTTATTTTACTGAGAGCCGGACCGGCTTGATTCAGTACACTGTGCTTTATAGCCTAACGTCTTGTAAACAGAGAGGCAAAGAAAAAGAGAAGAAAAGAATGGCTGTTATCTCAGAGTACCAAATGATTATGTGTCTTTCATTCACACTGGAAACGTTAGAGGTTATTTGTAAAGGCCTTTATTTGGAATGCCATTTATTACTTCCATCATTTACAAAGACCTTTGAATTCCGACATCTGATTTTAATTTGCCACAGATTTATGGACCAAGAAGCTGTCTCCAGTGGTAAGGATTTTCACACTTTGGGTCTGAATTGCATAACATCAGCAAGCATCAATGTTATAGCCCACTAGCGTGAAATATCTGCTCAAAGCTGCCACGACTGACCCTCTGGTATCTTAAGCGAGGAAGGCCTGCTTAAGACATGGTCTAGGGCTCTCCTAAATGTAGCATGGCTTATTGATCTCTTCAGGTCGAGTGGAAACAGCAAGGCCAGCACTAACTCCAGCTGAGTCAGGGCTATTGCCATGATATGGCCCAAATCAATTGTCTCCAAAGGCTAGTTTTCTGCATGATAATGTCTGTCCTTGTGGGCCTTTGTTGAGTGGAGTGTTTCGGTGTTTGGAGCAATTACCTTGACCATTTCAAATGGGATTGTCTTCTCCGAAACCATCGTAGCCAACATCAGTGGACACCAGTGGAGACAATCTCTACCGTATTTACACATTCTGGTTTTGTCTAGCCTTGAATATTCATACCTGAAAGTTATTGAGGTTTTGCTGCATTATAGACAACGCACAAACCATCTTACTTCATTGAAAACCAGTTACGTGCTGTCATAAGTATGTTCTTCCTTCGAGGCAGGCTTGAGAGGGAGATTCGCTACCGATTAACACCTGGTCGTGAGCCAGTTCAACCCGTCTGATTTCAATTTAATGCGTCTTTTGAGCTCATCCAGAGAAATGCACAGTCGTAATACTTTTCTTATTTAAGCCCAGCTGCAGCACTAAAATGGGCTGTTCAGCAAACTCTGGACTTGGATTTGCTTAACAAGGGATTTTGGCGCCTTCACCCTGTTTTTACTCGCACAGAAAATGCAGAATTACTCCAAGGAAAGATGCACACGCAGGTCTAAGGAAGTGAAATGTATCCGTCTTTGAACTTAACCAGTGCAAATAATCTTCTAATATATCCACACGGGTCGCCTGCTGTTGTTCCTTTTCATTTTATTAAGCGTGGAGTTAATTTCATAATGTAAAAAACATTCAGTTTTCAGCACAAACAAAAGGTATTTTATGATTGTCTGCAGTTTTTGATTTGCAACCCGCTGCTTGAGACCCTTTGTTGATGTCTGGACTAGATTATGACATCATAGATATCAGGAAATAAGATTCATATCAAAATCTGCTGGTCTCCTTAGGACAACAGAGCTATTCGGGGTGGACATGTCTTTAATCCGCTCTAAAAAATCAACACGTCTCATCATATACACATGTTTTAATGTTCTTACAGTGAAAAACAACACTGTATTGATATTTCTCAGACATTTGGTTTGTTCAAAAACCCTTGAGTATTAAACTTCTGCAGACAATTCAGCCTGTATTGTTTAACACACAGATACTATTCAAAGTTTGTTTTGAATAAAATGTATTTAAATCAAATGTATACATTTATAAACAGAAACATTTAGGGCAATTGCAATTTATATAAAACAAAATTATAATAAAAGGCGGAAGAAGCATGTGCCATTCCTGACTGAAAGCATCTATGAGACCTGATGAAAACTTTTCCTTGGTATTAAGTTGAATTCCCAGCGTTATCTTCCTCTCGGAATTCCTCTTATCTGTGGAAGGGAGGGCGGCTGACAGATTGATGTGACAGCTCTACCTGTTCTTTCCCAAGCAGGCTGTGTTGGTATCCTGCGACGGATAGATACTGTTGGCGCACATTGCCATTTTATACCGAGCGCTCTCAATAGCTGCTGAGTGACTGCGGAGAGACCCGCGTTATTGGGCATCTGTGTACTTGGGTGGTGTTGGATTCAGTTTCAGAGGATCTCCGTCCTCCTCAACAAATCCTCCAATTTGAGGAAGGACAGACAATGTCAACTACCTTTTCTTCTGGCTCACCTGCTGCAGACCCGGTATAAGATTCTTGTTCCTTAAAAAGTAACAGGATGAGTGTTATTTGGTCAATTTAATTCATTTTAAATGCCCATTTATTCATCTTGTGAGAGGAAAATATGACAAATCTCTAAAAAGACCCAAGCTATATATATAGTGTATATGTATTAATATATGTATAGCCTAGCTAAATTATGCTTTCTCAAGTATAAAGTTTAATTTGAGTTTGACATTGAACATAAAACATTCATGCTTTCTATTACTGTTAACCTAACGCGGGAAATAAAGTAGATTAAAGCCTTATTCTGAAGTTTTTCATTATTAATATAGATGTGTGAAATGTCACCATGTCATTACCAGGGGACTCACTGGATGATAGTTAGCTCACTCGTCCAGTCTTCCACAATAGTGCCTTTCTAACTAGCGGCAGCTTTAATTGATCCAGGGGCTCAACCTCTTGCTTAAATTGATTAGTTTAGTCTTCAGGCGAAGCAAATTCAATAACCCATGAAATGAACAATAACGCTGGGTTGGAGTGTCACCGTTTACGTCGAGTGTTCTTGTGTGAACCTTCTCCCAGTACCTCATTAGTATGAATGGTTATGAGTGGCAGTTGAGGAAGAATCCATCTTTACCCACAATCCAACGGCTGTCAGGTCTGTTGCCACATCAGTTGATTTGTAAAATAATGTTGAGCATGTTGAATCGGTGTAAGATTGAGTGTGTATCACAGTGGCTCCAGTAATAATGTATGTTGGAATTATGAGTTAAAATAACGATTGAAATATTTTTTTTGTGATACATAAAGCCGCATTTGCTGCCAAATTGTTTTGAGGACCTTTCAGAAACTTTCGCAATGATTCAGATGAAATTCCCGAAGAGCGGGTTTAAATGACTCACCGTCATAATCAGATATATCTGTTTCTGCATACCAAGAAACTGATCCTAACAATTATATGCACCTGGACGTAAGCTTTTCCCGTCTGTGTCTTATCTGGGTGTTTAATGCTCTTTCCAGGTGCAGGACATAGTTAAGACTATGCTAGTCATTAAGGAAGAAATGAAAAGTCTTATTTGAAATGTGTCCCAAAACGCCAATGACTATAATAGAAATGTTCTGTATTTTCAGTGAAGTGGAAACATTTTAAATTCCCACTTTTAGTTTGCAACATTTTTAAGGTTTATTTATAATAGCTTTTTTTTGCCTGACATCACTAAGCTCCACAACCGTCTGAAAGCTCTGGTACAGAACACAAACCGTACATGATTTGATCAATTCTTGAGAAATAAAACAAACACCGTCCTACATTTTTACTTGCTTTTCCTTTTTATTTGTCTTTAACTCTTTCATGCAAAGTGTTTTTTGCTATTTTTCGCGATTTCCATTATCAAGTCTGTGCCACGTTTAACTAGCAAATGCATTTGCGCCCATTTTGTGCCCATAGGCGTGCTGGTCTGAAATCGAGGTTCGTTGTTGGCGCGGTTTCTTATTTTGAGGCTAAAAAAATGTACGTATTATTGTGTACACAAAGTTTAAAAAATCCTCTCCGGAGAAACATCCAGTTTTTGGTCCGCCACTGAGCAACAGCTACTGGCTCGTAAGGGAATGGGAGATGAGACTCTGATGGGTTTACTACACTTTTTGCTCAAAACGCACCCATTATTCATGAGGAGAATAGGGACAACTCTTTTAGGCCATGCTCGTGGCGCATCAACCTTTTGTCCCGTCCTTATACTAGAAAAGTTGATTCGGACAAGCCCTAAGTGCATTTTGATTCGGAGACGCCCTAAGTGCATTTTGCGCCCTGCGGAAACATCTAGTATATCATTCAATTGATCATGTAGTACTGTTAAGATAAACTTTTATAAATGCTGACTTGGAAGTTCTTTCATTTAAATCATTTTATAGTGCATTTAGGCTACACATTGTATGAGTGTGTGTGAGCCCATGACTTTGGAACGTAATGCACTACCAGTTTATCTATAAAACAAACAGTTCGACAAAATGTTTAGGTGACAATTGGCTTGATTAAGTCAACACAGTGTCTCCTACCTAGTGACCCGAAATGAAAGAAAGTGCAAGATATTAAAACATAAAAAAAAAACACCAGGGCACAAACTGACTTTTTAAAGCTTGGATGAACAAGTCAAGAGTTCAAGAGTATTAAAAGGACATCCGCATATACAGACCCAATTGAACAGGTCTGGAGGAGTGAGATTTAAAGTTCACAGAGATCTCAAGAGATCAGAGTATTAAGACAGCGGGATAGAAGAGCTGGAGCAGGACAGAAGAACATGCTCTGGAATAAAGGACGTGTATTGGCTCAGTGTAGAAAGAACCAGTACAGTCTGGAGTGGTGAGCAGACAGCTGATAATAAGAAAATGTGTTGATAAGAAAGTCAACTTCACCAGACACTTTCCTCCAAATGTCTTTGGTATTTGTAGCCAAAATTATTTTTTGTAACATCCCACAACAATAACACTGTCATTTGACACTCACTTCCAAGAACTGGACATAACAAACAAATAACATTCGTCGACCTAGATACATCTATTAGACCAAAAATAGTTTTTAAATTGGTAATGATCTCCTCAGCTCCCATATGTAAAGAAAATTATTTTAGATAGTGGGAAAGCACAGGTAGACAGATTGAGAAAAGAGGGAGATGAGAATCTTTCAGTTGATGTATTACCCTGCAGGCATTGTAATTTATTATATAAGCTTCATGTAACTTCAGACACTAGATTGAATACCTTCAGCTCGATTTATCAGACAGCTGTCAAACTCTGGGTCAATTTCCTTTTAACCCTTGTTTTGAGGTTCATAACCCTCTTTCAAATGTGACACTGTCAATCAAATTACGATAACTATACCCCCCCCCCATTTACTCCGAGTCAATTTTCATTTAGCAGTTTCTACCCCAGCAACACACTACTGCTAAAACATTAACGTTGGGATTGATTCACGAAACTCCTTTCATGAAAGAGATGGACAAATAACATGACAATTCATTCGATCCAACAATGAACATTTTAAATTTATTTTAAATTTAAGCTAGATATTTAATCTACAAGGTACATCAGAAATTAAATACAAAAGTCATTATTGTTTTTTTGCCTTTTACTGTATGTATTTGAATATTACGACTGCTAATAGGTATATTTCGTTTTTTCTTTTACAATAACACACTGTAAACATTTTTGCCGTAGTAATGCAGCTAGTTGCCAGTATCTTACTCTAGATTTATATGTATCTAATTAATCAGCAACAGTTTGTTCAAGGATAAATGTGACCCTGGTCCACAAAACCAGTCTTGTGGGTACATTTTTCAAAATTGAGATTTATACACCACATGAAAGCTGACTAAATACGCTTTCTATTGATATATGGTTTGTTATGATAGGACAATATTTGGCCGAGATACAATCGTTTAAACTTCTGAAATCTTGAGGGTGGTAAAAATCTAAATATTGAGAAAATCATCTTTAAAGTTTTCCAGAAGTAGTCCTTAGCAACGCATATTACTAATGATGTGAAATAAAGTAAACTTACACCATTGATTTACCACAACTTAAACTTTATACACACACAATTTCATAAAAAATATTCACCAAGAACATATAAAGTGCAGTGAAAACGTTGTATTCCTTCATGTCATCATTTTCCATAACGGAGTCGAAGTGATCCAAACATTGATTTAATTCGTCGTCTTCCGGGGCATCCTCTTTTGTCAAGCCGGTCTCTGGACATTCGGTATCATGTTTTGAACCACGATCATGACGGATTGTGTACGCTGCGCACGTGATAAAATTGGCAGCCAATTAGAGACGCTATAGCAGGCCGTCGCTAAGTAGAAACAGGTTTGTTTTAAAACTCTCGATTGGCTTACCCTTGTAATGACATAGAAGAGAGTAGATGAACTTGAAAGTGGAAACTCTAAACTTTACAAAGATACCAAACATGAATGAATAGTTCTCATAGATCGGACAGCAGCGAGGTAAGTTTGTACGCATGTTTCGGACCATTTTTTGTTCACGATATTGAGGGATCCACTCACAAATATGATGTTTTAATATATTTACGGTAGGAAATTTACAAAATATCTTCATGGAACATGATCTTTACTTAATATACTTCTGATTTTTGGCATCAAATTTAAATTGATCATTTTGACCCAAACAATGTATTTTCGGCTTTTGCTAGAAATATACCTGTGCGACTTACGGCTGGTTATGTGGTCCAGGGTCACAAATGAACATTAAACATGAACAAGACTTTATCTTTACAGAAAAAAACAATAAAATAACAGCATTCTGGGAACCAGAAATCCATAAACCTTATTCAGTTTTTTTCTAATTTTGGTTCCCAGAATGCTTTGCATGAGGCTGTTATTTATATATTTTTTCTGTAAGGATAAAATGTTTAATGTTCATTTATCTTTGAACAAACTGTTGCCAGTATAAATCTACAGTAAGTTACTGGCAAACTGCTGTATGCTTTACTAAAATGCTTTACTGTGCATTTTAAAATGGGCTAGATCCTTACAATACATTAAAGGTACCACTATATATTGTGTTTGTATATATCAGTTTGTAAAGTCCGGAAAATGTGGAACAATTGAACAAGACCCACTATTCATTTTGGGTTTGCCACATTAGCCACCCTACTTTTGATGACTTGTATTACACCCTCATATCCTTTAAAAAGTTGAACTAATGACTGTCAGAGTTAATGTATTCAAATGTCTTTGGAGTTTTATTACCTGAGATATTCACCTCCCCGTTCATTAGGCCGTAATGAAAACGTCCACAGTCTTGTTAGCTAACAAAGAATAGAGAGCAGTGACATGCACTATTCAATGCATCTGTTAAAGAATGTGTTCTGCTGGCTGATATGATAAGCATATGATGACTTGAATACGGATGATGAGTCTGTGTGCATTCATCATGGGTTATATTGGCTGTAATGAAACTGCTTCTTGTGATCACAGGACAGCTATATTAGTTGTGCCATGTCATTCTTCTTTAGTGACATACTCTTGCGTGAACAGTCACCCCACATACAAACAAATATAAATCAGGATGAATTACTCCAATTAAAATATTTTATCCCTTTTCATTTAAAATACAGATTTTAATACAATCCCTGGAAGATGTTTGATGCTGGAATTGGACGGTCAGCTTAAATGCATTGTGGCGTATGGTTTTCCTTGCAGTGCTGTTGATGTGTAGTGCACATTTTGACAAATGCAGATTCATCTCAAGCTGACTTTTATTAGGAGGTTGCGATTTCTTGTGAATTGTACAGAAATGCATTAAACATTGACAAAAATAACACTGGGGCAAAACATACATGTAAATATGTACCACCTCAAATGAACCAACTCATTGTTAAGAACTGTCAATAGATTTTATTGGTCGTCCGAGGATTTATTTGCCAATAAAGAGAAATGACAAAATAAACCAAATTAAAGAGGAATGTGACATTATTTATTTATGTTATTAAAAGCAATAATTATCGTGATTTATTCAAATATCGATATTGTGAATACATTTGGCTACAATAACCGTGTAGTGAAAATCTGATTCTGTGGCAGCCCTAACTGTAGTCATAATAATTCTGTTACGATAAAACGCGTTAATAATTCACTTTTGCGGTGCAATTGTTGCACAACAGTTTCATTGTCAAACACTATTAAACACCTTTAATTTTATTGCATCACCTGCAGTGTTAGTAAAGTCAATCTGAATTGGATTAAAGCACATTTTCCTTCTGTCTGCAGGGCAGTTGCTTTATTATAATGTAGTTACACGCAGAAGCCGGCAGTGACCAGGGGAATCTGGTCTGACAGCCGTCCGCCTCTGGGTGCCTTGGGGCTCATTGCGGGTAATTTCCATCAATAAGGTTCATTATTCAGATGAGATGAATGGGTCGGTGTCAGGCGTGGAGCGGAGCACTGGTGTTTCTCTGACCTATTGTAAATGTTGCCACCTCAGCTGTGCGCTTCCGATGAGGGAGGTAATAGACCACAGGTGTCAGATGACAAGATGGCTGCCAATAAATCAGGGACTTGACCCCTAGAACACGTTACAGAACATATAAACTGACACTGTACTAATTTGCAGGGCAAGTGAAAAGCCACGGCATTAAAAGGCAGTACGGGAAAAAAACACGTGTCGATTGTGTTCACAGACACAGAGAACTGAGCTCAAATAAATGTAATTTATGCAATACTATAGTGTCTTTAAATGTAATCACAAGACACTTCACTTGACTGATTCGCTGAACAAACAGGACGTCCCGCCCCCAATTTAAGTTATTGGTGTGTCAGGATGTTCGGGATGCTCATACAGTACAAGAGTTCTGAACGTATCACGTCGTGTACACTTTTTGAGGAGATCAGTCTACAAATGTCTTATTTATAGTAGTCCCCACATACAGTATTAACCTATTATATGTATGAATATATGAAGCATTCGATTTTTTAGTTTAAAAAAAACAAAAATTAAAAGAATCCCTTTATTAACCTTTATTTATTCACCTAATAGGATTCATCTGGTTCTATAAAGACATATTCAAATAAACGTGCCTTTACGGCGAACAATCACTTAGATGGATTGGTCCGTGGCATGCAGTATTGGAAAAAATGGAACCGGGTGTTAGTTATTAAAAAGGAGAAGAAAACGGTAAAGGCGGCCAAGTCTCCCCCGGCCCGCCCTTCTGTGCAGGACCAAGTCTCTATGATGGAGTGTCCTCTCTCCCAGAGAAAGTATGTTTGCCTAGTATTTCATCATCCCCTGGAGGCAAGAGAGGGAAAATAAGCACATCAGTTGTCATTATGACAGTATAAAAATGGTGCCATCATATTTCAACTACACAATGCAGCCAGCGTCCCTTTCCCCGTGATGAATTATGGACTCCTTTCACACGTTGACTATAAGTTAATATTATCTCCCATGGATAATTATAGCAAAGTTCAATTACTGACCTAGAATTACCGCGCGGGTTTGGATGCACCGCTTTCTTAAAAGGTATTTATCTTTGAGCCCCAACGGACTGAATCTGCATGCTGGCAGTGATGCATCCACAGGGCCGCCGGCTCCATCCCTGGAGCCCTTTTTAATGTAAACTGCTCCATTATTCTGCAGTTTGGAGGTCTTTTGTGGGTCTTGATGACAACGGTACTTGAGTTTATTGCTTTAGAAGCAAGGCTTCTAGCGAATCTTGCTATCTCGGAGAGACAATAATTCACTGATCACATTAGCATTAAGAAATGTCATTATCAGATTAGGGTTGCGTCAGTAGTCAGTATTTATGGTTGACTGTATGCTTTTTCATCATATTAAAATGCTTTTGTTTTTAATGTGTGGTCACCACAGACGTTCATCTTACTGTATGGTTAACAATGGACCATTGTTTAATGTGCCAGCTCCAAATTAACTAAAAATATAAACAGCTTAACATTGCCCCGTACTGGGAAATCAGCAGAATTTGATATCCAGGTTACAATGTCTAGGAATTTGAATATATGAAATGCCAAATAAATAAATAAATACATGAACAATCTTTTTACTGTAGAGTATATATCTTTTCTTATTTTCTCACTGTACTGGCTTGTACTATCTGAACATTGTCTCTGAACTTTCCATTACTGACACTTCTTGTGATTATTGCCTTTTTAATCGCTTGTTGTATTCCTTAACTGTAAGTCGCTTTGGATAAAATAGTATAAACAAATAAATAAACGTGAATCTATCATAATTTTGTTTGCTTTAGCATATCTTTTATTATACATGATAATATTCTCATGCAATTATATACATCATAAATGAAATGGTGTGTGTGTGCGCGTGAAGACTAATACTATAAAATCATATTATGCAAACATTATTGCCCCAGAATAATTGTCATAAACAGCTTTCGTTTGCTCTTGTTTTAAATGTGGACATGCGATGTGATGATATGGTGTAACATTGCCACATTTCCGTGTGTTGTAACATAATATAATAAGTAATTTAATAGAGAATATAAATCAACATGTCTAATGACTATTTCTTTTCGTTTCCTTTGTAACTCTCTCTTTGAAGGTAGCCTACTTCTAAAGGCCTCGCATATGAATTCAGCATTAGCCAGAGTCCATAACAGATCGATATTACAGTTAACTGCTTTTCATGTCACTCCGAGCCCAATTTTCAGGGATATTTGATCTGCAACTTATTATTTTCCCTTCCCAGCTGTCAGACATTTGCATTCAGATCACTGGCTGACTTCAGGAGAGGTTCTACGTTTGATCCAACATAAAGTGAATGTGTGTGGAAACTAAACCCAGCAGCAGCATCCCAATATTCGACACGAACGAAAACTTCTGGTAAATCAAATGTCTGTTTTCCCCTTTACATGTTTATGAAACTTGTTACACGAGGTAATTCTTTCAATAATCTCCCATTAGAACATCAATCTCTTTTTTATGCAAATACAGATGCGGAATACAAAATCTGATTTGTTATTAAACACGTGTATGCAATGTGAAATCGCCGCTAATTATTTTGAGGCCGGCGTCTGCCTCCTCCCTTCAGAGCGACTGGATATTACATTTGCTTAAAACTCAATCACGCGAAATGAAGACTCTATTTGAGAACATTTTAATAAAGATAAGTCGCCTCTATCATCTAATCGGAGAATTGTAATCGGCACATTCATTCGGCTCAGACCGATAATGTCAACCCGACGTGAGGCTCTTATTTTGCAATAATGCATTTACATTCTAATGATTTTATTAAAGCTCATACGGGCTGTCAAAGACGGAAAGACCCGCCCCTCCCAGCCTCCCCCCCCCCCCCCCCCCCCGCAGGGGAAGATTCAGCCAGATGAATTAGACAAATCAGTTATTAGCCAGCGGTACGTCTATCAAGCCCGCCGCGCAGCAAACGGAGACCCACCCCAATGAGACCCTCAACCCGCTGGAGGACTCTATGTTTCAGTATTGTTCTGCTTACCGTGCATAAAAAGACATTCACCCCCACATTCACCCCCACTGCCGGCCATAACAATGAAGCAAACTATCTGTCTTATTTATCGTTTTTGCTTTTTCTTTCTTCGCTTAGTTTCTTTATTTGCTGCGGGGTGTGTTTTTCTTTTATTCTCTAACCTATCAGCTCTGAGCAGGTCGGTATTATTCAGTGATGTGTGGAGAGCTATTTAGATTGAGATAAAGAGCCCTCATACTCTTAAGATGGTGCCCACGGGGACCGGAGTGACGGGACTCTGTGGTCTGTGGAGGTACAGGGGAACCTTTGCTCTTTAGAATATGTAAATAAAATGTCCACTAACGTACAGTGGTAACAGATTGGTTTGGAGATTATATAGTACAATAGCTCCATGAAGCAAAATTGTGAATTTAAATGGACAGTTCACCTAAAAAGTAGAAAATTGTTTCAATTATTATTTAAAATATAAATGTTGAATACGTTATTTAAATGCAATACAAATGTGTCCATTAAATGCAACATTGAGATGTTGAGATGACATTTCATCTATTGTTAAAATAAGAATGTAAATTTCCATTTCTAATTTCTAGGTAAAATATTCTTAGTTGAGAATGTCACTCAATGTTGTTTCAAGAAATTCTCAAAATGAACATGACTTTCCTCTGCATCGCTAGTAAGTATCTGTAATAGCCTAAAGATACTAACAACAAAAGCATTAAAAGTGGAAGAACTTGCAGTCCCACGGTCACGATCCACAGGTCAAATGCTTTGATTGAAGTGTAAAGCTGCTGGTGGTCTGAGTTTCACAGTGTCTGGGGTTTGCCAGTGCTGTAAGGTAAACAGTTGTTAAGGTCTGAATAAGTGGTGGAGGCTCCGGGTCATTTTTCAGTCTGAGTGTCATGGATCATAAAGGCTGAAGATCCTTCTTTCCATACACAATACTGAAGTGACACACAACAGCTTCCCCTAAAACCACATGAACGGCATTATGGGTAATACCAGTCTGAGGGGGTTCTTTGTTCTGGCAGTGTTAACTTGAGAGCATTTTTTCAGATAAAACTTAAATCAAGCCAAACTAAACTTAATCAAAATTTTTAACATTTGGTCGCATTTATTCATATTTATTTATTACTTATCTGAATAGAGGGAAGGGTGGGGAGCTCAGGAAGGGGTGCGGCACTCTGTGGCCAAAGGGAATCATAATACTGAATGTGTTTGGTTGTTTAAAAAAGCGCATTGCATGAATAGATACAGAAAGCGTGTTCTGGATCAAACATGTGCTCTGGAATTGAGGCACAATTTTTGGATTTGATCCAAAATGAGTTCAGAACGTCAGTAGAAGGGGAAGAATGACATTAACATTTTCATCCAAAAATCACTTGCACAGTGTGATGTTTTTCATGCAGTTGTGTACATCCCAAATGTTCCCAAAAATGTGCAAATCCAGAGAAATTCCTATATAAATAATGGCCGGTGCCTTGTCAATTGACAAATTCCAATATCATTTGCCGGCTAACGTAGCATTACATTCCACGTTTCTTGCAAGCTAATTCATGACGATGACATCAAATAAAATGTATTCATTACCTCGTCCGTGAACACGATGGCCGATCTCCATGCGTCTCTGGATAAATCCAGCAAAAAGGCTTAGCATGCAATCATTTTTGCATGGATGAATTTGTGAATTCTAGTTTGTAGTTAGAAGTAGTTTGATATCCCCCTGATTAGTCAACCTGAATGGGAGAACAGATACCAACACATGTAGCATTGACTGTTTAACATGAGCTATGCCCTTTCAATAAAAGGGATTAACTCGGTTTATCAGCATTTTGCAGATACCCGATTGTTCAAAATCTCATTGTATCGAGAACCTCTGAAGGTTCAGACTATCGCTGGCGTCATTCAGTTAGATTGAAGAACCTGAGATGTGATGGTCCTGACATAATGGGTGTCCTGATACTTTTGGCCTTGTGGCACCACATTGTGGCTTTAACAAGAGTTCTTTGAACTCTGTCAAGTCTCCACCTGGGGCAGGTATGTCACGGCAACCTCATGTATCAACTCGAGACCGAAAAACCCAGAGAAGGACATTGACTAATTAGATGGTAAAAACTATGGTCATGAATCTGTGGTTAAGGCTTCGGGAAATATAATAAATTGACACTGGCCTCAAAAGCTAGGGAACCTTTTTTGTGTTCCCGGTCGGAGAGCGTTATTCAAGCCCTGGCTGTAAACCCATCCTTCATCTGCAGGGCAGTTAAATAGCTGCTATTGTGCTCTATTGTGCTCCATTGTCCTGTTATTGCTGTTGTCCCGATTCCTTTCAAATTCAATTCTTTATTTGGTGTATATTATTACCCACAAGAAGGTCCTCTTCCTCAAGGCAAACAGCAGACCACGAGACAATATCAGCCGCACAAAAGACCTTCAAACCCCATTATGTTTTTTAATCTCTTGGAGGGTTTCATGATTCTCAATGCGCTGGAAAACAGGTGATGTCAACGGAAAGGAGTCCTGTGGTTAAAGGCGTCTGCTGAATGCACGGCAGAGATATTCCACTCGCCGGTAGCGTAACTAATATGGCCTCTATTGGAGAGCATAGTACAGGAAGCGACGTGAAGTCACACGGGTTAAAGAAAGGCGTGTTTTGAGACACCAGTTTTTTTAATGGTTCTCAATATTTGATTATGATCCTTATGAACTTATACATCAAAATATATACATAAATCAAGCACAGTTACAGTTGACACATTGGCTCTAGTTACCAGAAAAGTTACGGGCTGCCTTTCCAGAGTTGGAGAAGCTCATTTGAAACACTATCTTGCCAAGCGACAAGCTATTAATAATTCAAGGTAGTTCAACTAGAGTCAAGCTGTTAACTACACTGCATTTAATCAGTGACGGATTTAGTTTTGCCCAAAAATAATAAAGGCTTTCGAAATAAATGAACGATAATAGAATGAACTACAACGGATACATTAGGAAACATAGATAAATAAACTTCAATACACCCCATTACCTGTAAATAAATACCTAAAATAGGGTTATGGATGGCATAACACTATAGCCGTTTTAATCGGCTGGTATGAAGTTAACTTTCGTTCTGTGCTTGGATAAATAAATATAACCATTTATTATTAATTTAATTTATATGAATATCAATTTATATTCATAATTTATTATATATGAATTGTATTAAATTCATATAAAATCTAATATTCATATAAAAGTAAATAAAATTAAAACTACTCAATTCTTTGCAGAGGTCTGCCGTAAATAAAGTTTGGGCAACATAACGTTCGATTATGTTGTTGCTGCTGAAACCTAAAATGCCACTTTCGTGAATTGTCTGAATGAACCAAATCACTGGAATGAAAACTGTATACACTACAATGCTATTCATAAAACAATTGTTACAGCTAAAATAGCTGCCTCGGACCCTCTTGTCATTTCAAACGTGTATGACTTTCATTCTTTCGCACAATACAAAAGAAGATATTTTGAAGAATGTTGGGAACTGAAAAACGGCGGTACCTATTGACTTCTATTCTATGGACACAAAACAAATGCAAGTCAATGGTTACCGACGTTGTTCGGTTACCAACACTCTCTCTGGAAAATCGAAAACCTTACAGGTTTGAAATGACAAAAGTGTGAGTAAATGATGCCTTATTTTTCATTTTTGGGTGGACCTTCACCTTAATAATAGCTTCTCCTGTAGCTCAGTGTTTAGAGCATGGCGCTAGCAAGGCCAAGGTCACGGGTTTGATACCCAATGATTGCATGTCCTCAGAAACTAATGTATAGTATCATGCAATGTAATGTCGCTTTGGATAAAAGCATCTGCCAAATGCACAAATGAATATGTTCTCTTAGTTACTTAACTAAATTAAACTAAACTAGGACTGGTCCTACAGTTACCAAATGCAAGTCTTTCAGTTAATATTTGAATGAGTGTTGTACCTTCACTTCAACTTCCATGCTCTTTATTCTTCAATGAAAGCTCACAGGGTCTCATCTGTCTCTATATGAGAAAATTGAGGTTTCTTTCACTCCTGTGAGGTAATTAATCACATTTATGATGGCAATAGTATTTATGCTGTAAAGTTAAACAATGCATATGTATTGGCCTGTCTTTGGGAACTCAACCCTGCTCAAGAGACCCATGTTACATTTCGAGTTTTACAGCCTCTCTTCGGTGGTCAGAGATGGAAAGTATTGACTACAAGTAAAACGAACCCAGTGTTGCATGATCCAAACCTGGTCTCCATAGTGCTCAGCTAGTTTTGTATTAGCATTGAGCTCTTTTTCCTTGAAACCACACATGGATGATTTATACTGGATGTCAGATCAAGGTTTGGATGTTCATTTTGATTCATCAAGTCAACTGTTATGTTCCCTGACAGCAGATCGGCATATGTTTCATAGTTATAACAACTAGATTTTGCCATTAACCTTTATCAATGTAATTTTTGTGCATGCAGAGGCTGAGATATTAAATACTGCCACAATGATATTTGAAAACAGACAGATCTGCTTTTAGAAAAACATACGCATTTTATGCGCTAATTTACATTCAGTTCATCTACAGAGCCATCATTTCTCCCTCAGTCACTGGGTTTCGGTGTGTGTGTTCATTTCCTGTTGATCAGATTAAATGTTTGATGTGGTCTTCCAACTTGACACAATGGTGCAGATGAAAACCGGACAAATTTACTTTTAGGTGACAGACAGCAATTGGAGGGAAATTAGGTTGTATCAGTACATCACATTATACACGGTGGAAATATTGTAGCTGGAACAATCACAACCGCTGTCTGTTTAAATATGTGAAAAAAGTCATTTCATTGCGTTTCTTTGATGTGATCACTGTGTTCTGTAGCATGGCTGAGCTTTGAAAAGAGGAAATTATTGAGTTTATCCAATAGCAGTCAATCTTCCCAGCCTGCTTTATTAACAATTTCACATTTCCCCTGTTTAAATACCTGTCTTCATACAATGTGCATATATGGATATTATTCTGCTCATGGACAGAATTATTCTGTTCTAACATATCAGGTCTGATTCTCTATTACAGAGATGAACCAGTGTAGGAAGACAAACCCAAAACAAATTACTATTGGGCAAATGTTTTTATTTAAACAGCTTCGCTTTCCTTCCAGATGTTAATAAATATTAACATTAGCGTTTAAAACTATTGCATTCGCTTTGTCCGGGTATAGTTGTCACACAGGTAAATGTGTACTTTTTACTTTTTTAATTCTGATTCATGAATGGTTTTGCTTTAAAAAAATAATCATGTCTGCAATGACCAAATATACAAATTAAAAGCAACATAGAAATAACCTGCCATTTGTGTCACTCGCCAGATTTGATTTCTGTCCTGCCTGTCTTTGTAGCTCCTTTTACTAAACAAAGAGGCTTCCTCCTGTACTCCCTTAAAACAGTATAATTCAAGGGCTGTTTTACATAGCACAATAGGCTAATACATGATTTAGAGAGTTTCTGCAAATCAAATGCATTAGGATAATGGAGACGCATTATAAAACTTTCAGGGGCATTAACATTTGATGCATAAAACGCAGAAGAAAGGACTAAAATCAGTCTTTGGAGCAAAAAGTATCCTCCGTGCTTCTGGAGGAACATGCATGGATAATGAAAATATTCTATCTGCCGTGAATGCATTATTGATGTGTTTATCAAATTTTGACTAGAGACCTGATCCATTTGAGGGCAAACTTGCTGTATATGGATGGATTAGGTACATTTGAAATGAATGGATATTCAAGATGAATATGAAAAGAAATCAGTGCAAAGACGGACACCATTGCTTGAGTTATGCCGATGTCTACCTCAGAGAATTAAATATTGTATGAAACTCATCAATGCTAGATTGCATTGAATCATTTTGGTAAAAGATTGGAAACAAAGATCACACACAAGATGATAAACAACCTACAAATGCAGTAATATGTAAACATAGGAAAATCATCAGTCTCCCATCTGACAGGGCCATGCACCTAAATGCATTATGAGATTGGACACTGCCAAACAGTCCCTTGTCAAAACAAAGGACCAGGTTGATCTTTAGTGACTAGTTGTGATCAATCAACATGATGTTGTAATGATTTTAAACAGTGCATATTGAATTTTCGTAACAACATGATATTGTGACTTATTAAAGACAATTTGCATATCACGGAAAGTCAGTGACGATACCAAGAAAAAAGATACATAACCAATCAATCAGGCAATTACACACAATGCCTAATGCTCAAAATATGACAGCTATAGCTCTTGCTTTATTATGGCCAGTCTATACATCATTCAAGGGTTGTAACTGGAGCAGGTCTTGAAAAAGACCTGCATGAGGTAAAACACAAACATTATTACCTTATTTAAAGAAAAAAAAATGTTGAATATTGATCCAGTGTAGCTTCATTACCTGGAAACTGCCATGTCAGATTGATGTCTCTTTAAACTAGGTCTCTTGTCAGAGCTACCCTGGGAATCGTGCTATTGACTCCGGGTGTTCGCGCAGCCAAGCCTCTAGAGACTTTTGGTTGCATTTAATGGGATCCATCAATTCAGTTTCCCTTTTAATAATTATTGTTTTACTGTTGGCTGGGGCGGTTCGAAGCCCCTTCGCTTGTGTCGAGACAGCACGGTTGTCTAAGTCCTTGCATTAAGACCTTTCTTCACTGCTCTTTGAGGATGCCTTGTTCTTTTGTCTGAGCTCTGACAGGCCCTTGCTTTGAAAGTTCAACCTCAGAAACCAAAGCAAGCATTACAGTGAATACAAGAAGCCATTAAAAGGCTCGGTTTCATATGGAGTCTCAGCCAAAACATGACTAAGGTTACACCATTAACTCAAAAGCAGAACTGTACAAATTTGCTTGCTCTTACCTTTGGATTAGCATGCAAGTAATTGAAAGTCTAAAATGCACGTCTGTTCTGAAAGTGCATTGATTTTCACAAGGTGGATGCAGGGCTCTCGTTGTTGATTTTAATCTTTTATTCCCCTTTCCTTAAGTCACTGGGCGACAGAACAGCTTCATATGAAAGGACAACCTTGTAGACCTTCGGTTCACCTTGCAGGCGAACAGAGGAAGAAAGACCCTTAAGTGATGTCTCACAGAAGATGAAAGGCGATGCAAATGTTAAGAACATTGATCAATGCTCCTCGATGCTAAACCATTCTGCGCCTGTAATATCAATACATTGGAAACATCATTTGTATCAGGAGTTGTTTCTTTTAATTAAGATCTGACCCAAATCTTTGCCATTGATTTGTGCCATTACCTCATCGACAGGGTTAACGCTGACTCCAGACTTTACCGTGACCGAAGGCTCTGGGCTTAAGATGTAAGAGCTTGTGAAACAGAGCACAAATGAATTATGTTACATTTAAAAAGACACACACATTCCCGATAGGAAATCGAACGCAGAAAACGTTTTCACCGTCGAATCCGGGACCAGAGACGGGGTGCAAACATGGCAAGTTCAATCTCAGTTTGAAATGTATAACATTGACTAAATTGTTGCTTGTGGTGAATGACACCTGCAAGAATCTGTTATACTTCACAGATATGTTGTGGCTTTCTTGTGTGATAGCATCTGTTGAAGCAATAGCAATGTTGGTAAGATGGGACTGCTGCCCGTTTTTCACACCCTTTGCCTTCATGACAAAAATCAATCTCTCTTTCCCAGATGGCTTCTCATTGATACAACAGTCTTTAGGGAGCCTTACATATGAACACCACAATAATTCCTGCAAAATTGCTGGTCATTCATCAGTTCTCTTAGAGTTTACCATTTATTTATCACTGAAAACATATCACGGCTACTGGAAAAATCTATGTAAAACAAGGACGGCCAAAAGAAAATGGTTTTGCTCTGAGGCTGCTGTTTTACTACTCCGGAGCTTCTCAGTTGTTGCATTTAATTATTACCTTAATAATTATGTTGTCCCAAATGTTTATTTGTATATTTCTGAATGTTTTTTACAAATGACAGTAAGTGACAGGAATATTGCTAAAGCATTAATGTAGATACATTATAAAATATATAATTTTTTTCCAAATCTGAGATCCGTTATACGAATCTTGTCAAACCGAAACATGTGACATCTGATTTGTGATTGTTCTTTCCTTCCAAAAGACAAAGGCCAACGTTGACACCATCAATGCTATCTTTCCCATCTTCTAAAAGGTCCAGCTGGTCCATATCTTACCTAACTTCCAGTGTGATGTGGGATCTTCTGATGTTGGCGGCTCACCTAATACCATGAAAGGGTCTTATGCGCTTCCTACCTCTTTTTCGGCCCCTATCAGTTTGTTTCTTCCGATGCGTGAGGTGGAACAGCCTCATGAAACAACAATACCTTCGCCTCAGGTCATCTTCTCAGACGCCTCCCATCAGACAGCAACCGCTCTTGCCATCCTGTTGAATACACCCACAGTCAGAAGCACTCGTCTCTTTCTATGGAGCAGTCCAGCTCCCACCCACCTAAACCCAAACCCCTCAAGTGCTAAATTTGTTTGCTCCCCCTCTAACCTTCCCTCCCCTGGAGCCTCAGTGAACCCCATGAAGAAGAGTCAAAAATGGGTGAAAGGAATCAGTGGAGGCTTTGAATCTCCATGGACGTTTTACCCAATGCCTGCTCAACTCCGATTGCGCAGCGCCACAAACAAAATCCAATAGAAGGCTAATCTGATCATCTCATCCCCACTTTTCATGCTGTGTTTCCCTCAGAACGCCTTGTACTAGTTCCAGCCTGGGAGCGTGTGATAAGACACTGAAAATTTAGTCATCATATTCTGCGCAAAGGGGCTCTGAGAAGGGATTATGATATTGCTTTAACCTTACATTGGATGTGGACAGGGGCAGCAACCAGCGAGACTGCAATCCCAAACACTGCACCCCATCACCCCCCCCGGCCCCTTATATGACTCCCTCTCTAAAGGTTGGCTTTACCAGATTAGCACAGACTAACCATCATCATGTTGAGGGAGATAGCAAAAAGAAGACAGGGTTTACCGCTGTGGAGTATGTTTCGTTGGGGAGGGGAGGGCTGATAATAGAGACCATTACCTCATTTTCGTGCGTGTTGACCATATGAAATAGTGTCTGAGAAATATGTCAGCTTGACTGAAAGATATGCTTTCCGGATGCCTTTCATATGTTCACCTGTGTTGGGAGAATGCTGAAACGTTTTGACTTAAAAAAAACTTATGGATTCACTGCATTCCACAAAAGATTATTATTATAGTTTTTGTATACATAATTTGTGTGTGTGTGTGCGGTGTATAATAATTATGTATATATTATTAGTATAGTAGTAAACACTCATACATTTATACATTTAAGAAATATTCACATGTGTTTACATGTTTATATTTCTTTGTAATCTATATTAAATATAAATGTTTAATATATAAATATATAATGTTTAATATATAAATATGTAATGTTTAATATATAATGTAAAATTATACAAGCATGTATTATTATTATTATTATTAACAAACACACACATATTTTGTAAACAAAATGTTTTATTTTGCATACGATTAGTCACAAAAAATGTTTGACAGCTGAAATTATTATTATGAATTAATAATAATAATACACAAGGGTATTAGTAGATACAGATCTACTAATTTCTATCAATAAATTAATTTGTTACATCGATTTTTAAGACCATTAAATGGTGCTGTCTGTCCAACCCATGGAAGATGGAGGATTGCTCCAGAAACCTGTTTGAAAGTCATATAGTGTTTTTATTTCATGGCACAGATATCACAAAATTAAAAACTGCAATACATTTCTCATTATATTTATTTCATTAAATGATATATATAGATATGTTTAATGCCAGTTACAAAAATAATTGTATGAATACCATAGGTCCTTATAATAACGTTTCAAATGATTTCATTATCATTGACAGGCAATTCAATATTTTAATTCTCATATTATCCGTCAGTTTAATTTATTAAGCCAAGCTATATCAGAAAGAATCTACACGTTGTTGATAATCCAGAGGTTATAATAATGCATATATTTGCAGCTTGTCAAAGTTTGCTTAGCAGTGCACTTGTTAGCACAGCATCTGCAGCAAAGGTGAACTGTTGATATGATGAAAGCAGACAGCTCTCGTCTCCAATACAAACACATTCGGGAACTTTTTATTGTTTGTAACTAATACACCTTGACAGATACCCTACTCTGGGAAAACTATCGCCAATGGATATGATGAACATAGGATCATTTGGAAACGCCTCAAGTTTCCTCCCCCAAAAAATGTTTTAAGGTATAGGAATCATCAGTCTAATTACCCATGTAGCAGTAAAGACGAAAGAAAGGTGACATACTCGTTCCTCTATTCGCTGCAAAGAAGATCTCGTGTCAAGGCCCACCAGCCAAGCTTTCAAAGCGATGTGAATAATCTCATAATAAATAGAGCTATTGTGAGGTAAATGTGCAGACAGGAATAGCTCGATGTGTGTTATCTGACTGGGTGATCTCCTTCTGCCTGTGTGACAGCCCAATAAAAGGGTTTTGAATTAGCGACGGCAGAGGAGCGCGTCTCATACGTTCATGTACAGAGGCTGGGAAAGGCCCTTTCATCAATGGCAGGGAACATCGCTAATTAAACATATTGTTATGGTTATGATGATGATGATCTGTGGGAAGCAGATAAGCAGTAGCACATCAACGCCCGCGTCCACTCATGCAGTGGTGTATCTTCTCACAATAACGGGCCCTACAAAAGACATCATGGGTGGAGGGATAATTTTGTTGTGACGTGCTGCGAAACCGTCAGATATGTTTATTTCTCAACAGAGGAGCATGAGTAATGTGCGGGAAAATGTCAATGGATATACAACGACAGTTTAAAAAGACGTATTAAGCCAATATATGACCCATAGGGTTTACAGTCAAATGCTGCTAACTGATGTGTTAGGTCTCATTGACAGCCATTGTAAAAGAGTGTTCCCTCAAAAGAATTGTATTCAATGAATAATCTTTACAAAACTCTTTTCTGCAATGAAATGTAATTTTCAACCAAGCACCAGAATTTAAGCAAAGATGCATCATATAAATATAATATATCTCGTTTCCCACATACAGTTTACATTTTTCATATCAATTGTTTTAAATTTGGTAATTGTTGTTGTTTTTTCTATTCACAATATTTCACTTCGCATGCAACAGAAATCGCACATTATTACATACGTGGAACCAATGCGATTTTTTACCTGTCGACATGCTTTTGTGAATCTGGTCGAATTGATTTTGGAATTACATACTGTAAGGGTGAGTAAATGGTATATCCCTTCAAATATTGATTTGGGTGTAAATTCAAATGTTGTCTTTGGCTGTGACAGCTGCTCCTGTATTCTCAGTTTATTGTTGAGTTATATTCCAGCCATATTCTGAGTCGCATTAAATCTGACTGAAAACGTCTTATTGAGACCACTGCGTCCCACAGTACAGGAAGCAGCTCCCTCAACCACACCTTTCTCGCTTCTCTTCTTTCATTAATATTACATTAGGTAACCCAAGACCCAAACTATTCCATTGCTCCCAGTTGGTTTTTACAGGTTTCTGTTATCCTGAACTCGGTACGAAAGAGAGAGAGCCTGGTCTAAAACCACGTCGCCTCAATCATTCAGCCTCATTCTGGAGGAAAAAATCAATCGTTCCATTCTCCCTGGATGGCTGCCCACTGTGAATGGAGCCCCATCTGAAATGAAATAAACATTTTCTTTCTGTAGATTGCCAGCTATGATAGATTTGTGGCACTACAAATAGATTGCGGTTCACTTTACAAAATGGAAATGGTGGACTTGTGTCCGCTAATCATCTTATTTCGCCGAGCCTTTTGAATCTGACTGATTCAGTTGGTCAAGGTACAGTCCAGATACAACACTAATCTTTATTGTATTATTTCAATGGCTTGTTATATCAAAGATTTCAAGTTGATGCCTGTAATTTCTCCAGTCCAATAATGATTATAGTCAACTAAAAGTAAGCCATTCATTTCCACAAAGAATGTGTCTCTGTGGCACTTCCAACACTTTTGTGTTTATTTACGGTATTACACCTGTAATAGCAACATAGATTTAACTAGTGAGATAAATTTGGGGCAGGATAATCTGGTCGACAGACGGGTAGAATGTTTGACAACCTTCTTGAAAACAGAAGCTGTTTATTCCCAGGTTTGCATTGAATGAATGAACACACGTCTTTGTTCTGATTATCACAAAGAAATTTATTTGGAAAAAAGTTTGCAAACGGACATTTCTGGGACTTCATCGACTAGCATGGCTTGAACATTTTTGTGTTCTGTTAAGTACAAAATTTGATATTTGTAAGCATTCTGAAGGGGTTTTGGAGATATATGTCTGCTCGCATTCAAATAGGATATAAAATAGCTTCCCAGAGGCTCTGCAAATATGGCCGCCGAGTGATGAGATTTTCCTCAATTAAATGTAATTTTGGATTTAAATAGATTTTTACCTCTTTATACTATATTTGACTACTGCATACTAAACAATTGCTTCTGATATAAGCAAGGCCAGATATAAATCGTACGCTATGTGGATTTTGAAAATCTTTATTTCCGAGTAAGTGCAACATTACATAAACGAATCTTACTAAGGTGTGGGATGTTTCTGTGATCAATTAGTATGATAACTGTTCCACATCACGTTTCTCACTTCCCGCTCTCTCTGAAACAGAGGGTAATTTCCTCTGAAGGGGTTTGAAGACATCACAGTTGAGGCAGTGGATTTAGCCTGCAGATGTTCCCCAGGCAATAGAATGACTAGTCAAACATGCTCACAGCAATCCTAATCTTGCTCTGGGACATCGACTTGACATGAAAGGCTATTTTTACACATTACCCTGGTTAGAGTTCTTTCTTCTTTATAAGCTCTCTGTTGGTTTTAACAGAGCTGCTCTGACAGCTAGCATTCATATTCAAGATGGGTTCTCTCAGCGAAACGTTTCAGATTCACAGGACCGGTTAAAGACATACCCTTGCAAAATGTCTTGTATAACTAAAACATCATTCAAAGGGCTTTTGGAGAGGATGCATTGGAGAGTGTCAATGAACGTGTTTTCATCACTCATCTCGTTCATAATGAATGTGATTACATCAGGCATGAAAAGAGACCATTTAGATATATATGCATTGTTGCATTGTTTGTGATTTTTTTCATAAATTATACTGGATCTCAGAATTTCCCCACTTGTAAAGAATGAAAAATAATAAAATGTATATAAATATTACGCTGTCTACGGCTGAATGATCATCCCAGCTCCTGGTTTGCAACTTCCATCACCGAACAAGAGCAAAGATGCTTTCATCATATCATCATGTACTCTTTCTGCATTTTATTTTTCATTTCTTATGTAAAGCTGCTTTGAAAGAATTTACATTGTAAAAAGTACAATATAAATATGAATGAAGTGATTTGAATTTAAATAATAACACATTAAAATACGAATATTCTATATAGAATTTTAAACAGGTTTATCACTGTATTTGATTTACAATGTAACATGTTATGTGTCAGTAATATTTTACTTTAGAAACAAACGGATGCCAACAAAACCATCTGCAAAAAATATTTAACGGATTATATGGTGTAACAGGGTTCATAAAGTCCCCATGTTGTATTTTAATATCTTTCATGGTGTACTCTCACTGTGAAACAGCTTTCAGTTATATGAGGAACTGCTAGATCTCAGTTTTCATAGCGTGTTGTCAGATTCTTCAGTGAGGAACGTTCTCCACGTTCACAGATTTCTGGCAGTGCTACATAAGCATTATATAAATCCATTACAGTTTCTTCACATTGTTTGAAACAAGCCACCTTTCTGTTATACCGTTGACCAATGCAGATTTTCAACAACTGCTTATGAAACTGAACATTGAGACTAAGTCTAGTATTAAATAGATGAGAACTTGTTCTCAATTCCAAAAAATGTTAATATGTAAATTGGTGAATTAAATGATTTATCTTTATTGACTCATTACGCTTTACTGTTACAAGATCTTCTCTACGAGCAATTGGTATGATGATGTTCTTCTCGTAATAAACACAAAGACATTGAGGCGTGGAATAAAATGCATTAATTTTCTTGAGCGTTACAGGAAATCCCTTTAATTTGATTAGACGGTTTAATCCTTGAAATTTCCGAGAAAGGGGTGTGAATGCATGCAAGTATTAAAAAGGGAGGGCGAGTAGGAACAATATCCTACTTGTAATTGTGAATGAAGTATTGCATTATAATCTTATTGCTTGACACATGTTCTTGTAAGTTTGAAAGCCGATTTCATAGGTCACAAAGGAGGTAGAAGATGAATATGTGTCTCATTTGCGGTTATTGGCGTTAACAGCAGGGTTACAACTCGGTGTGTTGTATTACATATTAGCATGACCGTATCTACGCAAGCTAATGGTTTGGCATCAAAAGCGCCTCAAAAGCGCCACAAACCACATTTGGTGATTTAAATCAAACTTCATGCACAGCCGTTTCCTCACAGGACCTCAGGATTCTAATTCCACCCCACCTCAGTTGAATTCACATATCTATTACGTTACTAAGGCAAAGCACTGTTTAGATGAACATCGGAAGATGAATGTTAAATTCTGATACTTGCAAAATGGAATTTGGAGACTCCAGCGAGAAACGGTCAGCTGTGTAAACAATGACTTTATTTAGTCCACCCTCCTAGATTTAGATAGATCAGATCACATGGTACATTTCTAAAGGTGTTCAATCATTTGCCATTACAGAGGCCTGAAAATGGAAAATGTAACTGTTTGTGAGGAATCCTGTGATGTTTCTCCGAGACAAAAGTTTAACCCCTGGATAGAGGTCAAAGTAGAATGCAAAGATTAAAGGGTTAGTTCACCCTAAATTGTCATATTTTGCCTACTGTACTGTATTGCTTTAGGCCTGGAATATTATAACATCAGTGCTGCTTTCATATAAAACTTTGATGCTGCTTTTCTTTTGAACCATGACATCCCCTTTGGTCATTGGATTATTCTGTTGTATGGAAAACAGTGAGTGATTCTTTAAAACATTTCCTTTTGTGCTCTACGGAAGAAGTAATTTGGTGTTTAAATGTTTCTCATTCCCAACACACCATCTCCCTATACAAACATGTCAAACCATTATGCGTTGTCCTTCCATTGCTGTCTCTTTCCTTCTCCTCTCTCCTCCTCACAAAAAATGTGTTTGAGTTTACTTTCAGGTGTTGCGAGTCTATGGCGTTAAACTGCCTGAGCGTTATCTGGTTGTCTGGCAAGCAAAGCACGTACGTACACGCAGCACACAGATGTTCACATACAGCAGCACACACATGCTCCTTCTGTGCCACAGTCTAATGGGATGCGATGGCACTTCCTTTGGGCTGTTTTGCAGAGCTGGGCTTCCTTTCTTCTGCAGGAAATGGATGCATCTGATTATTAACTAGGATTCATCTAGTCTTCATAAGAAGCAGGAGAAGCTTTGATGCATTCAGTTTGTGTCCGTGTGTTTGTGTCTCATCGTTTTAGCCATATACCCTTGCTTTTATTCTGGAGGAGGTTCAGAAGAGGGCTACAGATGAAAGGATTTATCTAACCTATACCAGTTCAAAATGGTAAATAAAGCGCCATAATTCTGCGCTATGTTGTCTTGTTTTATGTAGGCGTAAAGAAAAAAGCCAGTCAGCAAAGATATCAGCACACAAGTATTCGTAGACTCTCATTAGCATCTTTTTTGGACCTTAAGCCGACGTGTATGATATTGTCTCAGCTGGGCCGGGGGGTTGGTGAGTGTCGAATCTGAGCGCTGTTAGCACTGATGCCCACTTTTGATCCCACCCACACTGGGAATCCCAGCCTTTGATGTCTTCTACAGAATTTGCACAAGGAGAAGCAGGGCTGGATTAAGACTGGCCTGCATTGCTCATCACTCTTTTCCAAAAGGCTTGCGTTCCAACTTAGCAAACTTCACTTTGTTTGCTCAGTAAATAGATGTCTCTATGTGCCGGCTCTTCTGGCTCTTTGTTGAGGGTTCCAGCTCTCTGTCTTAAAGCTGATCTGGATAGTCCCCACCACGCAGAGGAGGCATTCACCAGCTGGGTGGTTAATCAGAGACACGGGGACACCCCGGGGCATTTCGCAGTGAGTGCCTTTCCTTCAGCAAGGAAGGAGCAAGACAAACTCCACTGGTCCAGCGCCATCTGAGCCCACCTGAATTCTGTCACATACATCTTTTTTGATGAATAGGAAAGTAGAATGAAAAAACGAGTTTTGCTCACATAACTTACTGTAACTGTTGAGTTTAGGTTAGTTATTTGACCAGATGTAAGTCAGGGTGGGGTCTTTGATGAGACCCCCTGTTGAGAGGGCATTTGGAAGGGTAAACAAACACATGGGTTAACTAGCATTGAGCAGGGCTGGGTTGATAGATAGTGAAAGGAATTGGGAGGAAAGTGCCACCTCAGGGGAAAACGCTTCATCTGCTTAAAATAGAGATCAGCTAAAGCAAAAATGGAAGATAGACAGCCACTGACATTAACACATCAGTGATGTCTGTTTTGTACTCAGCGGTCATCCTGTGAATAATTTTTCATGTTGTCACATGAATTCGGAGGTCAACAAGTCTGATAATGATATGACTTACCTGACAAACTGAGTAAGCACTGTGAATCTGAGGGTAAAATACAACTTAAAGTTATACGAAAAGTTTCTATTTGTGTAAGATGACACCTTTAGGTGTAATTCACAGTCATTGTTTTGAATGCTCGGTCATTTTGTTCCATACCAAAGCGTTTCTTTGCAATTAGAAATGCATGAATACCCAACCAAAACAAAAGTGAAATGGGTCAGGTCTAAGTTCAAGTAAATCATTAGGGGTCAATGTAGTCATTGCTTTGTGGTCTTTCAAACACTAACTGGCCTCGTGGATCATTACCCTACTAATTATACATCTGCCATCAAGGTCTTTTCCACCTCGGTCAATACCATCAGACATACAGGGACATGTGGTGCTGAATAATCAATCACAGTGCAGTGTCTCCATTATGCCCGGCTGCAACTCTTCTGTGACATATTTTTTTGTTATGACTGCCACTCTGCAAATTAAACCGGACAGTTTAAGGCCCAAAATGGTCATAAAACGAATAGTTCCTCTTATTTCGGATTAAATGAGCTGCATCAAACCCTTTGTAACAGGCAGATATACGTGCACCTGTGAATTCACATTCAATGTTTTGTTCGGTTACCGTCAAATAGACTTGGCTAAGGAACTACAGTGTTCTGCAGAAGAAGTTTATTCGGAACAATATTATTAAAGATGATGTATTCGTTTAGCCCCCCCCCCCCCCCCCCCATTGGAATTAACTGTGGTAAAATGGTTGTAATGCAGAGCCTTGTCACTTTCATTTGTTTAAGGTGAACGTCAGAGAGTTCATTGCACTAGCTCTTGATGTCTACAACCAGATTTTTGGTTCAATCTGAATCCCCCAAATGTCTCCTAAAGGTTACATAGGTTAAATGGAGTTGATTAAAATCTGAAGATTTGCAGCTCCTTTTTTCCCAGGCTTGCTTTGGTCTGCTGGGAATAGAGAGAGAAAAATAGCCTCCATCAGTTGGTGCTTCTCTCTCTCTCTCTCTTTCTTTCTTTCTCTCCCTCTTGTCGGATGATGAAGAAGAAAAGAAGCCCTGAACGTATGCGTGTGTGTTCGACCGGTCCCCCCCAAAAAAGTAAATAAAAAAAGCTTGCCACTGTTTATCAAGCCACAGCAAATCCAATTAGCCCATGGCCTGCCTCCCAACCCTATTAACCTGCTCAGCTGTGAGAGCTCTCAACAGCACTGCCAATATCTCATTTCTCCTGCCACTGATAAGATCGGCTCAAGATATTCAATGGGTTTCACTTCTGCTCAATCACACAGATGCCGAGACTTACCCGCCACTGTCTGCGGCCTCCCGTACCTTCCCCCCTCTCTCTCTCTCTCTCTCCGTGACTCTCTATCTCTGTCGTTCGCTCATTCTTTCTTTTTGTTTTCCACTATACATTTAGCTTTTTTTTCTCTTGTACGTACACAGAATGACCCCCGCCCCACCCAAAAAAAACGCATCAGGACACTAAGTTGCGGGGTATGGTTAGTTTCCCCCAGACGGAGATCAGGCGGAGGCAGCGTTTGACAGGGAGAAACTGATTTTCCTTATCACGGCCTGCCCACAAAGGGCCAGGCCAGGCCCGCGTGATTAGCATTCCTTGGTGGAGATGTGTCGGCCGCGCTTCTATCACAGAGACAGATTGAGCCTTTCACTCACACCAGCCGCTGACTGACACATGGCCCGACCAGGAGGACAACATTGTTATTTGAGTTCAGAAATCAATTTGTATCAAATGTACACTGTAATTTATTTGTTGGCTTTGAAGGAAACCTGGCTAAGATAAATGGGAAGGGACTGTTTTCTTCTCCTCCTCTCGCCCGTAGCCGAGCTGATAAAGTTCTTGTGAAACCCATGATAGTTCCAGTCAGAGCAAAAGTGACAAAACATGTTTAAAGTTGTGCAGTGATCTCTAAATCTCAAAAAGAACACCTTGTTGGACATGATAGAACATTTCTACCTTTTCGCACCCCTCTGTCACAGCCGCGCTGACATGCGGCTTTAGTATTTTTTATTTTTGTGGCTGACATTTTCTTTATCGGCCTCATCTCACAGGAAGAAATGTTTGTGGCGTATTTTTTAAAATATATTTCGCCAAGCTGCCAAGCTCAGAGATCAAGATTTGCTTTCAGGATTAAAAAGATTAATTTCAGCCTCTCATGTATTGAGCTTTTGAAACAATATTTGTGCATTATGATATGTTTCTGAGATTATCTGATCATACGCGTACACAACAGGGAATGTTCTATAATGTTTCTGCATTTGGAATTGCATTTTAACGTTAGAATGTACCACGGATGTATTATCACATTATATGACACGATATACTGTATATGCTAACTAACTGTATATTAGAGTGTGATAATAAGATATATTACTTAAAGAAAATTAATAAACATATGGACGTTATAGGTGAATATAAAAGAGAAATTATCAATTTAGCAGAGATAAATGTAAGCATGAGATAAAAGGCTTTTCTAGCTGTCAGTATATTAACATTTATAATAATAATATGAAAATAATACACTGTAACAAATGTGTTGCTGCAAAAGTACATAAAATCATATGTTGTTTATGATTCACTAAATCATTTTTATAATGTATATTTCTACATTATTTGCATCTAAAACACAGCATAACTTTAAAGGAAGGGTGTCATTTTCTTTGTTTTTGTGAGCAAATTATTATACAGCATTGATTTTGTGATTTGCTTTGAGCACGAACTTCCCATATTTATGCAAATAAAATCCACATAAATGTATTCCTTTCTCTTTCATTTACTCTATCACAAACATCTGCTGTGGGGACAACCTAGCTGAGGACTTGCAAAGCATAATCTAATAAACTATGGAAAAATACACAGGCATGTAAACGAGAAACTATTTTCTCCCTATGTCCAGGCGTCTGACAGAGTTTTACAGAAAGACAAAAAAAATTCCATAAACATCTCCTTAATTTTTTTTTATCCTATTAGAACCAGGAGCCAGTTGAACATTTCAATCTCACCCTCTTGGAGCTTGAAAAAACAGGTGGTTATCTAAAACACATCAAATATGTGCTGAGCCTCGGGCTCGACACTGGAAGGCTTTCTTGGGGTCCAAAAGCATGTTGTCCTGAATTGGAGTCCAAGCGCAGATATGCAAATCCCCCTCAAAAGGAAGACCGATTGAAAAAGGATGTCTGTGAGGCTCTGAGCGGCGTACTCTGAAGCCAAACAAGATTAGGAAAATTGAATCATTTCTAAAGCTGTGGGCAGAATGTAAACTTGTTAGTGTTCTAATCCTTAGGCCAGGTGACCAGTTTCACATCTATCTACACTGCGACGAGAGACACAAACGAGAGCCAAGCAATGTAGTCAGGTTTATTGGAATTAAATAATAGCTCGGCTCATTCTCATTGCTGTAAATGAATCCCTGCTTTCATTTGTAACCTTTTTGTATCAGGCAGACTCCAGCGGTCCGCCAGTCACGTCCAACATACAATTTCCATCCTGTTCAACATAATTCACTTTCTGTGGACCAGATGTTGTTTGGAGACGATGTGTTCCACGCTTTGTGTCTTGCACAAATGTTTTCAGCAAAAGATAAAACAGGATAGCTAGAAGAAGGAACATCAATATGATCCTTTATTGCGATAGTTCATACGTTTTGCCTTTTGTTTTTATGGTCTTGGAAAAACGTCTATTGACTATTCAACTGTAAAATGTAAGCACTTCTGTCTGGTTACTTCCTGTTTATAACCCAGAATTCCATTCGGATGGATCATATACTGTTTGTTTTTACAGCACAAATACATCCCTTAATAGATACAAAATAAACATTTGACCCAAAATGATGAATTTCTTACATAGGCCCTGAAGACCTATTCATGACAACCCCAGCCCTAAAACTGGCCACAAAATAACTTTTCACAACATCTCACCGGAATTGAAAGATCTAAATTGCCCGTACAAAAAAATCTCAGTCCCATATAAGCGAAGACATTCACGGTCCGAAAAAAGAACCTCACGTGCTATGTATATTCAGCAGGAAAACATCAGTTGACCTGAAATCAATAAACTGAATTCCTCGTGCAGATATGATGGCAGAGGAGGGTAGTGACTGGCAGGGCATTAAAAAGAGCTTTTGTGTCAACTCCAGATCGCTGGGTAAATATCCAAAGCTTGTCAGGTTACGTCGTGCAGACACTCAGACTGCCGTGCCCACTGCTGGTCAATACAGAATGTTTTTTATTTACAAATTCTGACAGTTCAGTACAGTACAGCCTAGAAAAAAGACACAAAAATCCTTTTTTAATCCATCCTTTCTTTTTCTCTTCTGTGGAGCACAAAAGGAGAGACTACTGCAGGATTCTATTGAATTAAAATAAATATTGTGACATCTCACGGACTATACTTCCCATAATGCCTTGCACCTGATTACCCTACCATTTCACCCGCACCTGACACCCTATATATGTCTGTCTTTGTTCATAGTCAAGTCTTGTTATTGTATCTTACGTTGTTTCATGCATGTGTCTAGTGCTGACATTTTTTATCCGTGGATGTTATTTGTGAATTACCTACCTGTGGATGTTTGTTTGCCCTTGGTTGTAAACTGTTGGATTATCTCCTATAGTTTGTTCGTCTCTTCACCCCATATTAAATCATCAGTTCCACTTTAACTCTGTGGCATCGTTGTTCCAAATGTGTGACAAATATTAGGGATGCTCCGATCCACCTTTTTTGCTTCCGATACCGATTCCGATACCTGAGATTCAGTATTGGCCTAGAGCGAGTACCGATCCGATACTAAGGTAAAAAATGTAAAGTGCACAACTACTTAATAAACTATGTGCATTGCAGTACAAGACATCAGGCTCGACTTAACATAAATTTCCTGACCCCGTAAAACAAAATAACAAACTAATGATTCAAAAATTTTGTAAATAGTTTATTAAACCAGCACCGGTGCAAAACAAATGAAAAATAAAACAAAACTTTTCACTATCTTTGGACAAAAGACATTCAAAATTAAGGTGCAAATTAAGCAGCTGAATAAAACAACAGCTTCACTAGCTTGATAAACGGGTATAAATAAATGGAAACAAAATCTCTTAATAATTTTTAAGAAAGTGCAAAAATAATTTAAAAATCAATTCGCAACAAAGCAGCTGAAATTGAGCAAAAAAAGTAATAGCTTTACTGCTTTAGATATATTTAAAATAACATGAATCAGATCTTTTTAATGCTTTAGTCACTAAAGCAAAGTCCACTTAACTAAACTAAAGTTTAGAGAAAATAAAATTTAACATCCAACACAGAAACAGATGAATAAAACGCTAGCTTCCCTAGCTTAGTAAAACTGCACATGTTTGTTGCATTTAACGTGGCATTTTGTGGCACAAAATTCTCATCCAACCAGTGTGCGGTTAAACTTAAAAGCGACACGGTGGACACGTCACAGCTCCAGATATCTGTTGTAAAACTCACCGCATTGACATCTTTAATTTTTTCGGATATGTGTTTGCAGACTTTTCGGTACAGTTCAAGGTAGAGATAAATATCAGATAAATATTTACGCTTCGGCGTGTCGTACTGCGGCTCCAGGTGGTTTATAAGGAGTCTGAAGCCATTATTCGCAACGACGGACAGCGGTTGCCCATCCATAACAATGAAAGCGGTGGAACTTATTGGCGTAGCTGTTGTAAAATAACTCCAAATGACAGATATTTTGGCTCGCTCCATGCTGTTCGCTGCTATATGTTCACTTGTTCACGTGCACTACGTACAGAGCACGTTGCTAGCGTATGATGTCGCACGTTGCTAGCGTATGCTGGCACGTTGCTAGCGTATGATGTCGCACGTTGCGCGATGCACAGCCGCCCACGAGAGAGTTTAAGCGCCTATGTCTCCATGAACTTTTACATCGTCTAGCACAAATTTTTTGTCAGATTGGGTATCGGTGACAAATTGCACCGATACCCGATCTAGAATTTTATTACGTATCGACGCCGATACCCGATACGAATATCGGATCGGAGCATCCCTAACAAATATGACAGTAAAATGTTGAATAACTCATGGTGAAAGTAATGAATGTATTGTCTGAATTGTATAACACGTCTTCTAAAATCATACAATAACCAATACAAATTTCTGACCGAACAAGCCCAAATTAGGCCTCACTAGGTTTTATGAAAGGTTAGACTTCAATAGCAAGATGACCTTTCTCATAAACACCTTGTCTGATTTGAGAGCGGGATGATTTTTGTTACCAACAGCGTAAAATCCTACATCTCCAGTAGTATTGGAATGCCACATAAAAGTTATATTGACCACCTCTAAAGTAGTGTATTTGAGCTTGAATAGCATTGTTTATATGATCTGTATGGCTATATACTGTATTTCTATAAATATTACTAAACTGTAATAGTGTATTATATTCTTTTATACATTTTGGGGTACATCTTCAACCAAACTACGATGGTTGTTGCATATTGGGAACTGGGAACAACGTGTGCCGGGTAAAATGTAGCTTTGCCCAGTTTGCTAAACCTCTGAAAATGTTTAATTCAAACAATTTAAACCAACTGTATGTTGCTAATCGAGTTGGTTTAAACTTTAAACTGTATGGAAAAGTGGTTGCACTTTGTCACTTCATATATTGTGTTTTGATTTACTGGTATTGTGTACAGCAGGGGTGCGCAAACTCGGTCCTGAATGGCCACTGTCATGCATAGTGCAAATAGCTGTTGTTTGACTTGGGTTAGAGCTAGAACTCTGCAGGACATCGGCCCTCGAGGACCGAGTTTGGGCACCCCGGTATACAGTGGTTTTACGATTTGACTGTACAGACTCTATTTGGATAAGAACAAACATGACCTAAATTGAGTACAATACAATTACATTAAACAGAATGACTGCTTCAAGCTAAATTGTTAGCTTGTTATTGTCTGTGGTTTACAAAAGCTGGGTGCATTAATTTATGTTAATTCCTTAAATAGCCTTTTATAAATAATGAACTTTAGTGTAAAACTGCGTAGTATAAAGTGTTATATAAAAAGCCCTAAACTAAATAAAGGCGACATGATTAAAATGTGGTCTGCTTATAACCCTATATAAAGTCCAGTACTACTTACGTTTGGCTATAGCATTTGATCAGCTGAGAAACTTTCTCAATATTACCTTTTGTACTTTCATAGTACAACGAGATCTGCGCTACATTAACAGTGAAGTGATCCCCATTTCTTCTCGGATCTCAGACGTCTTTATAGGAAATAAACATTAAACTATAATGTGGGTCACAATTCTCTGTGCACAATCCAGTTTACAAATTAGTCAAGACGACTCTAGACAAGAGACTTGTTATGACTGTGATTTATAATTGACAAATGTTTTCTAAAATGATAAACAAATAGGAAAATATTTGAATCCAAGCCTAATATATGAATGGCCACTTAGAGTCCATATCTTAATTTAAATCCAGTGCTTGTATTTATGTAAAATATAATACTGCCAAATGTGCAAGTGTTAAAACTCAACATAAATTGTTTAAAATCCCCATAAATCTTTCACCACACACACACTTTACATGGTTTAACAACAGGGGGACAAAATCCAATTGCCCTGTCTTTGAAAGAGATATTGCTTTAGTGAAATGACCCCAGAATGCTTTGCTAACTCTCAAAGCTAAGCTGCAGGCTTCATTTTGGCCTAAAAGTATAAATTGGCCTTGCACAATACCATCTAAGTAACATAAATGCCCAGATTTCGTGCTTCCATGATATCACTAGCAAACAGGACACAAATTGCAGACTCTCAAGGTGTGCATTAAGTTTGTGATTCTTTCACTTAAATACACCATTTGTGCAGCGTCAACTTCAATATGCTACAGCAAAATGAAGGATGTGATGCTTTGAAGAATGCGATGCAAGTACTTTATATTTAGCCAAATGTAATGTGCGAGAGAGGTGTGAGATTTTTACTACTTCAGGAAATATTATGTAATATATAGCATAGTGAACTCCTAAGATTTTGTCCTTAATCCGTGAAGCAGTTTTCAAGATGCAAGATGGGGATTTGGAGTTTAACTTTGAAAAATAATGCCAAATTATTGGAGTAGGACAAGGGTGACGGTCTCTCATAAATTTATACAGTTTGGCAAAAGGATGTCCATTTATGAGATCAGAAAAATGGCAATTCTGATCCAATATTGGGTCGTTCAGTTGATATTCTCTTTAGATGATGCACAGATGTGACGGAAAGGTATTAGAAACAACCTGCTAGCTTCACCTGTGTGATATTAGTCATGAAATACAATCTCATCATTTTAAATTGCTTTGTGTCAAGTCCTGAGTCTAAGCGGATCATTTAACGTTTTGGTGAGGAGGGAAAAATTCTTAATTTCTAGACTTTCTACGGGAATCATCATTTTGGGTGGAGAGAAATGGAAAGCAAATAGAGACTTCTTCTATGTCTACTGCCTCTCGAGACGATGTTGATACATAAAGGAGATATGAGCAATAATATGGTCATGGGGTCACCCATGTTTACGTCGATTTGACTTCTTATTCTGATGGTTCTATGTTCTGAAGCACTTGGTGATGGGTATAAAACCGCTATCCTTCACCTTGTCAGTCTTAGACGTGCTTTGGTTTTCCTTGGAATTTCTGGACAAAAGGTGGTCGTGCGCATTGAAATCCTGCCGGGCCGACTGGGGTCATGTAGCCTGATACTGAATTTCCCTTGCCTTTGTGCAATCTTAATTGTCTGTCATTTCTGTCTGCAGTCCCGACTGCGGTCGGCCAAAATAAGACCTATGGAGACATGAGTTGGAGCAGTAGCCTCACTTTCATCAAGGGATCGTTTTCCAGCGCTAGCGTCGCTACACAGGGTTTGTGTTTCGTTCCTCATAAAAGTAGCTCTTGTTTCACCATCACTCTGCTTTGTCTGGATACCCAGCTAATCTGTCAAGCTGAGCTTGCAGGCAAATTCTTCGGCAGGGTAACAGAAACTGTTATAAACTTCCAGGACGGGTTTTTTGGCCATCGATGGGCCAATATGACTTGTTGGGGATGACCAGTGGACTTGATATCTCCCATTGTTTCATTTTGGTTAGTTTGTTCAGGGACTTCACTGACCTTCATCATTGTTCTCACTGTATTTTCTTTCCAGTTCTGTCTCTTTTATTTTCATTACTAAATCTTTACCTTTGTAGTGCATCCATACCACGGATTTGTCCTTAGCTTTTGTTTTTCACCAAAATTGTGACATGTTATGGAAAAGAAGCAGAAAGCTTAGCTCCGGGACCTGCTAGATTTCATAACATGATCTGAATGGCTACATTCCCTCATTGAGACTCAAATGGAAACCTGTGCACTGTCCTTCAAACTCTTACTATGACACTCTTTTGATCCTTCAACACTTTGAACTCATTGTCAGTCCTGCCGGTTTCTCTCTTTGAGTCTGTCACTTGTGCGTAAACACATTCACATACAAAAGTGAAGCAGTTAGTCCAGTGTTACTGTAGAGAGAAATCTAAACACCATTGTTTAGATTTGTGTATAATGTCTATCAATTTTCATTATTTATGCTATACTTTCCCAAATGCTTGATGCTTAAAATGGTTGAAGTATACAATACTTTGTTTTGTGTATAGAATATTTCGTGCAGCTAAATGTTAAAACCGCAATACATACTGTAACTTAAAAAAAAACGTTATTGATAAGGTAAATAAGAAATCTGTGTTTGAAACTGTCTCCTTACATTACCCCAGTACTTAACGCATAGCTACGTACGTAGTTTAAGATTTATAAGAGGGAAATGTCAGTTTTACATCCACGTAAAATGACTTACAATTTCATATTTCAAACAAAGACGGTGATATACAGTAAATGCAAAAGTTAAAGAATACTTTAAATAATTTATAGGTGGTTTAGACAGTATGCCAATTGCATAATGAGGCACAATAAAATTTTCTCGTTGTGTGGTGCTTAATCCATGTATTCTAGTTTTGAATTCAACTGTTTAAATATCGTTGAAACATTTATTATACCAATGTAAATAATATTTATGAGTAATTAATAGTGCACTCAAGGGTGCTCTAAAATGTGTCATAGAAAGTGAATTGAATGAGAATTACTTGAAGTTTACAATTTCCATCTTTATACCACCTTACTGTACAAAACAGCCAATATGGTGTGTTATAGTTCACGGCTCTAATGCAGTTAAAACGGTTTCAGTTCATTGATCAGTTTTGCCCCAACTTTTACTTTCAATGAGAAATAAGCGATCAAACAGTCGGGTCTGTTCAGCAGACCTGTGTCCAATGCAATGCCACACATGTACTGTTCTTCATAAATCAATTCTGACTGAATGATTTAAAGTATTATGTCGAGCAGACATCTTAAAATCTGGGCTTTTTATCAACACAAACACAATATGACTTATTTTTACTGTGCCCCTCCCACCAAACAGCCAATTGCAATCTCTTAATATGATTGGGATGCTTTCAATTATGTAGAAAGAATTATGTATCAGACTCCATGCCGTCTTGTTAGAGAGGGAAAGAGAGGTAAAAGGTACCCCCAAATATAAACCATGCCAGGGGGAAAGCGAAGAACCATGCTGTTCCCATCCATTCTCAGCTGAGAACGCTAAGCTCAAAATTCCTCAATGCTGTCACTCTCTGTCTCTCAAAATGTCTTTTCGCTCTCATTTTCTCTTTTGAAAACCTCTGACGTGAAGCATTAGTCAGGTGGAGAAGTAACGTTTCGCCGAAGTGGAAATGATAGAAATGATTTGTTCTGCTTCTGTTCAGCAACTCTTTGTTCTGAGCTTAAGAACTTTCACAGTCTTTTAGGACTTTTAGCATGAATTGCAATTCAAGCAGATTGTATTTTGCACATCGCCTACATAATGTACGGATGTTTCCAAACTTAAATATAAATAGAGTCTTATCTCATTTATTATTATTATTTTTATTATAAAATGAGCCAATCCAGCTCTAAAACATCATAAATGCATTATGTCTAAGTTACGCTAACATTTATTAAACAGGTTTTTTGCTGTTTTTATATCTGCTCCAGTTTTGCCACAAAAATGCATTTATATAATTTAGCTCTTTTTAACTCATATCGAAATTGAGTAAAAACGCGGACTCGATTAAGACAGCCTGTGAGTTCTCATTCTGTCCTGAATGAATGAAGTTGATTCTCCCCCAACGCACATCATTACTGAAAATTTGTACGAATTTCCCTACGGAGACTCTGGAACGCGGCCAATGTAGTCTACTTCTCTCCCTGTGAAGCTTCATAGTATGTCTGTAAGGGAAGTGAAATAGAGAGGGAATGTTCGATTCAAACTGGGTCAGGTCTCTCGCTGCCTGCAAATAAAAAGACAAAAAGAAAGAAAATAAGGCACAGAACCTCCCAGGGGGACGGAGAGATTACCCCAAACGATTGAATTAGCTTGGCAGCCAGGGGGTGATGGGGGGGCGGGAATGGTAGAAACTAATGGTAAATAACAAGCTTTTGACAATTCTTCTGCTCTGGTCTCAGAGGGGAGGGCAGCAGTGGAATGCCAGAGATGGGACCTTTCCCCTCCGCTGTGTTCCTCCAACAAACAGTGTCAATGAAATGGCATCCTACCTCACAGAAATTTGCATGGTTGTCACTGCCCTGAAAGCAAGTTTAAAGGTACATCCTTTATGTGCCAGAAAAAGGATTAAACGCATCCCCACAAAGAGGCTTTGATTTCTCGCAAAAACATAAGAAGCCCGGCCAGGACTTAGGAGTTAAATCTACACCTCACAGTTCTCTAAATGTATTTTTCCTATACTGCCCTTTTTCTTTCTTACTCTTAAGAGTCTACTCCAAAGAAAACTTTTTCTGTTTTGTTTCTTTTTCTGTCCAGAAGGTATTTTAACTGTTAAAATAGCTCAAATAAGAACAAAATCTGAGAAGAATTGTACTATGGCAATGACAACACTGTGTCGTATTATTAACTTGGGACCGAAAAACTTTATTCATTTTCATTCATTTATACTTTTTGGAATTTAAGTTTATTGTTAAGTCAAAGCAGGCTGTAAGTAAAAATAGTTTTTTTCCCTTTTCTGCCTGTCTAATTTTATGATACACGACGTATCGCATGCAAGTCCCAACGAAACAGACTTCAATAAGTATATTTGAGGAAACAGCGATTGAGACCACAACTAAGCAAAGATCTCAATCATTGCTTTCTCTTCACAGAAGCTCTAAATTTCCTGGATCCAGGGCGTAAGGTGGACACCAGATGTCATGCGGTAGTGGAGCGTGGAAGATCTCACTGTACTGTATGTATACGCTCTCATTACAGACTCTGACCTCTCCAAGAACTCCGCGAGTGTGCCGTAGATGGCGCACATGTGGGCCGTAGATCCCACTCTCGTGTCTCATGATCTCACACACAAGTTCAGTCCGGCACATGGAGAGCAGTTTGTCTTTAATCATTCAGCCCATTAGCAACTGCAGAAGGAGAAACTGCTGCTTTGTTTTGGAGATATAAGGACAGGAGATGAACGTTCGCTGGCACAGGAAGATGAAACAGGAATGTCTCTGAGTTTATTTTAACAGCATTGCTAATGTGGAGGCATGAATGGACCTTGAAGTCAGCGTTTTGATAAAGTCTCGTGAGAATGCAAAAATAATTCTGCAATTGACCTAGCGGAATACCAAACCAAATGTTATAGTAAATATTCTATAAAAAACACATTGAAAACGAAACAAACCTTTTTCGTGTATTGTATTGTATTGTATTAATCATATTATATATTTCAGCAATAACATATAATCCTTTGCATTATCGTGAATATATATTATAATGAATGAATATTTATTCTTAGTTTTTTGCTCCAGGACCTTTTAGTCCAGGTTGCTAGTATGGGCACCACTGAGTCACTCTACAAGAGTCAGTCTACAGGCCCACTACAGAAAGCAACCACAAAACATCCCATAGCACAGCTGCATGGAGAAAAACTACAGACATGCTGAAAGTTTGTAGTTGCTTGTGTTTGCGGCTGCATGGGTAGTGAAAAACACTCTAATGCAAAATATCTCAGTTTATATAAGAGAAGATTGAGAGGGCCCCTGCGAGAGGGAATGCAGGCCATCACATTTCCTGAAAAGTGTTTTTCCACAAGGAATCATCAAACAGTCGGGGTACTGACATCATTATTTCATGGAAACTTATAATGTGATTATTTGTTCTCAAAATGTACTGGCCTTCCATGTTATCAAACTGTAGCAGAAATAACAGTGTTTTAGTTATTTTGACCGTGTTCATTCCAAGTTGACTGAACTGTAATTGTTGACTTACTCAAATACATGCGGAATTAATTTGCCCTCCAGCAGCGACAACATGATCCAATAACAAGTGTCTATATTTTCGTATATATTCATGACAAATTCCGTTATCAAACACGATATGCTGTATTATATACACACCGGCAAACATAATAAATCACATGACTGAGTTTTAAGTTGATGGGAAAAACAGGCAACAGACAACAGACATAAATGTCCATATACACTAAAAAAAGAAAATTGTGGTCTGGCTTTTGTTTACGTAAATGCTTTCATAAATTTGAATGTAGAAATTTGACGGACAATATGATATCTCATGAGGTGTTTAAATAGTACATAAAGTTTCACGAAGTTGTTAGGGTGTTGAGTTTATTGTATGTACAGTGAACCTATAAATGATGTTAGGTGATGAATGTTATTACTAGACGTATCAATCATTTAAATATGAAGCATAAAACAAATTCCTGATATTTCGAGTGGCAGTTTACCCGTAACAAGTGTCACTTTTGAAAACGCAGCAGAGTAAAGCAGTCAAACATATGTTTTGAATCTGGATAACTGCTGGCAGACTTCACAGAGTGGTTTAATAGCAAAAAGTATTACCTAACCGTTAGAGTGATTCTCCAATTTATAAGACAGAAAGGCTACAAACCACAAGGGGGCCAAATGAAAAATAAATCTGGGGTTTCCTATTTCTGACACATGTAGAGGTAACGTGTGAGAGGTTAAATCACACGCCTTGTTGAAAAGACTAGTGTATTTACTCAGCGAGGGCAGTCCCTCTCCCCAGAGGTCTGCTGTTGGGTAATAACATCGAGGCAATGCATCCTCTCGCTGTTTACAGTGACAGAACATGTAGCATGTGTGCAAAGAACCAACACCATCCAGCCTTGTTTGAGAGAAAGAGCTAATCAATTCTTCAACCGGTATGCGGCTAAAACAAATTAGACTTCAAACTAATTATAATATTCTTTGAAGGATAGATGAGGGATGAATGAAAAGTCGGTTGGCTGGTTGTGCTGTGCTGTGTTTTGCCAAGCAGATTTTGAAACGGCTTGTTCGTACACTCAACGTTGTAAAAATGGTGTCAAAACTGACAATGCACAGTATGCTATAACCCGTGCAATGGGCTTGACTATTTTGAGTGTGAACCAGATAAACCAAAAGTTATTGGGGTAATGATAAATCTCTTTATTGACTTTGATACGTTCGCTCAAAATTGTTAATATATTTAATTTGATAACTGGATACAACACCGTGGTCATGGATTAGGTCATATTTTGCATATACATTTTTAATTTTTTTAACATTATTTAAAAAAAAGACAAATTCGTAGTACACACTACATAGTAAGCTAGTATTGGATGATGAATTCTTTCTGCATATTTTACACAATGTGACCAAATTAATTATAGGTGTGTTTATTACCCGCTTCCTTTAAATGTATGTTTTTCAAATAATAATAATATTTTTTATTAATGCGTCATAATCTCTCCATGACCTTTCCTTCCCTCTTATAGTATGATACACTCTCCAACATGGTTTTCTCTATGGTTTTACAGCTGCTGAATACGTTAAAACATAGATTCTTTGGCTTTGGGTATATGCGTAGCCAAATCTTAAAATGAGTGTTACTAAACTTTGTTTTAAAACTTGGTGGGAAACACTCTTTGGAAATTCCTTTTGCAAACATTATATGTTGATAATTGCTCGCTGCCGCCCCTTTGGTAGCGCTATAATCGCTACAGGCTGCAGAGGGTTTTTCAAAACTAATGTTTACAGTTGTTTTCGAGTGGACAAATGGAGGCACTCAGAGGACAACAGGGTGTGTGTCTCTTCTCTGCAGATTGTGGTTAACCAGGTTTCATCTGGAGACCTTATGCTTGGCTCATCTCGCTCTAGTCCCCTTGTCTTCCCCCTCCTGATATTGTCTACATTCCACATCAGCTATCTCTGGCCGAACATGTCATCCGCTGGTATGTGCTGATGGTTTGCTTTTATGAGTCTTTCATGTGTGCAGTGTGAGCAATAATTGTTGGATGGGATGTACTTATAATAAATCAATTTGTCATATAAGGAGAATCTGCTGAGAGGATGGGTTCACGGACAGGTTTGCGGTCTGTCGTACTGCCCTATTCCCTGAGTGTCGTGTCCCACCCTGCGCGTCTGGGCCATCACCATCGATTGCACTACTGTGTGGCGTGAAGCTTTGCATTTTAACGCAAGCAGTTTGTGTAGCGTGTCTGCAGATTGACAGATTTTCCGCTGAAATACAGCTTTGCTAGTCCGGAGTTGCACAATCGGGTACGATGTCGCAAAGGCTTGATGTTTGCTGGGAAACCATGTTTGAAAGTGAGCTAAAACCAAAGGTTTTTTCAGTATACATTTCCAATGAACAATTGTACTCCAAATGTATCACACATAGAATCACAAATAAACTGTACTACAACAAAAATCTTATATTTCTTTAGCCATTTCCTAAAAGCAGGAACTTCTTAAACTACTTAAAAGACAAGTTCAATTGCATATGGTTGGGCATAGAGTTGAAATCATTGTTCAAAATGCTATTGGAACAAAATTTTAGGGCCATTTTAGCTTTTGATGACATAAAAAACTTACGTTAAAAATCTAGAAGCAGTTTTAAACCAATGAAATGGGTCAATGTACAGAACTGTTTATGCTAAGATGCTACATCAAAGCATAGCATACAGGAAGTAGAATCTCTTTATGCTACTTTATGTCAGACTAGGGCAAACTACATTAGCAGAGAAAGAGAAGAGGGAGCAGAGGGTAGTGTATTGGGGGTTGGTATTCTGTACCACAACAGAGCTCGAGCAACTCATTTGGAAAGGGCCTGTATTATCTTTTCAAGGTCAGGGAGGGCAGCCGCTGGAGAGAATTGCAGTAGCGGGGAGGGTGCTGGTTAAACGTTTGGTTTTCCCCCGCCGTCGCTGGCCACACTGGGATTAGAGAAGGGCAGGTATACTGCACTTCAGAGGCAGATAATTAACACCATCAGCAGCGGCTGTGACGGAAACCCCATGAAGGCTCCTACAATGATGTACGCAACGCACTTCCTCTTTTTTCATCTTGGGCCGAGCATCACGCAGCTGTTAAACTGGCAGGTTTTTAAGCATTGCTGATGGTTCCAGGAGCTCCTAAAGATTTCTCAGCAGTGCTTCCTGAGGAGAGATGGAGAGTAAGCAATCAATGTGCCAGACCTTGCAACACGGCAAAGGATGGCAGATAGCAGCTCTGTATGTATTCTTCCCTCCTCCTTTTAAAAAAGCGAGAAGTGGCTGATATTGATGTTGGGCCTGCACACAACAGGCTGGAACGGCCTGCTGGGAAGACTTGGAAGTTTGCTTGACTTCTTCATCCAATCCTTCGCTCCCCTGCCTGCCACATACCAACTGCTGGCATTTCAACAGCTTTGATACATATTTTAAAGGCTTCGATGCATCAGAACTGCACTAATCTTAGTTAAAAGGGGCCGAACTGTACACAGATATCAGTAAGGTGGCCCACTGACTTTAGATGAAAATCTCTGGGAAGGAGAGTTCCATGGATTGAGCACAGATGGGCAACCTTTAATTTTACATTTTTTTTATGTTGTCAAACATACACTTGAAGATTATAGAAAAAGCTGTTTCCCTTTTAGTTGTGCCCAAATGGATTTTGACTTCCAACAGCAGTATTTGTCTCTTTGATAATTCATTTGCCCGATCAAAAAACAAATAATCAAAAAAAATGGTTTGCCTACGACATTTAGCATTGTTTAACTTGTCTAACCAAGTTAAACCTTTCACAGCAAACATTATTAAAATGTCAAAGCAGCTTGTTTCATATGATAACAATGTACTGTCTGTACTAGTATAGTGTCTTAGCTACTGCTAGCTTAGAGCTAGCACCAGGTTTGCTAGGACTGCCACTAAAGAAAATATTCAAAACATAACATGACAACAAAACGGGAAACACAAATAAATCTATATTATGCTCTCTAACTGGCTGAAAACAGAATATGGATACAGGCTCCCTCACTTGATAAGTGTGATGAATGCCAATCGGTGAAAATCTCAGCATTTTACAGTTATGATGATACATGGTTTGTTTGTCACATAATATTGTTATTTGAGGCGATCAGTGTCAAGATGTTCTTTTGAAATTCCTTGAGCTCAATGCTGTACCAGCGGCTTTACACGAACTGCAAAAAAGTACCGCTAGGTTGACTTATCGTGCGTTGTCCTTTATCTTCTCCGCGTTCTTATAACCCAGCATGTCGTTCAAAGAAATGTCTCACTGTTTATTAAACCATCACCCCCCAATCCATCCTTTTCTTTCCCAAACCTCACAGTTTATTGTTGCCAGGGTTTTGAGATATGCATCTGATCATTTCCTCATTCCCGGCAAATCTCTGACATTAGTGGCGTTTGTGTCAGCGTACGCGTAAATCATCCTCTATCTGCCCGCACGAGCCGTGCAATATGACTTAGACTAAGTGACTGCTCGGCTATTATTGGTGTGGAACAGACAGCGAGCAAAGGAGAAGAGAGGGGTTAGGAGAGTTGACCACATGCTGGACAATATTGGTGGCAGATGTGGCCATCAGATCACAAGCAAACTAGGATGGCATTTCCTCAGGATGGAGCTATGTATTTTTTGAAGACTTTGATGTGAGCGCCAATAAGAAATATGCACGATTTGTTGTGCGCCTTATGAGGTGGAGTCAAGCGTAGGGGATAAACTGAAACCCGCATTTTGGCTTTGGGGTAGCAATGGTGATTAACGTTATTGGTCATGGACCTATTTTCACTCAGCCAAATTTCAAAAGCTCTTTCTTGTGCAAAACTTGCTGCTCCGCAATGCTAGCGTGTATTGGGTAGTTGCCCGACCGCTTCTGTTCTGTGTTCTGAACTTGTTGATATGCTATTGCTGTGGTATATCGAGAGGCTGCTTAAGTGTTGCTGGGTGGTCACCAGGGAGTCCTTGGTGGTTGATATGTGGTTGCCTGGTGACCCAGGTCAAAGGAGCCCACCCACAGGTGTGTATGATATTCACCCTGCATGAGTACATACTAAACTGAAACAAGACATGCTACATTCTGGACATACTATATCCGCCATGCTTTGATTGACATTAAGGTGTGTTTTACAAGTACAACAAGGTGTACGTTTCTTGTTATCTATACCACTTACATTTTAAAAGAGCTGCCCGGCTCACACTGAGTTTTTTATTATACATACGTTAGTGCATACTAAATGCAACATGATTGTTTAGTCTCAAGCTAATGTTGTGCTCCCTATATGTGTCAGTATTGAGGGTGCTTTCAATTTGTACCTCAGTTTTATGTGATTTGGCTATGAAATTTGAGGATTTTGGCTTGGTGTTGTGATGTCACCAAGCATATTGTGCAATGTTAAATGCTAACACCTTCTTTGCTAAGTGTCATGGTTGGGCAACATAAAACGCCTTCAGGTCACAGAGGAAAGCAGAAAGAAGGAACTTATTAGACTCAACTGTGTCCAAATTCTGTAACGTGTATTCTGTAACACTAAAGCATATCAGCTTTTTTTATCTGTGTCATCAAACTAATTCGTCATCTATGGCTGCTCATGTTGCTTTAAAAACCCAGTCACCAAGTCATCGCTTGCCCAATAATACACATACCGGTCCTGCAAGCGGACGCGAGTCTGTTAAGTGGCAGGTTTAGATCCTGATTCACTATGGCGGGTTAAAGAAAAAAATCTACATTGGTTGCGATACAGATTAGAGGAAGCGATCTGATATCAGTCTCTGCTGTGCACATGTGTGGAGGGGGAATAACTGAGCCAGGCCCCAGCTGCTGGGTGACACTTCAGATTCATCCGTTCCTCTTTGCACAGCCCTCTGGAATTAACCCAAACCCACAATGGCATCACATCAGAAAGGAGCACAGGAAAGTCTGACTTTATTATCCGTCTCTGTGGAAATTTTCATGTGGAGGGATAAAGCTCCGTAAAGGCTGTCTGCTGTTTATTAGGCACAGCATAAGACAATAGAAGCCTCTGGGAATGGTCAGACTACACACTCTATCTCTGAGTTAAGGGGGACCGGCCTTAGAGAAAAGGTACATGCTAAGCAAATGTACCAGACGAGTCCAACTGTCTGTGTAACATCTTTGCTACTTGTTGTCATTCTCGCTTTCTGTGTGTGTTTGCGCATTGGATTTGTGTTTACAGTGTCATAACCCCAAATGTTCAAATCCAAATCCAAGCGAAGCCACTATAAACATTTCCAGAGATGCTCTGCAGCCAGTCTGAAAAGCATAAAACCACTAATTTAATCGTGTGACTACAGTGACAGATGATTAAAAGTCATTTTAAAATATATAAGGTGTGATATGTCGTCCAAACCTCCATGGATATTTTGCTTTTTGTCATCCACTTATTGTAATTCTCGACCCAAATTTAGATTTTAGCTTAGAATTTTAAAAGAAAGACTCGAAATTATTCAAGAGTGGAACCCACCTTTTATTTATTTGTAACCTAATCTGGAAGTACTTTTGTGCTTCTCCTTGTCTGTATTTTATAATATTTGATGCCTAATCCAAACTGCATAAGTAAGTACACAGAATGAATGAATCTATAAAACACACGCACACTCGCTCACTAGTAGTTGTCTCTTGTTGCTGTTTGTGCATGTAGCGTGAGAGCACCTCTCTCCAACCCTCACTCGAACCAGAGGGCCTGCCTCATCCGGTGGCACGCATGTTCTACAGCAACCCGTTGCTCCTGGGATGAAACCGAGGAATTCGTCCCATTCAATCTCTATTGTTGTTTTGGGAACAAGGAACAGCGTAGTAGTCAAACCATAACATGGTGTATGGCAACTGTGGATGTGTGTGACTACTGGACTCCCCGACTTGCAGTTCCCAGCAGGGCCCAACCATTGTAGAAGGTATTCACCCAGCGCACTCATGAAACTAGATAAATGGATTAGTTCTTTAGAGATACAGGCGGCATCTTCAAAAAGACAACACTGTGAGGCGGTGGGGGGGTCAGTGGGGGTGGATAAAGGGGTTTATGGGTGGGGGCAGTTGTGTTGTTTGGCAGGGGGTGTATGAATGACCTGTTTCTGCCAAAAAGACAAGACGATGATAAACTTTCCTCTCAACTCACTTCTCTCTCTCCTAGGCTGGGACAGATACCCAAGCGTCATAAGAGATATTATGCGTCCAAGTCATACTACAGTACAGTATGTGGTTGCAACATGTTATTTGAAAATGAACGTTTTTCCTTTGTTTATTTCTTATTGGCTCAGTTTGTCCTTCATCATTTTCATCATTTCGTCAAGCCAAAAGTAATATGATTGGTATGATATTGATTAAAATGGATGTATATTTTCGTTGCCCCCTCTCCCTTTCTGTCCCACCCACACTTGGATATTCCTCGATTCTCTTTCGTCCTCTTTTGGCTTGCATACATTGCCCGGGGCAGCGTGTGAGAGTTGCTGCAAGTGTCGGAGTAATTATGGGCTCCAGCCCCGTTTATTTCTCGTTAGACAATTGACTGTACATCAAGTACAGAATGAGTAATTGCGTGTGTATTAGCGAGTCCCAGCCCGGTGGCCTCCAGCACTAACCCCATGCCAGCACAGGACAAAAGATATAAATGGAACACCGGGAGGTTATTTAATTTCAACCACAACAAGCTCATGAAAAAGATGAAGACGAAATAACGGCGACACAACAGAAATTTGCACACCTGCCCCGATTGAATATATCTCTATCTAACAAATGACAGATTATTATTAGTATTATAATATTCGTACGGCATAATCATTGGTATTAACAAGATATTCTTTTACTATGTACTATTGTTAATAAATGCGCAGTGCTCAACAGAATTACAGAAGTGCTTTCTCTAAATCTTAGAGGACGAAAGATTTAAAGATTTAAAGTTTTCTGCGCTTAGCGTTGACCTGTTAAAACGTTTTAAAAATGTTTCGAAACAGAACAAAACACGTTTTACATCATTTATTTTGGTAACTAAATAGCTAAACATTCGTTGCTATTTTATTTCTTTAATTATTTTAAATTCTACGTCAGAACAGAGTTTCTCATTTTAATCTAAAATGTTACAAATAATCATTTTTAAGCAAACGTCGTTAGCTTATTCTAAACATGCAGTTATTTTATGTATTTATTATTATGTTAAGGCATGCAATAGGTACATGCAATTCCTTCCTGCGAATCTGACCCATGCAGTCTGTGAAAACCAGGCTAAAGTCTCAAAATGAAATAATGAGAGAACGAGCATCAAGGTTTGAGTTCAACCATGAATTTCACTATAGTCGACATATTTGACATGTCATTACTCACTAATATTAAAAATATCAACGTTATATTTGTACAGATCGTTCTTTTCTTTACATTATGTTGGATGGTTTTATGTTAATAACAAAACAATGACTTCAACTGGGTTTTCACAGACTGTCTCGCATAAGCTATGCGAAAATTAGACCTGTTGCATAATAATTCCATACATCAGTCAAACATTCAATATTTAAAAAGTCAACTGCAAAAAAAAAACACGTAAATATTATCTGTCATTTCTAAAACAAAAAAGTATGAATCGTTCACACCGTGTCCGTGTGAACTAGCTGTAATGACTCTGTATGTCTATAGAGGTCGCTACAGGCTTTAATTTATTTATTCTGCAACTTGGTATCCAGTATCAACAGCTTCAAATGGAGCAAGAAAAGCAGAGAGCACATTTAGCGTAAGCCCTAAATAAAAGTGTCATCATTAAAACATTTTAAGACATTAAAATGAGTGAGTCCTTTTAGTGTTTCGACAATTTAGAAAAAAATCTAAGCGTTTTTTATGAAGCTTTTTAACGTTTTATAAATTATGTTGTTATTTATATGTAGGCTACTCAGTTTTACATTAAATTCGAGAAAGGCTATCGAGTTGAGGTACAGTCCAATTATAAGGTCGTGTATTATTGTATGAGCCGCAGCTACTGTCTTGCGAATGACGCTATAGACACCCCACACTCCCTCTGAACCGAATGTCACTCTCCTCAACAAATTAATAATTTATTATCGTATCGAGTTTTTTCTCTCTCTTTCTCTTACTGACAGATTAGATTTTAACCATTTGATTTTGTTTGCACAGGGCGTTCCCGCATTATTACTTAATGATATTCCCAGCTGCTTGGGACCATTTTCCGCCGCCAGCAGCCATCTGGTCTCTTATTAGCACCTCAATGCATTTCCAGCCAGCTCCATTTAACAATTGAATTTAAACACTCCTGCAAAATATTTTAAGATCCGTTTCGGGCCCCTTGCAAACTGACCGACAGCTTACTCTCCATTATTTATATTTATTGTGAACTCGCAGGCCTTATTTATACCATTTAAAAGCGTGATAATAATAACGTAAGGAAAATATAAAATCGAAATGCGTTTCCTCCACAGTAAACCCCACACTTCACAGAACACAAAAACCCATCAGCACTTTGAATTTGTCTATAATTTCATTTAGTTTATTAGACAAAATATATGATCTGAACAAACTCCGTCAACTATTTACAAATGTGGGTAACCTTAAAGGAAAACACCATCACATAAAGACAAAAAAAGCCTACCAAATGTCCCACGGTAAGGAAGGGATCACAGGTGTCATTATGTACAACTCCACTGGTGCTAATCAAACTCGGCCATTTGTTTTAAGAGTAACTGAATGCTATGCTCATTTCGTTTGCATTGTCCCATTATGAGTGCCATCAGTCTTTTTTCCCCGGGCAAATGTCTTGATCAAGCGGAAGAGAGAGCTGTTAGGACCCTCTGTGTTGATTCCTGCTGGTTTCTTGGGCTGAGAAGAGAGAGAGAGAAAGAGAGAGAGATGTGATCTGATGTCCCATATCTTCACAACACAGCGTGCCATTTCAGTGTTATCCATACAAATAAATGGCAATTTATTTGATTGGGAATGCCAAGAATCCACGCACGTTGAAAACGATTATTATATTATATTATATTTCATGACATTAATAATTATTTGCACGCATCATTATCATTTTATTAGCGTCATTATTTTGTGTATTTTAATAGCACAATTTCACCATTCATGTGCATTTTGACTTGGTAGGCCCAGCTACTTTTTATTCAAATGCACGGTGTTTAATGCTGTAAATTGCCGTCCAATTCACTGGTGCAATTTGTTTTATCCCAACAGGAAATATATAAATACGAGTCATATCACAGAAAAGAATGGCCTGTTAAAATAACGTGGCACTTAAAAAGGGGAAAGTTTCAGCAAGACTGCTCCCCCGAGGTTCGCTTTTCCCAAGGGTCTTTAGGAAAGGCACACAGCTTTGGTGACTTGATAAGTAGTTACTCTCCTGAGAGACAGAGAGTGTGTGGGGAGGGGGATTCGTGGCCCTTTGTCACCACGAAAAGCACAACTATTTATTAAGAGCGCTAAGCACAGATTTTTCTTTGGCTGTCTGTTGGGAAATAGCTTTATCCAAAGAGTTTTTCTCTGATAAGCTGTTAAAAACATCCGTTGGGAAAATCGTTTTTCCTTTTAAACCCAGCAAAATAATAATAAAACAATAACAACAACAACAACAACGATAAATACAATAACAATAATGCTCATTTACCTGTCATGAATAGGACGAAACGATGACTTTAAAGGTTGCGTTGGGGATTCATTTCTGAGAACGTTTTCTCGATCTGATATAAAAAAAAGTCATTTGAAAAAGTCAGCAATTGTATTTCTTTCACGGGAAATACATTTTAAAAGCAGCAACAATAATAGAATAGAATACACTCAAAAAAATCTGAATTGTTTTTATCCTATGGCAATGGAGTCAACAAGGGACAGAACGCATGGTTGGTTTGTTGTTATCCAAACGTCCAATATTGACGCAGCATTTAAGAGTGTGATAATAATAATAACATCAACAATAATAAAGGAATTCTAAAAGAAAATGATAATAATGAATTGCACAAGTTGTCATGTGGTCTACATTAGGCCCAGGGTTTCATGCATACCTATGTGTTTTGGACTCAGGTCCTCTGGCGCATTGTCACTGTTCGCGGCCGGCATAGATGACACTAGCACCGACGTGGGCTGTTGCTGCTGCGAGTGGACGTGATGGTTATGGTGATGCTGATTGACGCCCAGAAAAGATCGCACGTTCAGCAGGGAGTTCTGGCCCAGGAACGCGCCATTTGTCCAGTTATGAAACTTTCCAATCTGACACGTGTACAGTCCGTGGCTGGGCAGGAAGGCCGGGTGAGACCCCGCGTGAGTGGTAGGAACGGTCGGGGACGTTGGTTTTAGCGAGCTATCTGGGCTGGTTGCGGTTTCCGCTAACGACCATATTTTGGGTTTATTGCTAACCGGAACTTGAAAACTTCCCTGTCGACCTGGGGACAGGACCCTCGTGTTGTTGTTGTTTGCGTCTGAAGGCTCTTTGCTTACGGAAATCGCATTTGATTTGGATTTGTCAAAGGCCTCGTGAGCCTGGAACGCAAGCGCGTTTCGTTTCTCCTGCAGACTCTCCAGTTCCCCGCGCTTCTCCTCATCCTCCTCGTTGCTTTGATCTCCGTCATTGTCATCGATCTTGTCGATATCTATGCTCTCCAAATCTATTTCCTCCTCATCTTCATTCTTCTCGGCGTCCCCCTCGTTGTCGCTACCAAATATGTTGCCATCTTCATCCTCTTTACTTCTTGCGCCCCATGTCACCTTGTTCTCCTTCTTGAGTCTCCGCCTGGCGTTGGCGAACCATGTGGACACTTGTGTGAGGGTCATCTTGGTGATGATGGCCAGCATGATCTTCTCGCCTTTGGTAGGATAAGGGTTTTTCCTGTGCTCGTTGAGCCAAGCCTTCAGAGTACTGGTACTCTCCCGTGTGGCGTTTTTAGGCCTGTTGGGGTCTCCATACTGAAACTGCCCGTAGGGGTAGAAAGCAGGTCCACTGTGTGCAGCAAAGCTTGCGGGGTGAACTCCAGGACTGTCTTTTAAGTCATACTGTGAGCCCTAAGAAGAACGAGAAAAATTGTAAGACATTTATTTAAATCACTGTTAGAACTCTGCACAAGATGTATAAATAAACTGCGCAGTGGTATTCTCAGTGAAAGTGAAACTTTTAAATCGTGTCCGTGTTGCGTAAATTATTCTGCACAACAAATGATTATTTTTTCATCAGTTTATCTACAAACTGGACGGAAAGTGTCCTTAAATGTTTGTAAAATTTTCGTATAATTTCCCGACCTTTTTAAACAAACGTTTCTTTTGACCTTTTCGCTGACACGAAAAATCTAGGCCACAGATACAAATGACAACACATAGGCTATTTAACAAAAATTAGAACAAAAACTGATATTGTGGAAAAGAAGAAAAAAATCCAATCACACTATGACGACATCATTTTGAGACCCAATTGTGTATTTCACAATGTATATTTTATGAACACCACCCGTGACATATAGGCCATATTACCAACATATTGTTATAAATATAACTTGATTCCACAAAAATCTAAGAAATACACATAGCACAATTTAGACAAAAATATCTGCGTAAACCATTAAGTGCATTTGAAACAAATAAAAATAAAACAGCATTTTAATAAAAATGCTTAATTTTATAAACCAGAAACAAAAAAACACGAGGTAGTAAACAGTCGATGTTATCAGTCAAAATATTATTAGATGCATGAATAAATCTTGAAGCGAGATATAATATTTTAGTGCAATGCAATACATATTCTAACAATATTTTCCAAGGTTAAATATTCTGCCAGTTGTTTGATCGATGATCGAAACAATTTTAAATCAGTTGAAATGTATCTTAAGAACAAGTTTAGCACCTTACCAAACGGGAAAAACTCGCATAGCAATTATTCAAGCCGCAAATAAATCTTCAGGAAAACAGAAGTGCGCTTTTTTGGCTCTATTTTGTATTTATGCATGGCAGATCCGCTTGGCTTTTTCGTTTAGTGAGACCACATTCCCTGCACATTAACTTGCCATTCACCGAGCAAGCTTCGGTTCAGTTCTACATTAACCATGCAAGCGTGGCGAACCCAAAACAACGTTTAAAACAATTTTAAAATACTTTGATCTGAGACAACAGCATGCGAACAGAAAACACAGCTTTCGCGAATGAATACATTCAACAAACATTTACTTTTCTTACCATTTGGGAGAAAAGAGCTAGATCTGCGCTGGTATAAGGCAGAAAAGCGCTATAGTTGTGCGCGTACGGATACATGCCCAACACCGAAGACACCGCAGCGGCCGCCGCGGACGCGCTTCCCCCGATCTCAACGTTCCCTCCGCGGGATGAGGGAGTGAGCACTCCCGGACGGTCACCTCCGTACACCGCCTGCGAGGCACTTAAATACTGCGGGTAACCCAGCTGGGGGAAAGACATCTCCTTCGCCACGTCGGAAGCCAAAACAACCCAAAAAGCGAATAGCCCACCAACGCAAGAAGTGAAAGAGTTTCTCTCTCAAGCAGCACAGGGTGAGAATGGTAAATGCTCCTCTTTAAATCTCAGCTTCTCTTTTCCAGCAAGTCCGTCGGATGTGATCAGATCAACAATTGAGCTCCAACTGATGTCTCTGCCCCTAGGTCCTGGGCTGATCTCTCAGATACAATTTGAAGTTGATGCTTTGATTGGCGTCCCAGGCTCCTCCTCGTTGGCGCATGTGGTTAGTGCATTGGCCAGGGCCACTTTTGCACTGTTTGGAGGATTGTATGTTAAATGTTTAGCATTAGAATCCATTCACTGTAGTGTGACAACCTGTCTACGCGATTTTACAGCTGCCCAGCACTGGGGAAATAAACTGATAGTCACGCGGAACTTATCAGAATGGCTCACAATTCTTAAAAAACACTGGAGAATTAAAACAACATTTCGATGACACTGATCTTCATAAGGTATTGGCGACGAAACAGCTGCTTTCTTTTAAGTTGCATATAGCGAGTTACGTCTTAAACTTTAGACAATGTTGCATTTATTTAACGATTTATCTTGCAAAAAGTAAATATGAATTCATGTTTTAATATAGCACGCGCTTTATTATTTTATCGGGGTGAGCTTGGTTAAATATGTGCATTTATTCTCTACATTTCATTTAACATCATTTGTTTTATTAACTTTTTTATGTACAGTTATCAATGCATGGATTTCCAAATTAAGTGTAAATGCTTCAACGACAGCTACTTTCGTTTAGGTTTACCTAGATAATAAACAATAATTGGTTGTTATTACCATAGGTAATCCGAATTCTAAATGTTACGCAATTCGACAAAAATAATCATAAGCACAAATAAATTATAATTTGAGGCGGTCAGAAAAAGTCATTCTCCTGATTTTCTCCCTTTCCACACACACACACGCGCGCGCGCACACACACACACATGCGTAACCCAAAGACACTTACATGCGTACGCACAGGGGTGGGGGCATTTGGGGGACTTTGTATTTATGTTTCATTGTTAAATACTTAACGAGGTGATGTCCTGAATAATCGCGAGCACTTGATTAACATGCATACGACCCGTCACATAGCTAAGGAGCCCCCCAAAATACTAATACCTCTAATATGACAGACAAAGTCTAACAGTTTTGATTTGACGTATGTGCGGTAATAATAACCTCACATTATCCCACCGTTTCCTCGCCAAAACAAGTCCCACAAATAACGGTTTAAACGAATGAATCTTGCAGCATATGTTTGAACTGACTGCCTTTTCCCACAATTTCCAACTTTTAAATTTCTAAGCAAACTTTTTATTTGTTTAGTACGTTTGAGTGTTTTTTGCATTTGCGTACCCGTAAATTGGATACCTATATATTTAGACACAATTAAATGTGTTCTCTGTGTAATCACATCGGCGTGTATAACGTCAGTATTTCCATATAACCAAATCATATGCTGTTGCGCCGGTGTCCAGGGTCCGAGACTGGCTCTTGCACGGGGGTCGACGCTCGAGGTTCTCTAAAGTTGCGCTCGTCGAAAGGACCTAGTGGATTTAATAGTTTAACGGCTCAGATGAAGTCAGTGATTATGATCTGCCCCAGATGGCCGCGAGTGGAGGATCTGTTGAAAATATCTGAGGGCACTGATGCCAATCACAGGAACACATCAGACAGAAGGAGGAATGGCGATGATGATAACCCGCTGGAAACGCGCGGAGCTGAAGATCATGGAGATATGACATTGAAAATATCTCCAAACGACTGAGACAGAGACGTTAAGAAAGGACATAAGGCTACTAAAGGATGGAGGAAAAATACTTGCACAACTGCATGTTTACTTTTTCATTATTATTTAATGTCGTTTTTAATCGCTGAAAAAATTATATTTTATATATTTGTCGCTATTTATTAAAAGTATCGCTACAAGCCTCCAAATGCACATTTGATTTGTATTTCACATTTTTTCTCTTCATTTTCTACTTTCTTTTTTTGATTTAAACCTTAATACAAACGTAATACAAAATGAAACTTTATAGAACCAACGTGGCTAAAAAAATGCATGTATAAATAGTATTTCATAATTGCTCTTTACCCCCCTTAAAGACCCTTTTTGGACGCAATATTAAATTTCCTCTTTTGGGTCAAGGGGGAAATAAATCGCAAAGAGGTTGAAGTTTGACCCTCTTCAAACAATGGCACGTGTAATCTATGGCCAATAAAGCGTGTTCACACTTAACTGATTTATGGGTCTTGTTAAAGTCCCATTATCACTTTCCCCTGCAACTGCAACAGAGACCGATGCAACTTCAATGGATACCTGTAGCGTGCTCGCTGACATTTACAACTCCCCTGTTTAAGACTTCATCACGACGTAAACCGGTTTTCTCTCCTAATAATTATAGTTATGGAAGGTGAAAATTATACCACAGCCCTTTATGCGATGACAGACATATACAGTATGTGTACATACATCTATAATTTATGGAAGCACACAGCTCACATGACCTTAAGCAAGGTCTAATTTTTCTTCTCTTTTTGTCATATAAATACCAAACCTCAGCTTAGCAAAGCAGTGATTACAGGGTGAATTCTGCATATTTAAAAGGTTGATTTTACATTGAATGTTTTTTTTAGACTACAGACTTCTAAACCAAAAAGCACCACACACAATATCAGACGATGGAGTCCCATGCTGTATTGTCCATCTATTTGGAATTTTGATGATTTTAATGTATACTAGAGAATACTAGACCAAATACATTCTGCATTCCATGATTCTTATATAAAACAAATATTAAACTGTGCATGAATCTGTATTTTCATATTTTCTTTTCCAGCACCCTTCGTTTTCCCACGAAAGTTTTTTTCCAATACTAACATTTAGTTTTTAAACTGTTTTGTCAATTGCACACAGGCTTCATGAGACGGATCCAACAGCACACCATTCTGTTTGTATTTGGATTTCATAGCACTCAAAAATCAATGTGTTCCTCAAGCATGTCAATGTACATTCTTTAAGTACAGGTGTAGGGCAATTCTCACAACACTGTGAAACTCGTGTTGCACAAACGAAAGCACGGAATGGCATTCAACTAAACTGTCAACTTTAAACAGCCAAAAGCAATAAGATCAAAGGCAGGCGCCAGAGTCTCTTCTCTCTCTAGATTACAGCCCTAACGGTTTGAACCCTTAATGCTATTAAAAGGAACCAGGACATCTCTCCTATCCATGGTTATGGAGTAAATCCCCTCTGGACTCAGATGACCAGCGCCAGACTTGAGTCAGCAGTGGTCAGATAGGGCTTTTACGCAGAATTTTAGCACCGACCATTATTGTAACATTTTATGCTTATGGTCTTTGAGAGATACTGTAAGTATGCCGATTTATTCACAGTTAGAGCAACACAGAAAACTCGTTCTCGCTGAATACACCATTTGTAGCTTAGCTTGTGAGCTTGTTATGGCAAAGCCCGTGTGTTTGTGTAATTTACCACTGTGTAATAAAATATGCTTTCCGAAGAGTTTATTTCCATTTCTTTAAAATCATGTCTTTTGATTGTGCATTGCAATTAATATAAATTAAACTACAGTTGGTTTGTTTTGATTTAAGCCACAATGACTTAAAAAATATTAGTAAAACACAGGAAAATCACGTTAACATGATTTATAAAAAAATGTCAAATTTACACTAGATACCCAATAATTTATTAAGATGAAATTTATGTTATTACAATTGAAATGATCAAGTTTTATTTTTATAAGTTGTAACAGAAAGGTAAACGTGTTAAACCTTTTACTGGAATCTATATGGAGCTCCATACAGTTAGATTCCTGAATATTTAGTCATATGTGATAGTCTCGTGAAAATCAATGTTGAGAACGTCTGTTTTTCAGTGTATGAGTCTGAAACATGCTGGACCACACATGATTGCCCCCTATTGCCCCCTTCTGTCTTCAGTAAAGCAAAGTTGACACAAGGTTAAACATTTCTGGTATTCCCCCCTCGCCCAAGAGAGATTAACAAATGATATGTGCTGAAATCTATTCCAGCCGAATTCTGAGGATGCAGTTATCAACCAACCATCACTATGCACCGTCTGCTCCCAGCCCACAAATAAAGTTTATCCAATAACTCCAAACATCCCGCAATACCGCAATAAACCAGAGAACAGTTAAACGCCTTATTAGAGTCCGGCACTAGGAATTTGATAGGAATGCCTGTACCACACCCAGGTACGGAAGGAGGGATTTTTCAGGCTAATAAAAGACGTGTGTGGAAATGTCACAAGGGCAGAGTGTTGTGTGTATGGCTGACAGCAGAGCATATGGAAAAAGGTTTTACCTCATTGTAGTGACACCCTGGCAGTGAAACTGGGCATCTGCTGGTTTGGCACTTGTCTTCAAACTTTCCACTCATACTGAAAATCTGAAAACCCTGCAGAAAATAATTCTATAGTGTTTATTTTGAACGTATATATTTTTTATACAAACACTTTATTTGTACCATCATCGCCTGCTCCTTAAATCACTGTCATGGTGCTTTCTGTTGTGGCATGTCACGGCTTGCTTCATATTTAACATAATTTTTGAAAATCAGATAAAAAATACACAAGTATAATGTCAGAAAATAAGAAATACTTTATTTATTGCACCTAGGTCAGGCTGGCATATATTAAGGCAACAACAAGTTTTGCATTTCTATTGGGGCAAGTTGTCACACATGTGTTTCTATATGTTGTGATTTAATGCATCGCATTAATTATTAAGCTAAAATAAAATAATTTATATATTTTCGTATTATTCTGTTGTTCGTTTCTCATAATTGCTTTACTCTTTAAATATCGCTTTACGATATATTAAGTACAATCTGACAGTAGTGCGACTTTACCATTTGTGCTCATATAAGTTGACTTGGTGACACTGTAAAAAAAGGTGTGACAACGGGCCAGGGATCTTGCTATGTATGTGCATACAAAATGTAAATGAACTCCGCAAAAATAATGTGGTTAATGGCGTAGTTAACTGGTGTGTGTGGCTGTGTGTTTTGGGTTAATCGGTGTCTACTGGAACCCACACCTCTTGAAACACTTGCAGGTTTTTAAGAACACCAACAAAATGTGCTCCCACCCACCTACTTCAGCATGCTCACATATCAAAGGCTAGCCAGGGTGCTGGTCATCCCAAAGGGCATTGTCAATGCTGATTAGCGGGTGGGTCACCTCTCTGATGTGACTGGCCACTGAGAGAAAAAGGAGACAGAAAGAGAGGCAGAGAAATGTGAGAGGGGATGTTAATTGTTTTGGCTCTTTTCTAAGGAAAACATATCACCATGTGATCTAGTAGAGGTTAAGTACCCTCATTGCCACAGGGCCAGAGGTAATTAATAGACAGAATGGCTGTGTTTATGTGCATTAGTCTTTTATGGCTCTTTCAGTTGTAATGGTTTGTTAAATGGAGGCCTCCTCTCACCACAGATTGCAGGCTGATAAAAGACACGAGGTGGCACGTGTTGAATTCTCGCACACTCTGTCTTAATCCAAACTAACACCTCACAAATGTCATCCGTGCGTGTAAGCGAAGCAGGCTGCTTTTTTCCTTACGAGAGTAAACTGTTAAAAACTTTACGAATAAGATTGCCCATTTTAAATAACAATTACAAAGTGCTAGGACAGATTTAATTCATTGTTTTCATGCAATATTATGGAAATACAGAAATTATGACAATAATCTACTTCAAAACATTTTCTAACTCCCAACGGTGTGGTGAACGTGTAAATATGTTATTCATTTCAAAATACTGTTGATTTAAGGCTTTCCAAACGGAGTCTTTGTGGCACTTATAAATATGTTCCAATATGCCGACTTTGATAATATGATACGTATCATGGTGTAAGATTTAAAAGCGCATTACACTTTTTAAGTGTTGTTGGCTCCTTAAGAACCCTGATATTTTTACGTTTGTACTTTGCACTGATAGACAATGATCTACTTTGTAAATGAGATAAAGTCTGACTTTTCAACATTTTGCCTTTTCCTCTTATCAAATACCTTCATGGCATCTTTAGATTGAGTGAGAATCATCAAAGCAGAACTTCTTTTATTCTATATCTTTGCTCAAGTTATTATAGTATAAAATCTGTGTCTGAAGTAACACGTATATAAATTAAAAAAAAGCTTGTCATGGGTGGGTTTTCAGAGACACATCACATTTTAATCATTTTCTATCACCATTCCATTAGTTTTTGAGGTGCGTTATGGCATCATCAGGTGCATCACGATGTTATCACTTTTGAAATAAACCTCTGATCTCTCCCTTATAATCAGTAAGCATATGTCTGAGCCCTACAGGTCCATTAAATAAGTGTATACATTACCGGAGGATCACTCATTCACATTCGGACACAAAGGGATGCATTCAACTTTGTCATTGTGTCTCATTGAACTGTCACAATGTATGAAGCCGGTTACCAGGTACAAGGTTACAGACCGGGAGGGCACAGATAGGTCTGGAAGGTAAGCCCTGGCAGAGCTTGTTCCTTCATCCCGTGCTCTTTGAACAACCGAGGCAGGCAGGACCACGACGTGGTTCAGGGCTGAACGCTCTCAGGCAGAAAGACTAGAGTTCTTGAGGTGCCTGCCCGAGGGGGTGGCAGGTTGCATCCCCCGGTTTTGTATCAGCTCCACGTAAAGGCAACATTGATCCCAGCTGAAAAAAACCATCCAGACAATGAAGTCCAATAGCAACTCCATCTCAAAGGCCCAGCTGATTGGAGCTGGGTAATGCCGGCATTAGAGATACTCAGCTGGTACCACACCTCACAGACCTCACCGTGAAATCTCTTGTTAAAGTAAGAAAAATAGTGTTTGCTCAGTAATTGAACAATTTTATTTTACCCCAACAGGCCCAGACAACCCCCCCCCCGCCCCCAGTGTTCCTCCTCCCTCCCCTCCCCCTGTCTTTTTGTGAGTACCCATCAAATCTGGATCGATCCCGCAGTGTCATTGTGTAAGGGGGTTATTTATGTGGGCATCCAATCTCCAGCTGCCGTTGTATTCGAGCGGGGAACAAGGCCAGAGATGTTGTTAACACTGAAAGGAACATCAGAGGAGACAACCGGGCGAGCCGGCCGAACGTACACCTTGCCTCTCTTGAAATGAGTACTTTCACAGCCAGTTAGTCTTTAAGTAATAGATGTATTGAGTTCATCCTCGTGAAATAGACAAGTAATTCAGTGTTTTCTCTCTCCATCTACATGGATTATGAGAGTTAAATAAAATGGGTGGGAGGGGGCGTGACTTCTTGAACCCCCCGCCCCAGCCGGATCGTCAAAAGAAGGCTCAACCCTATCTGGCAGAGAAATGAACGATCCTATTTATGTTAATGCATACATGAACGTTACACAGGTTTTCCCATGATAAGGCTATAGGTTAATGAAATGCTCATTTCATTCTACCAGTTGTTTTCTCTGTGAAGTTCCGATAAGTAGCGAACCAATGAAGCCTGTAATTACAATCTTACAGAAACCCGGCCAATCTGTATATAAATCTCACCATCCAATTACAAGATGTAATAATTTTGCAGTCAAGCTGGTAATGAGGTCTAATACTCATGCATGTGATAATCCCCCCTGGATGCTGACTCTATCAGATGTTAGCTTTGTAATTATGTGAGCAAAAAATCATTATTTCATGTTCAAGTAGAAAATGAGGTTGGTGGGAAGTTAATTTTCTCCATGCCCTGTGAAGCGTAGACAAGAATTTAATGATTTAATTACAGTTGTTAGCCCTTTTTTGCGAGAGGCTTAAATTGAGCTAAGCATTTTTCATAGCCTGACATCAAGAGCCGGGGAACATTAAAGATTTTGACAGCAGACAAAATGACGAGCGGCCTGCTGGTCCTGGAATTTCGAGGAGCGAGAATCTCCTTGGAATTTCGTAAAACGGTTATGTCCTCATCGCCAAGGTAACCGCAGCCCCGGGACACAAACCTGCTAGATAAAAGCAACATCAACAAATATTAAGCGCCTGGGCTTTCTCCACTGCTGGCTAATCCACTGTATGTGAATTTGTCATTTCAGATTACTATGACAGTCATGGTGAGGTAGAGTCGAAAGCATCCACACACCTCAAAAGGACAATATAGTTTTCTCTGCACCTTTCTTAGAATTTCAAAACAGCCTCGGAGTGGTGACTGTAGCCCTCTGATTTCCATATATCCTTTATGGGGCGAGCGAAACAGTAAATACTTTCCTTTAGAGTAATCCCTAGAAAGGGGAGCGCTTTTTTGCCACCGGAAAAAGAAAAGAGCTTTGAGCTATGTAATTCAACTTCACAGCGACACCAGCTACTTGTTTATTCAAGGGCTGGCGAACGGTGCGCCGTACCTTTAACAGGCCCCTGTGAAGACTGCCAAATATTTAGCCTGTCCTCTCCCTCCTTTCATCTGCTTCCGCAACTCGATGCTCGAGATACTTTCACCGCTCTCCTTACAAACTTCTGCTATGATTTGAATTTGACTTTGCAATAAAGGGTATATGCGGTCTAAAGTCACTCGAGGCGCTTTTTGTTCAGCGTTGCCAAAGAAGCCCTCTGAGGTATTTGAAACGTTTCAGAACTCAAGGGTTTGTAGGAGCATTTATAAAATTATTTGTAAACGGCTTGTTTGGGCTGCCCATTTGAGTGTGGAAAAAAATTAGCCTCAGAGCTAAATTAGTGTGGGGTTTTTTGAACCCTCAAATCCCTTTGAAATCTCTAAAGGTGACAATTGCGTATCCCAAGGCATGGAGAACAGATCCCATGCAACAATAGTGTTCTCGAGGGCTCTCCGCTCCCCCAGGTCTCTCTCAGTGCCTATATGGTTCCCGCACGGTCCCTGACCTTTAAATCTTTTGCCCTGATTTTGGTGGTTCAGTGCGTTCTGTTAAACAAGAAGTGTTGTGACCCATAATTGTGGGCAGGTTCTCAGCAGGTTGAGAGAGATCTTTCTGCCAGAGTGTCCAGTCCGGCTCCATCTGCTGCTGTCTTGCGCTGGTCCCACAGGGAAGCCCGGCTAATTTTGCAGTCAATTAGCAGAAGGACGGCTTTTGTTCTCTCGGGGTCCCAACGGGCCGCTGTGCCAGTCTGCTGCGATCTATGGCCGTAGCATTCAGATGGCGAGGAGGGCTGTTTTTTATTCTCCCCGGTCTCTCCAGCGTCGGTCCCTCGCTGACCCTTTTGACATTGTTGGCCAAACGCTGTCGATCGTGGTGAGTTGCGTGGAGGGTTGAATGACGAATGCGAGATGGACAGAAACGGCATGGGTTAAATTCAGCCGTGAATGAAAGGCATTAGAGGGTTCATTAGCTGCAGGACTAGATGTCATAAACCCCTCATGGACGCATGATGAGCAATGAGTGTGCTTAAAGCCACCGGATTATCAAGGCAATAGACTAATTCTGTCCGACCCCGTTGACGTGAAACTCTAATGTGTTAAAACAAGACTAAAATTGCAATGATACGCAGAAGAAGTCTTTCATATGCAAATATTGACACAACAGTTTGATTTTAGCCTTAATATGCTTCCGTGAATAATAGACATGCTTGCTCCTTAAGTGATTACCTTCCGATAATTTTCGGAATTTATTAAAATGCAACTTCTTAATACTTTTTAGGGTCGACCATAAAATCCAAACATTCTGCTATGGATTCAATTCTTATTAGTGCAAAACCTGTGGATTACAAATGATGTTACAAATGATGTTTCAGCCACTCACAGCACTTATTTGATAGATGAAGCACCCTGTTGGTCTCACCCCGCAGTCCTCTACCTGGCCTCTCAGTGCGATACCTGTCTTAAGTTAATAAATCATTTTCATGCATACAATATTCAAGGTGGTTGGGGGTGGAGGGGGTCTGCTGAGGAATCAGGCAAGCAGGGCAGGTTAAAGAATTTCTTAAATTTTTATAGCGTGACAGCCTGTCCCACATAAGCCCCTCAGCTGTCTCATGTTCTGGGGCAGAAATGATCCTCTGTGTCACTCTAATAGTCTAGAATTACACTTGTATCACTGTCACTAGCATATGGGGATGTGTATACCCCCTAGGCCTGTGCACCCTCTGCTTTCATGGCATTTAAAATGATAACATTTGGCCAAGCTAGTTTTGACAGAAAGAGTGAAGCTATATTCACTCTCTTCCCCCTCCACGCCGAACGTATCTGTGACAAAGACAGCCACCAGGGGCCTGCCACGGAGCGACCAATCATTGGGCTTTTTACTGGATAATGATGGCGGGGTCTGGCTCTGTTAATAAGGGCCCGAGCACAGCGAGAGCGTGTCGTCAGAGCTGTTCTGCTGCCATTCACTTCATTATATCGTCTCTTATTATAGACCTCTCTCACTTTCACCTGATAACATCACTAAAGCTAAAACACCTTATGATTTGATGCGACGGTAGGCTTGTGTTTTCCAAATGAATCGGACCAAGTGACTGAGCAAGCAAGCTTTTATGCGAGAAAATCCTCTTTAGCACTTCTTTGTTTTTAAGATGAAAGATGAAACATCCAACCTGGTCTCATAGGAAATACATACCTCTGACACTTTTTGCATCACCTATAAACGCACACCATCAGGTGCGCAGCCGGTCTGGATCGAAGTTTATATCGTGGACGGAGACAGGGACTGTTTCGGGTCTGCTCTTTGGCCTCGGAACGCTTGAAATAATTGCACTTTTTGAATAAACAGCATATGTAGCCATATCTTCCTGTTCCGTGTTGTGTTTTATAATGTAAAATATACAAACTGTTAGGTTTTGGTGTGAGGTCGGGTAACATGCTCAATAATTGCGTGTACGAAAATATAAACGTACACAAAATACGACGTCTGATTCAATTCAAAATCATTACACACCAATATAATATAATACGTTTTTGTTAACGTTACCGTTTAGAAAATGTGATACCGGGTTGCAATATGTACCTGATGGCCCTGCAAAAAGAGTACAGAGGTACGTATTTCGCAAGAGACCAGGCCGGGAACATCATGAGGGTGAACCAATCCCGTGTTCTTCTCTTGCCTGGAATGTAAACACAGTTTCAATAAGTATGGAATTACATAAAGATAATTTATAATTAATGTGCTTGACTCAAGAGCTTTGGAAGCCTGGGGTGTCCATGCATTAAAAAGGTTAAACCGCATATGAAATAGTTATGGCCAACCAATTAAGCCTTCATCACTGCAGTGTTTTCCCTCTTCACACTTTTTTTCTCTAACGTTCCCCCCTCTGTCCCCCGCACCCCCCTTTTTTCTCTCACTTGAACAAACTCCACTCTAGCGGTGTGATGGAGTCCCCGTGGATTTTGCCTCTCAAGTTGTTAAAGTGGGAATCAGCAATCCCTGCTTTTTATAAGAGAGAGAGCAAGAGTGAGCGAGACAGAAACCTGGAACAGCCCTTCCGTTATTGAGCTTGAAGGTTCAGGTCTCAGCGCTTGTGGGTGAGAAACCCCTGCTCTCCCCCTATTAATCATAACGTGACCCTTTAGCACCTGCTACTAACTCTCTGCCTCCAACTGCTGCTGTATTGATATCATTCCCTGTTGATTTCTTCGTTTCCTGACCCCGGCCAGGACTGATGCCTTTGAAACTCCTCACAAATGTCAGTAATTGTGCATCAGAGCTCAGTGTATTACTTTCCCACTGTATCTTTCTCTCTGTATTCCTCTTTTCTCTACTTCCCCCCCTCCCTCCCTTGCCCATCATGCACTGGCACGCGCGCAGCTACGCAGCGAAGCCTCATGTATTTTGATGATATAAAATATGACCACATTTACATGCAAATAGAAGTTTGAGATTAATAGGTGAAGCAAACAGTGAAAAAAGGAGAAGCACATGGTAATATGCCATTACGCTGTTTAAATACATTTACCCGTGTTTGGAAGCTGAATTAGCATGGTCTGAGCACCAGGAAATCATGTTGGTCTGATTGCAATTTTGTTTTCCAATTGATCGTACAATTTCATCAGGTTCAGCTGTCATTTCTAATAGTAACCCAGGTTTACTGACTAAATTGAAGATTTTCACTGTGTCAAAGAGATCTTGGCAGAACAGGTTTTTTCTTCAGCCTGTGACACAAAATTTAAATTTCAAATATTCCAAACATGTTTTCTTTGTGCATTTCAAGCGTATCAATGCCAGTTGGCAGTCACACAAACACACACACAAAGCATTTTTTACTTTTTGTTGACTTATTGTCTGCGCAAAGGTGTTTTGTAGTTGATTTCTGCCTAAGCCAAATTTGACCATGCTTTTATTTAGTTAGTTTTCAAATGACTGTTATGTGTGGATTTTATTATTTAACATTTGTCATGTCTTGGTTTTAATGTCAACATATAAACTTCATCATGAAAACATAATTTAATTTTTTTGATCTACAAAAATAATCATAAACCGACATAGTTGGTTTGTTATTGAAAGAATACAAAAATGTATCAATATACTGTCATGGAATACAATTTGGCTTAAAATAAAAAAGTTAAACAGCACACTTGAGATCAAAGTATTATTATTATGAATACATGTTATGTAACATTTTATTGAGCTTCATTAAAAAGAAAAAACATTGTGGTTTGATCAAATTTGCTAATGTAATTTAATTGTGGCCATCCAAAAGTACTGGTTATGGAATGAGCCATAGCTGTAGAAATTATTTAATTTACGAAACACAATAAGTAATTACAGGAAGTTAAAATTACATTATGAAAATGTTCTACAGAATAGCGTGATGAACACATTGCAAGTAGATAAATTCAATTCTAGTGCATATAAGAAGCTTGCATGGGAAGTTCATAAGGCCCAAAGTGTCCATAGATGATAAAAACCACTCATGAGGTTGTTATAAATATTCAGAAGGGTTAGCATTAACTGGTCGAAAAATCAAATGTATCGAAAGCTTCATTTTCTCGTAAGGATTCCACTTCCTGTCTCAAACCATATACTAAACCTGACTGACAGCCTCACTGAAGCTCAAAATCACTCTTTAAAGCATTTCTAAGCTCCTCACAGGAGTGTCCTGCAAACTCAAGGGCCACCGAAGGCCTCGTAATATACAAACAATAAATCCATTTCAGTGGGCCCTCAGTTTGCCCCCGCAGACGAAATGATCATTTGAATATTTCACAACATAATCTAGGAGTGGAATAATCTATCACTCACTCAAACGTCTGAGATGAGAGCGCTGACAAATACCCGCCCGCCACCCGGAGCAAAATGTCAGTCATCTCTTATCCAAAATGATGCTGACAGCTAAATGCAGATCTCAATTTTACAGAGAAGGATTCATTACCTCTGAATAATAAATGGCAAAATAAATTGTCTAATCTTCTCTTTGTACACTGTCTGGTGGGGGTGAATAACCATTTTAAAACAGATTTCAAACGCAGGAGGCATTGTTGAAAAATGGTTTGTCCGATCGGATTGCGTGACAGAATACATTCAAATATCTTTTGATACTTTTGGCATTCATATTTACATATGCCATTGATAACTCCCGGGGCAGCGTGTTTAAAACAAAGCAGGAAATACATCAAAAGAAAAAGCATTTTAATATATTACAGTAGGCTATAAAAGTATTTACAGCTACTGAAGGTTTTCAACATCATAAAAATCTAACTTCTCTAGCCGACAGTAGATTCTATACAGTTATGCAGCATCTTCATACATAGTACAGAAAGTTTGAATGAATCATCTTTCGCACGCTGATGTTATGTGATAAACACAGTGAGTTTTAACATTCGTTGCTGGTAAGGTTCTGTATTCAGTGCAAGGGATATGAACTCTTCATTAACTTTCTGCACGTTCCTGCCGGAGCAAATGTCACAATAAGCAGGCCGCTTGAGTCTGAACACACAATGTCTACTGCTGGTGCCCCAGTGTGTTAGGGCACTAATTTGGCTCACGGGGGAGTGGGTGGCTTAGCAGGCCAAATGTACGGCCTCTGACATCAGGGATCGATTCCATTCGGAGGGGGTGTTTGGGTAGAACCGCATGCCTCTCTCATTAGCTGACCAGTGGGGAGCAGAGGTGCTAACTCAGCTCTCCCGCAGGAATACACTGCTATGTTCTACCGCGGAAAACTTACTTCGGTTTTTGCACTGACCATGACCATGACAATATCTCTACTCGGTGTCTTGCAAAAGGGTCACTTTCTTTAATGCTGAATCACACATCAATGCAGTTCTCTGTGGTTATTTGACATTGAGTGGCTGTGTGACGTTCACCTTTTTGCTCTTGAGGCTTGTATGGTAACTTGCTATTGTGGTCGGGATTGCAGCCTCACTCAAAATCGAAAGACCATCATCATTTATTAATTCACTTGACGGATCATTTAATCCAGAACAACCTTGTGGTTATTGAAAATATACCTGTTATCGCTGGGTATCGCACCCATTATCTTGCCATTGCTAAACCAATCATTTTCAAGTTGAGCTCTACTGTCAAGTTAATTGCCATTTCAACCCACTTGCCTCTCGTTCACTCTCTTTCTTCACCTGCCTCTTGTAAACCAACGAACCCAACCGCCTGCCACCATTTTCCACCGTAAAGCGTAAAACTCAAGCAGTTAAGTAACAAGATTGTTTCCTCCTCTGTAATTAATTGGACAGGAAGCACTGATTCAGTAGTTTTAGAGCACAAATGGGCTGCTTATACTAACAAGGCTCAGATAAAGGTCTCTGTTAATGAGAGGAGAATCTCATCAGGGCCGGAGTTTACATCACCAGAACAAAACAGAGCCGGGTAAGGTAGTAATCACCATAATGTCAGCTTATTTATTTTTTGTGTTTAAAGGACCTGCATAATAAGCCTTCGACGCTATTTTGTGAAGACCGGAAAAAAGAACAAAGAGACGAAGGAGGTAATTGGTGAGAGGCTTCTGTTTGTGCATCCCCACTGGTATACAGTTAAAGAGAGAAAACAGTGGGGAAATTGATACTCTATGCTCTTCAGGAAAATCCTCCCTCGAGACTTGAAAACATTGAGCAGGAGTAGCCCAGGTGCCAGAAAATTGCACTCATTGCATGTTGTTATCATTTCGAGCAATAAAAAGTGTGAAATATTTGACAGCCCAGCTTACAACTACCTCCGAAATAATTTTTAATGACTCTCCTCAGAACAGTTCTACACTGTATCGAATGCAAGTTTCCCATTGCCTTCATGTATTAATAGGTATTTTCTAACAAGTCTCCCCAACAAGACTACATAAACAATTGTCATTAAAGCAAATTCATTCCCCACTCTGGGCAAATTGGTCATAAAGAAAGCCCTCGTCTTTATCAACCGTAAGCTACTGTTAAGTGTACTTCGGCATAAGCCACATATTTCAGTGCCTTAATTGGCAAGCATTTCATTCCCACTAGTGCTCCAATCTTTTGGAAAGGGATTCAAATACATCCCATTACATCTATACTTGAAAATGACAAAAAAATATGTGTTGGCTACTTTATCCATTGTAGATTAATATCTACTGATGTCAAACTGGACGGAATGGTTGAAATCCCAATTCCATGAGCCAAGAAAGAGAAACGGCTTTATTTTTACTTTATGGGGTAAGTAGTTGTACCATTAAAAGTGGTCATCTTAAAGTCCCCGTGAACCGAAGGTTGCGATTGTTTTTACTTCTGTATTTTGACGCATTTCTTTGCTGTTAGCAGTCTTTCTCTGCTATTTTATTGGATGTATAAAAACAGCAGTTGCATTTTGAAATGGAGCTGGCAGCAGACTGACAGTTAAAGGGGAGGAGTTAACGGCTGCTCCACCCAAACCGTCAAATACATGATTTAAGATGGATAGTAATTACAGGAAGGACGTGCAGTTTCAGATTTTAACAAAAGATTATGAGGGCACTAATTTTAAAAGGAGAATGACCCACAATGAGAAATAATTTTTAAACGCTGCGATAGTTCATGAAAAAAAAGGCATTGTTATTTTTTATTTCTCTGGGATTTCAATAATTGTGCGTTTGGTCAAAATATACGAAAAGTATATGGCTTCTGTTTCACAAGGAGAATTAATCAAATCAACAAACAATGCAAAAATGTTTTAAGGACATTCGTCATTGTTGGTGACAATCCCATTAGGAAGCATATCTGCTGTGATAATTCTGGGTTACGTTTGGTCCAGCCATCAACGCAGGTTGTTTCCTCTCACGAAAACCAGATGGTTTAGTTCAGATAATCATCGCTTTTCCTTCTAAAGTAGAGGGAGGGGGCTCTTTTACACCGTGCTCTGAGATCTTGAGCTACTTTGTAATGCTGCATATTATTCGTGCCACAGCACGGGGTCTCGGAATTCAAGCTGTCTGTTTACTCAGAAGCTTGAAGCAGCATCATGTCCAGAGGCTTTGAGGGTCCAGCTCAGGCCCCGAGATCACGGCTAATGTGACACCCAAGGCCTAATCTTCTTAGTGGACCGGGATGAAATGAGTATCAATTACCGAATCAACCTTCATCCACCCCCTCCTCCTGAGCCAGTGGTCCTCCCGTAGCCAGCCATGAGACAATTGCTTGATTGGGCCCTTAATCAGGTATTAGCCACTAAAGCTGTAAGGGAAAGCAGCTAATCTCCAAATTTTCTCCATCTGCACTTGCAGGCCCAACTGGTTTGGCCCTTCTAGAACAAAGATGGTAAGTTAAAGATTAGAGGAAACGAGAGGGGGCCAAGGAGCAGGCCAGAAGGGCCACAACAGGCCCAATCCAAGAACAGCCCTGCTTTCCTGGCATAATCCTTAAACTAAGCTTGCTGTTTGAAGCATGGCGCCTTTTGTGTTAACAGTTCAAGAGGGTGGTAGGAAAGAAGTCAACAAACCGTTCTTGGTTTCACGTCTCCGCGTACCATCACACGTTTACAGAATTCCGTCATGCTTAACCACTGGTCTGTTTGGCACAACGTTGAATTGCACTGTATGTTTCCTATTTCATTAATGTTTTGAATTATAATAATGCCAGTATTTTGAGTTGAGAAACATTGTGGAAGTAATTATGTCTTTCAAGGGGAGCGAGATTAGCTCACAAGATGGCAGTCTCCTGCCCTGTGTACACAGTGCCATGTGGGCCAGGGGAGATCAGCCTGATATCCCGACAATGACCTCACTCCAAATCCACACAACACACTGAGAGAATTTCTACATCCTCCGGCTTTACTGTCCTTATGGGTTAAACAGAAACTTCTGTTTCCTGCCCCGCTCTGCAGTTTCACACAGGATCACTAAAACACGCTCATTAAAAATATATATCAAATAATGAATAGAAGCCGAATACACAGCAATGTAGACAGCAATGTAAAAATTAAAATAAATGCAAACAGAGATAATTAAATGGAGCTTTCCTGTAGCTCAGTGGTAAGAGCATTGCGTTAACAACGCAAGGTTGTGGGTTTTATCCCAGGGGATTGCAGACCTATGTAAAATGTATAGGATAATGCGATGTTGCTTTGGATAAAAGCGTCTGCCAAATGCCTAAATGTAAATGATCAGAGATCTGTGTGATATGAAAATGAGAATTCCATGAAATAATCTGAGCTTTAAAAGAGGAACTTCGGAGAAGCAGTTCTTCCAGGTGATGTCAGTACAGGTAATCAGTTGTTCGGTGGTTATACAAAGGTCGTTCATTATTTAGTTTTTATTTTCTCAAGAAGGCTGGATAGTGAGTCCTGACTTTATACTGTGAAATAGTTAGTTGTTTGTTTTACAAACAAAATGTGAGTTCTAAGACATTTGGATTGTTGGTCGGGTGGGTCACCATGCATTATGGAGACTTTGCATAGACATAATTACTTTTATAATGTACAAACAATATATTGTATTTTATTGTGGAATTAAACGTGTAACCAGAACTCGCTATTCCTTTAGCCCTTCCAAGTCATTTCATCGAATCAAAGGCTGTTTTTTTCTTTTAAAAGTCAAAAGCCTAAAAGCTCAACATCAAGAGTGTTTCTGAATGTAATATGGTCTTAACGTCTAGCAACCTTTGTTCAGCACTGCCAGCAGAAGTGTCTGTTGAGAAAAAAAATCCTCATGTGAAGCAGTCCTGCTCATTGCTGTGGATTAGGTACTGATGGAGAAGCAAACTGCTGTGAGGGTTCAACAGTTATAAAATCACAAGAGACGTACGGTATGTGCTTTGGGAGGAAAGGGGTGAAGGGCTGAAATTATTATTGACTTAAGCCTATTTACTTCACACTTTTCAATTATTGCTGTAAAACCAAAGGTGTGTCTTTAATTGCATTGGCTAAAGTCTGAACAGCAACTGTCAGGGGAGCTTCTTCCAACCACTGACTCCTGCCCTTGAGGTTTGACTTTTAAGCTCTTTCAAGGGTAAAGAACTCTATATTAGCTAAATGCATAGAGACTCAAACAACTTTACTCGCACACACCGTGGGCAAGCTGATAATTAAAGTTAGCGTTGCATCTTATTAATATATACACTATATTTCAGTAATGAGTCAGCAAAACATGAACATTTGATTTCAATTTAAATCAAATGTAAATAAACATAAACCACAACATAAAATCCAGGCCTGGTCCTCTCTCACTGACGGTCCGGTCGTTCGTCCTTTTATATGCTCCACAATCTCCTCCGTGATACGAGACGTCCCGGCTCTCGTCCCGCCTACCTCGCTACAAAGATTTATATTTATTATTAATAATACTCACTTTAACTTTTATAACAAGTAATACAGTCATTAAGTCTGTAGCTGAAGGCTGTTTACAAGGAATTGCCAGCAACTTATAATACATTAAAATAGGAACGAACTAATGTGTGCTCACCGGTTACTGTACAGCGCTACATTTAATTTGACTAAATGAACCATTGCAAAATGCCAAGAACTGTGACATCACATTGTGTATTAATGCAACAACTTGCTTAGCACCGTTAAACAGTTACATGCTAATGAATTATACTTTTGATTTAACCTTCTGAATAAACTACAATACAAAGAGACTAGACATTATTCGTAAGTTAAAAGCAAATATGGTGTGTTACAATCATTACCTGAGGTAAAATCAGTGCAAAGCATTGCCTTTTCTAGCGTATTGCTAAATAAAATGCTTTAATAAAATATTTTGATATGGTTCATCAAATCTAAACTTTTTCAACTTTATCACAATACTGGTATTGCATTACTAGGTGAAATACGTTAACAGACGCTGACAGCTCTCCACTCCGAAGGTCACGCAGCGCATGGCACCAGGACGCTCGCTGCCTCACTTCGATTGTCCGATTTTTTCTCCTTCATTACCGCTAGCAGCTGTGAATAAGACGTCCCCTCTTTCTTCTTCCCCCGTCTGAACTCGCTAAGTGCTGTTGTGCAGTTTTATCAGAGTAGCCAGAGGACTCCAGGGAGACGCTCTATCTCCTTTGGCCCTGAAAATTGATATTGAACATGGGGGGAGAATCTCACGAGCTGGTAGCAATTAGCTAAAAAGGATTTGCAACTCTCTGTGATTCATCGCACGAGAGATCGAAGTCATTTAAAGAGACTGTTTTGACTCCCTCTCTCTCTCTCTCTCTCTCTCTCTCTCGCTCCGTCTCTCTTTTCAGGATACAGCTCTGTTAGCCCCTTACAAGCTAGTGTGACATTTCCTCTTTTAAGGCCTATTTCTCTTCCTGAAAAGTTGCGGTGTGCTTTGGCACAAACAGGGCCTTTGATTCGTTCATGTTTGCGCACCTAACACAGGGCCGTGAACTCCATATCGGCTGCTCTGGGTTTGACTTGTGAATTGGCGGACTAATGAGACAAGGAGGAGAGTTCATTAAGAAAGAGAAATGTTTGCCCGGGCTTTAACAAACACATGGCGGTAGTTGAGTCCTCGAGCTGTGTTCTCCCTGCACACTCAACAAATATTTCAGGCAATTAAAAGAAAATCTGGGCTGCAATAAATGCAACGTTCAGCCAAGTTTCATTAATAGCGCTGGGGCGGGATGTTACTTCATTTTGTCCCACAGTGTTTTGCCAAAAATGTTTTTGTCAAAGAGACAGTGATAAACTATTCCTCTTTTCTTGTTATATTAATCTTCTAGGTCAGAGTTGTGCAGATGTGTTTTTAACCTTGTAATGTATAAAGACTTTAGATTTATTTTCACAAATCTGTTTGATGATCTTATTTTCATGTTTAATGTGCGATTGTTTAGATGAAGGGGAGGTTATATTATGTCGATTCTATAGAATTAAATTAAATAAAATTGCATTTGCTGATTAGTCAATAGCTATGATTTATTTGTGATAAAGCAAGACCATGACCTCTTTACCAAGCTACATTTTATACTGTGTACAGCTGGTTGTTATTTATGATATTTTGCTACAGCTGTGCTAAATTGTAAATACAGTTACGACTAATGCTTTGAGTTTGTGCCTACACAACGCCCTTCAGCCATATCTGAATTCTCAATAAAGCAAAGCCTCTCATACCTTATTGCAATGGTTTGATTTATATTTAGTAAGTAGATAACAAGCTGTCATTTAGCAGATTTCATTCACCGTATGCTTAATACAGGGACTGTCTGCCTGGAGCAACATGAGGTTTGGTGTCTTGCTCAAGGGCACGATGGTAATAGCTCACGGACTTTTGCAAGAAACTATTGGCCCTCATAATTTTTACTTCAACATGTGTATGTGGTGGGTTTTCTGGAGATAATATATCTGCAGTCGACATTTGGATGTAAAACGTGAATAAATGTGTATGATGCTGCAAAAATATAATATTAATAATTCAATTTAATAATAATAATGATAATAATAATAATAATGATGTATCTATGTTAACTGGATACATATTTTCTATTTAAAAAAATATGTTTATAAAAAATATATTTGTAACTTCATATCCACATAATGTACTGTACATTCTAGGGTTAAACCTTAAAACGTTGGCCTTATTTATTTTCTTATTCTGTTTTATTTCTTAATAAAAGTAAGTATATCACATTCTGATAAATACTTTTGCAAGTATTACAATTACACTATTATTAACATGCATTGAAACATTTGGAAATTCTGGTGGCACATGGAACATTTAGTAGCTTTGCGGCGGCACTCGGGGGAAACCTCTATATATGAAGCAGCACTGCCAAATCTTTTAACGGCCAACATATTATGACAACATGATTTGTAACTTTCCAATGCGATTACGTCAAGAGGAATTTATCTAAAGAAGGTGTCCAGAGTCTGCTGTCAAAGGTGAAACACGACCTGCAGCGGCGGATGTTTCTACAAAGAAAACTGTGTGTGTATATTCATAGGAAATGTTGCACAACCTTTGGAGCAAAACCGACAGCAGACGTTGGAGAAGTAATTAAAAACGCAGCTTACTTACAGTCAGCTCACCCTGAAAATGGCAAAGATGCTGTGTCAACAAAGCCAACGTCCCGTTCGCGGAGCATCGCCTCGTACCCGGCCCACCCTCGCAATCTCATCAGCATGCACAGACTGGCAGGTCCACCCTGGTGAAAGCTATCGTTTAAGAATTGAGCAGTAGCCATTAATAGAGCCAGAGATGACAGATGACTTCATATGCCATGCAAGCGGGCCCAGACAATAGCCTTAGCTATGACAGATTGCCTGGCTGTAACCCACTTTATGTTAAACTCATTCTCACTGTCCAATTTCACAAGTGTAATTTTGTTCCTCTGCATGGTATTGTCCTTCGCGGACTAACCGAGTTCCTTTGGTAATGATTCCCTTTTCTATTGTATTGTTTTCTGCATAATCGGACCGGTAGTCAAGGGTTTGGGTGACACCACCATCTGTCAAGTTCATTTGCTTTGTAAGGTATGCTTGGAATAATGGTCCGCACAACTGGAGGCTATCCGTTATCAAAGAAGAATATCCCTCGTACCTCGTTCAATGCGCTGGAGACGTCCCCCCCTCCTCCCTTCCACTTATTATGCTATACCCTTGGCTCCATCACCTCGTTTTTTTCGGCAGCTGTCACATGGGCATCTTGTATTATGAAATTTAAAGCCACGATTCAATTAAGAGTATGAGTTATCATCCTTACCGACTCACCTCTGCTCTGTGGGGGCGGGTTCCACAGACTGCTCTGCTCACCAGAAATGATCTGCTGCTCGTTGAGCCTGTCAGTTCTCATTTGGGAGAGTCCAGTTTAATCTGGACCCGCGCTGAAATCTCATACCGCCACCACCGCGTTTTCATCTGTCTTGCCTGCGAGGGCCAAAAGTTGACTGGTGAAATATACTGTTTATTCGTTGTGCGACTCCGAAGGCTTTTCGGAAAAATGCAAGGGCGACCTTTTGAATCTATGAATGGCTAAAGATGGACCATTTGGAGAGGGTTACACTTGGTGTCAGATGAGGACTACACGGTGTAATAAAAATTATAAAATACATTCCATGGTCTGTTTCTTTATTACTCTGCAATGCCACACTCTGTGGCCTCTAAGCTCAATGAGTGGTTTTATATTCAATGCTTTACTTCCCATGCAGCATCAAAATTTCCATTTCTAGTGCCACCTTTTTGGGTTTTCAGTTCTGCGCACAGAGGGCTTTTCACATATAGGGCAACTTTAAAACATGTGGTTCACAGCTCAGGGTCTGTTCAGGCCGTATGTCTCAAACCCACATGCAAGGTCACAGCTGAAGGACAATGATGGCCATACTGGAGCAATTGCAAAAAAATGGGGAGGGGGGGGGATTGTGTGACCAGCAAATGCTCAATGATATGTCTAGGTTCTGTTTATTTGACTCTTCGATCTTGTACAATGTTATGTAAAATCTCTTCATATAGGCACATTTTGTGTGTGTGTGTGGGGGGGGTAAACATAAATACACCCAAAAATGGCTTCACATTTTTTTTGAATGACTATCTATTCTTACCAGCTAGCTTAAAAAATCTAGCATAATGATTGTTTTTTTAATGATGTCACAATTATTTGTCCTATATGAAGATATAACAAACACAAAGTCTTTAGACACAACACCATCAACAGGGATGGGAGCGCAGGAATGGACACGATTAAGCAACAGAAAGCGTGAATGCCAACCAAATGGCTGCTGAAGCACTTCCAACACCCGCATGGTGCTGGGCTCTCTGGCAGAGAGCAGATCTGAGGGGATCCAGATCAGCTGTGTTGGGTATTGGGCAGTACTACCTGGCATTTTGGAGGTTCATTAGCAAAGTGTTTGGCCCCACTCAATGCATTGTGATGCCCATAGCGCTTGGTGTCACACAGCACCGGCTTTCATCCACATCCTATGAGACCTATTATAGCCTATTTGGGATAATATGGTCGAACTCTTAGGTGGTTTGGAGCACATTCTCTATTTGACATTTGTTTGAATGGATGGGTGTTGCTTAGAAATGGCGCATAATGTCAAATAATGATAGCAGAGGGATTCAATTGGCACCAATTGGTGTCGTGTCTTACAATTTGAATACACATTTTACAAGCCATTTTGACAATCCTTTCAAGATTAAGGCTAAAAACATACTTCACTAAAGCACCTCAATCAATTTCAAGTTCAGTTTGTAGCCCTCTTGTACATATTATTACTTAACAAACCTCAATATATTATTTACATTACCTTCATATGTATGTGTTGTTAGACTAGATGTGTTATTAGTGCGGTATCTAGTTTCTAGTTACGACGACAGTTGACCTGCAAGAGAAAATGGCCTAGACGCAGACATATTTGAACATGACAATCTCTAAAATCAAGTTGCCGATTCCTGAACCATCTACTTTCCTGCCTGATCTCACAGAAGTATTTTATGAGTTAGATAATTTGTATGAATTTGCTATGTGAGTTGTATCAAAGTGTACAATTATAGTATACATTTTTTTTTAATTCATTTATTATTATTCACCTCATAAAACAGTAAAATAATTGCATTGCTGCTTTGACATATTTGCACAGATTATGTTTAAGGTCTGAAGTATCTTGAAGGAGTGTCTTTGTCTAAATTGCCGATTTAATCCTCCTTAAAATTATGTGATAATTTGTTTGTTTTGTAATATAAATTATGAATAATTTCATTTGTTTGTATTTTACAATACGCCTGCCGATTGATGACTTAAATGTGAGAAATAATTGCCTGATAGCCTTTTGCTGCGTTTCGAACATTTTCATCTATTACTTTTGATTCCCTGTCATGGGGTAACCACTTTACCGTGTAAATGTAATGGAGCAAGCAATGTGTCAGCTGTGAGGTTTTATTAAAGTTTATTGGCCATGTAAAAACCTCTCTGTAGAAAATAACTGGCTTCGTCCGTCCTGTCACCCTGAATTTAGGTGCGGTGTCTATCTGCTCCTACCGAAGCCTCCAGCAGAGCTACAGGTAGGAACAGTCTTCTTCAATTAAATCTAATTATCTCACTAAATCAATAATTGTCCTAAAGGCTGCCTTCAAATCTGGGAGGGATTCACATCTAATGTGCTGATCCAGCTTGTCTGGGCCAGCCTCCTTGTGTACTGAAACCAAAGCAATTTAGTCGTTGCCTACGGGCCTTCTGGCAGTTACCGCAGTTGGGAGTGCTGCGAGGACTTGGAGATACAATTTAATCGGATACATCTGTGTGCACACTGGAGTTAAGCACAACTATATTAGGTGCTATGTTGGAAGTGAGAAATATTATCACTTTCCTCCAATAACAATGGCGCAGGGCGCGGGGAGACCTAGGAATAACAACTCGTGTCAACCCGATATGACTTCTCTTTTCTGGCCCTGGCCGCTTTGTGCTCGCATGTCTGAAATCCAACCAGGATACAGGAAAACCTCACAGCTGACCAATCACATTTCCAGCTTGCCAAAACAGACAAGGAAAAAGGAACTAAAATAGGTGGGTAAGAGAGTTTCCGTGCGGGTGTATACCTCTTGGATGTAAAGATACCAGTGAGTCATGTTCACTGCTGTTTGTTCCAGACACCAAAATGTTGACCTCAACATTACAGACACAATTTTTCATCGGCCAGCACGTGGTGAAATCTACAGATGAATCATTTGCTTGGTGTCAACAAGACTTTAAATTCTCATCTGCTGTGTCAATAGGGTTCTATCTCAGTTCTGGTGTCTCATAGTTGTTCATTGTTTTCATTGCGGTAACTACACAACTCTAATTTAAGACATGCAGAACTGGCAGGACAAGCTCTGATTTTATTTTGGGGGGTAATCTGGAAGAAGCCCCTCCAGAGTATGCAGCTTCCTATCTAGAACACAGATGTGTGATGAGAGTACAGTTAATCCCAAATGTTAAACTGTACAGACATGAAGTAGTATAGTATTAAAATAATGCAAATTATAATTTAACGACAAAACATATATTTTAAGTAAGATATGCATTGATCAAAAATCATATATTTTCATGGGGTAGTACCGGACGCAAAATAGATGTTTATCAACAGCCAACGGTTGGTCAATATATATTTTTCTGGCTACGAAACTGTATCTATTATTATGTGGGGGGGGGGGGGAATTAAATATATGTTATATAAATATGAATGTCCAGTGAAGGTCAGGGCAGATCTTGGTCTAACTGTCTGTATAGGCACAACATCTAAAGTTTTATGTGAAGTAAAATGACTTAAATTTAAAACACATGTGCCTACTTTCAATATTTTATGTTTCTTACGTTTTTCATGTACTGTGCATTTCCTGTTTTTTAGCAAGGCACAATACAGGTGATTGATTCACAGATATAAGGTCTCCATCAGACTCTAATATTGTGGATTACAGGCACTAATACAGAAGGATGTTTATCAACCTGCGTTATTCACAGCAATGAGAATGTCATGGCGTTCTCTCGTGGCTTCTGGATAACGTGGCTGGTCCCTCATTCCCACGAGCCCGTTATATGAGCTAAGTCACCAGAGGATACGTCTCGACGGTGAATGACCATTATCTGTTTCAAATGCTTCAAGAGGCTCGCGATAATAATTTCAGAGCAGGGCGGCAAAGGTTAAAAGGAGAGATAGTTCTTGTCATCGTTCATCTAGTGGACGGGAGAGAGGCAAAGAGAATGGCGCGATATCTTAAAATAGGCGAGTGATGGAGGCGCAAAGCAGATAGACACTTTAAGAAGCTCAAGTCACAGTTCAACAACCACTAGTGCTGTAAGACAGGACAGTTCAGCGCTTATCAGAATCAAAGTTGGCCCGTTCTCCAGCCGTCTCCATCGTATTAAGTTGGCTATTTCACCGATGATGAATCACAGATGATATAGTGCCATAAAAACTTCTCAGTTGTTTGTTGGCCTGTTTTAACTCACAATAAATCTCCATTGAAACTGAATTGGGGAATCTCAACAATTGGGTTAGATGAAACCCGAGAACAAAACATTTGAAGGCATGAAAAAGGCTACTGCCACCTCATTCGGTAAAGCATGCTGAGATAAAAAAACGTTAGGCTGTTATCTCTTAACACCTGAGTGACATGGGTCTACAAATCCTCTAATTATCAGAATGATTAATATCTACTTGCCCCAAGGCCACACTCGGAGTGTGTAAGTGAGACTTTAATAAGTGTTTTCTAACCTGGTTGACTCCGACAACTCCCCCAGCAAAACCTCTCTTTTATCATTCAGAATTTTGGAGACAGGGAATATTATTACCCTAACCTAACCTCTCTCCATCTTCCCCCATCCAACCTGAGCCCTGTGCTTAGAGACCCCGCTAAGTACGTCCCAAGGTGCGAATGACTAGAATCGGTGTTACATCTCTGCTCGTAGGGAATTTCTTTTCTTATCAATGCTCCGCTCTGTCAATACCTCATTCGTCGCTCAAATTCTCGCAGATATGAACGTAAAAAGGACCATTTACTGCTGTTAGCTGTGTGTTTTATATTCACACTGCATGCATTATTCTTATTAGGCAAACGGGACTGTGGATGCCGTTGAGTCAAGTCCAACGTGTTTGACGGGATGTATTTATTTTGCAACATGAGCACTGAGAGAAAGATAAAATTGTTCATGGGAATCAGCTGATTAGCTAATAGGTATTATTAGCGATTACTCTTGTCCTACTTGGGAGGAGATTATGAAGTGCCTGGAGAGAGACAGGCACGCTGCATTCCTGTGTAGTGAGAAAAGAGGCAAGGTGTTCATAGACACGAACCCGCTGAGAGTCAAGCAATCATTTTCAGACAATTCATCAAGCCCACGTCTCGTATTTCAAAAGCCTCTCATCCTCCCACACCTGCACGTTTTACATATTTTTTTTGTGGTGGTCTGCCTAGCAGACAGTTGTTAGTCTTGCAATGTAAATCTGTATCTTTTTAAAAGGATGGCGAATAAGTCACTTAATTTTTTTCCCCTGCAGATTGTTTTGTGAGAGGAAAGATAATTTTAGGCAAAACAATAACTTTTATAACAATACGCATTTCTCTGGATTCTCCGGCATTTTTTTCTGACCAACTTATCTATCATTAACAACAATAACAGCTGTCAGATTTGCTTTCAGGTTTTTATAAACTTGCTTTCATTCGTTTGATAGACTCAAACTTACAGTTTCTTAAAGTCCCAGTAAAATATCCTATTTTTTTACGAAACACTTTTATAAACTAATGTTTATCATAAATATATTATCAGTGTGGGGTTTTCTCTTGTATGTGTGCCCTCTTAATCTTCAGTTAAAATCTAATATCAGTCATAAATGACCTGTGTTAAACTGCTTGGGCGGAGCATCCTTTAACTCCTCCTCTTCAACTGTCTTCAAAATGTTTTTATACATCCAATCAATTTGCAATGAAAAATGCAAGCTTGTCCACTAGTGGTCTCATTCAAAATTCCATTTCACTTGGAAATGCATCACAATGGGGAGGTAAAAATGATCGCATCTTCCAGTTCAAAGGGACTTTAAATAAAACACCTCTTTACTAGATTACAGAAACTTGATCATTTGTATGAATAACATTGTTTTAATATTATTTGATTGCCTAACGGTACTACAAAGCTGGACAATATAACTAAAATATATACACTGTATATTTCAGGACATTTATTTGAAGATAAAAATAATCTTGACAAAACAGCATTTGCCAACAAATCTGCTAAATCTTCTCATTTTCCCAAGCCAAGGATTGACCATTAAACTACAGATGTTTGACATCTGAAATAATACTAAGCCCTGGTTTCATAGACAAGTGGCTGTTTAAGCTGTCTTAACTGAAAATAACTTGCCCTGACATATCTCAAAATATATTTGTGCCAAGATGAACAACAGTAATGTTTTTATTCAAAGGCATGTCTTAAAGTGACTAAATATCTAAAAGCCGGCTTAAAAGCATCATGATATTTCGAGTTGCATACCCTTCTGAAAAAAACCCTATAGAACCATGCCCAAGACACAATAGAAAGCGTAATGGATTTAATGGTTATAATGGGAATGTCTACTAGTATTCTCTTGGAATAATGCCCCAAAAAATTATTTTGTTCATAATGGTATTTTAACGTAAACAGAATTGCTCTGATGGTTTCTATTGTTTATTTTCAGCAGTATTTTTATATCACCAGTTAAATCATTTCAAAATATTGAATATTGTATATGTATCGCCAAACCTAAAATCTTTTATTACAAATAACACAGAATCCTGTCTTTGCATGTTACTTTTCCTAATGCCCACATCAGAATATCTACGTGGTCACTTGCCAGTACAGGTTCACATTGATTAACAACACAGCGGGATTCGTTGGCCTGTTTTAAACAATCATTACACACTGAGGCAAAACATGTGTTGATAGTTAATTTTATTTCAGAGAGGGCATGAAACAATTAGCCTCCCAAAGTATGCTAGCAAAAGTTGACATAGAACAAGAATTGGACTGGGATGAGAAGCAGTGATTTGTTTCTACTGTTATTTGTTTTGTTTTGTTTTCCAGTGACGTGTACAAATCCCACAACACCTCCTTATCAGCTGGACTGTAGTGACTGGACAGCAGGCTCGCGTTCCTTCTGCAGAGGTCGCACACATATTCATGGACACAGCTGGGACAGTTTAATGACTTAATTCTATTTAATTACTCACCCCAGTGCAGCTGACCAAACTCCATCACGGACTCTCTCCGCATGGTTGACTTATGGACAGATTTGGGAGGCGGTGAACAAACCGGAAAAAGATGGGCCGGTGTAAGCATCAACACTGGAGAGCAGTGTGACAACACTGATGAACGATACCTTTTGTTTATGACATGATCTTCCACATGATCTGGACTGAAATCCTAGAATGTTACATATAACCTATACTACTAATAAGACTATACTGTTGCATATGGAACTGAAGAAGAAATGTATTTAAAATGAATTATAGTTTAAGATATCAAATATCAATTTAGAGTCTGCAACTGTATGTATTGTTAATGTAAATGCAACACCACATAGCTATTTCAATAGCATAGCAAAAACTTGCTTTGGCTCATCTAGGGGACGTCAAGGAACCTGAAATGTTGAAAACCCTCTTGAAAACATTTCCTGACAGTCTTTATTTCGGCTACTGTGGCAACGACTTATGCAGAGCTTCAGATCCAATGGCTTTTGCATGTGTAAATGAATTCACTCAAGACGATTTACTGCCCTGGAGTGGCTAATGGGAAACAAGGGTAAAAACACGACGACCGTTTTCACGGATTTCCTGCTGGCTTCCAATTTGTCTGAAGCCCCTGCGACCAGTAATTTATTACCTTGCTGTTTATAGCTATTGATTTCACCCAGAGTGCCTCCTGACATTAAGCGTAGGGGTTTGAGATAGAGAGGGCAAAGGCTGCTCCTCCTGGTGCTCTGGGGTCAGGTAAGGTACCATAAGGGCTTATTTGGGGTCATGCAGCCCCAGCAGGAGAGTCCAAGAGTGGGAAGAGTGTCTGTGGGATAAGGACCTCAGGACCAGGACCATCCACACACCACCAATTAGGCCCGACTCTTCCCCACTGGCGTGGGACACCGCAGGGCAGGGTCTCGGCCCCCAAGCCGAGTCTCTAGATTATGCATTTGCTTTGCTCCTAGATGTGTAACTAGCCCATTTAGCTCAGCCATAAAACAGCATGGCTTCTTAAAAGGTTTTTAAAGGGAAAAAGATCCTGTCCATTCATTTACTTCAATTCTAACAATCTTAAACTAGCCTAATTTATCAGACTGGGATGCAAAATCACAGCGTCCATTTCACCCAGGGGAGGAGCTGGTGAAAGAGACAGTAGAGGAGGGAGGGGAAACATCTAAACAAAACAGGACAACAAGAGGGGAAGGAAATTAATGACCCTTCACATATTGCCTGTGTTTCTTTTGTGAAGGCCAACAAAAGCGATGCAGGTTGGAAAGGATGTGGGGCTCGAGAGTCAGGGGATATCGGGCCTGTAAATTCCACGAAACATTAATAACTTCATTACATGGTAATTACCAACCAAAAGTGTCTGGTTGGTAAAAGCAAAGAGTATCAGACTTTCTTGTACGTTTGTCCTAGACTCAGCATTTCTCGCCTTCGTACTCTCAGTGCTTTCGTGCTCTCTAACCCTCTGTCTTCCAAAGGTAGAAAGGTCAAACCATTACATCGTCTGAATGAAATGTTCCTGACTTCCTGTGATGTATAGGCGACTGGCCCTGGAAGCCACTGGTATTGTTCAGGTGTGTAATAATTAATGCCGCTTTTGAATGGCTCTCCTGGGATGGACTGAGGGGTGGGAACAGACCGATGTCGATTCTACACCCACTGAAGTTGACTGCAGACACTTGCTCAAAAGTCCATAGCAGGCAGAATACAAGGCAAGAAGAAACGCTGCGATGCTCAGTTTAATTGTCTTCGTTTGTAATCGACAAGCATTTAACACACCCAGTTATACTGGGGTTGCATTTATAGTGAAAGTCAACATAATGCCTCTTTGTTTAAGCATTTAATTAAATAATGTTAAACAAAACTGCAATTACAACCCGCACCGAATATTTACTGAGAACTCACATTGTACTCATCTCCTGATTACATATTATTTATCAACCCTTCCTGAGTGTCATTATCCCCAGACAAATTAAAACATTTGTGTGTGATTATTAACAGGCGTGACAGCTTAAATGTTTGTGGGACGCAGACAAAGAATGTGTAAATGCTACAGTAAAAAATTGCTACGGATTGCAAACTACTGTAATAGGTTCAACAAGACAATACATGTAAATTATCCCTCAAACATGTAAGTAAAACATGAGGTCAACTTGATTCTAAAAATGTATATAATACCACAATATATATACTTTATCAGTAAAAAAATAAATAAAAACCACTTTATAAATTACAAACGAGTTTTACTTTAGTGAAATAGTTATGGTCTTGTAATTGCAGTAGAAATGATCAGCGAGCCGTTCATTCATTTTCTTCCTGTTCCAAAGTACTGACCCAGTTTCAGACATGATGTGAGTCAATTATAACAGATATTTCATTTTTGGGTGAACTAGTCGTTTGAGTCTTGACTATCATGTAAAACTTGTAATAAATGTGGACGAACTGAAATGATGGGCAAGCAAAGACATGAAATAGCACCAAAGTCTTTGATGTGAGCCTAAGGCAACTAGACTACCTGAATCGTGTTTATGAGAAGCTCCTCATAATTGCTGCATGCCCACACAAAGACATACATTGTTTCTCTATCAAGATTTTAGATTTAAATGTGCGCCTGCGAAAAGCGAATAATGGGTCTTACTTCACCAAATGCACTTCAAATTAAAGCCTTTCTCACAACTGATAACAAATAAAGTCAAAACATCCTTTAAAAAAATATGTTTCTTTTCCTTTTGCAAACATCCAAAGGTGTTAAACAACCAACGCAAATTGATTTACGACTAAGATAAACATATTCCACAGTGGTTCTGTCTTAATTCTAGGAAGCTGACACTCGGTGATCGACCATTGTCAGCAGTGATGGAAGACACCAGGGTTTACACAATGCAGGGTGTTAAACATCAAACTCTGCTGTGAAAGAGCTTGTGTGATCTTAGTCAGGGCTTCTTCTCGACTCTCTGCCACACAGGTCACATATCATCAGTTATTTGGCCAATGACATCAGCATAACAACGATAACTCAATCCTGTTGCTGTCAGGTGCGACTCTGAAGTTCCCGCAAAATGAACCTTACGATGTGCCGTCACATTGTAAGACAAGATCATTAAAGGGCTTTGTGAGACGACGAGAACAGCTTTTATTTGGGTTACTTTAATGGGCTGCTCGATAATAGAGACCCTTTGTTAACTTTAGAAATATTTTTTCTAAATATGTCTACAAAACAGTCTCGGTTCCTGGCTGTCTTTTTCATTTACATATTCTGTTCTGTCAATTTCATTAAATGATTCAGAATGCTGCTTCCAGTGAATAGTGGGCAAAATACAATGTCGTTTTTGCCCTGTACTACTTTCTTTCTTAGAGAGAAGAGCTAAGCATCTGTATTTTTACAACAAATTCTTCACTAAAAACAGCACCATTAAAGTGCACCGATGTACTTTATTACAAGGGTAAAAGTTTTAACTTTGCGTTTTTGGAAAAGTTTGTGTAGAGATGACCACATTGTTAAAACTTCCCTTTTTTACACTGATCCATGAAAACTAAAAAAGCTGGATTATGCATTCCAGGCCAGTAGTTGGCGATGTCACTTTGTGAAGAAACATTATACGCCTGCACACATATGAACTCGTCTACTGAGCGTTGCATACAAATAAGCAAGATGTATACCCTCAGGCAATTCCTTAATATGCAGTCTTCAGCGATCTTGCGTCCTCGTGTTCTCGGTCCGCGTCATCATAATCAACCATTGAAGTCCGGTTCCAATATTCAAAGACAAGTACAGAATATCAGTACCTGGATTTCATCTTGATATCAAGGATGCATCAAATGTAGACTTGGGTGTATCGAACATCTCAAAGTCGCAGAATCCATCCGAGTGCGTTCTTCCAAGGTCTCCGCGAGAACACAAGTCTGTTCTTTGTGTTCTTGAAATAGGCTTCTGTATTTTGAGCATCATTGACATAGTCCTGCAGTGTCCCATTGTTGTTTTGGTTGTTTATATGCCCAATGAAGGTCATGGGACTGAAACGTTGATACTTTTGGAAGCATTGGTAGAAAGATTTTTTTTTATTGTGCATTCCAATTAATATCAGATGGTTTGTTTTGATTTCAGCCATATTAACTTAAAAAAATACAGCTAACTTACACAATAAAAACATATTAACATAATAAAAACATTGTTTTATATCTCACTTTGGAACCAAGCTCTTCTTTTGATCCTTAGTTTTTTGACTGTTTTTGATCTTGTTCTGTTCTATTTATTACCTGTAGGTATGCTAAGATTGTCAATTGAGTTGCTGACTTTTAAAATGATAAAAAACAAAACATTAATTATAAATGCATTTATATGACCAATTACAGGCCAGTTTTACTAAAGCGCCAATGGTAGTGAAAAAACACAGGTGCAAAACCTTATTCCTATAATGACCAACGCAATCTACCAGGACTGTTTTGAGAAAGGTTTTTGTGTCCATATACAGTGGAAGTCAAATTGGCCCCGATCATTTTTGTGTCCTGCAGAAGAGAGTAATACGTTTTGTCATTGATTTTGTTTGAAATGACACAAGGGTGAGCAAATCTATGGCTTAAATTTAACACGGAAGTGCTTTCCAGCTGTGCCCATGGAAAAGTGAGATCTCAGCATCTCCAACGTTTCGAATAATCACATAATAAAGCAGTTAATGAATTAGTCTGGTGAATAATTGAAGGTCTCAGTCCAGACTTCTGCTCTGATCTCTCAGAAGCTGGCGTCTGAGTAAGAGCATCGGACAGCGATGTATACATAGCTTTAATCAGCACTTTGATCTTCTCTACAACACTCGTATAAGTCAATTAAAACCAGTCTGACGACGATGAATTATGCAGCACATTTATTAAAACATTTATCAGCCAGACTTATTATAAATAGATGACTTCAGTTAAGACAGGCGGGAGCAGATGAATGGGTCAGTTTGTTTACTTCCCCAGTTGCTTTGTTGTCCCAAGTTTGTTGCCTGTGCCTTCCGCTGCTTTCAGTGAACCTCAACAAGACTTGACTTGTTTAATCTTTCCAGTTTTGCGATCAAACAAAAAGTATGGTTTGATTTTGGCTCTCAAGTGTTTGTATGTATCTGATGTTTAAAAAATACAGAAAATCTGCTTGGTCTTCAACCAAGTTAAAGCTTTGCTTTGTAATCCTTAAGGCATAACAGCACGCATGCATGCTGACACACGCATCCTCAGACCTCTGCCCTCGGGAGGTGTTGCTGGCAACATGTACGACTGAATCGATCCAGCACAGATACTAGAAAGCTCGCAGGGCTGAAGAATACCAGATCCAGATGCTAGAAAGACCTCGAATGCTAAAAGAAGCAAAAAAGGACAAAGCTGTCATATTTTGCCCCAATATTACAACTGAAATACAACTTCAGATGACAAACAAATAGAAGTGAATGCTTGTATTTTTTTGGTATCTGAATCAGTTAAATGAGAATTCTATGAGTTACATTTCTGTGATTGTTAATAAAACATTCCCAGAGGGAAATTGCTCAGTTATTGCTCAGCGCTGATCTTTCTTAACTGAACATGCAAGTAGTGGTAGCATCTAGCATGTCAATCTGTTGGCTTATGTTATAACATAAGTGTTATAAAACATTTAGGGCTGTCAAACGATTAATCACATCCGGGAATAAAAGTTTGCGTTTCCAAAATATATCTCTGCGTACTGTGCATATTAATTTTGCATCCGTAAACACAAAAACATACACTTACATTAAGAAATATTTATATGTAATTATTTACATTTACCAACGATCTATATATACGTTTATTCTGAATGAGATTAATTGCGATTAATCGTTTGACAGCCCTTAATACCTCATGTCAGCCATGAATATGATTTGCGAGTCCCTATTTCACTGCGTTATCAATCTATGTCTTTGTAACTGTTTTGAAAATGCAACCTCAAGCGCCGAGTTCTCCACAGTTTGCCTTTAAGAAAAAGTTTCAAATTGCTCTCCATTTAATCTTGTTGATGTGCTTGTATTATAGAAGATAAGTATAGATTGTCAAAAGGACACTTAACATCAAATTGCCATTTCATCTTCTCAACCTAACCTCTTCTCAAGACCTTCTCCAACGTCAGACGCGAACTGCTACCTCCTGACTCTACCACGAGGTGAGACACACTGCTTTTTTTCTGTTTCATTCGTCTTCTTTCGTTCATTTGCTTGAGCGTGCTGATCCTTGCAGGCACAACAAATGATCTTGCGCTGCATGAATGAAAAGGTTTTGGAGGTCAGCCTTTCTGTTAGTTAAAGCTGTCAGTTAAAACCAGAGAGACGGATACTTTCGAAGTGTTTTCTTCATTCTTTTTTCTCCTTCATCTGTTCTTTTGGCTATTTGGAACCTGTTGACACAGATTATGCAGGTGGTTCTCCCCAGAGGGCTTGCCGGTGGCTGACGGCGGACCCGACGAGCTCATCGCTGTCTCTGAGCAGTATGGCTGCCGGCCACATCTGCTGGGCTCTGATAATGCAGTCATCTCCCTCTCATGGCTACACTCACAAACGTATCCATTAGCCCCGCGACAAGTGCATTCCTCACTGTGATTTAGACCATCTTTCATGTCCATCTTGTTTCTTCCCCAATGCAGATTCACTCCCTGAAGCTGGTTGCCACACAAAAGAGGCCTCGCCTTTCCGTTTTTGACATTCACGTCATAGGACTTGCATTACAGGGTTGTGAAAGTCGTGACTGAAAGTGGATGTTTTGTGGCGCTGGGCAGCTGATCACTGAATTCGCTTTTGGGTCTTTGAGCGCGTTGCCTGAATCAACAGCGCAGGGAGTGTTATTTTCATTTCCAAATGAGCTGGCTCCATCCGAGCTCACACATCTGGAAATTGTGATTTGACCTTTATTTATATTACCAAGCGCATCAATTTCAGAAATAATTTACACAGTCAGCTGAAACTAACAAAATATTTTGGCAAGCGGATGGAAGCAGTTAAATGCAAAAAGCATTTTTGTTCATGTATTTGTTTGTTTGCATGTTTATTAAGGAAACTAACTGGATAATTTGGTCAAAAGAACAATAGCAATGCCAAAAATAAGCCATAAAAATAACTAAGAAAGACCCTGCATTCAAGCCCTGCAGAATAGTCTATATTTGTAACACAAATATACACAGCGGTAAGTAGTTTTTCCCAGTATTTGCTTATTTCCTGGTTTACTTACTTAAATAAATAAATAAATTCAGTGTGGTCTTAGGCTTCTTAGCCCCACCATACAGTATGATGGGAAATCTTCCTTCTGTTCTCGCAGCATGTGCAGTCTGCTCAAAAGGTTTTTTACACACTATTCCTTGCTTATAGTGTGCGCAACAAGTTATCCAGATGTCTGAGCTTTGAACCAACATTTTCAATGGGAATTCATATAACAAAGGTTGCTCATGCGAGACAGAAATCTGCAATCTCAATTTACTGTAACTTTGAGGACTAGCCCTGTAAATAAATCTCAAAACTTTCTCCAGTCTGAAAAAAACTAAATTTTACAGAACTTGACTATTATTCTTTTCCATAATGTATAATTTCCAGGTAACTGTAATTGTACATGCATACATTTTAAATCAGCCAAAAACCGTCAAAGTACAGAAAAAAAGATTGCATTTTTTTAATATATATCTATCTATCTATATATATATATATAATATTTATGCCGGATTTGTTTTACAGTAAAGGTCTGATGAATATTAGATCATTTAATGATTCTGGTTACGAATCAGATTTCACATAAGGAATCCGGTTTGACTCAACAGTTCTTTTAGAAGCCTTGATGAAACACCACAATTATCCAAAATATATATTTACAATTACATTGATTCATTTGGCAGACGATTTGATCCAAAGCGACTTCCATTGCATTATACTATACATTGAATCTGAGTATGTGCAATCGCCTGGGATTGAACCCATGACTTTGGCGGTGCTAGCCTCATGCTCCAGCCACTGATCCACAGGAAAAATGTAAGAACTGAAGCATGTTTAGGTTAACTTTCATGGGGTTTTATTTTACCAAACCAAACAACTCCATCATCATTAAGTGCATCTTTAACTACACATTTTCATTTGTGTAAACTTGTCAATCAATTCATGTAAATACTCGATGCTCATTGCACATAACACAGTAGTCAAGAACCAATGTAGACTGATTTAATGACTAAGTGAGTCATTGGACTCATTCAGGCTGATCTGTTTAGATTCAGCACAGGAATTTTTTCATATAATGCCATTGAAAATAATAATGCAGAAATTGGTTCTGAAAAAGAATCACGAAGCTCATAGCCTCATAGCCTCATCACAGCACCAGAGACTCTGTCAGCCACAGCAGAATTTCTGATAAACTTTTTTCAGGTATCTTAACAAAGAGAGAAAGAGAGTGCAGTGTCAGCCAAAGTTCAGTGTGAAGATTAGACCATCCACAGACACATCGTGATCGAGCGATTCTACACTCAAACACGTGTGTTTATAATTTAAAAGCAATAGAATTATGTGCATCCAATATTATGTTAGTAATTTAAGATCAGTTATCCCTGCTATAATTGGCCATGTTCTCCTGGAAAAGGTCTCAAATTCATTTGACAGTATCTGAGTTATACAGTGGGGATGTGACATACCAGGAAAAATCTTCAGATTACTTTTATTCAAGAAATTTGAACACTTGGGGAAACAGGAATTATGAGAATATAAATTATGAAACGTCTGACAGTACCGACAGATCTATGCATCTTAAAACATTGTGTTTAGGCAGTGTAAACTTTAAACTGCTGACAAATATTGCTTTTCTGGTCTTGCGGTGTAATCATTTTATTACTTTCTTCTTACATCTCTCTTACACTCAAAAGAAGGAGTCTGCTGACCGCGGGTTGTGAAGTTTGCCGCTTTGACATAAACGCTTCTCACACCACTAAGGTGACGCACTCAAATCTCCGTGTAAGGATACTGGGTGTTAAAGAAAACCACAAAGTGATAAAAGCTTCACTTGCATGTGTGAAAAATGGTAAAATTAGTTCACACCATCAGACTAAATGGCAGAATGACTGTGAAGTACACACACACACACACACACTGTCCGCTGAGAGATGAGAAGTGAAGGAGGACACAGCACACTTAATAAATCTACAGAACATGTCCGCCTCCTTAACCTTTACCGTGTCAAAACCTTTCACTGCTTCTGCAAGATGAACAGTAAATAAGAGAAAACACTCAACTGTGGCTCCGTGGACGTTTTGAACAGACATTACACAATCTCACTTGTTTGTTTAATTTATCTTCTGACAATAAATACATAAATCACTGTAGAATTGTGTACATTTAGTCTTTGTTTAATAATGTAAAAAAACATTACTGTACCACAAATTGTACAAATGCAAGTCATCATTTTTGTAAATATTTATTTTGAATTTCATTTTTTTTAATATTTGTGCCAAATTTTCTTGCTAGTGTTTGAGATTGGTTTCTTCATTCTTTTTAGATTAAAATGTTAACGCTTATCACAATAATACAATAATTGACCAATGAAATCTCTACACGAGACATAGTGAACGTGAAATCATGGACAAAATGTAAGTACCTTATTTGATTAAAATAAACAAAGAAATCTGAAACCTATTCGTTTTATTAAAATGATATAATAAAAGTGCTCATAGCTGAGGAAACACTAAATTCATTTCCGTTGTAAAACTCGTTAATACGATATTACACAAAATAAAACGCTAATTGAATAATGACATAAAAGTTAATATTGTCCGTTTGAAAGGATTTTTGGTATAACCAGGAAAAAAACCTGTTTCCGAGCCTGTAATCCTAGGCTGCATTTACAGAAGGTTATTTGATGGTTTTGTCAGTTGCAAAACCAGGTCACATCCACAGCAATAATACATCAATTTTGATCCAAATAAGACTCCACAGCGTGGAGTCCACGCTTCAACCTCTCTTATCGGGAAACATGGCCGTGTCAGTCCCCAGATTTAACCACTGCAAATTCCTCAGTATTTAGCCTGCTAAATTATATGGACATTTGCAGCGGCCAATAGCTTCAGGCTGCGCCTTCCTCAATGGCATTCTGTACATAAGCTTAGCTTACTAGCCTGCGATAGCAAGCCAATGCTTATCCATGTTAACAGAAAACCTTCTAAGACAGGATTAGCAGGGAGATGGTGACTAGCACGACGGACAGTCCGTCCCCGGGGACACCGCACAAACCCAAAACTGGGCTTGAAAAGGAGAAATAACAATTTTTCTGAGTAATACGTTGAATGGGTGTATATACAGTATATGGCAATTCAATGGGTTACCATAGTTTTAAACAAAAAAAGTGAATGTTCATCAGGAAAACAAATTTATAAATACATCCAGTATCGTATATACGATCTATACTGTATCTATACAGTATATATATATATATATATATATATATATATACACACAAACTATCCAGATATCGATATAAACTCATGCACAATGATGAGACGGAGAATAGGAAAAAACTGTGACTTGATTGTCAGATGTGACCTTCTACTTCCCTTTATGGGTTAACCACCCTTAATGCGTTCTGTATGCCTTCTGTCACAGCCTTTGCATATATGATACCAAATAATTGGGATTTATACATTATTCAGTGTGTACTAATGCAGGTGAAATGACTTTGTGGCTTTGAGTGCTGTCTGTCGTTCAACGAAATAAAAGACAGAGAAATCAAACATACTTGAGTGTGAACAAAATAAATACCCCGAAAGAACACATGCAATAAAAATGTATGAGCCACAGGCGGCCGGTCGAGTGTTTGAAGTGTTAACGTGGTATGTATGTTGAAACAATAGATCAGTGCTTCTCAACTGGGTTTGCTCCCAGATTTTACGTTGTATATCGAGTGGCAACCCGACGCTTAACCCGACTTATCATAGTAGTATGTAATTACAGTGTATAATGAACATTTATTCTCAATCGCATTTTTATGATTCATGGGTTTGTTATTATGCAAATTTTATGAACATTATATTTTATTGTGTTTTAAAGAGTTCTCTTAGTTGATTTTTTATGTTTACATTTAGCTTTGCTAACCTGAGACCTGAGGTTAATCTTTGGGTCGCAACCCAACACTAGTAGAGAACTACCGGAACATTTCCACAAATTATATTTCACTTGAATAAGTGAAACAAAATCCATGCTGACTCTGAAACTGACCACCTAAAATAAACAATTAGTCTTGAATGACTCCATAATAAAAGCTGGTTGAGTTCAATTCACCCATTCAGCAGGACATAAAACACCCAGCGAGACAAAGTAATGAGCGAGCTACTGTTCCGGGAGGAACATGGCGACTGCATCGACATGAGAGTGTCGGCTTGTCTGAGCGTCTCGGCTCTCCCAGGTCCGCTTAGATCTTAAGTTCCTCCACTCTGCCCCTAAATGCCTTGCATAATATTGTAATTACGGGGCTCCCGTGACCCGTCTTCGGCACATACTGACCCAAGCATTTGAAACCAAAGGGGCTCAGAAATGTTTAGATTGATAAAGACCTGCCCCTCTGTAAGTTTAGGACAACATAATATTTCTTTTGGCAGGGGTCATCGGCGCTGCCCGTACATCATCACCAACTTATTAGAGCTCCAGGCAATTAGCTGAAAACAAACAGGCCAGACAGAGACAGCATTGAAACCCTGAGAAACACAGGGGAGGGGGGAAATAGCCCGTGGCAGTGGACTATTGCAGTGCGGCATCAAAGGGCAGGCAGTGGTCTGAGCCAAGAGAAAGCCTGGCATTGTTGCGGTGTAACGCCTATACAGTAGACGAGCTCGGATCGTTATTTTTCCACTGATTCAGGTTACAGGGAAACTCGCCCCCGAATAATAGGGAGGTAGATGGAACCTTCACCTGAACACTACATGCAATGTGCAGCACGGTCAGTTTAGGATTAAAAACTTATTACGGTTCCTCCCGCCCTCCGTCTGCCATCCCAACGTGGGAAAACCAGCCGCGGCACCGATGGGTAGAGGCACCGTGCTGTCATTAAGGTCACAGATTCATCATCTTGTGACCGTCAGACCAAAGCGAGTCGTTGAAATGTCTATGCGCTTGCTCCAAAGGAGGGGGGCACTTCCTCTAATAATTGCCTAAAAAAATTACAAATTGTTTCTGAAAGCTAAAAGTCGGCTCTAAAAAAGGAAACAAAGACCATGGTGACGTTTGAAAATGTAATTGCTATGGAGAGGCTGCTGTCATTAGAATCTCTTTAACTACAACAATATGGTAATGTATAGAAAAATGGGAAAAGGGTTTGAGGGAATTCTGTAACCATGTAAAGTATTTTACCGTTAAGAAAAATTCAGCTGATCCGATGGGAATTTATAACTAGTTTACAAGGCTAAAAATACAAATAATTAGCATGAATTCAATGTGGACAGTAGAAAGATTTACGACAATTATAAACAAAGCAATAATGAAGACTGACCCTTAACCCTACCCAAATATATCCTTTGCACGAAACCAGTTTGTACTCAAATGTACAAATTCAGAGATTGTACCAATACATAAAAATGAGCCGCCACATAAAATAGTTAAGACTTGCCATGAGATGGTCCTAAAGAAAAATCACACGCATACAAGAAGTTGACATACGTACAGTACATCTTTGGTGACGATTCTCTAGCTCCATATCAACACAGCCGTAGGACAATTAAGTCTTAACTACACCTGCCGGACTCGACCTCCTACGGCGCTCAGCTCAGGGTCAGGTCAGCAGATCGGCTGATAGAATCAGGGCCCGTGGCTCGGGCCGGTCCTGCGGGCCAGCCCGTAGTTTGTCCACGTAATTTGGATGCAGACAGACAGATGTCAGGTCGCACGGGTCCAGGTGGAGATTATCATGGCTGACTGACAGGAGGAGAGAGTACACATGCGAAGGTGTAGGCTGACAGATGGCTGAGGGGGCGCTGGCTGTCACAACTCTCCACACCAGGTGGGTCTGAGGAACACAGGGTGTCAGGAAGCAGGAGAAGATGGGCAGAGACACGGATTCACAGGCTGTGCGCTGCTCATAACGAAACCTGTTCATCCGAATTGGAATAACAGTTGACATGGGAGACATACTGCGAGGAATCATGTGGAACTCCGTTGTGATTCAGATTGAACACATTCTTTTCCAGAAGACAATATGCCTCCACTTGTCATTTTAGACTGGCATCATTTGTTGCGGGTCTACTTTTTTTGGTCAGGTGCATTTTACATTTGCATCACAGTGTGAAAATAGTTCCATAATCACGCCAACCAATCAGATGAAGACAGGTCTCTTGTCAACCAGTTATATTACTGGATTACAACTTTATTTCAGTTCAACCGCTCCCTGTCAAGAAGGCTGTGTCTACGATACAGAATAATGTTACACAAATGCAAAACAGTTTTCAGTTAGTTTGACCAGACTGTCAATGGTGATTTTGGCGTTAACAGGTTGATTAAATAAGACGCACTGGCATGGAATTTAATTTGCACATTTCAACCAGTTCAGAAACAAACTGGCATGTCTTCCATGGATTAAAGTGATCTCAAATTAGTCTTCAAACAGCTCTCTCAATGCTTTGATCATGTTCATGCCTCTGGTCGACAAAATCCCAAGTCCCAAAACATGGGGACTCTGGGGCAGATTTGAGACGCTGACACACCACACACACAGTGGAAGAGGATGAGGAGAGAAGGGGACGCAACTTTCAGCAGACTTATCAGTTTCATGTGAACAGCCACTGGAATGCTGGGTTGGGTCCCTTGCGTTCCCACACGTTTTTTTCCCCTCTTTCTCTCTCTCACTCTCCGCATTTTTTTATTTCTTCATTTTCTCAATGGATCTGGTTACCGGACCTGTTCTACTGAATGACCTGAAGGCTCTTTGGTGCCACACAGGTCTGGGGTCCTGAGAAGCCAGTGAGATCAGAGGTCTCGGTTTTACTGTAGATTGTTATAGTCTGCTATGAGATTATATTCCAAAATATTATCGTCGCGGCTTTCATTATAACAGATTCAGTCATGGAAAGCAAGAAACGGAGGAGAGGTCTTTGTAGTAAATTAGTGGTAATTAGTGTAGCACACGTATCGTTCACCCCAGCTAAACTTTGTGCTTGTAAAATCAGAGCGTCCGGGAAGAATTCTGCAATCTGAGCTTTCCTTTAAGCTTGGCCGCTACTGAGGTGCTTCAAAGCAAAAACATTTGCACGAAAAAATGAAAATGTGATCACTTTGCGGGTCGACAAACAAAACTGGGACGGTGGATTTAGACTTTTTGATGCTTTTAAATACTATTTGGGACAGTGTCTTGAGGTCATCGATTAATAAATAAATAGGGGCTAGTTGTCACACTTTCTAATAAAGGTCATTTTAGGGGTAGGTTTGTTTGTATCCGGTCATTTTATCTATAGGGACAAAAAAAGAATACATTTGCGTCGTTGCAAATATAAAATTCAAGAAACAGCAAAGGTAAAAGCAAATGTTAAAAAGATAAATACCTCTGTCACCGGCGGTAAGATCTAACTTCAGTTTACGGATGACCCACAGTAGTGCATGTGTGGTTTTATTGTGTCACAAAAAAGCTATATTTTGATAAATAACGAAAGCGAGAAATGCACGAAATTTTATTAAATACATATTTGCACTTCTCAGAATTACAAAAATTCTCAGAGAAGATTTAACTGCATGTTTAATTTACACTTAATTGTCCGTGAAAGTTTTAAGGTACCGGATCACTTTTTACGGTATCGCTACTTAGTCAAACATGACTTTTTCTAGAATATTTGACTCTTGTTTATTTCGCTCACGACACAATAAACTGAGCACCGACCTATTTAATTTAGCCTTAAAACGCGCAGGTATTTATAGCTATTTTTATCAGGCCTCTTGAGCCTGTTTTATTGGATTTTATATTAATTGTTGTGTGTAATTCTCTGCGATGACTGAAGTGCTTTGCTGGAAAGTCTCCAATTACTAACAGGCTGAGTTAATCAAAGACAAGAGAGCCGTGTGTTCATACACTCCTGCTCTGGCTAATGCCATGCAGGAAAAAAAAATAGTACTAAAAGTTTTAGATTATTTTCCTAATATAAAGTATATCATTTAAACATAGAAAAATACAAAAGAATAAAAATGATTAAGAAGGAATCCATGATGATTGCACAAACAGCTTGTTATGAAGTTTCTATAGTACAGAGGGTTTTGTTTGCAATGGATAACCTCTCTCATAAAGTCAATAATTACTCATTATTAGAATCATTACTCTGCCAAATAATTAGACAGCGAGCGAGAGAGAGAGAGATACTACAAGACGTTTTAGCATCACTGCATTTGTTCAATGACCTCATTATAATCTCACACACACTGCACAAGCGATCAGGCAACACTATCACTCTTTAAACACTGACTGATGCATTGTCATTAGCACAGACACACACACACACACACACGCACGCACAGTGTGTATTATTCTTGTTCTTAGGGCTATGTGAGCGTTTGATTTAAATGTTTATGGTGCTGGTGAGTGAATCTCTCTGGAGACACGGAGGCCGAGATACGGACTCATTGCCTATGCATAGAGACGATGTAGGAAGATTAAAATAACATTGAGTGTATTCTGTAAACGAAGAGGAGAACGATGCGGGGCCTCCGGAGTCCATTATAAATTTTAATAAAACATCAAGGTAGTGTAACTGAATAACCGATCTCTTAGGGAAGAGACACAACATTTGGCTGATATTACAATATGAATTATGAAAAACAAAAAGAGCTTTTAGTTAATCTTGTCTTTTTACTTTTATTCTTCGGGCAGCTTTTTTTCTCCCTGTCACTTTCCCTGAATTCGGAACACGGTGTAAACAAATAAAAGTGCGGCAGAACAGTTCGGTATCTCGGTAGATTAATTAATGTGCCCACGAGCTGGCATCATGCTGTAGAAATTATGTGCATAAATAATATCACTAATTAAAAAGATGCAGATTAACATGCAAATAATGTTAATGAGAATCTGCAGTCCCAGAGTGTATTCGCATAACATCAACAATTTAATGTGTTGGAAGGCTTGTGTTTGCATTACATTAATAAAATTCAAAGAGCTCGCATAAAAAATTCTGTGGGAGTCTCTGTTTCCCACTAGCGAGTTGTAAATTCGGTGGGCAGACAGAGCCCCTTCTTTTGGCAGATGTAGAACTTATTATCTCAAAGGCTCGCTGAAGAGCTGCCATGTGCCAGTATGACCAGCTGCTAGACCTGGCCGGCCAGTACAATGCTCACACAATCGACTGTATTAGCTGGCTGCGCCCGTCGGATCCATTTTCCTGGGGTTCGCTTTTTTCTTATTGTGGACTGAAAAGAAAAGGAAGCAAATTTAATCAGGAAGTCGGGGAGAGGATCAAAATAAAAGTGTGTTACCGCAACATTTATTGTGTTCTCTCCATAGCATCTGTTTACATAAATGCAGTGTGGTCTTTCACCCAATCTGTGGAAATAAAATTACGTTTACGTGATACGTTGAGATGTGCTGCTCATATGGGCGAAGCAAGTTTAATTCCGGCTCGCAACATTTCCAATTCCCCTTCATTTTTTACTTCTCTCTCCGCTGGTACTCAAAAGGCCCAACATACTTGCTTATCCAGACAAAGTTCATTTAAATATGACGTGCAACAGTTCCATGTGTCATTTTCCAGACGTTCTTTAGATTCTTCACTTACACAATGGCTTAGCTGGCAGAGAGACATATTAAGCTTGTGATGTGCGATTGGGTCTGGCTTGCGACATTACAATAACACCAATTCACTTCTTCAAAGCCTTTATAAAAATGATAAATAAATAAATATTGAATAGCAAACAAACGGACAAAGCAATCATATCGCACGTATCAGTCACAAACAGCCTCATCAAAATCCTCAAACAGAGCCATTACAGCAGGCATGCGATCTCTACATGTTCACGCTTTCCTTCCGGAATTCGTGGGACATGCCATCTCAAGTCTGTTTTCAAGTCTGAAACAAACACGGAACATACGCGGTACGTCTGACCTAATGGATTTCGCAGAGAAGATGAAATGACAAAAGTGAGTGAGCACCTCACCTCCTGAGGGGCGAATGTCTGTCGGATTTGGATCGTTACCTGTAGAATAAACAGACCTTCCCTTGAAAAAACACTGACTGCCGTGTGTGTCCATCAGCGCAGGGCTCGGAGGGGGAAGTGAAAGTATTCCAGGATGTCCCCGGTCTTCATGTAGCTGTCCTCGGAAGGTCAAACTATGGAGTTACGGTATCAAATTTGTTTTTACTACGCATTTCTGTGGCTCTTATTTCAACAGTATTATGCAACAACCAACATAGAGATTCATAAATTACATCCTGTTTCTAAAATTCTATTCGAAAGAATTTCAAGTAGCATATTGTATTTATTAAAAGCCCTCCTGTTATTAGCATTATTAAATGCAATGCACGGAATGGGATGCGTTATTCATTTTTTATTTCATGCCTCTCTGGCGCAGAACAGCCTGCAGCCTGACACAGGCATTAAAACTCTAATCGAGATAAACATGTTTATTGTTGATCCCCAGGTATTTGTGACCAGCAGCTGTCTACACATTCATCATATATTCGCCAACTATTTGCTACGGATGAAATCTGCCGTACTGGGCGTAAAATATACCAGACACAGGTTGATAGTCGAGGACTATAAAACGTCTCATCCACTAGGCATGACACTACCGAGTGTTATGGTCTCGAGCGCTGTCCAAGGGTGCGAGCGAGCATGTATGTTTGTTTTATTGGGATGAAGCCTGTTAAAATATTCAGATATGCTCAATGCAACCGATCGCTGCTTGGGACATACGGTTTGTATTATGTTTGGCTGTGACTGTGCAACGGTGTGATTTTCTGAAAGTCAAAGAAAACGCACACACATCCACACAATGATCTCTTTAGCTGGGCACAGGAGCAGCTGGTTAATAACTTAAACGTGGCCTTGTAATACGCTTGCCTTGGGCTGTTGGGACTCTTTAGACAACACATAAAATTATGACAGGAATATGATGTATTGGGGTCATAAGACTCAGTCCGGGCATTCAAACAAAACACTGTGATAATGTGTTGTCACTGTATATTATTAGACAGAAATGAACAGATGCTGATTGCGTCCAATTGCCGAGAGAGAAACCACAACTCCCGGACCGATGGTGTTGTTTATTTGCACATGCTGTCCGGTGTGGTTTTAGCGCTTGGTTGAAGGAATTTTGTAAAATATTTGAGGCACAATTCTTTAACTTGTGGTTCAATTACAACACTTGGGCTTTAAAATGCAAATTTCTAAAATCCTCAACATTTTCATCATTTGGTAATAAAAGGTACAATAATAACGCATGCGCACAAGGCCAATGGCGCTGAGCTTTGTGAAGGACACAGATTTATAATCAATGTGTTTATGTTGAAAACATGTAATGACCGTAAACAGAATTTGAATTCGGCCATTGGACTTCAACAAGGACAGGATGCTGAGATTGGCAAATTTCCCCTGGCATGTGTGAAAACCCAATCCCACGCCTTTGGTAAGCATACACTATACTGTAGCTCTTTTGAGAATGCCCACCGTGAAGCCCCATGGTTTGCCAGTCTGCGGTTCATACTGGAGACGCATCCCGTTTGATCTTGTGCAGCACTGTTTCAAAGGTGTTGGACAGAACGTCTTGTCTTTCAACCTGTCGAACGTAACCGCTTTTTTCATGATCCGCTTATAGCCTCGGGTGAAATTCATCAAGGTTACGCTGGTTAGCTGTTCCATTTGTTCTCCACATGAATATAAAGTTGCTAATGACTCTCTGTAGACTTACACTACAAAGCACTTGTCTGAGCGCCGGGCTGGAAGCTAATTTCATTCACACGAATTGATATTAATGTTGCACAAACAGGGTGCAAACTTTTCCAAGTTAATGGAGAATTTTGATATCAATTGTGGGTGAAGGGCTTGATCTGTGAAATGGTGTGATGTGATAAGCTCTTTGTAACAAATCAACTGCTATTCAAAATCAAAAACACGTATTTGAAATTCTAAAAAAGCATCGGTGTGGTTTGCTAATATTTAAAGATGAATATGCACGGATACTGACCTTTTTTAAAGAATCAGGTTTAACACAGTGTCACACCTGAATCAAAAGCATTTTGTGGTCTTTGATGTCACAGCGTCGTCCACAAAAAGATCTGAGAGCTTTGGCCAGGCCGGAAGAATATCATTGACTAACGAAATTATTTATTTTATCATACGACTTGTAAAGGAGGGCAGGTCACAATTATTCAGGTTTCAAATATCACATTATTCATTGTATAATTTTGCTTAACTGTTACATTTGAAACACAAATTATAACTTGCTGATGCAGTTTTGAAGAGTTATTGACTAGATTATTTTAGATTAACACTAAAGATTTACATTTATGTCAACTTTGAATATCAGTTTCTGATAAATGACTTATGTTTGTATATTTCAATTAATGAGATTAAGCATTTTCAATGAAATTACAGTGGCCTCATTTCCATTATTTCTTTTGCCTTCCATGTTTTTCTTCTGTATCCTGTATTATCTCATAGTTAGAGGCTTGTGTTCCTACCTACACACAAAAGAGTATCCATGAGTTTCACACAGTCAGGCCGAGTTAGAGGCCATCCACACAGAGATGCGTTTAGCTGTATATGTAAAAATGTTGTATCATATCGGCGTTCATTATCTGCTGTTTTTTGAGCCTGAAACCACATTTTGTCTAAACCAGGCTCCAGAGTGCACTCTTACAAATAAAAGTGCTTAAAATGTTCTTCACCGCGATGCTAAAGAAGAACCATTTTATATTCCACGAAGAAACATTCAGTCGAATGTTCTTACTTTTTTATAATCTGAAGAATATTTTTTCGCCACAAGAACCCTTTTTGAAGCAGAAAGGTTCTTGAAATGTTAAAGGCTCTCCTATGGCATCAAAAAACCTTTTGAAAAACCTTTTTTAAGTGTGGAGTGTGAATAAATCTGAAAACAACACCCTTGCATTTTCGTGTGTACACCCAATCCGTATATTTTCTAAAACGATGATGTCATCACTCCAGCACTCAAGGTTTATGCACGTGCTCCACTGGTACGCTAAGCTCAGGTATAAAAAATCAGGATAAATATCCCTTTTTTATAGAAATCAGGTATTATCGGATACCAAATCATGTATCATTGTTTAAAAAAATCTGTATTTGACTATTGCCTGGTCCTGTATGTGCTACTGTATGAGGGCCACCGTGGCCGTGCCCTTGATCATTTTACTGCAGGCAACTTTACACACTAAGCAGATCCTTGCAGGAAGAAACCGAACGTATGGCTCATTGTCCACGTTGAATGGGACCCTGATTGACCTTCTATGACCAAACGCAACAAGTCGTCCTCCTGTTTCTCTAAGCATTCGTAACCTCCATGTCCAGGTTCAGTTCAAATTAATTAAGGGCCCTCCGCTGAGCTCCAGCTAATACGGAATGAATCGCACTCAAAATGGCTAAATTATTTTCCAAAATCCAGACAGAAGATATTAAACCGCAATTATCATAAAATCCATCATTGTAATGCACATTGTGCCGCGGTGTTTGGATAGGTAATGATTTTCTAATACGGCAATTTGCATAAGTAGCCCTGAGATGGGTTATCGTTTCCGATCCCACACAATTACAATTCCATCTCCATACATCATAGCTCACAGCAATGTAAAACCACAGTACTAATTAATAAGCCATTTACAGGCAGCAGCTAGTTACATTGGTTGCGCGGCTGACCTCGCAAGAGGAAGAACCATCTCAGGAGCTCCTGTGTGCGCCTACACACATAATGACGTGCCAGGAGGGAATCATTAAAAATAATTTACACAAGCCTTCATTTACAAGATCTTTTGATAGTGCGCTTCCCCTGGTGTTTAGATCCGCGGTAAGGAACCTCCCCACCCCCACCAACCATTTGGAGCGTGCATGAGCGAGCCGGTGCGAGGATACCTAAGTGGTTAATTAAGAACTGTTGGGGCGCCGTGAGAGCCTCCTCAAAATCCCTCTGATGTCTGCCGTGTCAAGTGTCTCTCTCAGGCAGGAGTCGCATGAGGTGACTGCCACGACTGGGCTAATTATCAGGGAAAGCGGGAGCAGATGAGGAAGAGAGGCCTAAATGAGCCTTCTTCAAGCACAGGCGGGCTAATATTTGGGCAATCAAAACCCCTTTGTGCTGCCACGGGCACTTGAACGAGGAGGGGGCGACAGGGGGTGTGTTCTAGCTGGAGTCGCTTGAAAGGGTTAACTACCCTGGGCCAGGAATCATATCATTTCCTGACAAAGGGGGAGGGAGGGATGGATTTATCTAAGCGCCGGGTCTCTGGAATAACGTTGACGGAACAATAGGCCGCTGGTCGATGAAGAAACCTGGGGTTGAATGATATTTTACACCCAGTCAGAGGTCTTCATCTAACTAATAATTGTTTTGCTGTGAAAATGTTTATAGTGAGATGTGGATGTGCTGCAAATAACAATACAAAAATTTTTTTTTACAGCAATGCTTTACATTTTATTTAAAAATGTATATTAGTGGGTTCCTGTAGCGTATGGTGGTAGCAATCCAGAAGTTATGGGTTTACTCAAAAAAAATATATCTATTAAGTATAATATACACCGTGACAAATCTTGTTTCCTTGGTGCTATAAAAATGATATGTAAGGAATTGTTTCAAGAAATACAAATTTGAATATAAACCAATCCTCATGTTTCAAAACCAATGTTACTTATTTACTTCTACAAAACATATATCCTCGGTTAAAATCTTCAAAATGAAATCAATATAATAAAGTGGGAAATATTACATACATACCATGTTCAAAGTCAACAGCTTTTGTGTAACAAACTAAAAATCGACAATTCACCAAAAGTCAAAGTCACATGGGGCACCAGTCCCATTTACTTTCATCATAATTATTCTTCGAAATGTACTTTTTGTGTTCCACGAATTAATTAAAGTCAAGTGTATTTTGTACATTATAAGAGTGAGTATTTTCATCCTTTAAGTTCATTGTTTGTTCCCGAGGAAAACACACATCGATACATGTATTCCAAGCACAACGAGCACAAATCCCTTCGGCGACCATATCAGAAAGAGCCAGGAGAGATGCCCCCCGAAATATGTTCTCTTTAATGTGGAGAATTCCTCACTGTTGTACAGAAATGTTGCAGTAGAGACAGCGTTGCCAAAGACCAGGCATGAACAATTGTAGACACAGGCAGGCTGTTGGTTTGGCTGGCTTCTCCAATGCCATCAGCCTCAGACTTCCGTCTACTCAGGCAGGAGCAGGGCTAGTGGGGGGACGAACGCAAAGACAATGGAGGTTTTCTGAGCCAGAGTCGCCTCTAGCAAAGCGGCTTTCGCCCAGCCCTTGTGCTTCAGCCACATCAGCTCTGACAGAAGGCTGGTAGAACAATCATCTTAGCAATACAGCTGATCCGTTGACCCGCCACTGTCCTGCTTTATCTCTCCAACTATTCGCTAGCCGGCTGGGGCCGGAATAGACATGCTGTGAGCCAGGAGCTGTCATGGAATGTGACGCTTCTGAGGCCAGGATGGGAACCGAGGTGCAAGTCACTACCCAACAAATGATGGGACACACAGAGGCAGGTCACCAGAGATCAAACAGGCGTTCACATACCAAAAGAACAACCGTAGAGGTGGTCTCAAGATGAGCCCAGTCTAGATTGAGATCAGTCTGGTGAGTGGGACAAGCACAAAACTGACTCTAGCTTTCAATTGACTTCAATCATTTACTGCGGTCCACCTGTGCAAAAAAATGAGGCTTATTTTTATGTCCTGATGATCTATAGAAAAGCATGTTTTTAGTTAAGCAAAAAAGCACACAATAAACGAACAAACAAAACAATAAATTCATAAATAAAAATAAAATGTTGAATTTTGCTTAATATATGTTTAATGTTAAATATAATAAATTATATATTTTTCCAAAATAATAAAAAAGTCACAAGAAATGGTAACAAATAAAATATTACTACTTTAACCTGTAATGTACAATGGTATTTTCATCTAAACCTAAATATTTTCTTCTAAAAGTGCTTATTATAATGTTCTCTCAATCCATTTTATTTGAAAGAATTGTATTGTTGTCTCAGTTCTTTTTATTTTGTCAGCCGAGATGTTATGTTTTGCTTTGCGGTCATGCGGTGTTAGAGGTGTAGAGAGTGACCTGCTGACCTCATTCTATTGGTCAAGGTTCAGAGTGTATCTCTGGCTAAGGTTGGAAATGTTGGCAGCTTGCTAAACATGCATCCCAGACAGATGAAAGGAGGAAGCCATACAGGAAGTGCTCGACAATGTTCAGAAAAGGGCCAGATGTTCTCTCTCTAAAAACACACATGGAAATTCACACATATGCAGACAATATATTTATATTACTCATATTATACACTATATACATATCAAGGTCCATATTTTTTTATTATTCAGTTTATGATATCATTACTATAATCTCTATCTACAAGCAAAGATATTTGAGCATTTTCTCAGCATAATCCTTTTATTTTTTGCCCTCAGGTTTAGCGCAAACTGTACATTATAGAGCCGTAAATTGCTATTTTGCATTATGCTGAAATTTAAGTAATGAGAAAAAAATAAAGGATTCCTCCCATAATGCTGCATTTTCATGCTTACCACGCTCCGTGTATCTGAAAGAATAAACAGTGGTATCAATGCCTGGCCAGAAAGTAGCAGCATAGAAGCTGCCATGAAAATTGTTTATCTAGCTGCAGAATGTTATTCAACTGGGACTCCTGCATAATGATGCCACGAGAACTGTCAGCTTTGCAATTAAGTCTGTCTTCAGATGCTTTCCAAGCAATTCATTAACTGAACACACTCCTGCTAAATGTGTTAAAGCAGATCAGTCATTAATGAAGAAGTTTGTTTATTAAAGGCCTCAACTTTTTTAAGGGATCCTGAAGAACTTTGTCATGTATTACAATGTAATTACAGTATGCTTTCTCATTAGTCTCTTGCTGATGTGAGATCTTTAATAGCTTCCCTTCTGAGAGTCATTAGAAACAATAGTTTTAAATAAATGACTCCTTGCAATAGCGTCTGAAGCTTTGAGAAGTCAGTTTAAGATTCTTAATGAATGCCACAAGACAACTGAAAGACTGTCCACTACAAATTGACTGCATTATTAAAGATATAAACATACTTCCACTGACTGTTTGATAAAAGCAAATTAGCAAAGATATTCAGAGTGAAGCAAAAAGGAAAACACAAGTTAGATGATATTTTTCTCATTCCCTTGATTGAATGTTACAGACTCTCACTGGAATTATTTGGATACCTTAATGTCCCTTTTTAAGCACACTTTCTAAATTACTTACTGTTGAAGGAAACTGTATTGGACAGAAATACAGAAATACTTTTTCTCTAAAATTTCTCTAAAGTGTTAGTCAGATTTGAGATTTTACGGATTTATTCTGTTGTCATATAAACTGATGAAGTAAACAAACCTTGGAATGTTTATGATGTATGTTTCTCATGCCAGAAACATAATAGTCATTACACTTAAAATCAAAATCATGATAAATTCATATTCTTCTTGTTTTCTAGGCATTGTATGTATTCTAAAAATTTTTATTAATTGATTTACGGAAACCTAAAGTTGTCATGGAATCACGAGGCTCTCACCTCAATCCCTCATTCCACTCACAGTACTTATCACCAGCACATGCAGCTCATCACCAACATCATCAGCCTCAGGATAAAACACTCACCTCCGCAGTCAGTCTTTGTCTGGTCTAACTTGTGAATGGACTTTTTACCAAGTCTACCAAATCGTCAGAATTTAGTCTGTAAATTTGACCTTATCTGCAAAATCTCCCTTGTCTTCCAAGTCTTCCTGTTGTCACATCAGTCACGAAAGTTATGTCACAACCGGAAGTTACGCATGTCATCCATGATCTCCTGCAATCACAAGCACATTATCAGTACCTATTTAATCACCCATACTTCTTTAACGTATTTACTTACCTGCTTTACTCACCTGTGTTCCAATAAACTCAGTGTTCATTTGTATCCCGCCTGCGATCATGACACCATCATCGTGGATGCACTTACAAGGGCGCATACCACAGCACATGGAATCACTCAGCCTTTCTCTCCCACCATCAACATCCACACTTCACCTACCATCTCAGCTGGTCCCATGGTCTCACCAGCGCCCTTCTCTGGTCTGGTAGAAGAGTGTAACAGATTTATTCTGGTGGTTAGAGCGTTCGGCTTGTTATCAGAAGGTTGCTGGTTCAAATCTCAGTGCTAGCAGGTCATGACTGAAGTGCCCTTGAGCAAGGCGCCTTACCCCTGATTGCTCTGCAGTAATGTGTCCCTGTGAACTAAAAACTACTTGTAAGTCGCTTTGGATAAAAGCGTCTGCCAAATCAATAAATGTAAATGTAGTTTAGGTCTAACCAGAAGTGCAATTAGCAAGTACAGGATATACAGTTTGAATAATACAGAATACAATATTAGGAAAATAATTATTCAGTGGGATAATTTACCGCCTTAATTCAGGTTCTGTGCCACTTCCATCACAAGTCCCCCAGATAAACTCTCGATTAAGATCCCCAAGTGTTATAAAGATTTCCAAGATATGTTCTGTCCAAGCCCGGCGACCCAACTCCAGCCGCACCGAGGATGGGACTGTGCTATCAATCTCAAGAAGGGGGAGCCGGTGCCCAGAGGTAAAATCTATCCATTATCCATTCCAGAGCAGAATGCCATGGAGGAATACATCGTTGAGGCTATATTCACGCGTCGAGATCCCCTGCCGCCTCATGCTTCTTCTTCGTGGTCAAGAAGGATGGAGGTTTAAGGCCCTGTATTGATTAAAGAGCTTTGAAAAGTCTCACCATCATGTTTAGTTACCTTCTTCCCCTCTTTAATGCAGCCTTAGAACAACAGACGGGAGCTACTATCTTCACCAAGTTGGATCTTTGCAGTTTATTCATCCCGGTGCGTATAAGATGGAGTGGAAGACTGCCCCACAGGTTACTATGAATATCTCGTCATGCCTTATGGACTTGTGAACCCAATCTAGGTCCCATCAACGACCTCAACAAGGCTTCGCAAACTTCTACAGACGATTCATTCAAGTAGTTTTTTGAAAATTGTGAGGGATGTGGCTGACCGGACCACGTGAGGAAGAATGTTCCACCAGGAAGGAGTTGTGAAGGAGAATCAGCCGGAAAGCGATTTAGTGCCCTTATGCAAAGGGGTTATTGCTGAACGCAGGGTGCTTGGTGGGGTGTATGAGGGTGTGAAAGTATGCCGGTGCAGATCCAGTGATAGTCCTGTAGGCAAACCTCAGTGACTTGAATCTGATATGGGCTTCAACTGGTAGGTAATGGAGAGAGATGAAAAGGGGTGTCACATGAGCCCTCTTGGGCTGTTGGAAGATGACGCATGCTGCTGTGTTTTTGGACCAGCTGAAGTGGTTTGATAGCCTTTGCAGAAAGACCAGCAAGGAGAGCATTGCAGTAGTCCAACCTTGAGATTACAAGGGCCTGGACAAGGAGTTGCTCAGCATGCTCAGCGAGGTAGGGTCTAACCTTTCAAATGTTGAATAAGGCATATCGACAGGATCGCGTTATCTTTGCAATGTGATCATTGAAGGACAGCTGTTCATCAAATATGACTCAGAGGTTCCTGGCTGATTCGGAGGGAGTGATAGTGGAATTGCCAAGTTGGATGGTGAGATCGTGTTGCACCGTGGGGTGTGTTTCAGCTTGAGGTGATGCTCTTTCATCCAAGCTGAGATGTCATCTAGGCAGGCTATTATGCAAGCTGCTACAGTGGTATCGTCTGGGTGAAACGAGATGTAAATCTGGGTGTCGCATAACAGTGATACGAGAAGACGTGTGCCCATATGATTGGTCCAAAGGATGTCATATAAATAGAAAAAAGCAGCAGTCCAAGCACCGATCCCTGAGGGACTCCAGTGATCATGTTGGGAGCAGTGGACACCGAGCCCCTCCATGACACCTTGAATGATCTGCCGGAGAGGTAGGATTGGATCCAGTGGAGAGGGGAGCCTGAGATATCTCAGCAACAGGGGTCGGAGCGGTGTTGTTTCAGCGGCAGTGGGAATCCTCCCCCCATCCATATGCTCCCATATACTCACCCTATGCATTGGAGATCGGGAGTTATTGGCTATTAAACTTGCATTGGAGTGGAGGGGCAACCCCTCACTGAAGAGTGGAGGCATTGGCTAGAGGGGTGCAGTCACCCGTTTCTCATTCTTACGGATCACAAGAACCTCCAGTAACTCCGAGACACTACATGTTTAAACCCATGTCAAGCCAGATGGAATTTGTTTTTTACATGTTTCCAGTTCCAAATATCCTATCGACCTGGGTCAAAGAACTCCTGTGCGGACGCTCTGCCCTGTTTGCACAACCCATCAGATGAAGAACCTTCCTCCGAGCCAGTACTCCCTGTGTCATTGTTCATTGGTCCAATCCAGTGGTCTCACTCATCACCTGATAACTCAACGCAACCAAATTATGCTCACCGTCCACCTTTTGCTCATCAGACAATGCTACTAGAGGTCAGGAATGGCAGAGGACATGACACGGTTCTCAAAGAGTCACTCTCATCTGCCCAAAGGAAAGTAGCTGCCTCTTTCAACACCCAATTGACCCTGGTCACACCTCGGAGTGGATTGTGTCACAGATTTGCCTCGGTTCTCTGGTAACACTTGTATTCTGGTGGTCATTGATTAATTCTGAAGGTCTTGTCGTCTTATTCCCCTCAAGGGATTACCCACAGCCATTGAAACAGCAGAGCTCCTTTTCCAGCACGTCTTCAGATACTACGGAATACCAGAGGATGTCATATCGGACAGAGGCCCCCAGTTCATTTCAAGGGTATGGCGAGCCTTCTTTCAACTCCTTGGTGTGACCGTCAGCCTTTCCTCGGGCTATCATCTGCAGTCTAATGGGCAGACGGAAAGGAAGATCCAGGAGATCGGGAGATTTCTTCACACACACTGCCTTGATCACAATGAGACTCTGGGGTAAACTCCCCTCCAGTGCATACTCGGATACCAACCCCCCCCCTTTCCTCTGGTCAGGGGAACCGTCTGAGGTACCTTCCATCAACCATTGGTTCCAGGAGCAAAACTTCTTAGTCTCCCAAATCTTCCAAGCCTTCAGAGTTAAGTATATGATTTTACCTAATCTCACTTGTCTTCCAAGCTACTAGATGGCTCAATAAGCTGAATGGTTCAAAAGATAAATTCCATAAAACATGTTCAATTAATTAAACTGAAGCGTACAAACAAACAAACATTAGGTTGAGTTCATTTGGGTGAACTCCTTTTAAATTGACTATCTTATTGGAGATTATAAAATGGTTGATGATACATTGGAGATTCTTCAGTGCCAAATAATATTGTAACTAATAATGGAAATATTGAGCCATTGAATGTTTTTCAAATTCAATTCAACAAGGCATCCACACAAAACACTATTTGTTGATTGATCTGTGATGGGATACCATCAAGAAAACTTATCTGGTGGATCTATAAAGATAATTTGAGGTGCTGTTGATCATTTTAGAAAAAACACTTTACACCAGTAATGCAGTATTGTCTGACAACAATTTATATATATATATATAAAAAATATATTTGTCTTTCATGAGGAATGTTCTTTGGCTAATATTGATTCTAAGCCCAAAAGAAAGTGCCTTTAAAATCTAAAATGCTTCTTTTGCAGCCTTTGTGTGCTTGCCAGTTGGCCACGTTTGGTTATATTTCAAAAGTGGAGCGTTAATCTCAAAGCCTGGCTAATTAAACAGCATTAAACAGATTAATTTGTTCTTTGAGTAAGTGGCTGAACTGCTTGGTTCTTTGTATAGCCTGCTGTGGTCCACTGTGCTTGGTCTGTTTCATCTCGGGTAAATGTTCTGCCTCTCTCTCTCTCTCGCTCTCTACATCTGATGTACTTCCTGGGTCACAGAGGCACGAGAAGAATTATACGCATATAAATGTCCCTTTTATGAAGTGCCTTTTGAAAAGCCACTAATAAAAATAATAAAGATAATGTCCCAGGCAGATGCATTCCACTGATGTGAGGCACGGGGCCACGGGCCCCGCAGTCACTCGTTGACAAAACAGTCATCTTATTTACACGCTCCACAATAACCCGCCGCAAATGTCGAAAAGAGGAATAAGGGGGGGAAATAATTAGCATATTAATCTTTTTTATGCCGTCATCTTTCAGGTCCGGGAGACCACGGTGTAATTTAAATCTAAATGCTTTCCTGGCATTAGAATTCATTTACGATGGGTCAATTGTTCTGTAATAAAGGATGGAAGGTGTACTTCATGCGAGAGATTTATGTTTGTCATTTGTTCATATTCATGTGCTACTGAATACCCTCAATTCAAATGGTGATGGCAGCTCATATCAGCCTCACAGCAGCCCCACACACCACTAACCACCAGCAATGAATTTCATTTGCAGGAGGAAAAAAAATACTAAAGGGAAAAAAGAGAAAAAGGGGAAAAAAAGCGCTGAAATTAACTCCAACAGTTTATTGATTTTTTTCGCTCAACGGAGGCCTGTATAACAGCTCTATTGCCCCCATAATGATTAGTGACAAAAGTTTAATTAAGCAATTATGAAGGCAATAATAGAGTTGTCTGGTTTGCTTAGCTTTAGACTGTTTAAGACTTATCTCCTTGCAGCACATCATAGCGGCTGAAATCTGCTTGAGGAGATTAATGCTGCAGGAACACAGATGCCCACTCTAATACCCCTCCACCACGCCGACGCCTCGCTGAAGACCAGAACACAAGCGTCCCTTTATCAAATTACAAGTCTGCTTTTCATGAATATGTAGGCAGAAGCAAAAAAAAGAATCCAGTTATGGCTTTCAGGTGTAATTATAAAGACGCACAACACAATTGAAGCACGTCGTTGTGTTTTAGTAATCTCCTCTATGAAAGGCATGATGATTTTTGTTGTGAAAAATGATGTGTGACGTTCTAAGAGAATGCGGAATCGGTGGATATTTCTAAGAGCGCCTTCATGTTCTAATCGATTACTAGGTCATTTTTTTCTGTCTGTGTCTTTATTTCATTAGATTTTCAACCCTCTTGGATTCTTGCAGGTACATGGGAGGCTTCTACATGCACTTTTTAAAGCAATAATTACTTCAAGCGCCCTCAATGTGTGCTCAAAAGGGCTAGAAAGAATCATTCATATTGTAGAAACGCGACCGTAGCTTCAAAGCCAATGCTGGGCTTTGTTCATTTGCATGTTAATTGTCGTTAATACATAAGGCGAAAGTGTTTATTTAAACTAAACCAGCTGTTTTCGTGCCAAAAATTGAAAATAAAATTGAAAATAATTTACCATTAATCCAATGCAATGATGATATTAAATGGAATTGCGTGACTGTTTGCTGTAAACAGAAAATGTTCTCTGAAAGAGGCAGATACATTTTCTGCTAATGAAAGACAACAGTTCAAAAATGCTTTGTTGAGGGAAATTGGGGAAAATGACAATTAGTAGTTATGCAGTTCTTTCCAGAAAACTCGACAGCTCAACGCTTTCTTAAAGAAAAAAGTATACAAATGCAAGTTCTTCTTCAGTCCAATGTATCATGTGAGAATTCTTTACACACAGTCCACAACTACACAGCAAAAAATAAGACTATTATAAGCTTCGCAGGGCAGATTTGAGAATGCTTACACAGGCTTTTATGCTTGTGTGGCTTAATACTGCAAATCGAACCACAGATTAATTTAATGTTGAATGATATGTCTTTTTAGTTTGCCCTGAACTGGTTTCATGAATTTAATTTTACATGGATACTCCAGTCGGAATCTGTGGTCATTGGGTTTAGGATTTGGTTTAATCTGCCATGCATGAAAACTACAAAATGATGTTATTTGCAGTGAAAAATGTTGGTGTGAAAAATGGAAGCGTCTTCACACAGCCAAGCAAAAGCTCTCCAGCGCCAAGCTGCCAGTTTCCGGACGTTTCCGTTAATGACCTGAAAATCCTAACAGACGGGCGGGAGACTACAACACGCTGATGCTTAGACAGACTGTCTACAGTAGAAAAACAGCGGAAAATACTGGGAGAACCATTCTGATGTGAGTGACAAACACCAACGGAGTACTGACAATTGGACAGACCTTCTTTAGATCAATATTTTAACAACTGAAGTGTGTGATAGAGCAACAAACTCAAAACTGCATTTCAATCAGCCGGTTTGGTACGTTCGCAGACGCAAGCCGCTTCCTTTTCTTCTAAAATGGCCGTGTTCTGGAATAAACCAAGTCACAAAGGGTTGTGGTACGGAAAAGGTTAACGTTCCCTGCCAAGCCATTAGTCTCCCGACTGAAGGTCGAGGTTGGTCAGGGTCACCTCTGCTGTCCTCTCTCTCAGCTGTTGTGCCAGAGAAGAGAGAGGCAGCTCGAGCTGCGGACGGCCGGCTGATGCCACGTCCCTGCTGCCTACACAATGAAATGACACACTGAAGGTGGTCCTGCATCTGGCGTGCTATTCAAACAGGCCTGCCACAGCCCAGGAACATGCACCGTTGCCAGATTGCAGGCTAATTAAGGAGCTCTTGGATGACCATCAGTGGCGTCTCCGGGTAAGGTTGCTCGGAACCGCTCCTGGTATGAGGCCTTGAATGGCGAGCGGTGACTGAAACCTCCCGAGAGCCTCTACGTCCACCCTCACGTTCGGATTTATTCAAACAATTGGACATGACCGGGCTTCCGGATAGACGCAGCGTAAGCCCTCCGTGACCGCTGCCCGGCCACCTAAGCAGCAATGAAGGGCGTCAAAATAGTATTTGGGCCAATCCTATTTATCCATTTCAGCTATCGGTGTAGACGTGATTCTCATAGTTTTTCTTTCTCCATTCAAGCTGCGGATTTAATGCAGTCTATTTAAAAAGCCAACTTTAACAGTTTTGACACAGACCTTCCCCATTCCGCTTTTCTTTTAGCATAATGTCTGTTTGTGACAGGCTGCGCCGCCCGGTAAAATGCGCCCAGTTTGACAGCAGCTCTCTGAGTGGCGAGCAGCAATTGTTTACCCGACTTTATTTTTGCTGCTCGCTGCCTTTATTTCTCAGCGCCGGGAGAAAAAGTGAAGAGGGCGAGGAAAAGAAAGACAAAAAAATACAAGACATGTAGCAGAAATGCTGCTGCTCGCTAATAAGATGCCCATCATGCCAGCCGGGCTGATTTGCAGTGCTCCCTCTCTAACTCTCCATGATTACAGCGTAAAGGCCCCTCTCTCCTCCCGGGCTGAGCCGCATCTTGTTCCGTGGCATTAATGACACTTCAGTCACCTCGGCTTTCAAGCAGGGGCCCTTCCACGGCGAACAGAGAGCTGACATTTCCTGACATTTTCCCAACTAATTACAGTACAAATAATTAAGCGTGTTCGCGTATGTAACAAATGAAGGCGAAGGCCGTCTGTCAGGGCGGCCGTGATTGATGACGCTCGGAGAGTTTATCTGATGGGTCCCTGCCACCAGCTATAGAAGGAAGCAAATTTATTAGAACGAACAATGCAAATTTAGAAGTCATCTCATCCTGTTAGGCACCCGAGCAATATCCGTGTCAAGGTGAATGTGACAATGAAAGCAAAATATTTGCATTTTGTGGAGCGGGCTGAGGGGAAAATCAGAGCGGGAAGATGACAGGCCTAATTATTTCGACTCGCACAGGCCAAGACAGCTGTTTCTTGTGTCCTGAACAAGCCTGTCATGCAGGTAACCAAATAAGTCTGCACATAAACCTGTATCCGACATAGACGCGGAAATGTCTGCCGCTAATGACCAATGCTAATGTTGCTGCCATGTCTTCCCGAAGCTGCAGAAGTGTCAGTGTGCACTTTCTGCAAGCCAGTCAACATTTTGCTCCATAATTATGTGTTAGAGAATTAATTCCTGCCTGTCAGTCCCCCTCTGCCCACCGCCGTGAATTGACAAAGACGAATGGGGTCGAGTATCGGGGACGGCGTCGGCTGAGCTCTCGCACGTTAAAATAATGAGTAAATTATAAGGTGGGTATATTTGTTAATTCTTCGTTTGGCTTATTAACCCAACCCTCGCGTTACGCGTGGCGGAAAGGACTTTGTATTCAGCGGAAATAGGCGCTGTGTTGTTTTAATTACTGTGCGGGGGATATGAGGAAATACACCTGTTATTAAAAATTACAGGTCTTGAGGTTTATTGGATCAAGAATAAAATATGATTTAACATGAATTAAAAAGCTAAACAACAGTGAACAACATTTTGGTTGAATTCGACACGCGTGGATAATGTTGCCGTAAAGTGAAAGTGCTTTAATGCTACCAAATATCAATATGTTGGGTGCACACGTGCACTTAAGGGAATACAAGGTTTACCGCCCACACGTATAATGAAGCTACTATTTGTACTCAGGGGCAGCTACACAATAGCTGGAGAGGACAGGCAAATCCTGGCGGGTTTGGAGAAATCTACATCGGGATCAAAGAACTCAGCTTAGCTGCCTAACTCCTGCTGAAGAACAGATGGGCCCTGGTCACACGATGAGCCCTTCGAGATTCTAAAATAACTGCTGCTTAGATAGGGAGACAGATTAAAAGAGACAGAGAGAAACAGTTGGGTAATGTGTATGTGAGGACATGAAATACTGAGCTCTTTCGGTAAAATAAATAACAATAAATTCCTGTTTCAGTTTGTTTGTTTGTTTGTTTAGATCTCACGAATGTATCAAAATCTCATTAATGTCTGTTAAATTGTATTAATATTTTCAATGATCAGCATAAATGGAACGTGTCATCGCTTACTGAAGGCATACATATTTTAGACTTGTTTCTGGATATGTTTCTAGCCTTGCTGTCTGTTGACTTTGAACGTAAAGAAAATATTTTCCTGTATATTAAATGTCAATATTTAAAATAATATATAGAATAATGTATTGCTAATTTATTACAATATATTGCCTTTTTCCATACAGTATATAGAAAAATATAAGCACTTGGTTTAAGTGTTGTATTACATTTTATTTTCCAGTAAATTCCCCTTTCCTTTTTTTCGAAAGGTCCTAACCAGTCCTAATCAAACATCGCAGCACGTTTTATAATTTTCATGTTTAAATTATCAGCGATGGAAATTTGGGATTCTATGTTTGAATTTTAAATTGTAAATGTTGCAGTGTTATATCAGGTTAGCCCATAGTGTAAGATAGCATCCTTACCAATATGTAACCCCTATACGTGATTGACTTGGAGGGCCTTGCAAAGGTAACAACTCCAGGCGTTATATAAATAGTGCTGTTTACGACAAGTTTTGACTGATGACTTTGTCATTAGCATGTTGCTAAGCTAACAACCAATGCATAAAATATAGCACCTAGAGATGGATGCTGAGTTACATAGCCAAATATTTTTTTTATACGTTTTAGTATAAAATGAATCTTTTTCGCCATCGTAAAATTATTTAGTTTATTATGATTGCAGTGCATTATTCCTTAAACGATGGTACATACCGGCTCAAATAAGGTTTCATAGAGGACATCGTAACTACTGTATCATTTCAATTAACGTTTGTGTTGGGAACACGAGGATGCCTTAAAAGGCTGTCTAGTTGGCCAGCTCGCTGGGATTTGGAACAGCTTGTATGTGCATGTGCACTAGACAGTAGTCACATTTATTAAATAATATTCATCTTAATAAAGATATTGAAGGTGACCTCCATGGCTCCCAGATGAGCTATCATCTCACTCAATATGTTTCTCAACATTTCGGTGGGCTAAAGTGGTGTCGGGTTCAGCATTTGACCTCTGACCTTCCCGAAAGCTGATCTGGAGAATCTCTGGGCATATTGCCCCGAAGGTGGAGTGGCTTCCCTTCAGCGATTTCAAAGCAAGCACACACGACAGACTTCTGCCGTGCGAGAGACACCACTTCCTTTTGTGCGGATGATGCAAACCTTGGTTTGTGTGTCAAAGAGAGGAGATCGGTTTCATAAACACCTCCACAGATCAAAGGCAAAAACAATACGCGTTCATTTTGGACGCGCACGGGAGGATAATACAGTATTTTGGTACTATTTGGCAAATATATGTGCATGTGTTAAGGAATGAGCTGAGATTTCGGTCTTTACATCTAACGCTTTTTACGATATTTTCCATTCAGGCTGTCTGTAGTCACCCAGTCTGTAAGGACAATACTGTCAGCATCAAATACCATCGAACGTCTGCGGGTTCAGGCTTTGCCAGAGAAAAGAAAGATAGAGACAGTGAGAAAGAGAGAGAGCTTTATATCATCTTAGCTGACTGTTCACATTCAGACGAGATAATTAGGAGTAAAACAAAGACTGTCGTAGGACTTAAGAAAGAAAAGGCATTAACAGCGTAAAACAGGTTTAACATTTCCCATTATAAAGACACCAGTGATCTTCAAGCCCCTGGGACAGAGCACTTTGTTCCACTGATGCTTTGGGATGACTAATTTTGTCATTTTACCTCTTTCCTTCTTTTTCTTTCTTTTTCGTTTAAACGTCAGACATTCAGCTGAATTGCCCTTTCAGTCTATGCTTCTTCTCTCTGCTTCACTGATATAGTCCTACAGTGACGTCTATTTCTCACAACACCTATCTAGGAATTTGACAAATGTCGGTTGTGATATGTGATAATAAAGCAAGATAAAGTACAATACAACTACATTTTTTTTATAATGTGAGTGTTTGAATAATATATTACAAGCACACATTTACCAATACTACTACTGATTCTGATTTAATATGTAGATATGTAGATCCAATATATAACTATTGCAATAATTGTACCTAAACAAGGGTGATATTGTACAACATAAACATTTCTGTCTGAGAGATTCTGTCATTTATTTATATTAAGGAACATAATAAAAAAAACATTGTTACACAATATTTTAAATATGAACCAGTTGTTGATATGTACAACACAATGCAAATCAATATGTATCTTCATACGGCAACAACATGTGAAAAGAGGAACATGGTTTTATCTGTAGTTAACATCTCAAACAGAATCAATGTAGGGACAGGACAACATATATAATGTTGCTAATGCTCATGATGACAAGGCCCGTGTACCCTTTACTTTTTGTAAAACTGAAAACTGAAACAAACAAACAAAAGATCTAATGCACATCGACAGAAGGAGATGACAGGAAGGTGCCCCGGGGCTCTGCGCATAACCTGTCTCTTACATCCATTCAATAGAAACACTCCAATAATCTCCATTTTACCTACAGTCACCTCTAAACAGAAACCGATGCACCGGCGCTCTTTGAAACATGCACAAACTAATGAGATGAGACCCAAAAATACATATGACGCTGACAGTAAATCATATTACATCCCTAATAAGCATTAACTGGATAACTGGGTCAAAGCAGAATCATCTTAATTGATTTTTCTAAAGGAACCTGACAGGAAAATGTCAATGCTTGAATATTTCTTCATGCATCATTAAAACGAGATTGGCTTTTAACAAAAGGAGATTCCTGTGCCGAATTGATTCTTGCTCGAGGCTGCCTGCAAGTAAGTGTATTACATAAAAATCTATACAGGATATTAAAACAACACCATTCTGCAAGACAGTTACAATTAAAAGCTGACACCCGCCCCCTTTGTGTTGGCTTCGGCAGCGTGCCCGCGAACGCATCGCCGGGTTGCTGAAAGTCGGTCCAATCAATGGCGGAACACAAAATGTTGGATGGGAGAGTGGCAGCGGGGATAATTGAGCTGTTCTGGGCTCCATGGCGACACGCGGTACATTCCTGCACAATGTATCTCAAACCGGTCCAGGCCTGCCTAGTCTCCCCGGTCAGCAATTAAACGCTGATTACCACAGAGAATCCTTCGAACAAAAGTACCGAAATAAACATTTGTCCAACGTTACACAATCTGCTGCAAGGGTTAGAGAGCATCCTGAGAGCGGCCGGCTGTGACTTGGGTGTCATTTTACGTGCCTGGTGCAAATGTTTCACTAAGTGAAAATGGCCGGTTGGGATTAAAGTACATGTACCTAAATATAAAACCTAAACATAATTTAGTGTTCGCCCATATAGGAGCATGTCTAATATGGTGTTGTTGGCATTGTTTGCCATGCTCACTGAAGTACAACATAGCTACTGAAGTGTAGACTACAAAGGTGTATTTATCCGTTGAAAGTAATTGTTATATTATAGTAAAAGTGAGATCAATAGCTATATTTTACATAGAAAATGTTTTGTCATATTGCACCTGCCTTGGAAAAAGTACCATGTTACTATAAAAAAGAATAGAAGACATTTTTGAGAGGAGCTGAACTATTGTCACACTATTACTATTATTGTCAATGCTCAGTTTAATACAGTAAGTAAAATTGTATATCTAAAGATGATCTCCCTCTTTTCTTCAACGGTGTGAAAATGACGAATGCCACCGAGCCGTCTAGCTTGGCTGTAAATTACTTATGACATCAGAGCTCTGATCTCAGAGAAACTTAAAACTCTTCGAGAAACCACAGTCGGGCCACTGAAAATACAACACCAGACGCTCCGATTCTCAGTGTACACACCCACAGCGCTGAGGAAAAGATATTGGCATGGACGCACAACAAGTGGAGAGCAGTAAATCAGCCTCACTGACATCCTGACACTCATCAAGCGGCTTCCCAACGATCTGCCATCAGTTAAGATCTAATAAAGCCGTTGGAGCTCTGAGAGAAAGCCGTGGAAACTGAGCGTGGCGTCTCGTAGATCCCGAAACGCGCCATAAATACACCTTCACTCTCAGGCACAGCAGTCAAAAAAAGTGGAGTATGCCTTTAAATGAAACCCTTAACGTTTATTTCTGGAATTTCACTAGAATCTGAAATGTGGCTAACAGGATGGAGATATGTTACTTGGTCTGTTGTGTGAATGATTATTATTTTCCAATATTTTTATACGTTGATTGTTTCCAAATTCATATTTTGTATTCTGGAAAATATACTGAACTATACCCTGAAATTCCACATTTTGACCAATCCTGACCGACTGAAATCATTTGAGGACACTAAAAATCAGATATACGATCTGTTATAAAATGTGGGAAATGTGGAAAAATTATAGTTCAAAATTAATAAACAGTTTGTAGTCAAATTAATTATGAATTTATTTAATAAAAAAATTCAATAAAATAATAAAAAACAGATAGATTGTCAAATTTTATGAATGAATGATTCATGTAGGCCTTGTGTATAGTAAAATATGTTTGTATGATGTACAATAACTACACCAAAAAGGTCAATATAAACATTTGAATTGCAGATCTAACTAATAACAATATTGGTTATGACATTTTATAGATGTTTTATTCCTGATATCCAACTTTCACCTGATATTACATTTCTTACATTTAAAAAAAAAATTAAATAAAATAAATCCTTATGTAATGTATGTACTTTATACAGACAAAAATTATTATACATATAGGAGAGAAATGTAATATAATTATTTATATTATTACTGGTCATTTATTCTTAATTTACAGAAAAAAACAAAACCATCAGTCTTTGAGTTTTTATTGTACAAGCACTGGAAAATAAGCCAAGCGTATCATTTGGTTTCAGCCATGTTGTGCATCAGGAGTCTGTCAGGGACAGATATATCATAACCATGAAATTTTGACAAACATTAAACCATTTTATTTATAACTCAAGCGACGCAACGGGCACATTTGCTTTAAACAGAGGCGAGTGTGAGTGTTTAGCATTCTTCAGCGTAATGGGAGGCATGTAATGTTAGTTTTACACAAAAGCCTGACAGAAGTGCTGGGCTTGTTTTGTTACCGCCCTTCGGGATTGTTTTAGGCCCATTCGGAGGGAGGGGCACACACGTGCGTTGGTGTGTGCGAGCCCGTGTGTATCCGTGTTTACGCGTGTGCGCATGTGTACCCACAATGCAATATTCATGACGAATTCTGCTGCAACTTGTCTGTTTTCCGAGAGGCTGCGAAACAAAGACGGGGTAGATAGGGAAATCAATGCTCACCTGACATCTGCATATGCCATTCAGCGTGGCTGGCGCTCTGCCTGCCCCTGTGCGAGTTTCCCAAACACTTTGAGGTCAACAAATTATTAATATTTAGCATTAGCACTGACGACAGTATGGTGCGCTCTGGAGGGAAACAGAACGGGGAGGGTGGTTTCTTGACGGAGAGCGTATTTGGCAGATGGAGCTGTCAGTTTAGCTCTTCATTTAATGCCTTCGTGCATATGGCGCGTTCTTTAAAAACCAACAAGCTCATGTATTATCTATGGGGCTAAAAGCACGAGACACAGGACGCGTCACAGCCGAGGAGTTTAAACCTCTGTAAACAGCGTGCAGCGACGATGTAAATGCGACTTTTACTGTCAGAAATAGCCGAAACATATGGTCAGAGACAGGGAGTGGCTGTGTACCTGCGCGAGGCCCAGTCTGCCCACGCCGGACCTGCGCTCCCCTGACATGATGTCAACTGACAGAGAGAGACGCGAGGAGATAACCTGATTACTATTTCATGAGTTACCTGACAGCTCGGATTCTGACCAATGAAAGACAAAAACGCTCAGGCAAACAAATTTTCGCTTGCCTCTTTAAAGGAAACGGCGCGGGGAGTGACATGGCAGGACCGCTGCGTGTGTTTCGGGGAGCCATCAGTTGCCTTAAACAGCCTGACAGGGCTTGAAGGGCCTGTGAGAAAACACGGTGAGCATATATCATGTTATATGGCTCTCCCAGGGCTTCTTTTGAGAGCCTCACATTCTTTTACCTTCATGGAAGGATACCGTTGTTTGACAGGGATCGCAATTGAAAAGCTATACAGCAGAGTCGCTAGCGTTCACTGCACTATTCTGTGCTGTTTTAGTGGGCTTTCTCTGCGAAATTCTCTGCGGGAATGTTTGACTGCTGGTTATGTTTGCGGAGGTGCCATCTCGTAGACTCAAGTATAGATTTACTGTACTGATGGGACAACAGATGTGTTTATTTTTCCATTTCATCTTTAAGAAAACAGAATACAGGCCATAACAATTCTAATTGGTGGTTATGGCTGAGGCAGGTGCATGGGATGAGTTTCGCCTGGCAGACGGAACCTTGGTACCAAGCATGGTAGATGCCATAGCAACCACATGCCAAACCATAGCAACCATAATTTAATCACGAGCTTCTACTGCAGCAACTGTTGTCGAACTATGGAGATACAGACAGTATATTTGCTTACTTTAATAAAACCATAGTTAATTGTAGACATTAAAGAAGTTAGCTTCTTCATTGAAACTGTAGTTGAGCTCTTTTGACGATGTAAGCGACGACCAAACAGAATAGAAACCAATTTAGCAATAAAACTAAAAGAAACACCTTTAACAACCACATAACAACACTTTAGCAACCAACCACAACTCCATGTGAGCTCTGCATGAGCAAACCTCGCAAAGGTTTATTAACATTTCTATTGAAGGTTTACAGTACAGGTACAGTCTGATATTTCACTTTTCTCAACTCTAACACACACACATACATTAGATTTCTCATCTCGAGACTCTGCGCGGTGCTCGCTCCTTAACCCTGCCACGTCTCCGACAGCTCACTCTGCGATTTGTGCCAGGAGATCAGCCCTCTTTACAGATAACAGGCTGAGGAGACGAGAGGCCTGCGATTTACACAGACGCGAGGGGAGGGGTTCCCATCTGAACCGAGAAAAGGACAGGTACAGCTAGTCAGGAGACGGAGCGATACGAAGCATCTGGCACGTCAAGCTAAAGGGAGTGAGGGAAAGGAAGTTTCTAAAGAACCATCTCCAAAATGTTGGATGTGTTCCTGTAGCTTAACTGGTAGAGCGTTGTGTGAGGGGTGCTAAGGTCATGGATTAAATCCTGATAAAAGATTTATAGATTAGATGCACTGCAAATCACTATAGATAAAAAATGCCTAAAAGTTTAAACAACTATCAAACAAAAGCGTCCGTCTAATCAGACTAAAGGTCCGATTGAAAAGCAATGCACGAGAGACAAAAATACAGACAGGAGCAGGAAATAGTTTAATCAATAATTAAACGTTCTCTTTTTTTGTGTCAGGCCGTTTGAGTGACAGATTTGGAGCATTTGATGTACAGTCCAGAGTGATGGACTTAAATCAGATATTTTCCTTCTAATATGGATGTTTATTACAGTGTTTGTAGAGTGGGAGTCGCTTCTGCAGTCCGCCTGGAATTCTTCTGATTCTGCCAGGTTTTCCCAGGTATTAGAATATTAAACCCTACAGAGTCATAAAATACATCTATCATGTCAATAGCAGGCCAGCAGTACTTGAATAGGACATATTTACACACAGGCCTCCGCTTGGGAGTGTTATAAACATAAAGAACATTGAAACAGTTTATTAAGGTTGAGATAATGGAGGAATCGATTGGCGTATTAAGGACTGGAGACGTATTGATTCGATACATCAATAATTCAGGTCAGGAAACACTAGCAAATGCTTACGCTTGGCTTACCTTTCATGAAGCAAAGACTCTGAACATGAAAGCTTTGTTCTGTGCCTGTATGTGACGTGTTTTCAGGTATCTGATAGAAAGTTTTCAAATAAAAAAAATTCTGAAGTGGTACTGTCTTTTTGAATGATGATGACTTCTATTTTTATGCGAAACAGAACACATTATGCAATGGAAAATACACAACCAAATCTAACACAACCTTACTATGTTTAAATCATCAAGTGACATTTTTTTTGTATGCTAATTTGTGTAAAAATGTCTAGCTAGCGTGACATTTTTGTGTAGAATAAAATACTGGCTGCGTTTTTCAGCGATCTTGCATTGTGCCGTTTTCGCTCATTGTCGTCGTCATCGCTCCTCAAAATCTGGTTCCAGTACACAAGAACAAAGAACACATGATAGTACCCGGATGTGTTCTTGATATCAAGGATGTATCGAATGCAGACTTGTGCATATCAAACCCACTTGTGGTGCGTCCATCCAAATTCTTTCAAGGTTGCCTTACAAGACCCATCCCCACAAGTCCATTCTTTGTGTTCGTGGAACTGAGAATCGTTTTTTCGAAAATTCTAAATAAAAAATGACAGTTTTAGTTTTAAACAGTTTAATCAGTTTTGGCAGTGGCACAGCAGTTTTGGCAGTTTGATCTAATTTTGTATGGAGTCAGGAAGTGTGCACATTTCAAATCCTGTACTTCATGATGCATGCATGCATAACATATGCATGATGTTCTATTATCAGCATACTGCAAAAATAGTATGGACAGTAGACATCGAGGTCTACTGCCCCAGTACACATATATGAAGAGCAAGGAATAAGGGTTTGGCCTAATAAATTGGCATCTCGTTCAGTCGATCAGCACATAGAGAGTTTTATTCATTATTCATTCTCATTAAATTTGGGGCCTCATATAAACGCAGACTGACATATCCCTGCCAACCCCCTTTGGTATTTAGATGTGCCCACTTGAGACCAGCGGATCAGAATCCAAGACACCACCGCCGAAAAACATGCCTGAGGTCCCCAAACAAAAACACACAGTCCGCTTCCAATTTCATCCAAACACGTTTGACAAAACACACAATTATCTCCGTCCTTTCCCATTCTCTTTCGCACACGTGTCCACGAAAAGGGGATTTTCAATTATGGTGTCTGTGAATGTGCATATTAATGGTCCCGTGAAGCTTGTTTGTTCTGTGAGAGTGAGGCAGTTGTCACCACATGTCCTACGAACGAGGGATTGTGTTGCCAAATCGCTTTGCGCTCCCCCTGAGGTACTTTCCTACAGACCCCCGTTTCCTCTCTCCTGATGCGGTATTAGGGTTTGATGGCCTGCGTCATTACTCGTCTGTTCTGAACATTTGTAAAAACATAAAGCCAAGTAAGAGCTGGCTCACGTTTCACAGGCCCCCCGTCGACATGAGATTTTCTCACAATTGCGCCGAGTCGAAGATCTGCAGTCACGTCCTTCAAACGCACATGCCAAGCGACCGTGTGGGACGCCTGCAAGTGGTCCACGGCAGAACAGCACGACGTAAGTGGACCGGCTTGACTTTTGCGAAACAACTGGCTGAGCCGGACGAGAGAAAACACAAATCTCCCTCTTCCCCTCTCAGCGGTAGAGCACTGAGGTGTTTTACAAGTTTTACACTAGGCCTGCCCCATATTTCATGTTCAACATTCTAGCAAAGAGTGGATTTGACATACAGGAAACAATTATTTATAAGGACATGCGTGCCCGAGGGTCGGAGCAGCTGCGACTTTCAAAGCCATCGCAGTCGCATTTGTCTCTCTTAGGGGCCGAATCCCTTAGAAAAATAAAGTAAGATCTAGTGTGAACAGAATCTAATGCTTTCCCATATGTTTGCGCTGAGCAGGGGCCGAAGCTCTGGTCAGATCTTTCATAGACTCCTAATGTACTGGAAAGTCTGCTACAGTCTGTTGCCACAGTTTTCGTTCCAGAACACAGCTAGCACACAGCGAGCAGAAAGAGAGAGAGAGCGAGCGAGAGAGAGAAAGTCTGGTCCCGACTGCCGTGAAGAGAGGTGGAATGCCCAGTGGACTAGTCGTTGTCAGGTTGGGTTATGTTTTAATAGCAGACACTTCAGGGCTGGATTTGAGCAGGACTATGTCAGAAACAAGAGGTCTAAATAAACAGAGAAGCCGGGCCCACTGCTCATTTATCACGGGCTCTGACAGAGACAGGGCTGGGGACTCATCTGGAATCGTCCTCTGCGAACATCCATAAGGCGAAACGTGAGCCCTTCGCAGTTTCACAGCTCTCGGTGCCAGAGTCCAACAGGGCCACATGTCAATTCTTCTAGCTGACAATTCTGTATGTGTGTCTGTCACATTCATTTTTATGTGGGTGGTGCTATGTGATTTTTTTACTGTTGGAATGAATGTAATCGGAAAATAATGCATTACAAGGGCCTATTATTAACACAATGTATTATCAAAGTATAATCGGAGATGATAGGTTCTCAAGTCAAACCCCATTCTGTCAGTCTCGACACAACATCGAGAGACAAAAAAAAAGTTCCCTAGAAGTGTTTGCTTTCTGCCTTTTGTAAGAAATTTACCAATAAAAATATCTTTCTATGGTAGTCAATGGTGGCTATGAACTGGTTGGTTACAAGGATTCTTCCAAATATCTTTCTCAGTGTTCATCACAACAAATACATTTATACAGATTTGGAACAACTTGAGTGACTAAATGATGACAGAATGTTCAATTTTTGGTCAACTATTCCTTGAAGTTTGGAATGACATTCGTTTTTTAAGTCATCTTTAAAAATGTCACATCGTTTCATCTACATTTGGGTCCCGTAACAAATGTTTAGATTCTCTGATTCTCTGATTTGTCCTCACACCAACAAACGTCATCCTTGACATACCGAAGATGAACTTTAAGAGCAGTGCACGCCTGGCTAAAACTTGGGTGTCCGGTGTATATGATGAATAAAAATCTCTCTTTCTCGCTCTCTCGCTCTCTCTCTCTCCGGCTCATAGCTCCAGGAGTATTTGAAGACAAACAGAACATCAAAGGCGGATGTTCAACAAAAATAAGGTGAGAGCGAATGCAAACACGTGTTCATTCATTTCTATATCTCCTTTCTCCCATCTGCCTTTCTGCTTTCTTAGATCAAAAGCTTAACCCCTGCGACCGAGGAGAATTCAGTCCCTGAGTTTAATTTCACAAAGCGACTTTGTGTGGTGTCTGAAGGACCGCAGAGGGCACAGCCTCAGAGCGCCTTACTCATGCCACATGTTTACAGATTCAACCTAACAAGTCATGGCAGGCTAAGAAAACAACTGCCAATTAGTAACTTTCACAGTGTGTTTCAAATTGAACTCAGTTCCCCTGCCGGAAACAATGACCGCGCATGTGCTATCAGTGGCAGCACGGATGAGATGCTCAAGGAATACAGGTTTTCAATAAATACATGGACGTAGATCTTTGTATTTTCCTTCACGCATGCTTTCATTTATATGACTTTCTGGGGATGCTGTTGATGTAATTCAGTAACTGACAAATAACATCCACTTTCCTGTAAGTAAGCAGCAAAATAAATTGGCTTTTTGGCACAAGTGTTAGAACGAGGCTCATGTGTTCTTTGCTGACTGGAAAATCCCATTTTAGGGTGACTGAATACTCAAATGCTTGCATGCTAATATGCCTAATGCAATTAGTGGCTAAGCCCTTAATAAGGGAAATGACACATGGAGTATTGAGCAGTGATCTTCAGTTCCTGGAGGTGGAACAGCGTGAACCGAGCGGCATTCACAGCATCAATTCATCAAAATTAATTAAAAGCAGATTTTAAAAAATGAGTAGATTATGGAGCATAATGCACATAATATACCTCCACTGTGGCCAATACCTCTCGTGACATCTCTTATAGAAAGCTTTCGCTGTTTGTGTGCCATGCGTAAACAAAAACACACTGTCAGCATCTGGAGTATTTTCCTGCGGAGCAGAAGGTTGGAAGAATCATTTAAACACTCAGACCGTCACATGATCTGTCACAAAGTTTTCGGCCCCGGGCGAGCTCGGATGATGCCTGTTTTAATTCTCCCTCCAACCCCAATCACTCACTAAATAAATCAATACCGCAAACAATTGTGAGATGGGTGTCTAAATAGCAATCGTGGCCGGAAGCGATAATCTATTAGAGTCATTGAGAAAAAAGAATGAGAAAATGAAACGTACCATAAGCTAGACGCAATACTGTTTGATTTACATTCCTTGCTGCGCTGTTGTTTCATTTGCGATGATACAGCACCAAAGGTGCAAATTCTCTTTCTACATCACAGACCGGGAACTAAATGTTACTGAATGAATGGGTAACTTTACTGTTCAACATTAGCAAATGCATTAGATCTAATAGGCAATACACTTTTTTTCCACATTCACTAACCTCATTACTTAATGCCAAAACAGTTGTCCATATAGTTCATTGTGCATTTACTCTTTTTTACAGTTACGGCACGTTTTAAAGATGCAGTAGCGCATGCTGAAATCATTGGTTCACGTCAACAAATGCATTACATAATATTAACAAATGCAACTATGTTGTGAAGTGTTACTTGCTACCGCCTCGGTTCAGCCTAACGCTCTGAACAAAACAGAAAGAGTGTTAAATGTTTCATAATTTATATTCATGTACATCCTTGTTGTTTTGTCCAGGCCTATTTGAAGTAAATTCTTGAGACTACCTCAATCTGAAAACTTATGAGCTCATGTAAATAGAATAATCATAGAGCGGATTTTACGAGGGCTAGAGGGCAAACACACACGCGTGCACACACGCAGTGTCCTGCTTTATGAGCCGTCTTAAACCCATTTAAATGACAGCAGTAAAGAAAAGCAATTATTAAGAAAACCCTTTACTGTTCAGTGAAGTAGCACCATTGTGCTCATAATCCACTTCAGTGTGTGCGTGTGTGTGTACGTGTCTCAGGAGACACACACACGGGCAAATTATGCCATCAGTACTGTAATATAGCACAAAAGATGTGAAACAACATGTCACAAGCATCTCGGCTCAGTGATTACACTTGCGCTGAAGCTGGTGAGATCTCTTCTTCATGATGGGGTTTGAAATTTTCCCCGATTCTTTACGGGGCCTGAAACGGTGATCATCTGCTCACCAGAGCATGAGGTAGGATTGCTTTTCTAAACCAGTGCTCTATACCTCCTTTCACAGAAAGACTGCTGAAATATCAGTTGTCAGGTGCGGATAAACATCGAGTACGTGGCAAATTAGATATTTTTAGGTTAATAGTTCTTAACGTGTTCTGCTTTGGGCCCAGATTTGATAGAGTTTATTTTCTGGAAAATGTTAAATCCTATGCTGTTTACTCCCCTGCATGCGATTACAAATTTCACTTTCTGTTATCAATGGAATGCAAGAGATATTCTGAGGGATGTTGATTCTTTATGAAAACGAATGGAGACCCAACACTTCAACACCATTTTTTATCAAAAAGAAGTCAACAGTCATTGTTCTGGAACAAGTCATTCAAATGTAAAAAACATCATCAGTGCGTATTTGTGATTCACAGAAAAATCTTTCTTGCTTGTAAAATCATTTTTACGCGCTAAGTCAATGCACTTGTTATACAGCATACACACAAAAAAAGTCAGAATTACAGTCTAGACTGCTTCGTCTATTTAAAAAGGATCTACGTGATTACATCACATTGTGCTTTCTTACCTAAAAACGCTTTATTTTCCTTTCTATTTCATGACATACAACCCCTGCTCACTCAAGATCTGTTAAGCACTCCCACGTCTCCAAACCTGCCAGATGCATCGCTGTTTTTGTTTCCACGACCTTATAGATGACAAATTGACCATTGGCCTGCAACCCACCAGTTGAGAACCAATAGCCTACTTTAGATTTCCCCTCCCAAATCTAAACCCTGAAAAAATGAGCAATTCTGAAACTATAGTAACCAATAATCCTTTAGAGCTGAAAGGAAAGTATGTGTGATATTGCAGAATTAAGGGAGAGAAAAAGGGTGAACAATGCTCTCTCTGCATGCTTATGTCCAAACCTCTCCCCTGACCGCCTCCTCTCTCTCTGTTGTGTGGGCCCGTAGCGGCATGCTGCTTCTAAAATGAACTAAACCGCTGCCTGCTGTCTGCTTTAATGCAAAAACAAGCGACTGCCCACTTGCCAAAAACATGCTAAACAAATGGACAGCTTTGTTCACTATATTACAATCTCGTTGGGTGACACAACGTTTGTCGACTTACATTTGCGAAGCTAATTGCTAAAGCAGCTAGTGCTGCCACACTAGCTAAGCACCTTTAGGGCTCTGCATTTCTCTTTATGGTACAGTACAAGAGGAGGTATCAACATGAACAGTTGAAAATAGACAAAAAGATGACATTTCCGAGTATATTAGAACTATTAAAGGTATAGTTCACCCAAAATTCTAACAATGTCCTCACTCTCCAGTTGTTCCAAGCCCGCATAAATGTCTTTGTTCTGATGAACACAGAGAAAGATATTTGGACGAATGCTTCAGTTCCCGGACCCCACTGACTACCATAGTAGAAAAAAGCACAACAGTCAAAAGTCTATGGTTGACAATGGGGTCCAAGAACTGTTTGGTTATAAGCATCCTTCCGAAGCTTTCTCTGTGTTTATCAGAACAAATACAGATTTGGAACAACTCGAAGTTGAATAAATTATTAAATAATTCAAACAATTTGGGTGAACTATCCCTTTAAGGAACGCAGTCAAAAACACTATTAAGCACGACTGCTAGTCTATAATTTTTATGATCATCAACATCATAAAAATAATAGAAAATCTTCATGAAATCATTCTAAGCCACAAACCAAACTAACCAAACACAGTTTACCAATTTGCATGGTAACTTAAATTGATATTGACACATATAAATTTAAAGCCACACCATAGAACTTTTGCTCACGGCTCCCTCATGTGGCTATTGTCTGTTACCAGTGTGGTAAATAATGTCTCTGTATATATACATATAAGCTTCTCCTTGGGCAGCACAATACACTGAAATTTGTTTATTAAGCTGATGAAACCGGCGAATGTAGAAATGTCTGGAAATCATGTAGCGCCGATGTACGGGGCTGTAGTGAACTTTCAGACTGTGCTTGTAGCCGTTATGGGGTGGCTCAGGTATAGCAGTGGGAGTAGAATTTTGACTGGTTATAGTTGTTCTACCACTAAAAGTATTTAGAGACATTATTTTAAAGTCGAAAGAACTACAAAGTGTTGCTTTAACTGAATATTTATTTCATAGCGTTTACTATCAGGATCTGTGACATGATTTTTAAAATGACAAATGCTTTATTATTTCCACTCTTTTGCTGTTCTTAAACAAGCTTTAAACAATTCCTCATCTTCCCTATTTCAAGCAAACAGGTAGTCCTAGTCCATACATGTATGTGTATTTAAAATAGTGTGCATTTGACGTCACAAACGCAACTAAAGATTCGGAAAATCTTTTCAAAAAAGTTCGGTTTCGGTTACCTGACACTGACTTTGCGTGTGGACGAATGGCCAAACCGCATAGAAAAAGCAGCAGTTTTGAAAATACCTGTGTTCACGTGGACAGGGCTTTAATCCCGCCCCCAAACTCACTTTATTTGCTGTGCCAGTGCTGTTTTCTCCAACCCAGTACAGAGCTGCTCAAACAGACAGTCTGCAATTCCAACGGGTGCCACTAGTAGTGTAGATATTCCTCACTTCAACTTTAAATACATTTGTTTACACAAAATATGCATGCATCGGCCAAGTCTCGCATTTTGCCAGTTTTGACAAAACCCTTTGAGCAGGCAATAGTGTTTTGCTGAATACTTCTAAAAGGATGTGAGAGAGGAATGTGGCGTGCGTCCAGAAGGGGGCTTTAGAAAATCTATCAATTTGCAAACACACTTAGCGTGGCTACAGCAGCGAGTCTCCTTCAACACAAACCAAAAGAAATCTTCTGCCTCTCTGTACTTCACCAAAGCACCCCACTTATGATGTAATTTCCTTCCCTCCATGAGCTCTCTTTCACTCGCTTTCCGTCGCTATCAAGCCAAACGAACAGAGGCAGAGAAAGGCAATTCCAGCAGTGACAGAAAACTGCCCACTCGTCCCCTTAAAATTAGAAAAGCTGTTCGTGTTTTTATCGTTCAGATTTTGCTGGGTTTTACTGCTAAATACTAAAGCACTGGAGGCTGGTCATGCTTTAAGCTACTAGAAGGGAAAAAAGTTAAGCTTCCACGTTGGCCAGCCAAGATATCGGCTATAAGCTGACAAGCAATTAAACCGGCATATCAGTAACAACTGTCACCTCTTATTTCTGTGGACGTTGGACTTAAACCAACAGCAAGAAAGCTGAAAAGGGAGTTAGGGAGGAGAGAAGGAGAAAAAAGGAGGAATAAATGAGTGAGAGACTTCGCATTACCGATTGTCGTCCGCAGAATGATTTAGCAGACGTGAGCGTTTAGGGGATTGTCTAAGGAGATATGGACATGGTCAGAGATGCTTCCCTCAATTACCAGGAGGATGAGGTGGATCAAATAAGGTGCATGTTTCTCTACAGTGCTCTTGTGGCACGAAATGCATTCGAATGTTATTGAGGAGCTGCCGGTTTAGGCCACTGGTGATGTCACAAATACACTAAAGAGAGCTTAACATGGCTCAGTATGACATGTAGTAGGCATGCAGCAGTAGGTACAGAAGGATATGTTGGCTAGAACAAAACCAAACCAAACATGGGTAACATTGACAATGCAGTACAATTGGAATACGTACGGTGACACCCCGCTGCAGCGAAGAAATATGAAACAACAGTGTTTCTATATAAATATAACTCTGTAAATATGTTTTCTTTTTAAGTAGACAGGTGTGGTAGGCTACATGACAGAATGCTTTTTTTGGAGGTTGATGTATGTGTAAAAATAGTTTTAATTGGGTCTTGTCACACTTTTTAGTGAACTGAATAATCTTCAGGATTGGTTTATTTTTGGACAGACACAAAAGTCGAAACTTGTTGACCAATAGAGAGGCATGTGGTCACACTATTGGGAAAGTTGTCACCTTCGGAAAATGTAATAGAGATAGATTTTTCAGCAAAACGAAAGACAAAAAAGTCAAACATATTTTAAATACACTTTTAAATAATGTAAAACAACATTTAGTACCACTGCTAAAAAAACGAATAATTTCAATTGACATAAAGCATTCATAGAAACATTGCCCTTGTGGTGACAAACTCACGGAACAGTTTATAATATCAATGTCCTCTTCAGCCAAACGAAAGACATAAAAGTCTAACCTTTTTTAAATATACTTTTAAATATTGTAAAACAACATTTAGTACCACTGCTAAAAAAACGAATAATTTCAATCGACATAAAGCATTCAAAGTAACCGGGACATAGAAACATTGCCCTTGTGACGACAAACTCATGAGACAGTTTAAAATATGAATTTCCTCTTCAAACGTTCTCTGTTATTCTCTTTTAAAATCTTCATCAAAGACAAGCAGGATAAAATGTAAGATAAAATCAGGCCCTACAAAGCCTGTCAGTAACAATAAAGCGACGATGCAAGTCACAGATACTTCGCAAAACACCGGAGTTCAACTAAACGCAGAATTCCAGAAACGACACAAGTAAATAGCAGTTAATTACAAATGAGAGTGTGTCGGGGCCACGGGAGACCCCCTGGCATGAATATCAATCAGCCCTCCGGGGCTCTCACCTGCTTACCCGGGGGCCTGAACACAGACGCTAGGCAAGTTTCAAAAACAAGCCTCTGTACACACAAGCTTATAGGATTACAAAGATTTAAAATGAGAGAGAGCGAGATTGACAGAGCGGCACATGCGCGAGGTTGGCATCTGCATTAGAAAGTCTCTTCACCCCTTGAGGTCTGATTGAAGGACACATTTGATAGATATAGATTTACGCTAGATATTCTCTGTGCGGTTGTCGCCAACTAATTTATCACACCGGGAAAGACAGATTGTTAGGTACACACAAATTAAGTGCTAATAAGGCAGCACTCACAGAACATGATCTGATCTAATCTATTATCAGAAAGAGCAGCGCAAAAGGGACATAAAAAGTGTCAGAGCTTTTATTTTGTATTTTGAAATAGCTGCAAATAGCGTAACCACGTGTCATCAAGAATCTCCAATAATTCTTCTAATCTCTGTATATTCACAGTTACGTAGCTCGTGTTAGGTAGGGAGGAACCCGCCAGTATCTACCGTGATTCTTTTACCACCATTTTAAGTATCACAAAGTTTTGGCTACATTCGCTTAAGCGCTCCGCATCAATGACGATAATGCAAAACAAGCCCCGCGCGTCTTTCACGGCTGTAGCAATGAAACGGAAAATAAACGTTTGTAATTCAATGGAGCAATCTTGACTCATTTAGCTGTGCTAAGGGCTGAGGGGAACAGACAAAGCGCACGGCGATACACCGCCGAGCTCATTATGCCTGCGTAAAAACTATTTGCAATTCAAGGCCATACATAGTGGTGGGGAGAGGCAAGCGTTCACCCGCCTTCAAAGACGACGGCCAGGAGTGACCCTACAGCCCATTCCTGGGGTCAAATCCCTGATGAGCACTGGCGAGACCCAATTAAAATAAATTTGAAAACAATCTAACTGCAGGCGGCTCCTACCAGCGCTACTGAACATCCGTGCCGCAGTGACCCCAGCTAACATGTGATATTTCTGCAAATTGCTAAATAGTTTGGCAGGAGGTGGTGGCACACTGCTAAGGTAAATGACAGGCCACGAGAGTAATTATTAGCAAGGTGTGAAAAGCTATTTTACCATTCTGACTGTTACTAATCACTCATAATTTCTGTATTCCTGTGTGGAAACAAAAAAAAGGAGAAGCAGCAATGTTCCTCGTGCAGACAATGCAGATCTACTGTCAAGTATGTTTCGGTATACCTAGATGTAATGTCCAAACTAAAAGAGAAAATGAAAAAAAGACAGTATCCCCGTGTAAGAAGCCATTTGGAGAGTTTGATGTATAAATGTTAAGTTAAAGACTAAAGATACAAAAGTTAAGTTAGTGTTAAACGGCGCACTTCTGGAAATCTCATCAGGCCTCATCTGTATATATGTGTGTGTGTATGTGTCTGTGTGCACACCTGTTCACTTTTATACCAAGGATGTGAATATGTGTTCTTGTATTTTAAAAGAACACATTTTAAACAAATGTAAATATGTGCACATCAAGCTACATCAATGTCCAATTTTCACATCTACAAGTTTTATTAAAAATGAAAGAATCACCATTTAAAATAAACTAACCATTGTGGCAATGTCGACATCATTATGTCACCCAAACACGAATGACAACGAAACCATTGCCGGATAATTCCAAATGGCACTTGGCTACAATCACTCACACTTGGCGCTTTCCTCTTTCTCAATAAGAAAAACAGAGACTGAGGTTGAGAGTGGGCGGCTGGTGCACCTTATCAGCGGCAGACTGATTTTGACTGGGCTGACAGTGACACAAGTAATCCATCATGTCATCATAGGGGCTGACGGATGTAGCAGCGCTCCGCCTGAGCGTGAGTGTGCCGAGAGGACGACATCGGGGGCCAGGTAACACTTAACCTCGAGTCACCACCCACCGTATCTCCCTTTGCGTCATCACCAGCTTGCCCACGTTTGCCATCTCACGCCACCGAGGCCGCTCTGCCTGACAGCAAATCTATGGGAGCGTTTGTGATCTCCAATCACGACAAGCAAACCCTGCAATCATAACAGACTGAGTGAGGGGCCACCTGATACAACACGGTAATCCAAAGGGGTCACGTCTTACATCTGTAGGGTGCGTGGAGATGTTAATAACTAATGCCGCTCGGTTTGATGGGAAAAGTAAGGCAAAGCCGATCCTGTGGTAAAACACTGGTCTGATTCAGTCGCTGAATGAAGCGTATTCAAATAAATACACAGTTTAGAAAACATAAACCACATTTTAAGTGTGTGCTGAAGGAACTTTACAAAATGTGACAAAAACTTTGTGAAAGGTGTACGTTAAAGTGATGTTTACTGCCGAATAAATGTAGCGAATCAGAAACTTTACTTAATTCTTTTAAGAGTTATTATAGATCCATAACGTGCCGTCAAGGACTGTCGGTAAAAAAACTATAGGGGGGGCGAACCCATTAGACTACATTCTGCAGGAAACGTCGCAAACTGCATTCATCTCATGACTCCCATACATTGGAAAGTCATCGTAAATATGCTGTTTTTCTCGCCGTGCTTATTTCTCTCTTTCACCGCATTATGGGAAGGAAAAAACAAGAGAATCAGCTAATCTGCCCGAGAAGGATTAATCAAAAACCGAGCGTGTTTCAGCATAATAGTTGAAACTTTTTTCTCTATTTATCATTCATTTGAAGCAATATATGGGTCGCGGAAGTGGGAAAAGTAGCTTTAGTCTTTGAAAAATAATCTGTCATAGAGGTTTAGAGGAGGTGATAAAAATCAATAGCCTGAATAGAAAATTGCCTGGAAGGCCTCACAACAGTTGCGAGATAAGAGAAAAGATTAAGCGAGCTGTTTTCTGTTCTCTCTTTCTCACCCTCCCCCTTCCCTCCATTGTTTTCACAAGAATTTCACTCTTGCCAATATGCTGTGTTGGGTTGTTAATAGGCCAGTGGTTAATTTCTAGATCCGCGTGTCACTCTTTTGTCACTTGGTGTCCTGTGGCAAACTCAGGGCGGAAACAAAGGCCCCCTGAAAACAGGCGATCGATATGCTGAAAGGGAGATGTTATCTGCAGACCGAGGCTTCTGGGTTTGGTAAGGTCTGTGTTTTGCATGTTCATCAGGGCGAGGCCTGCCTGCCTGCCTGCCTCTGGTGACCCCAATATGCTCTCCACAGCCCTGGCTGAGACGAGATAAAGTTTCAGGCCTGACGTTAAGAAGGGCTTAAAAAAACAACAACAGAAAAAAGAAACGCTACGTTTTGAAATGAGGCAACGAGATGTAAGACACGAGCAGGTCACCCTCAACCTCACCACCGTCTTCGGTGAGGCAGAGAGCTGTGGGAACTGTGCGTTACAATGGCAACTTTCTAGCCTCTCGGTTATAAGGCAGAAAGAAATATGCAGCATACACAGCAACGAAACAAAACTGGTACAACATTTAAACAAATCATTCTGACTGCTCTGTATAAAACTGAACAGAAGACTGTTTAATTATTTAAGGCATTTGCATATTCAGCATGATTATACAGAGCAAAAACAGGATGAATTGTGGGAACAAAATGTGAGTTATGCACACTAGAATCGTTTGTGTATTACAAATGAAGACTTTTCTCATTTTGTTTACATCCGACTCTTTTATTGTTGAGTTTGCTTGCAGACCTGAGTGATCTGTGCATATTTTAAGCTTTTTCGGAAGTAATCTAATGAGACATAGTCGTTTGTTTTGATGATGTTTTCTTTGCCGGAGAGTGCGGAGTGAAATATGAGCCAGTGTTTCAAGGCATTTTTAACAATCTTAAATAGTCAAATCTGTGCATGGTGTCGCATGTTTGCATGTGAGCACACAAAAAAAGGTGCTTGTAGCTTTGATTATTTGCATGCACTATCTGCATTGTATATGCAACTGAAATTACACAAATTAGGCAACGACATAAACACCCGCAAAACAGAAATCCTGAATGCAAGTGCATCCCTTTTCCAACTCGCAGTGCTTGGTTGGGTAGATTGGGTACCACATAGTTTTTTTCACACCTTTGTTTATTTAATTTAATTTACTTCATACAAAATCACCAACTTGTAGAAATGTCACAATGTCCCATGATTTAATTCTTATACACAAAAGGTGTATATAAGCAAAAGACAGTTACGTCTTTTAAATACAAAGTGAATCTGACACAAAAAACACAGAACGCTAAAGTGGACTTCGAGAACGATCGCTTTTTCATCAGTCTAATTCCGCCCCGAATGCAGCTTCCCACCCCGCAGTTCATTTTCGAGAAACCAAAGGCTTCTCTCGTGGCGAGCTAGGAATGTCTGTGCATGTTAATGTCATCAGTAGTCCGTCTTGGCCGCCCATCGCCTTGTTCTGAATCGCAGCCCAGGGCGATGACCTCGCTGCCCTTGTGCTACATGACAGCACAACAGGAAACAACTCAAGATGGTCCTACTGAAGCTGACACTACAAACACTAATCAGGGTATGGGAATGGAAAAGCATTCTGATAAAAATATTAAAAAGCTCACACCGAGAACAAGGGAGATGCTCCGCTAAGATCAGTTGGAGATATTAGCAGGTAGTCTGTAATAGATTTGAAATGGCTATCGTAATTAAAGTCGTGCTTAGACTGCAGAGAACTCATCTGAGCTCCGCCGTCATACACCGTCCTTGCAGCTTCGGCTTGTATTAGCGCAAGTTTAACATCGCTTGAAAGAAAGCGATGACCTACTGAGAGAGTACATGGGTAAACGTGTAGCGATACAGCGGTTATTACTGTTACCCCTCCGGCAAATACCTCTCCCTAAAGCTTATGCACGAGGAACGTTTTGTTTTATTACCTTGCAAGATAAGTCAGGGAAAAAAGGCTCTTAAGTACCTGGGGAATTAAAATATTCCGGCTCGTCATATCAATGTCTGTTCTCGGTTTCATACCGGGCACATAATTATAACAGTGTTTTAAATTGATCTTGGAAGAAAGATGGGTTCAAGTGCAAATTAATTTCAGATTACCACAACAAAGACAATCAATTCTCGACGTGCGTGCCAGCAAAATGCTTTCGAGGGGCCTCAAGGTCCCATTCCAGCCTCCCCGGCAATTCGTCGAGAAACAAAGACCTTTTTCTGCTTAAATTACGCTAATGATCCAACATGGTGCCCGTGCCTACCTGGTACATCCCTTTTTCCCCCTGTCTACCCTGAGCTCCCATCACAAGAGCGGAGCTCATTAACAGGTCTATCAGCCCGAGAGTCTGCTACGACTTCATTAGACCGGCCTGAATCGGTTAAGCTGAAGAAGTCGTTCTGGCCTGTTGGTGTATGACAGACAGGAAAGGAGATTTTATTTTCGAATTTACATTTTTGTATTTTTAACCCTGTGTTTTTCATAACATTGTAGCTTTTAAATGATTTATTTGAGAATGAATTCTCAATCAGTCTTTTGCAAAGACATATTGTTATCTATATAATGTTATGTTTATTAATATTTTTTGGGACAATTCTACTTTCTTTTATCGTCAATTTGTTTATTGATAACTGCATTATTTGGGGGTATATGAAAAAATGCTAATCTAATATGATAATACATTACCTAAATAGACACTGCCCCCGTAAAAAGCTTTAATGTTGTTAGCAATGTTAGCTGTTGTACTCAATTTTAAGTATAGTTTGGTTTACCCATTTTCAATTATAAATAACTGGCAGCTTTCAAAGTAGTTCCCCCAACAAAGGACCAGGCCGGAGTTTTCTTTTTAGTCAGACCTATGGAAGGACAATCTAAACGGCAGGCAGCTCACTTAAGCCCTGCACATCATCAGCACTGTATTATTCCCAGCGATACATCCAAAGCAGTCTCAGGCTGATACGGCCATTTCTTTTCAGGTGGCCGTCTGGATTTCATCTCGCTTCAAAAGTGCTGATTTCTTCCTCCCTTCTTCATGAGTGTTCTATCCCTCCTTTAGTTTCCGACCCTATCCTCCACCCCCGCCTCCTCCTCCTCTCCATGTGCAGTGAATAGAGACCAAACGCAGAGGCTCGGCTTTTGCGTCCATCCATCCATCTATCCATCAGCACGGCTTCTATAGAAGCTAAACAGCTCCTTCGGCCCCTTTGGGAAGCTGCCAGGAGTGGAGCGCTGAAAAAATTCAAGTCAAGCCTCATTAGCTTCTCATTACGTTTGCAAACTGAAAACGAGAGAGAGAGAGAGAGAGATTTTGTAAATCGTCAGGAGCGCGGGGCCATGGGAATCTGCTATGAGAATCACTTTTCAACTTGTGCACATTCAGGTATGCAGGATAGTTCTTCACCGAGGGAATTAAAGTTTTATTTCCATTCCGGTAACACAATAACAGCATCATTAAAGCCATTTTTTAAAGTCGAATATGCCATCACTCACTGCTGCCCGAGTCAATTTTCAGCCCTGCAACAGAAGGTGGCAAGTTTTATAAACCTGTCATGTTGTATTACCGCAATACTAAACATCATCTTTTGAAGTTTCCTTTTTTCCAATCCTCTCTCTCTCTCTCTCTCTCTCTGTAATTTTTCTTTCTCTTTTCTCGCTTGCACAGTTTATTTTTAATAATGCATTTTTACCTTCCTTCACTTGCTCTGCCAATCTGCATCTCCCCGCCTCAGGGACACAGCTCTCGGCTACAGGGAATCCCCTTCTCTGCCAGCTTCCTACAAAGGATTGTTGAATTTGGGTGTTTGAAAACACAAACATAGCACAACACTCTAGAGACGGACATATTGTGATTACAGAAGTACAGTGATTTGAATCAAGTAAAAACCAACAGCGGATCTGTAAAACAATTCCTCACAATTTATGTTCAACACACCTGGTTTTATATGCAGGTGTTAGATTTAGTTAGGTTTATGACATTTAATTGAACCAAACCCGATCCTAAATGACATGGAAAAACTAAAAACACTTTAAAAATGGTGCTATGTAGCACGAAAAGTGATTCTTGGCTCGTAATTATAGGGGAACAACTTTAAGTGCTTTATAGAACCATATCTTGGTTCTTCTGTGATTCTTCAAAGGTTCCTCAGCGTTCCTGTAGCTTTTCTTAGCTTTCCTGTAGCTCAGTGGTAAGAGCATTGTGTTAACAACGCAAGGTTGTGGGTTCGATCCCAGGGGATACCTATGTAAAATGTATAGGATAGTTCAATGTAAGTCGCTTTGGATAAAAGCGTCTGCCAAATGCCTAAATGTAAATGTTTTGGGATGACTATATAAAACCTCTGAAGAACAGGGGTTAAACAAGTTCTTTTACAGGGCTCAAACAAGTTCTCTACATGGATGCGGTGCTACATAGCACCTCGCTCATCCACGCTGAAGAACCACTGAAGCACCACAATATAGTTCTACTGTACGTAGCACTTAAAGTGGTTTCGCCATGATTAAAAGCCAATGACCACTTTAGGTGCTATAAAGCATCATTTTCGAGTGGGCCAAGTGGCTCATCCAAAATAAACTTTAATGGCAATATTAAAAAGTCTATAAGAATATGATGCTTTTTGCTATCAACAAGGATCTACTCTCATTATTGATGGACGCTCCTTGGTTCGTTGTGAAATGATTTATAAACATAATTTTAAACCAGTGGCACAGAAACAATTGAATAGTTAGTAAACTTGCATTGTGATAAATACAATATATGATGTCCTGATTGTATTGTGAGGGGCTTGTTGGCCATCATTAGTTTGTATTAGCATGTGAAGCATGGGTGTGTGGGCAGTGTCCCGGTGAGGAGGCAGTCAGCAGGGGCAGCCAAACAGGATTATCTCTTAACAGTTCAAGGCCGTCTTTCAATATGGACTCTTAGCCGTCAGGGGTCACGGGATATTCACACCCTCATGCACCCTGCATCCCTGTTCAGACCCATATGTTTCAGCCTCATTGCAGGGATAAAGGACTGAACCATATGATTTAATAATGTGGAGCTTTATGAAAAAAATCCCTGCTAGGCAAGGTTGAACCGAGAATGTGTGTAAGGACTTCTTCTTTATACGTGTTTATGAAATAAAAAAAATGTGCACACTTTGTAGCAACTTAGACACATAATTGTTTATTCATAAGTGTTAGTTTGTCTTTTAGAGTAACTATGAATCATGTTTTTTAATCGTTGCATGTTTTCTGTTCATGACTTTTATTTTGAAATTGAATTAAATTTTGTAAGTCTATTCTTTGCTTATCTTTAGTGTTTCTTCATTGCGTTAGTTTTATTTGTTTGTTTTTGGATTAATCTTGACTTGTGCTGTTCATGTTGATTGGTTTTGTTGTGTCATTGTTTATTCTTGACTTGCTGTCAATACATATTACATGAACTATATAGCGTAAGTCAAGCATTTAGTGTGGACAGAGATTTATTTTTCTGGGAACTAAATGCATAAAAACAATTCAAGATACGGTGTTAGTGTATATTCATCCATATCTCGGCCAACTTTTATTTTTTTAACACTCATGATAAACAGGCCCGTTTTACCAAATGTACATCAGTGCCAAGACCCTGCAGATATCAGGGAATAAATGAAGCCACGGCTCTGATTAATGAAGAAGACTGTGATAGTAAACTCCACCATAGCGGTCTCAGAAATAATAAATTAGAACGTAACATTGGAGGTGGAGGTAAGAAAACAGCAATTTCTTTTAGTGCAGATAATCTCACCTATATTGCTAAATATAAGGAGGATTAAGCATTCATGGCAGGGAGAGGTGTAACATGACTTATAATGGTAGCCCTTGTTTGGCGGACTTCTCTTCTGATCCAACAGAGGAGGTAATGAATGACGAGAGGGAGGGAGGGATAGAGAGAGGGAGACATCTCTTTTTCCTGCTGTAGGGGCTGTGTAACAGAAGCTACTGTACTATCACCTACAGCCCTGTACTGGAAGCCAGAGGAAATCGAAGGCTCGGAGAAGCCGAGCTGTAATTAATCATCAGTCTATGAATCCTGTCAGAATAGCAGTGCAGCACCGAATCTGATGTGGATTTCCCCCACATGTGTAATTGTTCAAATGGTAGTCTGAGGCCAGTTAGAAGCGCACATCGGTTGAATTGCAAGATCTTAATGTGACCTCTTGTATGGGCATCTCGATGTTCACATTCTATTGGCATAAGAAAAGTTTGACCTGAATCAGTATTGAAGGAATCATTTACTCAAATAAGTATAAAATTATGGTAATATGTCATTCTAAACCCAGATGTTTTTTTTGTGTTATGTTATGTTATGTTAAAATGTCATTTTTTAACTTAATTAATTTTAGTATCTGGAGTTGAAGATTTTATTTTGAAGTTAAATATAATTAATTTTATGAAAAGATGTTTATGCATATTTTTCACATAGACATTAATGATATTAGCGTTGTCCCCGGCATGTCTTATGACTACTTGCAACGCTCCAAATTCATATATATATATTTTGAACTTTGATTTAAAAGAGATTTGGGAGCTATTATGATACAGTTTTGATCAATGTAAACTGTCATTATATTCATAAAGATTCTTAAAAAAAAACTCCGTGTTGAATATGAAAAACATAGGATTAAGTTATTGTCATTTTTTTTTTGCGGAAAAATATGCATTTTATGTTACGCCGTAACCATAATTAAAAAGAAAATGATTACTCATGATGGGTTTTTTGAACAGGATACAAACAATATCTTTAATAATAAACGGATTGTACTGTTCTGTTATTTTTCTTGGTTTCGTATTCCCGGATTATGTGTGTTTATTTATTTATTTATAAAAAGAAGGTATGTTTTGGTTTGGCTGAGCCTCTGTGTGGTGGCCTCATGGGCTCTATGCCGTCCACAGAGACCTCAGTATAATTATCATTAACAGGCCCATTGCAAATCTCTCACTCTCTTTCCATTAGGCAACAGCAGGAACCCGGCTCAGTCACTGCCAGGAACAGATGTCCAAAGGAATATTCCTACGCCAGCACCACTCAACGCCGGCAAAACTAACAGAGCCAAAGACAAGAAGCAAAGATGTTTCCATTTTTACAGGCATGGTTCTGTTTTCATTATGCTCTCAGTGAAGTGGAATTGTCATTTTTAAAAACATTTCTCAGCATTTGCCTAGTTTTACAATTATATTTGGAAGATATTTGGAAGAACGCTTGTATCCAAACAGTGCTGGGACCCCATTGACTAACATAGAAGGAAAAATGACAATGGTAGTCAAAATGGGCCCACAACAGCTTCCCTACATTCTTCAAAATATCTTCTTTTGAGTTCAACAGAACAAAGACATATTTAAGCAGTTTTACCTAGTCAATAATGGCCAACGCATTCTTTCAAATATATTTCATCAGAACAAAGAAATGTATATACAGTATATATGGATCAACTTTTTCTTTAAGCTATGCTGCTCACATGGGTAATGTGAGTTTGAATTAATCAAAAAGTTGTCAAAAACCTAAACTGTTCTTATATTATAATTGCTTAACATTGTAAGTAGCTGGTTTACAGTATTGCTTTAGGCAACAATGAAGGTGTATATTTAATGATGATGTCTGGTTTCATTGGAACCAGCTACAAACACACATTCAGGTCTGAGTTTATTCTGGTATGCTACACCCGCTTTTTAAAAATGTTTACAAATAAAGAAAAACTTGATAATGTTTCATATTAAATTCACATGACCACAATCCCTGCAACAGCACTGGTACTTTATTCACCAGGATAGAGCGCATGCCTTCCTTTGTGTCCCTTTGTCTTTAATTGAACCAGGAAGGTCAATTCATTTCAGTCACCACCATCTTTTTCCTGCATGATTGAAAACAATGTTGGTCTCTCCATTCACCTCTTCAGGGCACACTCTCCATCTTTTGTATTCAAATTCCGCGTCACTTCGCGTGGATTAATTGAGCCACTTTGTGCTTAATCTCATTTCTGCAGCGGCGAGGGAAGGTGAGCCGTGTCTATCTCTCTCAACGACAGTCGTACAGTCACGGTGATTCCTGGCTGAACACGGACTCATCCAGTTTGGTCTTTCACAGATGAGGAACAACACTGTAGTGATAGCCAACGCTAGCGGTTAATGTTGAGCAGATGCTTTATTTCCGAAATGATTCATTCGGTTTCAAAGTGAGTAAGAGCAATTAATTGCAGAGACAGTCCCGGTGGAGTGACCTGAGGTTAATGCTTTGCACAGCTTGGATAATGAACATGCTAACTGCAACTTTTCAATTGATGGTCCAGATCTTAAACGGTTCTGTTAACACTCTAGAGGGACGCAACTTGGAAATATCTATAATGTGTGCACAGTGCTGTAGAAAGCTTGATTCTAATGGTTTTCCGCGGTCAAGTTAGTTCTTCGCATTTATATCAAAATCTCAATATTTATAAATTTGCATGACCATTGAAAAGTTTGGGATTCAACACAAGGGAATTCGTGACTTGTCCTGAAATGTAATCTATTAACTCGTGTCCGTCGACAAAAAATTTACCCCTTTTTTCATATCAGTCAGCACAAACTTTTTTGGTGTCACCCAGCATGACTTTCAGCCTATACACAAGGTGGCTCATTCATGTGAATTCCTATTTCCTAGGATCTCCTTTGTATGTTTTGTAAGCTTTTCGGCTTTGCACCTGTGACGTTAGGTTTAGGGGCGGGGTTAGAGTAGCCATTTATTGCTTTGCCACCTCACGAAACTCAAGTTTTTAGGCAAAGCAATAAATGGCTACTCTAACCCCGCCCCTAAACCTAACGTGGAGTCCCTAAACCTAACGTTTAATACACAGCTTGGTCTGTGTATTAAAAGTCGTGCTGAGTGACACGATAAAAGAGGCAAATTCGTATCCATGAACGTAAAACAATGGCTTCCAAAGAACTGCCTTGAGATTGGGTTGTAAGGATTACATGATTGGAATGTTTTACATAATCTTTAATCCTTTTCAACAGAAGGCGTCCGCATGTTTCAAAGGAGTTGTGTAGAAAATATAACTGCTCAAACATATATTTTTCTTTCATTACACAGCGTGATGAAATATTATTGAATTTCAATAAAAATGGTTCAAATGTAAATATAATACAAACAGATACATTTAAACTTTTTTTCGACTTCAAAGGTAGTTGTATATCTAAACTGGCTTTAAAATACTTACTACTGTATGTTCATGTAGGCTAGTTTTGTTTTAGACAAAATATTACACCTTTTAGACAAAGTTTTAAACAAAGCCCCACTGAAGTGTCTTGAAATCTGAAGCTTTATTTGATGCATTGATGTAATTTCCTTTCAAACTGAAAATTAGGACAGAACATATTGAGTGGCTCTTGTCCTTTTCAAAAAAGAATAGCGGTCAAAATGCTGGATTCTCTCAATTCTTGGAGCTTTTCATTTGTCAGAGAAATGAAATGAGAAGCTGAAGTGTAGAATGACTCATTGAACCATTGTACTGGAAATGAGACCACAAACCGTAAGATGACCTTAAGTTTTCAATGTTTACATCTTATAAATATGAACGTTTTCGATATTTTGCATTACACTAAGAACTCCATAACCCTAACATATTCATACTAAAGAACTTTGTTTTTATTTCACAAGGACTTGAAACGGTTCTGTCCCATCTTATCTTGCTTTTCTTGATTTAGTGGCAGAATCATGACAGAACCTCTTGTTTTGTGTGGAGAGAGGGGCATGTTATTGTGATCATGACATAACATGCTCTCTCTCCGGTCTTGTCTTTGGCCCCGCCCCTTCCCTTCAGTGTTTCATTACCCACACCTGGCCATTGTTAGTTATCCAATGCTAGCCTCCCTATTTAATGCCCTTGTGTCTTCTGTCCTGTGCTAGTTTGTGAACTACATCCAGAAAGTCCAGTTTGTCAAGTTTCCTGGTTTACATTATCGTCTGTTCTGTTAAGCTATTTTGTTTTCTAGTTTTACCCCCTCGTGGCTTTTCGGTTTGCCTTTTTGAATACTCTTTAAGTGACCTTGTCTGTCCCCCATTGTGGGTTTTTTTTCTGTTATTTAAGTCTTGATTATTACCCCATAACTGTTGCCTGCATCTGGGTTTTTCCCCACCACATTGGTGACCGTACCGTCATTATTCTTACCTAAGAACTGAGGTATTACATTCACATCTTGACTTCACGTCCTGACATGTAAAAACCATACTGTGTTTTGATGTATTTGGGCAAAATTACTCAATGTTTTGAAATATTCTTGCAAGACAAATTGAAAACCTGTCGAGTGTTCCACATGTTACCACTTGCATGCATGTGTGCTTTCTGAGAAAGGATTACATTGCAGCCCGTTGAAGGTGAGCCGGTGTGTACCAGGTGATTGGCAGCTAAACGAAACCGTCCCTCCACTCTGTTTATGATAACAATGTAAGTATGATCGGCATTTATATGCGCAGTTGTGCACATTTTAATTATTGCATTTACAAGGACGTCCGGGGATGCTCTGTGAACGGAATGAACCAAAACACTAGGGGACATGTTGAGTCTGTTTTACCCTGTGTTTATCAATCAGACTTGCAAAAAATCGCTGCTCGGAGCCATGCGCAAAACACACACAAATTATTCTTTTGCAACTACTTTAACAAAAAATTTGCTTTGAATAAAGGGGTAAACATCTTAACATAGTATCTTGTAAATGGCTGTTTGATTCATATTGTGAGTATTTCTTTGAGGATAGCCAGACTAGCTTGCTTGACTTTTGGAAGCATCTTCCTCTTAATGTCTGGTTCAATGACTAATCAGCTCTGTGATCCCCGTTGTGTTGTATATTGTAGCTTAACGTTATTTTCCTCCAACCTCCCTTTGCAATTAAAACGCACTTTTCATGTTTTCATAACCTAAACATTTGATTTTGCCATGAGTTTCGTTTGAGTAACTCCGTCCCCGCTGTGGTTTTAGACACAAGTTTGGAGGCCGGTACACTGTTTATTTTTTTAGCTCATTGGTGAAATTTTGCAGAAAGGGAATTTGGTCCAGTTATGCCCTTCGCTAAGCTTCCGTCGTGGCACACACGACCTCACCCTTTAAGTGGTGACCCATGGCCATTGTGGTGGAGCTTAAATTAACCACTGATCCAGCCCTCACAACACAAGAACGCATACTCGAGGATGGTGAAAGTAGCAAGGATAGCTCTGAGGTCAAATGTGTAATTTTTGCATCACTGCCTTAATGCCTAATTTATCCCCATTTTGTGATATCTTTATACGCCTCAATTTATATAGCAAATATATTTTGTTGAATGTTTTTGTTGTTCTGCCAATCATACACCTGTTAACTAAATATTTCTGAGCGGATTTATTAATATACACCACGATCACTTATTCATTCTTAATAATTTAAAACATTTTTTATAATTCGAGTAATTCAAAGGTAAATATGTAATGTCATTACTGTGGAATAACTAAAACAAGTTCACGTGGAATTGTCAATCGGCTTTTTTTCTAACCTGATCAGAGCTCTTATTTGGTTGCCTCTTCTTTATTTTGGGGGCAAATAAAATCCATTGTGTTAAATCGTAATTGCGCTATAAAAGAAATGTTCTGGCAAAATTCAGTTTTCGCTTCAAAACTCATTTCAAGCAAGAAAAAAAATGTATGGTCATCAGAAAGTTTTGAGTTTGAAATAAAACTCTTTTGTCACGGTTATCTTTGATTTGTCTACAGATCTTACCCGGCCCTTAGTTCTGTTTGTCCAGCTCTCAGTACACACACTGTGCCGTCTCCAGACCCTTATTTCACTAAACTACTCTCTCCAAGTAATTATCTAATAACCGTCATAAAGCGCCGTAACTCTCTAATCTGTTTATAATTAGCATTTCAATGGTCCCAGCACTAATGGTCGACCTTCAGCAAAACTCTGACCTGCTCATAATTAACAGTTATATCCGATCCTCGCCACGTAAGAAACTAGCCATGACCAAATGAATGAACCTCAGGTATGGCTAATTTCTGTAGCAATTATCTTCTCATGTTGGGAGATTTAGCAGATTATCTGCACGATTTCACACAGTTTTATGCAATTGTGTAATTACAAAATCTGGTCTAAATGACTTCTCAGCTCATGCAGATAGTTTCGTGTAGGGCATTCTGTCATAGCAGGCCATAAGTGCCAATTCATTGTGTTCTGTCTTCACTGACATGGTTACATTGTGCTTGAATTAGCATGAAACAAGGTACTGTTGAACTTCCTGTGATTTTAATTACTCTCTCTACGGATAACATCATCAGATATGACTTAACCTAGTGATGAAGAAAAAAAGCATCTTAAGAAGGCTGGTTACATAAAGACACATTGCGTAGCAAACAAACAATTGTTTTTTTTTACGAATGATTATTAAACATAAACATCAGTTTGTCTATTGGATTTGAGGATGGTTGCTTATTTCTTGCTCACTTTGCCGTATCTGCCGTCCTTCTGAAACCTTATATGTCCATATTTCCTGATTTTTATGCATTGAATCGTTATTATTATTCACCTTTTATATTTTGAAAATATTCAATCGGTAAACAAGTATTGTCAACTTTAACAACGTTATGCAATCGATGAATAAGATGAGTGATTTTTCCATTTCCTGAAAATCAAATTAGGTTTTAGAAGGACGGCATCGATATTGTATGTTTAATACAAATGTACCAATGTATTTATGTTTTATAAATTGTACAAAAATGATCAGTTATATATATTTTTTGTCTAAAAACAAACTTATAAAACATATTATTAGTCTTTTATCTGCTGTATTTAACAACGGCTCCAGTCTTTCCTAAATCTATACAGTATTTGTGACACAATAAACTGTTTATTCCAATACGTCCATGTTACACATAGAATTTTGGTCATTTGCACACAGTCAAATAAGCATCAATATGGCCATGGAGGATTATAGATTGAGGAAAACCTTCCAGGCCTCTTTGATCTCTGAATTACTTAATTAGAATAATCCCATATGAACCTCTTCACTTCTATTTCTCCTTAATCTTTCCACACCGATCATTACATACCTCTCTCATTCTATTGTCAACAGTGGTCAGGTCTCACATTCTAAGATTTCTTTACGTAGCTTCAAAAAAAAAATTCATTTATTTGTTTGTTCATTTTCAAAGCATTCACCCCGCTGCATCCTATTTTCTGCCCAGTGCCTCTTCCTTTTCGGAGGGGTGGGCTGTATTTAAATGATTAGGGAGACCTTTTCACACACATGGGGCTGTAATAGGGAGCTTAGCAAAACTTCCACCTGATTTCCAATGCAAATATTAGCAAGTCAAGTTCAGTGTGTGGCGACAGATTAGGCTTTATCCCTCACGCACACCACTCGATTCTTTACGCTCTGGAAACATTTTCGCTTATCAGCGCGAGGCAACGATCAACACTTCGCGTCCCCGGCCCCAGCGAGACTTCAAGAGGGCCATCATCAGCATTCAAACCCAGCGCCGCGCGGCCAAACTTCTGCGTTTCTGACTCCTCTGAATTCTCACGCCTAAATCCGTATATTAGACATCATAATTGCTGTAAGCCTTACCATCAAATGGGGAATTACAAAGAACTTGTGAATGCTCCTTCATATTACAAATAACACATTACACGCCATTGTTTTAGTAATGAAATGCAGGAGTACAATAGCGTCACATGGATCTAGCCATGTGTTTAAGGGAGACACCAATACTATCTTCGTAAAACAGAATCTGTTTTGACAGATCTGTATTCATAAGGTTTTTATATTTGGTACCCACCGCAGAACGCTAATTTTCCAGTTGATTCGTCGCTCATTCCTTCTGATGTGGTCGGTTTCACATCCAGTATCCAGTTAAGAAAGACTTCCCACAACGTCTTTGTTATATCGTGACAACATGTTATGCATTTATTATGATTGAAACAAATACTTAATCAAGGGTGGCTATATAAACTGTAGCTCCCCAACACAAGATGAATCTCAGTTAAATATATACAGTTTGCACTTACCCCTAACAAACTATAGAAACATTTTTAAAAATAATTTATTTCATATTTTCTTGAATAAGGTAAGACACTCTACATTGACGTGTTAGGCAGAGGGCTTAAACATTAAAAAGTGACTCACTATGCATTCAAGCTACGTAAGTAACATTCCCCTTACATATGTATTCCTATTATAAGTATTATTTATAGGGACAAACATAAAGTGCATGAATGTCACTTTTACTAGTAAAATATTGCTGCTCTGTGGTTCTCTGCATCTCTCTGCTACAACCACATTTAATGCAACAGTCTTATTTTAAATCAAACCAGCTTCATGCCAGTAGAATCAATTGGGACGAAGGGAATGTGGCTGGTAAGAGTCTACAGGGAGAAGAAACAATAAATAATTTCTATGTTATAATGCAGCGGTTTGCCCAGAACAAGACGCATTGTGTTCCTTAACTCTAACAATTTACTTTGCCAGTGAATAATACATGAATTGAGCTGGAACCAGTCCTGCCCATTGAACGGGGAGATAATCTTCAATCTCTGGAAGCCCTTCCATAAAGGTGTGGATGACAAACAACCAGAAAGATTTGCAGAGAGTTACTTTAGCAAAGACATGCAGTAGCGGTACAGTCAGATTGATCCATGCGATTGCATGAGATGAGAGCTGCTGTATATTGCAAAAGCTTGAAGTTAAACCAGACTGTTTACATTTCAAAATTTTATGAGGAAAATTCGTGAAGTGCTTGGAATTGAACACTCCACAATGCTTGGGTGCTGGTGTACTATTCTGGTGTGTTGTGGTTGCATATTTTCCCACATAAGAACAGGAAACATCTAGGTCTTGCTCTTATGGCCTTTAGATATGGTTCTGGTCCCTCTTTTAAAGCCTGTGAGATTTTTGAGAAGTTAAAGTATCTCTCTTCAAATGGTGTTGGACAAGTGACTTACCCAAACTCAGTAGGCCTACTTTCCTAACCTTGGAGAGGTGCATACTAGGCTAGGAAGACATTTTATTTAACAATTTTCCAGAGAAAAAGTCAAATCAAATGGCGACAGACATTTAAAATAGACAAAAAGTTTAAAGAATTGCTGTTACATGTTATGTATGTGTAAAAACACGTATGTGCAACATTCAAACAACACAAAAAACTGTTGTGCCTATAATAGTATGTAGTCTATAATAATATTTCAATGATAAAATTTACTTTGATATACTGTTGTATTACATTAAAGCTTATTACACAGTCAGTTGGTCCTTTAGTGACCATGACTATTTTGATTAAAGAGCTTTTTGTGTTTGGAGCTCCAGTGAATAAACGTTGATGAAGAAGTTCCTCTGATCTACACAGCGATAGATGGTGTTGTATTAGAGTAGATTGTACTGTAATGTTGGTTTACTAGTTTTCTGTTCAAAGTGTTCAAATTGGTGTTCCAGTGTAAACAAGTGTTCAGAAAAGAAAAGCCACGGCACATTCCTCTGCACTCGCAAACACAATAGCCTAATCTGCGCAAAGACAAGGAAAGAAAATGCAGAAAGCTTATGTATTCAAAGTTTGGGGCTGTGAGATTAAAAATTTCCCCTCCAAAGTATCCTTGCAAAGTTGTGCACAAAGCGTACACATCCGTTTCTAGCAAATCCAGTCAGTCAGTGCTATTGGACCGTTTCGTCGGCCTACTCCGCTTTCCAAGGCATTAGTCCTGCACACTCAAACGCAGCCGAATACAATGAGTGAAAAACTATTCCGCTCTCTCTCCTCCTCTGTATTTACTGCACAGCCTAAATCATGTGGTCAAGGTTGTGTGAAGCCAGACTATAATGAGATCATTTCCCATTCTCTTTCTCTTGCCTATCAAACTTCATACAAATAGCTCGACTTTCCACATCCAGAAAGTTTGAATAAAGAACTTGACAAAGCAACATGTCTTGCCTGCTACCGAATATATGGATTTTCGAATGAGGGGCCGTAAACTCCATTTCAGTCGAGGATAATAACATTACCATAGCCGGTGCTCTGCCATCCCAAGAACGCTCTGGATGAACACACATAAAGAATTAAATTGTGTAGAACTTAAGTTTAGATATGGCTCAATGGAAAGAAAACAAATATGACGGAAGAGGCGCAGAAAAGTCATACTTTCATGTGAGCTTGTTGAATAATATATGTAATAATGTGCATGCATACCATGTTATATATGATATATGAAATATACGTTATATGGTTAGTGTATGCTATAAATATGGTTTATTTTATACCAATGACACATTTCTGAAAAATGTAAGCACGTTAAACAACATTGGTGTTATAATGTTAATTTCCCATGCATGCATGGATAAAGTGATTCACTTTTAATAAAATTCCACAGGTCCGAAGTCCATGAAAAGTTATTTTTGTTACAGTGGTTACATCATTTTTTCTATAAAATAAGTTTATTGTGTAAGTTATAAAGTCAATTTTTGCTCTTTGAGGTGGGACTGTCTTCCCACTGTAACTGTAACTTCTGGTAAAGCATTACGGATGCGTTTGTGTAAATGGAGTTTTCGTCATGTAAATAGTCTTTCTGTATCCTTGCACATATCATATGGTTGGACTGGTAAGATTTTATACATACGAGGTCAGTAAATGATGATGTCCCACTAGTCTCATATTTGACATATATGATGTTTATGTTTGATACACTTTTAAATTGAATGTTAGGCCAGATCCAAAGAAAGCCAGAGCTGTGCCTATCCAACCCAATCCAAATCAGTATGTAGCGCTGTAATACTGCCACAGAGATACACTAAAAACGGAGAAGAAGACTTAGAGCATGTGCATAAACTTTGAGTGCTGGGGTGGTGACATCATTGTCTCAAAAAATATACGGATGTACACAAAAGTGTTGTTTTCAGATTCAGGCTCCCAAATCGCCCGGTCCCTGTGGACGAAACGCCGATACGATACAAAATGTTTACGTATACAGCTAAATGGATCTCCGTGTGGATGGCGTTTTAGCCTAATCGTGTTGCCTCTCGTCATCGCTTGTAGGTGTCAAACTGCAACCAATAACAAAAAATCGAAACTACTATTTTCCGTGGTAGGCCCGATGCCAATACAGGTGCCGGTAGATTTAAACTGGTGATGCACTCTAAATGAACAACGCATACAATGCATTAAAATAACATTAACTCAAATATGTTAATCGAAAAATGGTGTTCGTAAACACATTTCAGTTAATGTAAATACACACACACAGTTTGTCCAGTGTTGACGTTTATGACCTCAACAAGACAAACAGGTTTAAAGCTCAGCCTATCACACAAACATCCTTTATTCAAAAGCGGCATGCCGTGATGTTCATAAAATTTTAAATGACCTATTTATACAACACAACACACAAATCACTAAACACAGGTATGGTGCACGCCTCCATCACACTCGATTTTGTGCATTAAAGGATGGGAGTGATGTCTTTCATTTACGGAAGGGTCTTGTGAGCCGCCCAGGGTCAAGCTGATGGCTGGGCCCACCGCACATGCTCAGTAGCCACCGCTGATTAATTTCCACTCCAGCCTGCTTTGTCTTCTACAGCTCGCTGAACAAGTTCATTTCATCTGATGAGTTCATCGATGGTTCACGAGGGACCTTGATATTTCCCATAGACAGCTCGAGCCGGGGGTCAGAGAGCTTTGGATTACGGGAGATGCTGATTCAGTAATTAGATCGTTGTGCAATTCTACAACTTTTCAGCTGTTTTGGAGGGATGGTATAGAAAATATTTCGCCGAAGTCTTCAGAAGTGTGCCTGGCAGTTTTTCATACTCTCGATCTTTGAAGGCAATCAAAACAGACAGGTAAGCGAGATATTCGGATTTGGTTGCGTTCCAGGAAAAGCGAACGAACCAATTTGCTTTCGTCTGTGTGTTCGGGACAATCCATTCAGTGGCCTGGCGCTGTTAGCGTTTAGTATCGCCGCTCCTAAATCAAAGGAAAACAAAAACTATTTTTGATTTCTGCATGGTTTGCCATCTGTTACCATACATCTAAATTTCACAATCCAATTCTCTGCGGCATTTACTTCGGGCAGTTTCCCTGCACCCCTCCTCCTCAGTCAATCATGAAAATGTGCTCAACTGATGACTGACTCTCCAGCGTTATGAGAAGAAGCACTGGGCTTCATCAAAATGCTCAATCGAAGGTAATTTAAAGTCGCCGCCACAAACGGCTGTTTAAGGTGGGCTCTGTTGCGCGACTGAGCTGCGCTTGGGAAGAGATGACAGGAGGCGTTTTACCATTTATAAGGAAAGCGGAATAGATTTCGCACCCCAACAATACTGTAAATATATCTGGTCGTGCGCTTGGACGGCAGCCATGAGACGAATGTGACTTTCAAGTAGCTGTGCATTAATAAATCACGGGCCTTTCAATAGCTCTTTGAACGGCTGCTTTCTTCTCGTGTGCATTCAGACCACTAGCATCATTACAAATAAATATCGGTCTGAAAATATAGCCTTGCATTACGGTGTATTGGAATAATTGAATCGCTACTGATGATCTACAGTGTCTGTGACTGTGACGCAGACATGACATAAATTGATCATGCAAATTCCCACTTGAGAGTATGAGCATTTTTACAATGAAGAATACAGTATAATACTGTAGTAATTTGGTGATGCATACAATATTTGAATCCTCTATGTAGCACACAAAGGATAATGAATTATGTGAATGGTTGCCAAGTTGTTGATAATAAAGGTGTTTTAGCATGGTGCGGTACGGTTGCTAAAGTGTTCTAGATAGTTTTCCAGAACAAAAGAGTCTGGTCTGATTTCTACGACTTGAGGCGTTAAGTTTAGTTCTATGGGATTTTGATTAGCCAAAAGTCTCTTGGCTTGCAAACATAACATAAGCATTCACATTTAAACAAGTTTAACACTTAAGAAAGTATGGGCAACTGTAATATGGATGCCTGGCCAGTCCTACTAAATAGTTAATTATTCTGTAAGGCTCTGATGCGGTCGATGCAGCCTTTAATGCTGGCTGTACGTTAAATACCTTGGCCGTATTAACATTTTGACAGACTAGACAGGCAGATAATATTGAGTTCTCTCTCTGCCCCTCACATGGATTACCCTAGACTTTAACCGCTCTGCTCTGGGCCTGTCTCGCTTTAAACCGAAAGTCAGACAAAGAGAGCACTCTCTTCCTCTGAAGTCACTTCATCTCCATCCAGTGAAGACCCTGGGCTTCTGTCTATTGAACAAAACTCAGCAAATTGGTTCCTGAGGTTCATACCTTTTTCAGCTCCCTCACCTGGGACGGGAGGAAGAATCGCCTCGTAGGCTCGAACTGCAAACTGCACTTTCTCTCCTTTCTTCTCTGATCCCTCGTTCGGTCTGGTGTTATTTGAACAGTGTTTTCCCTCGGCATTGTACAACACAGATCGGTCTATTTCTTTCAGCTGAGCTAGAGCTAGCTGTGCTCTTCATGCATTTTTTAACTTGACGCAAACCCTCGCCACTCCACCAACCCCCAGTCTGTTTATCAAAGCCTTCAAGTAAAGTTGCGTACCTGGTCACAGTCATTCTGAAGCTAGAGGCCAGCAATGGCCTATTTGTAAACAAGTTGAGAACGAAGCAGCGACATTAGTGTCACCTCCGTGGCAGGGAAGGCCAAGAAGGCGTTGCGTGACACACTTTGAAGTAATGCCGGAATCAATAATTCATCAGCTCTTGCTCAAATCGAGACGTTTCATTAACGTTATCAACAAAAAAGCCACGGTGTACTTTAACAGGCGAGCTCCGAAAATGCCAGCAAAGAAGTCTGGACCTTTTACACCCCCAAACAGCAAAAGACTCAAAACATAGCTACATACAGTACAAACATCTATGGTTTGTTTTCATCATTAATTCATCTCCAAACAAAGGCCCCGCATTACATATTGTGCCATTTTCCAGAGTCATGTGGTCAATGGAAGCAGCGCTCCAGCTAGCAGCGGTCATTCGTCCACAGAAGCATATCTGTAATCCTTTCACCTTCAGAACAAGAGTGGCGATCTGGCAGAAGCCTTTCCTCTGCACGCCCTGCTCAACCTGCATGGCAGAAAAATGGATTTCTATTTACGGGTCTATATCGCTGATCATAGCTCATAGCTTCCTTTCAGGGCCAGAGTCAACATTGGCGGCTGAGCACTGATCGGCTCCCAGAGATGGGCTGATGGCCTACAATCTGCCAGGACGATGACGGCTGTTTTGCTGATACTATCAAGTAAATTCTATCACTGTCACTGTTGATTTTTTATCCTGCTGCTCTGGGCTTGTCACTTGCCCTTCCCTGGCCTACACTGTGCCTTAGCAATGGCCTGAAGTGGCCTTATCGCGTGTGTTTCATCCTTTAAAACATTTCCAGTAGCTAACACAAATTATGGTAATGATGTGAAATTAGCTTTTTACTAAATTTGGCAATCATGCTTCAGACATCATGTAGAAATTAATGATTCCGAATAATTTTGCCAGGGGAGGATGTGGTCTTGTCATCAAGAAGAGGTTTATTGCGGCAAAAAATGACATCTAAAATCTTGATTTTGATTAAAGAAATGGGGATTTTTGGACACATTGCGAGTCAAAAACGTATAAGAAGAAGACAATGACGAACACTTTTATTGCATGTGACACATCAACAATATCGCATTGCACGCTCTTCAAACAAAACTCAGCCGACAGTCGTATAACAGCGGCGTGAAAGTGAGATGCCGAAACAAAGGTGTAGTTATCCTGATATCACAGGCAACCGAAGATGACAGATTCCTTATTGTGTAAAGCCATTCTCGTTCGGCACGAGCTGGGAGTCAAACCCAGGGAAGCGCCGAGCTCCCGCTCACCTGTAAAGAGCGCAGTTGAAAGAGATTATTGCCTTCAAATCTCCCTCACTTTCATTAAGTGTTCAAGCTGACAGCAGAGGGGTTTGTAAACAACACTGTTGGCTCAGTGGCTGGAGATAAAGAAGCCAGAGTCTGCCTCAGATGAGATCTGCACACAGATTCTCTACAGTTGGCAAAGCCTATAAAAGCCACGCCGGGATTAAGGAAGAAAAGAGGGGTACATCGAAAGTGACTGCCTTACGTGTCGAGCGCACATCGAGATGAAGAAATGTTTTCCAGTGCTTAGGCCTAAATCTAAAGGTGTTGTCATCGCACCTCATACGTAATAAAAGCATAAAGCCCAGGGAATTTTAACTAAACAACTGAGTAGAGCAATTACATTTGAGATTAGAGTCAAATACATTTGGCACAATTAATGTTTTATGATAGCGAGCATTCGTGGCATATTCCTTTATCTTCAGGCAAAGCAGAGGAGGAGTTGCTTCTCATTATGCTTGTATTACATATGGCCACCAGGACATTCTCTATACAGTAGATTATTATAACGGTACGTTTATTTTCAAAAATCATCTAGATTTATATCATTACATTTTAGAATTGTAAATATAGTGTAACAATAAGGTAATTACATGGTTATAAAAGAGGAACCCATTAAATTGTACCCATATGTCTGAGAGAGGAGGTGACTAATCCCTGTTTACCAGCTGGCTTTGGCACTGACCAAATATGGACATCCTGTGAGCAAGGAGGAAAGGATGTGGCACACCTGCTTTCCAGAAATCCAGCTGATTGGTTCATGAATGTTTTACTTCCCTGCCAAAAAAAACTGTCCTCTGCGAGGAACCTGTACTCATAAAAGACAAATAGTTTTATTAGGGGGATCTAAACGTGACAAAGATAATAAAGATAATTTGCATCATTAAAGTTTTAAATAGAAAACTTTATTTGCAAATCAAATTGTGTGTGTAAATAATCAACTTTTTAGCATATGTGAGAATGATTTACATTCTGCTTGTCTTTAATGAACGATGCTTGATGCTAAATTTGATCAATTCAAGTTTGTAAATGAAGAACAGCTTTACTATTACAACAGCTAGATTATAGCAAAATATTATTACACCCAAAATAAGTCATTCTTGTAAACAGGTACACCTTCATAACTATGCTTCCCGCTGGCACTTTTATTGGATTTTAATACATCAAAGTAAATTGACAGCTTACACTTCTGTATAAAAACACAAAAGCTGTCAAATCATTTTGTGCTCATGTGAATTACTTCAGTGTTTGTTATTTACACCTGTGTAATGTTGCTGTGTGGGATCACAGTAAAACGCCGACATTATGTTCTCAGGTCCGAAACTCTAGTTGGTCCCTTCAAATTGAAACCCAACTCTGCTTGTACACAATCCAGCAAAGGCACATGGTGTTCTCATTGGCACGGATGAAATATTAAGTGACCCTGTTGTTTTAATGACTTAGCTTTTTACATCCTGATAACGTTTGTCCGGACGAAACACAATAACTAAAACGGTTTATACGAGATGTGAATCTCTGAGAACCTGGTGGCTGAAATTCTACCTGGAAGGTGCCCTGCATGCGGAGGACTTCTTAATCTATTTCCAGTGCCTATCGCTCCATTTTAACCTGATATTCATTTCAGGCCTGTAAATGAAACCCAATTTGGTTCTATTAATATTAATGCTGTTAGTTCTGATGACGTTAAATGAATGAAGACCTTGGCTGAAGAGAGACGCTATGTCAGATTTTTACTTGTGCACTTGCTCTACCGGAGGGAACAACAGAAAAAAATGCAAACATTTTGCTAGAGAGACATTACACATGCACAGCACTGGGCTTATTGTATACTGTACATGCCAGCTGTTTAACACAATCTATGGCATTGAGAACAGAATCTAGCTACATGGCTTGGGCTTCCTGGTTGTGTTTATATATTACTCTCTCTCCTATACTTTTTTTCCTTCATACTTCCGCCAGGGTTCTGGTTTAACTGCTTAGCAGGACTTTTCATAGTCCTGTTGGCTTGTAAAGCAGAGTGATTGTAATAGTGTCAGCAGTAGAGTACAGCTGCATTCTTTCTGATAAAGAGCACTTGTTTCACATCCTGACTTTGATTTGTCGGGGTATCGTATTAAAGGAGGTTCGATGGGCAGTTTTGTTTTTAACACCCGCCAAAGACTTGAGTCTCTTAAATGAAATTTGTCTCCAGAGGTTCTGCTTCGGGACGACAGCCGCAATATTTCCGCCGGGGGTCTTTTAATAGAGCCAAGCAAGATTTTTGTGGTTGGATGTCTGTTTCTGTCAATCCACAAGGGGTGAGTGTGATGTCATCATAATAAAAGCATGTACACGAACAGGTTTTGTGTTAATATTATGTCGTATTTCCTGGCCTTTTAACATGATCTTTATCTGCTTATAAAAGACAACTATTAAAACGCGTATTTATTTTATTATAACTCATCTCCGACAAATATAATAAATACATAAATGTAATGTAAATGTAAATACATTTCTAGATTGCAGATTTTGTTTATCAAAAATTGATCTGTTTTCGCTTTGGCATACAGTAGAAAACACTAGGATCGAGTAACTGTTTATTTTACAATTCTACACTTTTTAAAATAATACATTTATATTCATAGAACATGCCACGTCGAAATATAGCACAATTACACTAGATCACAAATCTGGGAGAGTGAAACTCGTCCTTGAAATAGAGAAAGATGCCACAGTACATCCTACTGAAACCTCTCTCGCTCTCTCCCTCTTCCTCTCAATAATAGAATTTCCATCAGAAATGACTGGATCGATAATGGAGTTTTGGCCTTAGTCCCCGACCAGATGACATGTCATCAGTGATAGACAAATATCATAATAGGCAAACTGCACTGAGAGTCACAAATATATTGATCCTCTCTGAGTTAAGGCTACATGAGAGTTAAGAGCCTGAGGTAAGTGCCTCCTTTCGTTTATTGTCTTAAAACATATTGGGAAAAGGAGAAATGCTCCATTACCAAGTTTTCACGGTGGAAGACGTGAGCATTTTTTGGAAAACAACGCATGTCAAAATCCATCAATCTTCCACGGAGCGGTTCAACTTCTGCAATAGCTGTGAGCAAACCACACGGCGCGGGAAGGGTCTCTGTTTTCCAGATCACGAGACATCCGTCTATTTACGGCAGAATGAAAACCTAAATGTTCTGTGGTATGATATTTTAAACACTGACATTACACTGATTGATTGTGTATATATACAAGTACTGCGGGGCTATTTGATTAACACATAATTGCCTTTTAGATTTAAATGATAATGCCAATATGTTTGCTGTAAGTAGGAATGATGGAGCCGGCTGAAATCATTATCCCCAGGTGTGTTATTAGTGGAAGGTTAATGTCTTGTGGTCCATGTGTAGAACAATTTGTAACCATTTTGGCCCACATAACCAACATGCTGTATACAGACGGCATTCTTTATGTAGTGAGCGCATCACTCCTGGAAAATGTGTGTTAGTGATCGCTTTAATCTTTGACGGTTTTGCATACATTTCGAAAACACAAAAAAAGCCTCAAGGCTCTTACGAGAGATCTTTTACTTCAAAGACTTAAACATGGTCCGAACTGGATCGACCAGCGGACAAAAGTAAGACGGTATTGGTGGGTTCTGCGACGGCTGATAAAGAACAGGCCTCTGGGTTGCATAAGAGGATTGTTCACAAGCAATCCAGGGGCATTCTCCAAACAAGCCTGCCAGCTGGGCACCGGTTTTTACCACTCATCTGCGCTTCTGGCAGCGGTCCGCCTCTGAATAGGCGGCAAGGCTCGCAGGCCTGCTTTCAGAGTTAGCCAATGTCACATTACTGCGGTGTCCAAACGCACTCGTGGAGATTCTTGCATTACCAGAATCCCGACATATCTAGGATGCTTGTCCTACCGTAATATAATTTGTACAATTCAAAGATTTCATGCTTCGGTAACTGCAAAGGACACATAGAAAACAAGACATATAGTAAACTGATGTAGCACGGACTCTTGATAGAACAAAATTGACCGACTAACAGTTTATTTATCAAATTATATTTTTGAATTAAATATGTTTAGATGCGTTCAACTCAATTTGAAACTTCAGAGTGGTTCAAAATGATTGTAGCTTCATCCACTGAATTATTACCAATGAGAATAAAACAGTGTTGACAAAATAAACGTTGTTTCCATATCACACATGAAATATGTTAAACAAACCTTTAGGATAAGGAATAGCATCTCGTGGCGTTAAAAACAAAATGAAATTGTACACTTATGTTAGAAACTCTAGTGATTTCTCATTATGTCTAATTTTATAAAAAAGGTTTTTTGAATGAATTTAGGTGATATTGTGAATCCAAGAGTCAGCGGCAGTGCAAAGAACATCTAAGTGAAATGAAGTATGTGTGACATCTCGGTGAGACACTGAGGGAATGTGTCTTAATGTTCTGGCAGGATGGTTTTTTATCATCGCTTGATCATCTCATCCATCGGAGAGGTTAAAATGTGCTGCCATGGCAACAGACAGGGTCAGCTGATAAAAAGATCAGCCACTCCTGATCCTCATTTTCTTTCCATCTGAGCTCAGTCTGGAGTTATCTGGACCACCATCACAGCCACTCAGATAACACACCTTCAAACTCAATCCACCTGCGGCAATGTAGAGTGCTGCTGCTGGTGCGCACCGCCAGGGACTTGAAGCTGATGACAAAAAGTAACCTGCACACACATTTGTCTAATATATACTGTAGGAATGTGCTCTGCTTTCTACCAATTTCTGTTCAAATACCAAATTATTTTCTTTATAAATGATCAACACTTTATTGGCATAGGAAGACGTCAACTGCTGTGACATTACACTAGATTTATTAGATCGAGATCTGATTTAAAGGTGATGCGTATAATTCTTTAGTAAAATAAAACCTTTTCCCTGTCGGAGAAACCAACAGTGTGAATTTACAGCAGGACCATCTGTTTAACTGTTCTTAGTGGTCCAAATGACTACATAAAGAAACAAAACAAAATTATAATTTGTACAATTCCATTTCGAATCGCACATTTTCGACTTATGCACTTTCTTTTTTGAAAATATATTCAGAACTGATTCTTTTAAAAGGCACCATAACTTTTGGATATGTCGTAACAGATAATGTGCTTTATAAATTACACAGGTTTGTTTATTGATGTCTTCCAATTTTCAAAATTGCCGTCTCCCTTGCGACTGCTGCATTTTGCCTTGTTCACTTTATACCCGCGGCCTGCGCGAGCGAGCGTGACATGTGTTGCTGTCAGTGCCCATGGACACCAGCCAAACGGCCAATCACCAGCTTTCACTTCAACTCTTAATAATGATCCCTGCTGATAAAAACTGCTGACCATTAAATTATTCATGGCCACGTTATGAATAAATAAACTGACAGCTCCTCTCGCAACAAATCTGGGAAGTATTTGCTCATTTAATCATTGGATTCAAACAGAAGCTGCAACACGTTCCATAAGTGAAGCCTTCCCCATTGGACTGTTCACACTTGACCACCGGCCAATCTGGCGACGGAGCTTTTTTCCAAACCCTTTTCCCTTTTATCTGATTGTCTCAAGCTTGTGTTGAGTGGTTGGTGCATTAAACCTTTATTTCTCCCCTGGTAGTTTGAAAGGATTAATTGTATGCAACACACATGCGCATCCATTTTTAATTAGCTCAGGCCCATGGAGCTTTTTTCTATACTGGTTAGTCATCTCGGCTAGTCGATACCTTGGCCGATGGGCCAGTTCATAGCAAGATGTGAACATTTAAACAGAATTTATTGTTTTTCTTCGACACGCTGGACGTGCAAATGATCCTCCTCTAAACTCCTTCTAAAGATCGATGACCGTTTGCTGTGGGCATTTAGCATTGCATAGCCACAGTGCAGTCTAAAGTGGGATGCAAAACAAACAGTTTAATATTGAACGGTTTTGGCAGCAGCAGTATAAAATGAGCAAAGTGAGGATGATGAAGTTGAATAGATTAAAAAGACAGCAGGAAATGCATTTATTTCCTGCAAACACTGAATTGGAATAAATAATCACATAGAGACTGACATAAGTGGATTCAGCTAGATATCTAGATGACGGAGAAAACTTGAACCTGGACGAAACAAAGACTTAAAAAAAGAAATGAATTGTCATTTAATTGTAATCATCTCAGAAAATATTACTATTCTTTTAAATATTATTAAATGTTAAAGTAATGCTGTACTTTGGTGGCACATATAGCATTGCTGTATTACCGAGAATCATTGAATCAAAATGCTTTAAAAAAAGGTAATACATTAAATGCCCCAATTTATTTGTTTTCTCGATGTGATGAGCACGGAAGTTATGTATAGAAAAGAACGCATCAGCAGTTGTTAAATAGTTGACACTGGTCTGTCCTCCAGCTGTCTGCAAGATGAAGATGGGGGGGAAAGTCTGTCTCTTATTCACTTCCTGTCTCTCTTACTCCTTTCATGTGGTCGATGTTCCTATTGCAGAACATCTCTCACCTTTTTCTTTCGACAATAACCGTATAATTTCTCACAACAGCAGTAATAAGGTTAAAAAGGTGAATCTTTTGCTAGTAAAATGTTTTGTCATCTCCCTGCTAGGTTTGATGCACTTTCAAAAGTCGTTGAGGATAAATAATCCGTTTTGTGTTTGAAGAGATTGCCAGACTGTATTTCATTCCGATAAGCTCTGTGAAAGCGACGCTTTGATTGATTGGTCCGTCTTCTTCCAGCCTCGCAACGTTTTGAATGGGTCTGTGTTTACATGGCATTCTCCACTTCAAAGTTTGGTCTTTCCAACGGCATGCAACGCGTGCCAACGCTTCTCTCTCTGTTGTGGCATTTTGTACGCGTTTGCTTCTTCCACCCTAACATTTCATCGCGATAAGTTTTCTTTTAAGTCACCGAAATGCTCCCACTCTCTGGCTGACCTTTTGAACCCGCCGCTCGGAACGCGCTATTCCCGAGCCACTTTAAATGTCACCCTACTTGTGCTCAAACATTGTTTATTTGCAGTCCCAGACATGCAACTCGATAACACCACAAAAGAGTTGGTGCGAGACCTGCGCCGATGGTTATATGTCAGTATCCTCATACCTTTTCAGACGTCCAAACTGTACAAAAGTGTCCTTGCTCGAAAACCGAAGCAAGGTCAACGTGGATTAGCCACAAGTAACCCTATCAGGCCCCGCACAATGCTTACAAAGACCACTGACACTAGCTGTCAACAGACTCTTTCCAGGGAACTCTATCTGGTCGGCCCTCGGTTATTGGACTACCTGGAGGGGGGTGGCTGGTCTTGGGTAGCCATTTCAAATTGCACCTCTTTGTGGATCCTTTTATTTCGCTTTGATTTGAGGTGATTCATTCGACTCATCAATCAAACTGTCTGGAGGGCTGTGTGCTAGAGTCCAATGCGTAATTCCGATAATTTGCGGCAATTCTCTTCTCACATACTTCTTTTTGAGCTCTAACTTCCGATAGGCAGATGAATGGGACAGAGGATTAATTCTACACGACATGGATTAGGTGTGCTCCCATTGGATCAGGTGTTAGAATAAACATTGGGAATGAAAGCCAGCAGCGTTCTTGTTTCCACCTGCGTTACGAGTGTTTTGCTTTTGTTTTAAGAAGTGTTGGTTTTTGGGCTTGGCTTGAATGGAATGCAAGAGAATCTGTCGGTGGTTCGAAAACGCTACTCGTAAAGACCAGAACATCCAATCACAACGGTCGACGTGTGAATTCAGTGTCGTGCTTACAGAAACCGTAAATGACTCTGTATAAAGCATACAGTCAGGTAATAAATTGATAATTATTGCTCAACCCATGACGCATCTGCATTCGTTCATGTAGAGACGTGTGCAGCTGGACGGCACCTGGTTCGGTCAATCAAAGTAACGGTCAGCTAATTGAATTAGGTGTGCATGAGCTGAGGGCAGAGTGATAAAATAAACTACCTTTATTCAATTATTCTCGGCCTGCAATTTGCTAGCCGATCTCAGACTCTGGCAGCTTCTTATGCAGAAGTTAGATATGCTGAAATGCATAGTATGTACATGTGTAAAGTTCACCATCCTTACATGTGTCTTCAGTCTTCGGTTTTATTGCAAATGAGGTTCTCTTGACAAATTGTTATTTACACTCAGTAATGGAAGAGAATTGTTTAAATCCTTAAAACACAGTATATCAGCAAGTCGGCTCGTTCTCTGGCCAGGCAAATATTTGAAAATGAAAACTCTTGGTCTTTACTGTCTTGTAAATCTTTGATCAGTGTGGCTGAATATTCCAGTCATTACAAAATGAGGTCACTCAGAGACTAAATTCAGAAGGACATGATGGAGACTGGGAGATGTAACAGCACAGTTCACTCAAAAAACTCACATGTGGCTCTTTAATGTCTGAAAACTGAAGCTGATCTTTTAAGATGTTGTATTTTCATCACCAAAGATGTTCGCTAGTTCGGTAAGCACTGGCAGGACAGTCAATGTCTGAATGATTACATTATGGGCAGTGCATTCATTTCGAATTGTGATCAAACTGATTGGAACTATCTGTGCATTGAACGGTTTTAATGCACACCTTCCAACCAATCCGAATCGAGTACTCAGACAGACCGAGGTATAATACTACGAAAACTTACTTGTAGTTGACAATAAGTTGCAAAGTTACTTATAATTTGTAAATTATCTACAGCGGACTATCAAAATAAAGTGTTACCATCTACAGTATTTATTTTTTGGTCACACTTCAGTATAGGGGGCAATTTTCGCTATTAACAAACCATTAACAACGACTTTTTCCCCAGTAAACTTGTAATTTGTTGCTTGTTTATAGTTAGTAAGGTAGTTCTTTGGTTAAGGTATTGGGTAGGATTAGGGTTGTAGAATATGGACATGCAGAACATATGCTTTATAAGTACTAATAAACAGCCAATATGCTAATAATTCTGTACATTATCCAAACAACCTGAATTTTGACATTAATCGAACCCAGTTTCACATTAAAACCGCCCTAAATGTCCTAGCTGATTGATTTAACTTCCACATGCTCCAATTTTGTAAGGAACAGAGAAAGTGACGGGTTTGGTGCTAGTAAAAATGCCCATTGCTCAGTTGTGCATTTTTACAGCTCAAAAACAGCTTCCGAAACATCCATGGCTTTCTCAGCATGTTAAACAAATTGAGACTGTGTGTGGGGCTTCACGACTCTATTCAACAGTGAAACGCGGAGCGGTCGAGGGAGCACACATCTGTGTTCCTCCATACACTTCATCATGGGCACAAACCCTGCTCGCCCAGAGGAACATGCTTACAAAGTGATGGGGCTCAGGGTTTTTTTTACCCGGGGCAAGGTACTGATTCGAAACCCCCTCCGCTGCCAAGCACATGGATAGCTACTGATTAGAGGTCTGGCGAGCTTTCCCATGCCAGTTGGGTGAGATGATGGCTGTTGCCACCCTACCTCACCCCGTAGGGCCCAATGGAGAAGACCAAAGACATTTTCCCCTGACAGACTAGCACATAGCCCCAAACCACGAGGGTCAAAGCATTGAAAAAAGCAGTATCTCCTCACAACACCAGCCCTTGGAAAAATAGTGAATTAACACACAGACAAATTGCTTCTTTTTGTTATTTTTATCTGTACTCTTGTTCGCTTTGGCCCAGCTAAAATTTGCTGTTTTTGCGATATTCTGCGTCTCACTTTTATGTATTTCTTAAAAAGGTCTAATTTTTTTACAGATCTGTCGGCGAAACACGATGAAATAACAGCGAATCTAGTTTTCGCCAAGGTGCCCACGGACATTCAAACACATCCGTACACACAATCCTTCATATTCTCTCTGGCCGTTTGCTCACATTTGGGGACGTGTAGGCATTCAAAGGAAAGTTCAGAGTCAATGTTTTCCACGTTCAAAGAAGATGTAAGTTAATACAACGCCTTGTGTCCATCTTACGTTGTATCTCCAAGCAAGAAAGCATACTGTATTCCCACCAGAGAAAATATGTACTGGTTCCTTTTTACGCTTCTCCCTTATATTTCTAAGATACTGTATATATCTAATATTTAGGGGATGTCTCTTACATTATGTCAATGTAATGCTGTTTTGTTGACACGATACACACATGGAGTTTGCCAAAGAGAATTGTACTTCGTAGAAAAAAACTGTTCAAACCCTGTCGGCCACCTGGGTTTCACATTTCAGAGTCAAGAATATAAAATCAATAATCATTTAGTCATAAGGGTAAATGAAGTAACATAAGATCAAAGTATACCCTTCGGCCATTGAAGTTGCTGCGAGTAATTTATCTCATCAAAAGGCAGTAGTACTAATCCCTGTGCTACTCACTGGAGCTGCCATAGCCAAGCTGTATAATCCTTGAGTAAACAAGTTTGAAGAAAAATATGAAAAATCAATAGTTGTTTCCTTCTATCCAAATCGATGGCATGCATCATAAATCCGGCTCTATAAGGAGCCCGATTGTTTGTGTATGTGTGTGTATGGTTTTGCTCCCAGTGTAATCAGCTTTATTGAGCATAAGGACCCGTATAATTACAGATTTTGTCTGTAAAACTTGATCAATGGTCTAAAAGGCCAGTGAGTAAATGTACTATTGGGAAATCCCGCTGATTGTATTTACGGTTCTTGATAAACTTGCTCACCTGCATGTTGTGCAATGTGGGGTTTGTGCATCGCATAAGGGAAATGGGCTGAAAATAATAATAATCCTTGTCATTTTATGCATCTTTTAAAAACAATGAATAATCATAACAACAACAATAATAATAATAATAAATCATAGATCATTAAATTATTCAATTCAATTATGTTTGACAAACAAATAATATGAAATTGTTAATAAATTATTTAACATTCATACATTTTGATACATTTTTTAACACTTTTGCTTTTGATCATTTTGTTTTATTAAACAAACCCTGCTGAATACTATATCACAAAGCCTATGTAATTAGTTGTTATGCTTTTAGACAGTAAGTCACTAATACCATAAGAATACCATAAGGGTAATTTCATAAAATCATGCTTAAAAGATTTTTAGACTCTGTAAATTGTACAAGAACACTTCTCGGAATCTCCCATCATGTTTACCGAGACTAAAATACCACGAAGGTTTCGAAGTATGAAAGTTAACCTAGTTAACCTACTGCCCCCTGCTGTGCGTCGCGCGCCTGGCACCGTCACCTGCGCAGCTCTCAGCCCTCGTGCTGTTTATTTCCACTGTGTGCCACCATTGCCAAATGAATCTGTTGCGAGTCTTTACCAATTACTTTACGAACGAAAAAAAGAAATGCTTAAAGAGTGTAAAAACGAGTACAAATTAGACGGACTGTTTTGCCTGCGTAGGATGCCTGAAACAATAACACAGATCTATGAGAGCTAATTCTATTATTGAGATATTTAAGTAATAATGACGTGTCGCACAAATAGAAGGCTATTTCTCACTTCTTCTGCATTTGTTTAACATTTCTTGAGGATATGCCATGGGTTAAACATTATTTGAATTAAACTTAAGGATTTCCGTGGATATTTGTAAAACCTGAAATAAAATAAAGACATTAGTATTGCACAGGTTTTGCTGCGAAATACTGTCAAATTACCATTTGCATATGTCACTTTAATTTAATACAGATCGGTAGTTTGTTATTGAAGAAAATGTACATTCTTGGAAATCTGAATGGATAATACAAAACTGTCAATTTACCCTTATATATAATAATAGTATTTATATTTACAAATATTTCACGGATGCATTTATTCACCGGTGGTTTTGCATTGAGTCATTAAAATAAAAGAAAACCTAATAAAATGATATCTAATAAAATAATAAAAACTCAAATTTAAAAAAACATGTGCAAAACCGTTCCACATGTAATGTATCAATTTTTTCCTTCTGTCGTTCACAGAAATAATTATTGCACTTCAGATATTATTTTCATGTTCTTGCGGATTCGTGCAAAGACCCATTATGCGCGTGTGTAATCCTGCTAAATGATGTTTAAATAAATGTTACAAGTATGCTGGAACACTCGGAGACCAACTCCTGCTGTCAAGACGGAAGACCTCCTGCGATTAGAGAAATAATAATATGGTCCACGTAGAAGAAAACTCACACCTCCCACCGGCCTGTGCGTGCACTGCTCCTCTCACAGTTTAACAATTAATACAAGAGCAAAAAAACACTTCAGGAACAGCGTGACCCATTGAATACGTCGTGCAATTGTTCCAAGTTTTCCTTCGTTTAAAAAATGCAAATCAAAATTAAACATTGTATGTTGCTATGCCTACACTAGCATTTGGGAATTGTGGAATTAAAAGGCGCACCACGAACATAATTTGAATACAATGCATATAAGTAAAATGATGCAAATACACGTTTAGGCTATTAATGAAATACAGTGTGATCGATGCCTTAAAATAAATAGGTCTACAGTTTTATTGGGGGGAAGAACTGACATGTGATATCATGTTATCCATCAGCGATTACGTGAACGTTTAATTAAATATATCAAAAAGAAAAGGGAAATGCAATAGAGAAACGGCGAAAAGGCGACGACGACAACGCGCGCTCTGCTTTCTGTGCCGGTTTTGTTCCGGAATAGCATTTCACAGCGCGAGAGAGGAGGCGGGGACTGAATATTCAGATGAGCAGTGATTGACAGCCCCCGTTTCTCCAATGCTCTCAGAAACTCGGCTGCTCCTTCCAGCAACTCTTCACTCTACACTCCCGAGCACTAAAAACAAACGGACGCTAGGGGATCTTCATGACGGCACACCGCTGATCTCTCCTTTTGCGCCTTTATTTATTTTCTTTTATTAGTTTATCCCTCCGGTCGATTGTTGGATGCGCTGAATCCGTTGTTTAAAACCCGTCCTCCTGCTTTCCTTTTCTGGAGAGAACAGTCGAGTCTTTATATAATAATGTCCTATCCTCAGGGTTACCTCTACCAGCCCCCGGGCTCTCTTGCGCTTTACTCCTGTCCGCTGGCCGCCCCGAGGAGCGAGGAGCTGGCCCGGTCCTCCTCCGGTTCAGCGTTCAGCCCGTACCCCGGATCAGCTGCGTTCACAGCCTCCGCCAATGGATTCTCCAGTCCTCTGTCCTATTCAACAGATCCGGCAACGGGATTCCCGTCCTACATGGTAAATAGTCCTGTTATGGATATAAAGCAATCGCTATTCGGAAGTCATTGTTCTTGATCGGTGTGCATGAATATTGCATGATATGATGGTTTTGCTGAAGGGATATAGTTATAGTTGGGGGTTAGGGAGTTCTTGCGTGTGTGTTTCAAAGGGAAAGCGTTTGCTGGTCATGAATACAAATGCAATGCACTTGGGCTTGGTGTTGCATCGTTGGAAACCACAATAGTCGATAGATACAATTTTGTCATTCTGAAAAACGAATGAAACCAAACAATACACACGCAAAGTCGTTTTATCTAAAAAACGAATGAATTTTGTTCGATTTAAAATATCAAACGTGTTCTTATTTATACGAAGCAATATTAAGAGTGTGAATGTCTGGGGCCCACTTCTTTACTTTTTTTCTAAGTTTACTTTTACGATATTCGGGCTATAGGCCTCCTCCGTTTGACTATATGAAAATCATTGTTGATCATTTATTTGCAAAAGCGCGGTCACGCTCCTTGAGTTGGTGCGTAAATATTATTATTATTATTTTTATTCGGTTAAGATTCGGAAATGACGTGCAGTTAAATAGGCGTCATTTAATCGTGAACAGATGAATTGCAATGCTAATGACATGGCACATGAAAACGCTTAAAATGGTCCATATCCACTGATTTTCTAATAGGATTTGTAATGCTGTGGTTCACTGATATGCTTCTGACAAAATACACTTGCACTGAAAGAGCACTGGGGTAGGAAGCCTGGTGATTATGCAAAATGGCTGCAATTACCCATTATCTGTTATCCACCCCAGTCCTATGTAATTGTGCATTCTGTTAATTGCATGAAGGATTAATCATTGTTTATTGGCTTATTTATTATAAGCTTTATATATTTTCGCTACACTTTATAATAACTTTAATTAATAACATTTACATTGTACAGCACGATGCTGAACAGATCATTCGTTCATTTTTATTTTAAAAAAGTTAAAATGATACGAACATTTATTGAGCTGTTTTTAATATAGAGAGGGTGTATTTATTTACGAGAAAAATGAATTATTATTTAGATAAGCATTATACAGCGTATTCTAGACGCAGCCATAAAAGTTATTTTGAAGTTTAATTACAGTTCGTGACACTGTACAAAATGTTGTTTTTAAAGGGCTCTCCGTATGACGCGCACACGACGGGGATGGCAGGAGCGATAAGTTATCATCCTTACGGGAGTCCCGGCTACCCGTACCAGCTCAATGATCCAGCTTACCGAAAAAACGCCACGCGTGACGCGACAGCAACATTAAAAGCGTGGCTGCAGGAACACAGGAAAAATCCCTATCCTACGAAAGGAGAAAAAATCATGCTGGCCATTATTACCAAAATGACCCTCACACAAGTGTCGACTTGGTTCGCCAATGCCAGACGGAGACTCAAAAAAGAAAATAAGATGACATGGGCACCTCGGAATAAAAGTGAAGATGAGGATGAGGATGACGCGGAGGGAGATCGAAAAGATGAACGCACGGATAAAAACATGGACAACAGCGAGGCGTCGGCCGACGATGAAGGTATTTTTTAATTCACATGATAATTTACATAATATCTGCACGCTGTTTTTGTATGTTTTTTATTGCTACACGGGCTTTTGATGATTGTATAAAATGTTGTGAAGTCTATTTTATGGTTGTTATCGTATTAACCTTATTTATACAAATATATTGAATTTGCTGTAATGATAAATTGTACATATTTATTACGCCCACATTATAAGCCCGCATTATCATTTTTATCAAATCAATTAATAATATAACTAGATGCAGTTAGAGAGAATTCATCTGTTTTGTATATTTTCCCCACTCAACAACATTTTGACAACAAACACTCATTGCTGTGTTTATTTTGATACAGGCATCAGTTTGCACGTAGACGCCCTGACAGATCACTCCTGTTCGGTGGAATCGGACGGAGAGAAGGTCACGTGTAGGAACGGGGACCTGGTTTGTGATTCTGGACCTGATACCAAGGACAAGTGCGACGCGAGTGATCTAAACACGAGCCACGAGGAGAGGCAAAGAGGTCCGTCACCCAAACCGGTGACACCCTCTCCTCTGACTGGAGTGGAGGCCCCTCTGCTGACCCACCACCAACGGGAGGACGCACGAAACAACAGCAACAAAACTTGCCTGGACAGTCAAAACCAAACTGTCAAACCTAAACTATGGTCATTAGCCGAAATCGCCACTTCGGACCCAAAGCAGCAGCAGCATCACTTGGGGCAGAATTGCTCCCCTGGCGTTGGCCTTTTGACCTCTACGGCGCCCAGTGCATCCCCGGCGGGCGCAGTGTACCCCGCCACTTCCATTTTAGGAAGACCTCTATATTATACCTCTCCGTTTTATAGTAATTACGCAAACTATGGCAACTTTAGTCCACTGCAGGGTCAAGGGATTCTGCGCTATAATTCAGCTGGTGAGAGACTTCTGCACAAACAAAGTGACGACCCCCTATTTAAGACTAATCCAAATCAGACTGAACAACATTTCAGGGCCTCCAATGCGGAATCCAAAAAAGGTGCGTGAAGGGTGTAATGAAGTGGATCTTAGCTACCTCAATTTAGTAAGCATGCAAAATGTATTTAAGGTGAAAGCTATATAACGTCAAAATGTTAATAAATTACACACATTTCATATGATCAATTTATTTTAAGATTTAACAATTTGTTTATTACATGACGTGTATTTTTACATTTTTGTCAAAACGTTTTTTTTTCGTTTAATGTTTGATAGCGAGTTTTGTTTTTATTTATCGTCTCTTTTATTTATGATTGAACGCAATATTCAAGCATACTTATTCATCTGTCAAATCAATGTAGTTTATTCCATTTTTTAAACAGCTTTATATCTCCTACAGACTCTCCTGAGGTGTTCACAGTAAGAACCCAGTCTTACCTCTCGAGTTAAATACGAGGAAGATTTTTCAAGTAAGTTATTCCTTTGAGCACACACGGCGCAGGTTAAGATACATATTATCGATAGACATTTTGATCATAACAATGCAATGTTTCAAAATACCACTTCCTGGTATGTTGAGTGTAATATGAGGCCTTGCAGCACACGGCTAGTTGTTGTTTAACAATTGGGCCTTTCTAAATTCTATACATTGCTAGATTTATCATTTATTTTTATTGTTTTTGTTTTTATGGAAAATCGACTGATGAGGTTTTGTTTCCTTGGTTCACAGGTAGGTGTCACAATTGCTTTGAACAAAGCGAACAAGCCATCTCCTCTCTCTCCCCAAGCTGTTTTAAACTTTACGCGGATGCTTTTGTGTGCCCCTGTACACCCACGGACTACAGAGCACCTGCCTATAGACACTATAACCCTAAAACTTAAGAAACGTGGAAAAGACAAGAAACTTTCAAGGAAGGCCGAAAATATTAAGGCACAAAAGTGAATTTGAAATGGATGAACTATTCATTTATTGACCAAGTTCGTTTATTCTCAACATATGTGACTTTTCAATGAGGAAACATATTTCTCAGGATCCTTATATAGCTTCATTGCCACCAGTTGTGTACGTGTGGGAAATTATAGCCCTCCTACGAGACTTTATCTGCTACAGAGGTGTGAGGTGTAAACGAGAACTCGGGACTGGTATAAACTTGACTAAGAGTGGAATACATTTGATATTTATTTTTGTAATACCGGCGACAGCCTATAATTTATGCAAGTTGTATTGCAATGGTAACTGAATATTGTTTTGTAAATAAATCATGATTGGTTTTTATTTAAAAAAGCCGAAGTTACACATTGTTGTGAACGAGGAGACTTTTACTAATTTATATATCTGATTGTAAATAAAATGCGCTAGTGTGCACTGGCATCATTTCAAGTGGCCTGTTTTTAGAAGTTCAATGATTCATTTTCTTTTTTTCAAATCGATAACTTAATACATTATTACACACAATGCCAATTGATCTTATGTGATCACAAAAACATACAGATCATAAAATTGCAGTTTGTAAATGTAGATTTCATGTTGATCGATGAAGCAATTTGAATAGGTTTAGGCAATATTTATTATTTTCTCTCGTGCTTATATTTCTTTAATCTAGTGTCTCTGAATATCAGCCCTGAATGCTGAGCGTGGTCTTGATAGCGGTGAATAATAGAGGCTTCTTATAATCCAGCCCTTCATCTATTTTTTAGCATGATGAATACAGGGCTGGAAAGGAAGCGTTATGAGCTCCCGGCGGGGTTTTAAGATGGTCAGTCGGGCTTCATTATAGACCGATAGTGAACGATCCATAAAATCGTGTCTAAACATCTGCCAGCTCCAATGTGGCCCGTGTGCGTGTGTGATGGGAATGACGTCTCTATGCGGGCCACTCCGTTAAAATTTAAAGGCGTTAGTTAAACAGTTTATTACTCGCTGTGTGTTCACGTTGACGACCTTAAACTAGAGAAAAAAAACTCAAAATAATAACCTGTAGTCATATTACAAAATTGTAGGCCAACAGAATAAAACGATAATTATACAAATAAATTATTTACAAACAAAAATAATACTATTCACAACAACAGTGATAGCCTAATAATAATAATAATAACATTAAAATCATAACAGGCTTGCAAGTGGGCTAAACGTTTCTTTTTGTAAATATCTTTTATTTTAGATGCTCCAGGTTACCCGTAGCCTTCCTTTCGTATTTTAAAACCATTACAAACATCAGTGGTATCATTTGTATTATTATTATTTTGTAATGTTTTACGTTTAGGCTATTTAATGACGTGTTTAAATGCCGATTGGCAGTACTATTATGATTTCGGTCACTTTTCACCGCAATATAACGTCTGGGTTTTATGCGTTACGGGTCTGAGCGAAAGACTTCATTATTCGAGGTGATTTATTGAAATGCAGGCTTTAATCTCAGGTGGGATCCCAAGGGAATCGAGCACTGTTGTCAAAATGGCACCACAGGCGGTTTCCATTCATACTCCCTTCAAATGTCAACATTTGTTCTCAATAAAAAGAGTTATTGTTTCTGTGAAACAGCCTCTGAAAACATCAAAGAAGTTCAGCCACCTCCGTTTGATTGGGATCAGGTAAAGGTGAGGAAAAAGAGCGCATTACTTATAAGACAGCAGCTCGCATTGATTTAGGCGCATAGTTTGCGCAGTTTAGATTTGTTTATATGTACCGATTTATTGTATTCATTTAAATCAGTATTTTAGTCAGCATATTAAATATTTAATTTGTACAGTCATTTGTTCATAATATTAGTAGATAACATTTTTCTTTCATTTCTTAAACCTGAGACCACACGGACGTATAGAAACTTATGAGTTTAGATTAGTCAGAAAATAAATAAACAAAAAAATACGTTAATGAATAAAGATCCCTGAGAGCTGTTTTTATCTTAGAGTTAATGAAGGAAAATGGTCTCTCAGTATCTGTGCGCAAATGTGCCCCTGCGTGCGCAGCACATATGCTGAACCCGCATAGTTCAGTGAATCCAAGTGGAGAGGGCAAGCACATTAAGACACTTTCAGAAAGCAGTCTCTAATGGCCTCCCTCTATTCTGCACCGTTTATCTTTACAACTTTAATCTACCATTAGAGTCAGGCCATAAATAACATTGCGGTTCAGGAAAGGAGAGAAAAAAGTATCAACAAATCGACTACATGTGGGTTTAATAAGATACATCAAGGTCTCGGAGGCTCTAAAAGTGAGTCTTGGGTCTGTTCTTTCATAAAGGTGTCATAGAAGATGTCCTCCCATTAGACTGATCAAGGCTGGAGAGAGAGAGTTTGTCCACAAAAGACTCTAAATAACATCATTAGACCCCTCGGGTAAGCATTAAGCCTCTAACTGACTATATAGTTCAAGACAGGTCAAGTAAAGTATATATTCAATCTAAAGTTATATGTTGTTCAGGGAAGTTGCTTCAGTAACTGGTGTTTTCCTTGAGCACTGAAGTGTAATATTAAATTAATCTTTCAATTGTTTCATGTTTACCTTAACTGTTAACACGTGGTGGCAAATGTGTTTGTCACTTTTGGCAGCTCATACGGTATTTATCAAGGTCTCCTGAAAAGTCAAGGTTTTCTTTAAAAAAGTATATTTTTTGCATGGAAATGTATTAAACGTTTGTGTTGCTTGTGCATGAAAAGGTTTTTCATAAATGATCAAGGGGGGTTGACCGGGCTGAAATAGTGGCAAAATGACAAGGAAAGCAGAGGGAGAAGAAAGAAAAATATTGGTGGAGAGTTTAATTAGGGTGTGGAGGGCTCAGTACTGCAGCAGATGAGGGCAGGCCTGGGGAATGCTATTTTTTAATATCTCACTCTTTGCACTATTAAGAAATGTAACCGAATTTGTTTAAATATTCTCACTCGCTGTCTCTCACGTTCTTTTAATTAAAACGTACAATGGTAAAATTGCTGAATACAAATATAATTACAAGCATTTAAAGATAAAGTCAATCATAAAAGGCATGGAAAAACTAAATTACTGTGACAGTTATGGAAAGCTGATACTTCTGGATGTGCTGCTACTAGTTCCAAATGCAAATGTGCTATTAATCTAAAATACCTTTGTAAAACAGCAAACAAATGAATAAATCAGACATTTAAATCAAAGCATTTTATATTTTATAACCAACATAACTGAAAGATATTACATTTTCTGCAACTGTAACAAAAATGTAAAAAATCTGCAACCAATGTAGTCCAATTATAATATTCAGAGGCTATACTTCCTGGTCGGTCTGTGGACATTAGCGATTATGAGCATTTTCATCAGTCAACGCAATCAATGTTTCTTTCATGCGAGCATATCGTATTTACCGCCGTCAGACTCTTTAACCAGATAGAATGAATACGATCCCGTGATCTGATGTGATCTCATACGCCTGATCTCACCTGATCTCTCGCATCACATGTTTCTCTCTGTTAACACTGAGATATAACTCAAGTGAGATGCCTGTGTTAATGAGCAAGCTCTCGTGAACTTACACAAACATTTAGTCCCCATTAGCACCAAATGGACTGGGGCTAAAGTTTTAAATAACCTATCCACGTACGCACTTCCCATCCTTGCCCTCCTCGCTTTTCCACCTGTCCCTCCTTTGCATCGCACTTTACAATACTGTCGTGCCTTGCAGACAAACACAATATCCCCGAAGAGCCCCGTGTGTGCGAGAGAACGCTGTGGACAGCGGCCATTAGCCAAGCAAGAGCATTAAACGAAGCCCCACCAATATCAATGCTGATTAAAATTCTGTTTAGCAAGGCCTTGCTGGAATGCTAATGGACTAGCTGGCCTTAACTCCAGGTTCGTCGGCAAAAGGCTGAGACGGGGGCAACCAGAAAGGTTTTTTGTTTTAGAGGGCCGTGTTCGGTTGATAGCATCTGCTCCAGCCGAGCTCAGGGTCAGGCCACAGCTCGCCGCTAAGTCATTAGCTCAAATTACTCTTGCTAGTTTTTCTCGTGTTGTGCGGGGCTAAGGCACTGGATCTCGCCCGGCTGCTGCCCGGCTGCTTGTGGCTCCCCTGGAAGCCAATACTCTCCTAGGGGATCAGGGCGGCATTAACCCTCTATCCCCTCCCTCGTAGAGTTCACCAATGCCAATGCTTCCCCCAGACAAATATAGCAGCCCTGAATGCAACTGGAAGATTAGGATCTATCTGGTAGCATCTCGCAAGCCAAATCCCCACAGGATTGTTGACCCTGTGAAGTTCTCGGTGAGTTTGCTTACACTGAAGTTTACACAGTTTAGTCAGGTTTTGACAAGTCTCGGGATGTGGACTTTCGCAACCTGCCATTCTTTTAATGCGGAAAAATGCAATGCCCAGAAGACCCCTCTGTCAATGGGATTCACCAAGGCGTTTTATTCAGGGTTATCGTTTTATGTAAGGTTTAATCTCACCAGAGTTTTATCTACAGAGTTATCCAACCCAATAAAGTGCATTATTTTCAATTTAAGCCCTTGTGGAATTCCACTTTATTGTCATAGATATTTTGATTCTAAAGATCATTGAGAACCCCTCATTTAATATGATTCTGTATTGTTTACATGTCATGAATTTGCATACTCTAGAAAAAGTTAGATTCATTTTCTAAATATTGTTTTAGTGAAAGGGTCTGTTAATATTTTAGAAGAGTCACACACAGTTGTTCTGTGGTCTCAGCTGTGGCATCTGGACAGAGGCAGGTCAGATCAGATCTATGACAAACTCCAGAGAGAGAGATCAGCAGGTGCATGAGAAGAAATTAAAGTCACGCTTTCTCTTTCAATTGTGTTGTGCTGTATTTAAAATGAGCATGACATTAGTTTCATAGCTTTTCCTCCCATGTCCTCCCTTGAGCTGGGGTTGCCAGATTTCCACGTTAAATGCTATCTGTCAGGATTATCAGCTAATTAACAGTGGCCGCCTTTAAATCGCTTCTCTACCTTGGGAAAGCCAAGCCGCAGAGAAAACTCTCCAAGCTGTTTAATGTGACACATCGTCATGGTTGTGAAACAAGGCTATGCTCCATACACCTGAAAAAGCCAACATGTTTTTGATGGGTGTTTGTTACATCAAGACAAAACTTAGCAAAAGTGAGGTTTCATTTTTCTCTCAGAAAGCTAATATAAAATTGATGCGAAGTGTTTTCAGCTTGCCGTGACAACCACAGCCAAACAGAATTATTAATGTTTGATGTTGAGTTATTGAGTACGATTTTGGGCCAATGAGATTTCACATTGGCTAGGGTTATCCAGTAAAGTAACAAGCAATCGACGATGTCCTGACACTTACCTGGTTGAAATGTTTTGAGGTTATCTCTTTCTGTTAATGTCAGAATTGTAATTTACTGTTAAATAATTAAGTTTCAATCACTGATGTTCAATCATTCTTGGTTAGCCACATCATGCAAGAGTTAGTCTTTGCCAGATAAAAACAGTGCTTCCTGACATTTCAGAAAACGAAGAAAAACACAACAGACATTGATCTTCTGTCTCTGTGCTCTATTTATATTTTGGTTGAGGTCAATTGAAAGACAAATGGTATGTGGTGAGCTGTTGTAAAGATTGACAAGTGGGGTGCCAACAACTGCGGCCAGCCGAGCCTCTGCTTTGTGTGAATATGTGTAAATATGTGTAACTGGCAGGTTTAAAATAGCGTACGCCCAAAATACTTCCTCAACAGGGTTTGAGAATATACATTTTCTCTCATGATTTAGCATATTTTAGCAGTGGAAATGTCAGGAGTTCAGCCTCAGCTCTTTTCCTCAGAAACCCTCTAAAGCTGATATAATACAAAGCAGAGAAGCTTAAAACAGCTGAAAGCAGTGTTTACTTTGGTCTGTTGTATAGTTGGCAGTGCATCCATGCTAACACAAGCTAAATAAATCTGCACTCTCATCATGCTTATTGTCTGAACGTCCTCGCAACAATTATTCTCAATTACATTGGACGTGCCTGTGAAAAAAGTATCAAGAGACATTATTTAAGTGCGAAATTAAGTTATCCAAAACGAATTGTGATTATAGAGTGCAACTCAAGTACGAGATACAAGGAGGCAACTGATTCTCTTGATAGGATTATAAAACGATGAAGCACTTCAAAAGGTTAATCTGCATATCTAATTAAGGATACACTAGTTTTTGGTCCACTTATAACAGTAATGGTGCTGAAAAAATGTGCAGATTAATTCCCTATGAAGCACACTTATACTGAAAACACTAGCTATTAGCCAAGGATCCTTTATATGGCTAAACAATTTACTTTTGTCTTAAGTATATTTAAAGGGCAGTTTTTCAAGACTAATTATCACAGATGCGAGGATGAAAGCTACTGCTATGGAGTATTTGCAATGCATTATGGGAAAGAATAAAAATGTAACTCCAGGGTTCTTCTTTAATTTTAAAATTTTCTTATTGTCAAAATGCATCTGTGAATCGCTGCAGCTGTACAGTTGAAAGCTTTGATCTCTGCTAGTCCGACGACATACGGTTCCACAATGCAGCTTATTCTGGCCAAGAACCACACACTTAAAACAGAAAGACCAGAGGAACAATAATCTGATTTGTTTTCACGTGTCATTTACGGGCAGGTTTATCTGAAATACGTTATTCCACAATAACAGACCAGTGCAGAAAAAGCAGACAACACAGATAAATAGAAAGAAACGTGCGTGGACGTCTATCCAGAAACAATCAACGCTTATTTAGAATTTATAATTCTGTTCACGAAAGTTCTCCGAACATTTTTCTTTTGCTTCGTGTCACCTCAAAAAGTTATGATTTCCTTCAAATATATAAGATTGGAGCTGGCAGATTAGTTCTTGTTCCATGTTAGATGGTCAGCGAGCATGTCATCACAAGCTGAAACCAACAGTAATTCGTCAATCAATAACTGAAGGAAAGCAAACTTTCAATTTGAGTGTCAATTACAACATGTTTGTGACACATTTACGTCATCGTGTCCACACACATTCACATAAACATACACGCATATCAGTCCACACCAAAGCTCAGAGCATTAACCCTTTGCCAGCAAAACACTGTCTGAAATGTGATGTGGGAACGTTATTATTCACATCAAGATAATAACTCTTGAATTCCTCTTTGGGGTTCACGTTTTCTGCTTCTGCCACCCCTTTGCCCTGCCCAGCCCATCAAATTAAAAGCAACCCCCTCGTATTCAAATTCCCTCTCACCCTCTTTGTCTATAAATAAAGTTTCTTCCCAATTACAATCCGAGAGTGTAAGAGAGAGCGGCCTCCAATCTCACAGTGCTTATCGCGGCATCTCTCTGAGTGGTACGTGCCTTTTAAGACGATCCCCACCCGGCCAAGTCATGCAGGAATATTAGTCTTTTTTCATCTAATCAGTCTATCCTTATGCCCAAGATTTCAATTAGAGCCTCTCAGTGATTCAAGCCAGCTGTTTCCTGCAACTTGGCTGAGAACTAGGTGGAGAAAGACAGGCAACCCAATCCTGTGCTCAGCACAGCCCAGTCATAATTATACAGGCCGGCAAGTAGCTTAAAGCTTTCTATTAGTGCTGTAATGTTGGGGCTGCTGTGTACACTAATTCAATCAGGTCAATGCAGACCCACGCGTCTGCAAGATTCACACTTTTCACTTTCTGTCTGACATGGACGGGGCAGAAGAAAGGACGGATGAGTCTGCTTTTTCGTTTCAAAATGATAAGTTGCAACGCCTGTCTGCGTGAGGAATGCGCAGACACATTAAGCTGGATATCAGAGCAGGGAGATTATGAGATGTATTGTGTCTGATTTGGACAGAAGTGAAAGGGAGGAGGGGTAGCACTTTAAGACGATAGAGAGGCAACAATATATCTGCATGTGCTTGCTGAAGGGGGCTGATAAAATATTGACTCTCTGGTTTTGCAGGCATAATCTGGTGAGGTCCAAAATAAAGCTTGACTTGCTGATGGTGCTCCCAGGTTGAACAGTGTACCTGACAGCAAATTCTTTTTCTTCTTCTTCATCAAAAACTGGGAAAGGAAAGGGCACATGCTCACTTTTTCTCTTGGTCATGCAAGTGGACCTTTGTGTTGAAAGAGCAGGAAAGCTTCCCCCTTAAAATCCCCATCTCCATCGGCACATGACTATTTCTGTACTCTGGTGGTTGCCCGTCCCAGCATTTTTGTGCATTCATTTTTGTGCAAGGTGTAAATGGTGGTATCAGATATGGAAGTCGCTTTGGTACACCTTGGGGCTGAAAGCAAAGTATTGTACACAAAACACACTATGCTGATGATATTGATGTGCACCATTTATGTTCTGTGTTTGCAGTTAACTGCATTAACTGGCGACGAGTCTTTATAAGGCTTTTTTTCCAATGTTTAAGTTAACATCCTATTGCTTGATTTTACTCCTAACTTGGCTTCAACTTGGGCAAAAAATAAATACAATAAAGGTACCAAATAAACAGTCGATTTACCACGTTTAATGCTTTCTGATAATTTGCTAAATGTATTCTTTTCTGAAAATATCGGTCATATGTAATTCTTTTGTCCTGCTTTTTACATCCTTGGTGGAGTTGGTATAAATCATCAGCTATTTTCCCCATATTAAAAACAGAAGGTTGGATGTGATCACATTTTGTGCTTCAAAGAAGCAGGAAATAATGGGTTAAAATGGTGTGTAGACCATAATCAAACTATTTTCCTTATTACTACTATTTTTAATTTTTTAAGACATCAAGATATAGGTTCGGGTAATGTGCAAATCTTCAACAGAAAATCAAAAGTCTCTTCCATTTGTTTGCAGGCCTGACAGTGAACAAATTGTCCTTTTCTACACCAGCATACCAGTACACCCTTCTTCATATCTAACGTTTATCTTCTACTGCCCCCTCTGTGCTGAAGCTGAAAGTGAAAGCACGTATCCCTTCAAGTATGAAGTATGAATGAATTGCACAGCTGAAACGACAACACCGCACTTCGGTCACAGTATAGTATTTCACTCCTTTTCTACGTTCTATATGCACTTCATGAAACTTACAATTATAAAGCCACAATGGCTGCAGCTGAAGATCAAAAAGAAAACTCTTTTATATGCTTTCCTGCATTGTTTTGATTCAGTTCTGGCTAATGTTTGATTTGCAGCCCGGATTCTCCTTCATGTGTGTTTTTACATGTTTCTTTATGTGCGCTGGACTTGGTGCCCTTGGCCTTGATACACCACACCTGTTTTAGTAATAAAGCTCCCCCCCAAACACACATACTGGTGCCAGATCCAGGCCGCCACGGGCCCAGGGGTAACCGCACACAGGGGCTGGCTGTTTTCTTCCACCCTGTGCCTTTAACAGCAGATGTGTTTAATTATTGCTATAAACACCACTTCATGCGTGCCCATTCTGCCTCACAGCACACTAAAGAAACTAAACAGATTGTATAACACAGTGTCCTATTGCTGTCTGCAAGGGATTTGGAAAATAAAACACTTCCTATTTGACTTTGAATCGGTTGGCAAAGGCCACACAGAATGAGGAATGTACTCCCGGGGCACGGGAGGGGATTGTGGGAAAACTTTAATTAAAAGCTTGTCAGTACAATTTCACCTGGTTGAAACAACCCCTCCTGACTGCGGGCTTTGCTGGCACGCTGTCTGTAGAAGGACAGTTTGGGAAGGCAATTGAATCAGGGAAAGCTTTCCTGAAAGCGAGCGATACAAGAAGGATTCTGCTGCCGAGTTGGGGCTGTATCTTTGCGAACTTATAACACATACAGTTGCTGTGTCCACACACTGCTACTGTAGTGAAAATTATTTTTGTACCGTTCTCTATGGGGACGGAACAGCACATGACCGAGTTCTGACCCCGTGGCGGCTCTCCAAACACATGTTTTTAATCCTCATTCATATTTGAGTTTTGTGATCTGAATCTTTTGTGGGACTGAAATGTGAGTCTCAGAAAGCTACAGAAGGGTTCTGTCTTCATGGTGCATTCAGCCAAGCTAGCAAAAATCTGCAGCGTGGAGTTTGTCATAACGTTGAACTCTAAATCTCTGGTTCTCCATGTTGGTAAGAAATGTCGCCACGCTGGAGTGCATATGAGACGGACCATTAATTTTAAATAAACTAATAAATGAGAGGAATCACAACGCTCAATACTGGAACTTTCATTTCAAAACGTTCATGCACGTTAGCTGGACCACACCTAAAACCTATGTGACCCTGGATCACAAAACCAGTCTAAAGTAGCACAAGAACATTTTTAGAGAATGGCAGAAATACATTGCACGGATCAAAATTATCGATTTTTCTTTTCTGCCAAAAACAATTAGGATATTAAGTAAAGATCATGTTCCATGAAGATATTTTATTTCCTAACTATATACAAACTTTATTTTTCTGAGTGGACAGCTTGTTACAATACCTCTGAATAAGAACTTCAAAGGCATTTTTCTCAATATTTCGATTTTTTTTTGCATCCTCAGATTCCAGTCTTTTAAACTGTTGTATATCTCAATTTTGAAAAATGGACTCACAAGAATCACAAGTTTTGTTTTCCAGGGTCACATATACTTAAGTGTTCCTGTACTGTAGCTTTTCTACACAAGCCAGAAACAAAATGTCTGTCTGAAAAAAGATTGGGAATCAGAAGTGCCCATGTCTCTGTGGTCAGGAACAATGCTACATATAGCAGCTGAGAACCCTAGAGCAGTAGTACGCTAAGAGCATCTTAAGATTGCTTGTTATAGACACCGAGGTGTTTCCTAAAACCATTGAAGCCTGTCACCGACAAGTCAAGTAAGGAATATTTTGACAGAAATACCCGTCATCTTTTTGAACCAGCATTTCGTCTGCATAAAGTGCCAATCATTTTCATTTTTCTTCTATTCTGCTTTTGGAAAAATAACGTAATCATGATCAAGAAGGAAGACAAGAGCATTGTGAAACAAACACAAATTCCGATTGAAACATTTGTGACTGCTGATTTGTCAATGAAGCAATATTCATAATACTAAGCAAATAATGCCTCTTAATCTTTAAGCCTTTAAATCCAATTTATGTTTACCATACTATTCATGTGCCATATACTGTATACAGTATGCTGCAGTTTCTGAATTGTGTACACATCGGTTTTAATCAAATGCATGACGTGCATAATGGCAGATGTAACCCTTTAATATTTCAATAAAACCAGTGGGGCCCAGAGGGAAATCCTGGGAAGTTTCTAACGTTTATGAGATGTGAGAGTGGCTCTCTCAGGAATTAGCCTCATGCCCTCTCTGTCATCCGACCTCAGCTATTGGAGGATGCATCTGTGCATGTCTTACTGGATCTGATTAGGTGCAAATGAAATCTTCATCTATTGTCAGAGCTTATTAAAGGAATGAGAGGAAGAACTTGAACTTTGTTCAGAGCTTGGGTACATTTACATTTAGTCATTCATCCAAAGCGACATACAAATGAGGTAAACAATAGAAGCAATTGGAAAAGCATAAGGACAACAAAAAGCATAAGTGCAGTAAAACTGGTCTCATGTAGCCTACCACAGTGTACAAAGCAAATTTTATTTTTATGCATAGAAAGAGTACAAAATAAATACAAGTCAGAACTAATCGGTCAGGTGTTGACGGAAGAGATGTGTTTTCAGCCGATTCTTAAAGATGGCTGCAGAATCTGCTGATCTTGTAGCAGAGGGCAGATCATTCCACAAATGCGGAACAGATCAAGAGAAGGTCCGTGAGACAGATTTTTTTAACTTTTTGGGATTGCACAACCAGACGTCGTTCAGTGTGTAGTGATCTGGCAGGTGTAAAAGTCTGTATTATAAGAAGATAAGGGGGTGCCGAACCAGTGGTTGTCTTGTAGGCCAAGAGAAGAGCTTTGAATTTGATGCAAGCGACAATAGGAAGCCAATGTAACTTAATGAAGAGAGGAGTGATGTGTGCTCTCTTCGGTTCATTGAAGACCACTCTTGCCGCTGCATTCTGGATCATCTGAAGAGGTTTGGTTGTGCAAGCTGGGAGTCCAGCCAGAAGCGCATTGCAATAGTCAAGTCTGGACAGGACAAGAGCCTGGACTAGGACTTGCGTAGCATGCTTGGACAGGAAAGGTTTACTTTTCCTGTTGTTTTAAATGATGAATCTATAGGACCGGTTGGCGCTGGCAATATAATCCGAGAAGTTAAGATGATCATTGATCACCACTCCCAGGTTTCTGGCCTTTCTGGAAGGAGTGATGGTTGATGAGCATTATCGAATAGAGAGGTTTTGTTGAATCTTTGGGTGGGCCGGGATCACAAGCAATTCTGTTTTTGCAAGGTTCAGATGCAGGTGATGGTCCTTCATCCAGAGCGATCCAGAGTATGATTTTACTCTAACGTGCAAGCATTAATGCGTGTAATATGTGACCCTGAACCATAAGACCTCAAATCTTAAAAGTAACACAGGAATATTTGTCAAAAATTGATTTTTCCAAAAACAAGATCAATATGCTCATAATGATAAGATTTACCATAGCATTTATTTTATTTTCCCTAACATGGCAGTAAATGGTGGATGATATGTTACATTTTTCCACATTTCTTCCTGTGTGTTCAGCAAAACAAAAATAAATTTAAGGGTGAGACAGATTTTTCATTTTGGGGTGAAGTATCCCTGAAGGGGAATTTAAAGGATGGTCAATTCTGTGCCTCTATCTTCATCAAGCAGGATTGCAAAAGAAAAACCTTTGAACACTTTTGCTGACAAACTTTTTTTGGTGTCAAAAGGACAGAGAGTCCCACCCCAAACTCAAACCATTGGTTGAGTCACTCCAATTGTCCAATCTTGTCCTACCATTGATCTAGAAATTAAGCCTCAAATTTATATCAATAATTCAGATACCGGAAATTGTCATAAATCAAAATTGTATCTATTAAAATAAAGTAACAATTATATACATCTTCTTAATATTTATGTAATGGGAATTTTTTTTGTATTTATGCGATAAACACATGCTAATAAAAGTCCACTTCCACAGTCTTGCTCGTGATTTCAGGTTTTGGAGCAGCCAGCAAGAAATGCACAAAAATGACACAAACTGGCACAGTTGTGCCAGCCCATTCAATGTTCCCTACTGTCAATTACTCCCGAACATTTGTGTTTTGCATTGCAGATCCAGGCCTGAGACTGACAGCAGTAAATCCATTTCCTCCACTCCTAGAGTCTCTCTGCACAGGCTGGGAATTAGTGTTTGGGGAGGGGGATCTACCGGCTTCTACTGATAACATGCTGGCTGAACTAACCAAAGACTGTCTGCAGGCATGCATTAAGCATCTCGATGGCACTTACCAAGCCCTTATTCTGCTTCAGACGTGTGCACGCAGAACGCACGGGCAGGGCTTTGATATGGAACTAGCAGAAAGCAGCTTTTGACTGATTGAGTGTTTTGGGGAGATACTGAACAGCGTGTGTATGTGTGCCTTCGTCTGCTGTGAATGTGTGCGTGTGCACGTTCGACGTGGAATTTGTGTATCTGCGCTTTTCTGAAAATGAACAAAGCAACGTTTGTGAAAAAGAGTGATAACGGGAGAGAAGAACATGAGAGATATGTTGAACTGGACTTTATTATTTATTTAAATTTGGTTTCTTGTTGATTTTATACACTTCAATATCACACATAGATGTTTTATGATAACTGACTTGCTTTTTTAAACTTAACATTACACAACTTTGAATAAAATGCTAAATGTTTCTTAAAATAGAATGTGATGGAACCATTTTTGTCCCTCTGTGTACATACAGTATATATATATTTATCTAATACAGTATTTAAATTATTAAACATATATAATAAGGCAAACATTTTATTATATTTACATAGATTTTCATCGGGAGGAAAAAGAGTTGACATTTGTCTGCTGCATTAAGTGATAGTTCACCTAAAAATGAAAAATCTGTCATCATTCGCTCACCCTCTTGTCATTTCAAACCTGTATGACTTTTGTTCTTCCGCAGAACATGAAAGAAGACATTTTGAAGAATGTTGTTAACTGGATTTTTTTGGGTGATGTTATACACTTCAATATAAAATTGCTTAAAGTTCTAATATATAGAGCGATCCGTCACATGACAATTAAAGGGGATCATCGTCCAGATGCTGTGTTGTGGCATGTTTTTAAATATGTAAGGTTTATATGAGAGAACACAAACCAGCAGTGCCTTTCTGTGTCCGGCAGCGGTGCTCCTCTACAACTCTGTACTCTGTTGTCCTACATTAGACATGACACAGCACTGCATGTCTTGTCCGGTGTGTGACCCACTTTATGATTGAGGTGGTTGGCTGTGTTTGGAACTTTTAAAGATGGCTGCATCCAGGTTGTCGGTTCAGAGATCTGTATGCACCAGCTAAGCAGCTTCCATAGAGATGGATGATTCTGAGAGATGTATTCTGGTACTGGAAGGTTGCTGCGTGGTTCGAAGGAGTGCACAGCAAGTGAAGTTTGGCTGAAGTTACTTAAAGGGATACTCCTCCCAAGAAAGGAATATTCTGTCATGAATTACTCACCCGCTATTTGTTCCAAGCATGTATACATTTCTTTGTCCGGATGAACGCAGAGATATTTTGGAATAATGTTAGCAACCAACAGTTCTGAAGCTCCATTGACTGCCATAGTAGGTTAAAAATTTTATTTATTGGTTCTGTTGAACAGAAAAGAAGATATTTTGAGAAATGTAGGAAAACAAACAGTTCTGGGGCACTTTTGACTACCATTTACATTTTTCCTACTATGGCAGTCGATGGTGCTTCAGAACTGTTTGTTGCTAACATTATTTCAAAACATCTCTCAGACAAAAAAAATATTACATGTTTGGAACAAATAGCGGGTGAGTAATTCAGGACAGAATTGACCTTTTTTGGGTATCCCATTAATACAGTTACGCAGAAAAAAATTACATAACATTGAGCAAATTCAAGATTTTGTGTCAAGGTGAAAGATGTGAAGTTGAAAAAGAATGTGGAGAACCAAAATACTGTAAGTGATACTAACTAATCTAACCACTGAACCCTATTGGACCCTCAAAGCATTTATGCCATAAGGTTCAAATGTCAACACTTTTCATCAGACATATTTCATTAGAACATTGACAGCCAATCAATCAACAGAGATGAATATAGCATTTTAAGGTTTTATCAAGTTAAAGCAAGTATATTTTTGCTCGGTCGGGACCACCTTCATTGTAAACCTTAATAACTATGGTTTTATTTACAACCATCAAATACCTGTAAATGTAGAACAACACACACCTGTCACAGTAAGTTTAACAACTAGTTTTTCGGCTTTCATTGATAAAATCTCATCTATTTGCATTTGGAGTAACATAAAAGTGAATCAATGCAAAATGAGATGGGGTCTTCAGGACGGAGCTTGACTTGAAACTATCAAGTGACAAAGACGCCACACGATGCCTCAATCAATACAGATTCTCTCCGTCAAAAATGATCTGTGTTTAAACACAATCCACATAAATCCCCCCAAGGCCGCTTCACCCGATGCTCTCATGATTCACAAAGTAATCGCGTCTTGAAAAGAAATCTTTAATCACCCAGGGCATCTCATTTAGCAATGTCAAAACAGAGCTATACTCTCAGCGATATGAGCAAGCAAATAAAAACGTCCAAGTCGGCTGGTGGGATGGCAGCCATGACAGATTGGTTAATACCAACTGGGGCCAGTTGCATAAACTTAGCCACCAGTCTCACTCACTAGCAGTTATTTAAGACCAATCATTCTTTTCAGATTTCAGTTAGACCAGTCTTCCTTTTAATGTAACTGAATATAAGAAGTTATGAAAAATGGACGACTAACTTGCAAGACTAGTTTAAGTCATTTATGCAACCTGCCCCTGGAGTGAAAGAATTTGACAAATTAGAGCAGCACCTGGGCTGTGATTTATCATGCCGCGCTGATGTGCCTGCCGGGAAATTCTGAACAGCAAAAGAGTTGTCTCAACGACACACAGAGAGATAGAGAACTGAAAGGTTTTCACAGAGAAATGGCTATTTTTTTGTGAAAATTATTAATAGCATTCTTGACCACAATTCATTTTGACAAATCGGTACTCAGGGTATTAGGATAGTTTGACTGTGTCTAACATTGCCTCATACTCCCGGTTTGATAACCTCCCACCTTCAAGCTGCTGTAGGATATTTGATGAAGAGATAGCGCAGATGGCATTGTGGGGTGTCTCCAGGAATTCTCAGGGCAATACGCATTAAAAGGGTGTGAGAGAGATGCATTTCTCCCTCTAATGTACCGTCAGACTGTCAGTAAAAGGGAAGTCCGCTTTTAGAAGACACAATGCGAGTTTCACAGTTTGGAAAAACAAACACGCAATTAATCAGCTTCCAGACAGGCTTTTCTATATATCGGAAACATAAATAAATCAAGTACTTCTGTATAATGTTGTAAAAGATCTCTTTCAAAAATATCGCTTAACATCGTTTAATAATATCGTTTAACTCTAGGCAAACAAAAAAGAGAATATGAAGGCTAAGCAGCCGTTTAAATATGATCAGGTATATCAGATATACTGTTTTTATGCCCGTGAGCATTTTTGAGTGATGAGAGACAAATCAGTAAATCATTAAGCAGTGTGATACATCTGAGGCAAGATCTTAGGAAGCTCTTCTAGCACAGTAGGTTTATATCGTGGTCCTTAGGGTACGCATCTTTCCAGCTCCTACCATTGTGTCGTACAGCACATTAAATGGGACCAGAGGGGATGTATCGAAGGCAATCAGTGATTGATGGGTGAAGGGACCAATCTGCTCTATGACCCTTCAAATGGGTGGTCTCTGCGGGGCAATAGCGGGTTAACCATCGGGTCAGCCTAAAGAAACTCACAGTGCAGCTGCAAGTTAAACCCTGAACCTTGAACAGTATATCAGATCATCAGCCTGCACGAGAAACAGTTAAAGGAAGATAAATGACAAGTCAATGTATTCTTTGGTTGATATATAATAGTTCTCCACTCAATAATAATGTGGGATTGAACCATTTGTATTCTGGTGCAGTTTCATCTTTTGATCTGCTGAACACTAAAGATATTTTAAAGAACTTCGCTAACTGAAAAACATGGGCCCCTATGGACTTACATACATGGACAAAGCCACTGAGACATTTCTTAAATAAAATGTGTTCCACACTATGAATGATTCAGTTGTTATGAGATTGTGTTGTTTGCTTTTATTAACCAAATGACGCTACGTTGAGTCACATTTTCCAATGTAAAATCTAGATCCTTCATCAAGACCAGTTTAGAATCATTGGGTATAATACAAAAAGCAAAGAAGCATGGGTGTCAACGCTCCTATTTGAGGGCATCGCTACATCTAAGAAGCGATTTAGCCACGGCACGGTCAGCCGAGCACAGGAGAATATCGTAAGTGCACACACTCCAGTGAAGAGGACTTCAGGCAAGGTTACCTTCTCTTGTTTTGGCTCTCTTCGTGCATGCTTTCAATGGTTGCTTCTCCCTCAGGCCCTTTGGAGAAGCAAACAATCCAGCCCCTCCTCGGGCAGTAACATCTGCTTATCCCTCACTGCCTGTAGCATGGCTCCAGGTTCCCTCTGGCTGGAGCACACAATGTCATTTTCTGTCATGAGCACAGAAATTTGTAGTGACAATGTTAAGGCTTTTAGAAGCTTTGGCCAGCTTAGGTTTGCTGCCAGTTTCGGCCTACACAGCAGGGATGATACGGCCCCTTGTGTCACTCTTTCTTCTCTTCAATTTCAGTCGAGACTCTGAGCACGATGCCAGGTTTCACCGTTTTATGCCTCCATCATTCTGCTTTCATTTTGTCTGCCATTTGTTTACTTTTATTTCTTAACTACAACCTATTTTTGCCACTGCTCATATGTGATACCTTGTAACAGCGATATTTTCCTAAAGCATATATACACAATAGGGGCCACAAGGGATGTTCAGAGGGCATATTTTCCAAATGTTTTTATTAAATGACCCCGTAAAAAATGAGGTGGGTGTCACAAATAATTTTATTTGACAAAATGATTGAAAATATACATCATGCTTTAGTACGACTTGCTTGGTAAGAACAGTGGGTAAACATCATTCTGTATAAAACAACACGGCAAGGTCTCAGATAACCTTGGCAGAGTCTGACAGTCGCACTTATCTGGGCCATTTGCATAGCACATCCAGAGAAAGTGTCAACAAAAAGTCACCTGCTCACTGAAGCCGTGGATGCACCGCAGGAGGGAGGTCACCGGCGATACTGCTGGAAAAGCACATTATTTGTGAACACAGCGAGCTGAGCTCCCGGTCGCCCCCATGGAGGCGGCCTCAAGTCCCGTCCCACTGAGCTCATCCACCTCTACTTTTACAGGTGCGCCAGCGTTCCTCTGCTGACACAGACGGATGACATATTTATTAGCTTGTTAAAGCTCAACCTTCCCCCATCCGCCCCAACGCTCACCTAGCTAAACAAAACAATTGGCTTCTCCATTGGCTAATTGGGCCGGGCCCCTGTGGCGCCACTCGCCCAAGTGCTTGATGAGGCATAAAACGATGATTAATTAATTTACTGCTCAGTTGATCATCAAACTGAGAGGTTTATGATTTGCACAGCGGTCAGCGCCTCTCTGCTGTTTAGGAACTCAGCAGCGGAGAGATCAGAGCGCGCCGCAGCCCGCCGCTGTCTTTGCTTTGACCTGTACAGCTGCAAACTTCACATTCAAAACCCAGATGAACGTCGGATGCATTAAAACCACAGCAATACAGAGTGCTGTTACAGGCTCTTTCACCTCCAGGGGGTTGATTTTTCCTAGGTCATGTTATAACTGTTATAGATTTTTTACAATGCATTCTTTGTGTATTGTTTCACTCTTGTCGCAGATTTTTTGTGCCATTTTAAAAACCATCTTCCATTTTTAAAACAGTGATAAACGAAATAGTCCACATTGAATATTCACAATACATAAATAAACTATATGATTTTACACATATTATAATATGCGCAAAACGTTTTCATGATCACCTACCTGTTTTTTCTTTCAAAAGTTTGTGCATATTTGGTTACAAAACAAATGACAGCGTCAGTTAAGTGAATGCTCATATGCAAATAATAATAACAATAGAAAACATCAATTCAACTTATATTAAAATATTTAATTAAATATTTTCCATCAAGTAAACATTACATTATAAGGGCCATCCTTCTCATAGGGCATTAAATCGCTTTCCCGCTCATTCTCCTTCACAACTCCTTCCTGGTGGAACATTCTTCCTAACTCGGTCCGGTCAACCACATCTCTCACAACCTTCTAAACTACTTAAAACACACCTCTTTCGTTAATACTTGATAGACAAATGAAAAAAAAGTACATTAACCCTCTTCTCTCAACAGGTAGGGGTCTAGCTTTTGTTGAAACTAGTAACTTTGCACCTATTGTACTATTGCTCTTTTATGACATATCACTTATTGCTCCCTGAACTCTTTGTAAGTCGCTTTGGATGAAAGCGTCTGCTAAATGACTTAATGTAATGTAATGTATGCGAAATATAAATCAATCGGTGTGTATAAAAAACACACGTGGAGCAATTTGCATTGATGTTTAACTGTCATTAAACAATGTGTGACATACCTTTGCATATGAATAGTCTTTTGGATACAGAATATCCACATGAATTATTAATACAAAAGGTCTGTTTGATATCAAAGCATTATGATGACTTTGATATTAGTAATGAAATCCATCTCTATTATCAGCATGGTTAACACAGCACTGCCATTTCTTATTATGGCTTAATTTAAACATGTACAAAGTGTACTTTTAAACACCTTTAACATTTTGTGCTGCCTGTGGCCACAGCGAGTTTCCAGCAATCATAACTGAATGAGGATATTTGGATGGGTTTATATGTCTTTGTCATGAGGCAGGAGCTGAGCGTTGTTTATGTAAAACCAAAGCAAAGATAAACATACTGTGGAAGTTTCATTCTCTTTCTGACTCTACTGTGACATGGTATTCTCCAGCCTCCAATGCTTTGTAGGGATTTTATCAACTTAAACAGATATGCAAATTCTTCATATACAAGGAAAAGGTGAGGCTGAACTACACAGCCCTGAGGGCCTATCTGCTTATGATCTTAACCGTAAAAGTGTCAAATCCACAATTTGCAGCTATTACCCAAGACGTGTACGGCTGTTATTATGGTAAAAGTGTTATTGGACAAAAGGGAGGCCCACTTCTAATGAACAGGTTTGACTACTTTAATAATTTCCGTGAACACAAATCTTAATGCTATATGCATGTATTCTAGAGATTTGTATGGTTCTAATTTATAGCAACTGTTTGGGCAAGTCCCTTTTCTGTTTGAACATAACAATACCCATTTGCACAAAGCAAGGTCACAAGTTAAGCTAGTGCCCAGACCTGAACCCAGCTGAACTTGCAGGTTTAGACCCAAACACTGATCACCAAACTTGTCAATGACTTGTACCCAGGTGTCCAATCCGTTCAGAACAGAGAATGGTCCTTCCTAAGCTGTTGCAACAAAGATGGGAATTTTTTGATATTTTATAATTATATGGTATAGAAGTAATATAGGTAATACTGGAATAGACAAACATGTTTATTAGAAGGGAACGTCTCAATACTTTTGTCTGTAGGTTGTTAGTGCTTGTCAATTTTGACATATATTAGTATAGATCACTCTTGGGTTCAATACTGAGAGCTGACTCAAAGGCAAGGGTGTTACGTTATTCAAAAAAAGCTCAAGAATCATTCATGCTACGTGTTACAAATGTTTCCTGAATTTATTTAGGAAGTCAACTCATTTCCCATTTCATCCAAAAACTGTTAAATTCAATTCAGTTTTATTTATTTATATAGTGCTTTTCACAATGTTCCATTGTTGCAAAGCAGCATTATTTGATGAAATAAAAGGGTCCATCTTTGCTTCTGAATTTTGATGGAGATTGACTGGGCTGGAGCTGGTATGATCAGCTGTGTTCATAGGGTCTCGCAGGAGGATGGCACGTGGCAATCAGCTGGCGCTGATGCTGGTGTAATGTGTAGTTTCCTCTGGATGGGTCAGTCCGCAGGCTCTCACAGGATGATGACACCAGGTGGTCCTACTTGAGTCCCCATAATCTGTGGTTACCTCGGGATACCAATAGGGGAGGAGGGCAGAGATCATCATATCTATGCTTTGCTGTAAAGATGTGTTTTTTAAATCTAGATTTGAATTGGGAGAGTGTGTCTGACCCTAATATAGTATCAGGACTTTAGAGAGTTTAGGTGCTACATATGAGAAGGCTCTACCTCCTTTGGTGGAATTAAAAACTGTGATGATGAAATGTGACAGAACAATATAAATACGACAGGACAACAGTGAATTGAGGAGCAGTGCCTAGGGCTTCAAGGTGCCTACAGAGGTCTCCAAAAAAAGAACATTACAATTTAAAGCACACAGTGTTTGCATCAGTAAAGCAACATTCAATGTGGACCTTGTAAGTGTGACTGTATTGATTTTAGCCTACAGTGAAGTGGAGCAGGTCCCTCCAGAGAGCAGCTTCCTCTAGGGCAAATCAGCAGTTTACGCTTGACGTCAGTTTTATTATGGATCACCTTAAACCAGGGATGGGCATTCCAGGTCCCGAGCACACCTACCTTGAAGTTTTCTAGTTGTTCTGAATGTCTTCATTACCTGCTTAAATTGTATTAAATTAGTGTTGAAGGCTAATCTCTGCAGGACACTGACCATTTCTCAAAATGCATTTGTAGTGAGGTAGATGGGATGAGAGCAGGGAGTCGAGGCCTCGTATCACAGAGGAGGTCGGGAGCATAAGAGGACGAGCGACCAGACCGTCAGGGAGAGAGGACCAGGCCTGGCCTTTAGTTATGGTTTGTGTGTGTCGCCGGCAGTCGCCTGTGAGGGGGCTGCTGGCTGTCTATTTACGTTTACATTTATTAATTAAAAGTTGTTTTATGTTTGCTGGTTCTCGTCTCCTTCACAGATAGCTGCGCATACACTAGGCAGACGACAAAGTTAATCCAACGACAGAATCTTACTAGACAAGATGTACCTGAATACTGGGCAAGGCAAAAAGGGAAATAAATGATGAGGAAAAAAGGGAACAGGTGCACGAAAGAGCGTAATGGATGACTGAGAGCAGCTGTGCAAGAACGCACATGGAAGTAACAGTCAAACCAAAATTAAAAGAGGGAGTGAGCAAGTAATGTCTCCCGGCACGCTCAGGGACGGAGGGGTGTGGCTGGAATGAAAAGCCTCAATGAGCGAAAGATCCAGAATGTTCCGGGCCGGGACCCAGCATCTCTCCTCCGGACCGTAACCCTGCCAGTCAACCAAGCACTGGAACCCTTGCCCACGTCATCTGGAGTTGTGCACCCTCCAGACCGGGAGCGCCTTCAATGATCAAGGTTGGTGGGGACGAGATGGAGGAAGCAGTGGGAGTAATATGGGAGAAGCGAAGAACAGGGATGACCTTGGAGACATGAAAAACCAGATGGACCCGGCAGAGAAATATGGGAAAGAGAAGCTGTATCGTCACCCCACTGATGACCTTAACAACGGGAACTGGCCCTATGAAGTGGGGTGCCAGTTTGCAGTCCTCCTCCGCCATTGGCTGGCCACCAAAACCATTGGTGTATGGCAACCAGCGATCTCCTGATACCTCGGTGGCATGTGAGTCTGGAGGCGTGGCCCCTACGGAGAACAGCTGCACGGACCGACTTATGGACATAGAGAAGACCCGATGGGCACTCTTGCGGCACCCCGATTCTGGTCAGGGCCCGCCTGACCTGCTCTTTGAGTCCCCAGGTGACCGCCCCACCACACGGTCAGACGGCAGGATGGTATCTGGCCGGCACGAAAGCTCAAAATCGATGCACACGAAGAAAAGCGGCCAGCGAGTCTGGCTCCCCGAATGTACTCCAGATTTCTGTGGTCGGTCCACACAATGAAGGGGATGGTTGTTCCCTCTAGCCAATGGCTCCTCCAGAGCCAGACGGACTGCCAACAGCCCTCGGTTGCTGACATCGTGATTTTCGTTCTGTGGGGGACAAACGCTGAGAATAATAAGCGCAGGGGTGTAACTTAAGGTCACGAGGAGCCTGTAGTAAAGCCTTGCACTGTTCGTCTGCACTAAATACAGTCACATAAGTTTGTAAAGTCATACAGTTGTTTGTCATACAGTTGACTGTCCACCTGCATTCTACTTTGTATGGAGTACGCACCCAAGACTTTGACTCACCACACGTGGTGATGTGATAATAAAAGTCAGTTGAGTTAAAGGTGGCGGCCAGTCTGAGACGGCCCTTACCTTGGTAAGATTCATTAGAATCCCCTCAGAGGAAGTAATGTGTCCAAAGAACGAAGCTGCACTAGGAAGAAGACAAAGAGTTCATCCAATGACAGAATCTGACTAGACAAGATGTACGTGAGGCGAAAAGCAAAAACAGCAAAACATACTAGCAATGAGAAAAAGAACAGAGGTGAATGCAAATGGAAGTAAATGATGAGAAGAAAGAGAACAGGTGCGCCAGAGAACGTAAGGGGTGAGTGAGAGCAGCTGTGCGAGAATGCACATGGAAGTTACAGCCAAACAAAGCAAGGATCAAACCCGAGTTCTGACATATGGTCAATGTCCATTTCTACAAATAATATAGTTGCGTCCCAAATGACATACTGTACACTACGCACTAAACTACAGTATGTTACCATCAGATTGAAGCATAATCACTTTACAGGAGAGCTTTGCTCGTGCAGCGTCTGATAGCCCCGCCTCACTTTACCGCTACGTATGCGAAACTGCAACCGTTTAGTGCGAGAAGAGTTTCTCACTTCATATTTTTGTTGGATGAGTGCATTATCCAGGTATTTAAAATTTACTTCTTTTTTGAGAATTTTTAATGTGACCTCTCAGACTATTTATCCTAAAAAATGGTGTAGAATAGTGCATAAGGGCACAATTTGGGATGCACCTTGGTCTGGAGCATTTTTAAGCAGCTCAATTGTTACAGTACTGGGTTGTCGCTAGAAGGGATACAGCTATAGCCAAAATCTCACTGGATGAGTGCAGGTTTTATCCTTATCCATCCCAACCCTAATTTTGGCCACATAAAGGTCCTGGGTTTCATCCCCAGGGAACAAAAATATGGATACAATGTTATTGTAAATTACTGCACTGTAAGTTGCTCTGAATTGAAGTGTCTGCCAAATGCATAAATGTACATAAAATGTGAATGTATAATATTTGATAGCCAAGCATAACTATGATACCTGAACTATAAGCCATAAGCCTGAGCTGTAAGAATCTTATAGGCATTCAGTACCAATTAGTCCTGGGCACAGTAATAAGATAGATCATACGACCATGAATAGTGCCAAGCTTTTCACCAATGACTATCCTGAGATGTGTTCTCTTTCTATTTCATGCTTTTAAGGGCCCTCCAAAAACCTTGACACTGGTAAAACACCTGCTATAATATAATGGAAAATTGCAATATATGTTGCTTTCCAAATATATAATGTCTGGATTTATGCAAACAAAATGATATTACTGCATCTAGCAGCAGGGGCTCTGTAATGCCCCCTGACAAAATTACGGCCTGATTTTAAAGCTTGAGTGCTAACCTTTCACATTAAGAAGGAGGAGGGTGAGAATTTAGTCGGTCACTTTGAATAAAAAAAAGGGAAAAACAATAAGGCTTGATCTGCAGGCTTGATACACCTTCTCGGTCGACTCTAGGTGAGTCAGGATTGCTTCAGGACTTCAAATCCACTTTTGATTTTAAAGCTTCCAACGAATAATTGGATTTTCAGCAAACATGCTGAGCTATGTTTCTCTCTATTCGGCCATGTCCTCGGGGCTACTCACTTGCTCGTCTATATAAGAGCTCCAGATGGAGGTGATATTGGGTTGAATTGTGTTGGGTGTACTGATTCATATTAGGATGTCCATCAGTTCTAATGCAATAACTAACTTTTTGTGCCAGCTTACAGATGAAACTAAGCTGAAGACAACAAACAGGCCAAGAGACATGCTAGCCATTAGCATGCTAGCCAAGGTTTCAATATCTAATCCAGTTAGCCTACTTTACTCCCCAACCTGCAATATTTCAGTTGTTTTGACACGGAGCACAGCTATACAAGAGGGTCTGTGACTTTAGGAAAGTATATTTGTATATTTGACAACACAGCTCTGACAAACGAAAAAACATCTTGAATCTTTATTCAATACTTGGCAAGTATAGGACAACAAAATGTCACAAGATAAGGGTCCCGAAATATAAAATTGATGGCAATATCTATGGCAAACTAGTACATTCAACATTTCTGTAGGGACCTTTTCATAAAACAACATTTCTTCAAAAACATTTAATCAGAGTAAAAACATGGATTCGTTCAAAGCTGATCGCCTAGTTTATTAATGTAAATTAATGGATTTATTGGTTGCAATCTAACGCAGTATCACATGTACGTATGGCTAACATTTAAACGTGGTAATTCTGACATGCTACAATACAGCGTAAACACTGCCGATGGCCATTGCTGCAAACCTGCACAGGTACTGGTTGTGCGTTTTGACATTGAAAAGTTGTCAACATGCTTTTAACATTTGTTCCCGTTACTACAAATTTACCCTCTGCATTCTGACAGCAACCCATTACTTCGTGACTGAATGGACCTGGTGTCCGAGCGGATGGGACGGGAGCATTGTAGCAGGTGGACGGTGTTCTGCTTCAGGCTATATGTCCTCAGGATACAGTACCGCAACGCTAGGCAGAGAGCAGGTATTAAATATTCACAACAGAAATGCTTTCTTCAACTCAGCCCACTTGCAACTCACCGGATATATGCTAAACAGAAACAGTAATGTTGCACGATTAACCCTCACTACTCTAGTTTTTTACCTTAAGACAAATAAAAGAGCAAATCAAGTTGAAAAGTCTCATCCAAAGTCCATCACAAATGGTCATTCAACGTTATACAGAGTGAGTTCCAACTTTGCTTTTTACAATGTTTTCCCGAGGTTGTGTTGCATTGTTCTAGCATACCATGTATATGATAACATAATCAGCTAGCATGACAAAAAAGTAACAGAACTGAATCTGACACAATAACATTTTAGAGGTAATTATTAAAATACTATTTTCGCATACCATGGACTTCTGCAGTAAACCTGTCACAAGCACGCCAGGCCACTTTCACTCACAAGCACCACGAGCAACGTCACCAGAGTTCTAATCACCAACACCTGCAAATCATCATCACCTCATCACCGTCAGCATTTAAACCCCATGCAAACTCACAGTCACCGTCCGATCTCGTTTGTATTGCACAAGCCCTAAGGACTCCACCGCACCACTTACCTGATCTTCGTCTCCATCGTCTCCATCGTCTCCATCGTCTCCATCGTCTCCATCGTCTCCATCGTCTCCATCGTCTCCATCGTCTCCATCGTCTCCATCGTCTCCATCGTCTCCATCGTCTCCATCGTCTCCATCGTCTCCAGTATTTCCCAGAAGCAAGCTTCCTATCTTCCTGCATTCCTGTTGACAAGTATCTGTTAATAAACCATCCGCATTTTGTATCCATTGATCTCTGTGTCTTGTGTCCGTAACAGAAGATCGGACCGAACAGAGTATCGGCATGAGCACCCCGGATCCTTTCCAGGAGTTGGTGGATGCTCTCCGACGATCGTTGACCGCCAATCCTCCCGCACCGGCAACGACGAGCACCGCAAGCAACACAGCCGCTTCTCCTTCGCCTCCGGTAAATGCCAGTCCCATGGCCAAACCGGCGCCCTTCTCAGGTTCGGCGGAGGATTGCAACGGATTTGTGCTTCAATGCTCGCTGGTCCTGGAGATGCAACCGCACCTATATCCAACCGAACGATCCAAGGTGGCCTTCATCATATCACAGTTGTCTGGTAAGGCCCTCCGGTGGGCAGAACCTCTCTGGTCACAGAATAACCCGCTAACCCATTCCCTGTCAGAGTTCATTACTCACTTCAAGGAGGTGTTTGGAAAACCTACATGGGATTCGGCCATCGGAGAACAACTCTATCATCTAAAGCAAGGTACCAAATCCATCACAGATTACGCTTTACAGTTTCGTACTCTGGCCGCTTCCAGTGGGTGGAACGAACAATCCCTGTTAACCACTTACCGTCAAGGCTTGGATCCTCGCGTGCGGTTGCATCTCGCTGCATACGAGGACACCATCGGGTTAGAGCGCTTTATTCAACTCTCCATACGTTTCGCTACTCGTATGCAGTCGTGTGTGGAGGAACACCAGGGCCAGTCGTTAAGTTATCCATTTTCCCGCCGACCTGAGAATGTCAGCCCTCCAGAACCAGATTATGAACCCATGCAAGTTGACCATTCTCGACTAACTATGGCGGAACGGCAGAGGAGACTGACCCAGAGTCTGTGCTTATACTGTGGAACCCCGGGGCATTATATAACCGAGTGCCCCATTCGTCCTCCTCGGCCAGTGGTGAGTGCCATCATTCCGTCTCTTAAACAGATGAAGCCACTCACTACTATTGTTACGCTTACTGCTGCTGGTATTTCCCTTACAGTTGTCGCCCTCCTCGACTCTGGGTCTGCCGGGAACTTCATCTCGGGCTCCCTCTGCCGTCAACTCAAGCTCAAGAAAACCGCCACCCCGTCCATTTACCAAGTCCAATCCATAACCGGAAAACCTCTCAGTCGTCGTCAGGTACGCAAGTTTGTGGGACCATTATTACTTCGAGTGGGTCTGTTACATGAAGAGGAACAACATCTACTGGTTCTGGAGGAATCCACCGCTGACATTGTTCTAGGGCGCCCCTGGTTGGAGCAGCATAACCCGGTCATCTCCTGGAAGACAGGCGAAATCCTGAAGTGGGGCGACGACTGTTTTCCGGGCTGCTTCACTACACTCCCGGTACCCAACGCATCACCCCCTACGGACCTACCTATCTGCTCCACATCCATCGAAAGCCCGATAGAGAAACGCTCTGTGGAGATTCCAGCCTGTTACGCCCCCTTCAGTGACGTCTTCTGCCCTTCACGTGCTTCCAAGCTGCCTCCACATCGGCCATGGGACTGTGCCATCGATCTGCTGCCGGGTGAGCCAGTGCCCCGTGGAAGAATATACCCCTTATCACGTCCGGAGGAGAAGGCCATGGTGGATTACATCAACGAGGCGTTACATCAGGGATATATCCGTCCGTCTACTTCCCCTGCTGCTTCCAGCTTCTTCTTTGTGGCCAAAAAAGACGGAGGATTAAGGCCCTGTATAGATTATCGAGCCCTCAATAATATTACCATCAAATTCCGTTATCCCCTTCCACTCGTCCCAGCTGCCCTAGAACATCTCCGTGGTGCCACTGTGTTCACAAAACTGGACCTCCGCAGCGCGTATAATCTCATCCGGATACGTGAGGGGGACGAATGGAAGACCGCATTCGTAACACCAACAGGTCCCTATGAGTACCTAGTAATGCCATACGGATTAGCCAACGCTCCCTCCGTATTCCAGGACTTCATCCATGAGGTACTCCGGGAGTTTCTTCACAAGTCCGTTTTAGTATATATCGATGACATCCTAATCTACTCCCGGAACCTGAACGATCATCGTCGTCATGTTGCGGAGGTCCTCCAACGCCTTAGAAGCTTTCATCTTTTCCTTAAAGCGGAAAAATGTTCGTTCCATCAGTCCTCAGTGCAATTCCTAGGGTATGTCATCGATCGCAGTGGCATCCGGATGGACGAGCGGAAGGTGGAAGCAATCAGGTCCTGGCCCATTCCCACGAATATTAAACAACTCCAGAGATTCCTAGGCTTTGCAAACTTTTACCGACGATTTATACGTAATTACAGCTCCATCGCCAGTCCACTCACTCACATGCTCCGCAATCACCCAAAATCACTGTCTTGGTCCCCAGAAGCAACAAGGGCCTTCGAGATACTAAAGACAGCCTTCACAACCGCACCCCTCCTTGTTCACCCCAACCCTGAGATCCAGTTCGTAGTGGAGGTAGACGCTTCGACCACCGGAGTGGGAGCAGTGTTGTCCCAGCAGCAGGGGAACCCAAGTAGACTCCATCCATGCGCCTTCTTCTCTCGCAAGCTCAGCCCGGCGGAGGTAAACTACGACATCGGAAACCGGGAACTTCTTGCAATCAAGCTGGCGCTTGAGGAATGGAGGCATTGGTTAGAGGGTGCCAAACACCCCTTCATTGTACTTACTGACCCCAAGAATTTAGGCTATCTCCGGGAGGCAAAACGTCTCAATACGCGCCAAGCTCGATGGGCGCTATTCTTCACCCGTTTTCAGTTCACCATATCCTACCGCCCCGGACCAAAGAATGTAAAAGCAGATGCACTGTCCCGTATTCACGGTCCAGAAGAGAGAGTGGAAGAAGCCGAGCCCATCCTTCCAAACCAAGTGTTCGTAAGTCCTATCGTCTGGTCAGAAGAGACCCTACCAGCCTCCAATGCCTCCACCCGAACCCCGCCGGGCTGCCCCCCGGGGTTACAATATATCACCCGTGCTCGCCGCAAGGATCTCATTCACACTTCACATTCCTCTTTGGGCACTGGCCACCCGGGGGTCAATGAAACCCTCTCGCTGCTAAAAGAGCGCTTCTGGTGGCCACGCATGGCATCCGACGTACGCAGATACGTGCAAGGATGTAAGGAATGTGCCGTATCTAAAAGCCCCCGCCATCTTCCCTCTGGAAAACTACATCCTCTGCCCGTTCCCAACCGACCCTGGTCACACCTAGGAGTGGACTTCATAACTAACCTCCCAATATCCGATGGATACACATGCATCCTGGTAGTGGTTGATCGCTTCTCAAAATCATGCCGCCTGATCCCCTTAAAGAGCTTACCCACTGCCATGGAATCAGCTGAACTCATGTTCAACCATGTCTTCCGGTACTTTGGAATTCCGGAAGATATCGTCTCAGATCGGGGTCCCCAATTCATCTCCAGAGTTTGGAAAGCCTTTTTACGACTCCTAGGTGTGACCGTCAGCCTGTCATCAGGGTACCATCCCCAGTCGAACGGGCAGACGGAAAGAAAGATCCAAGAGATCAGTCGTTTCCTCCGTACATTCTGCCATGGCCACCAGAACTCCTGGAACCAGTTTCTCGGATGGGCCGAGTATGCACAGAACTCCCTACGTCAACCTACCACTGGACTTACTCCATTTCAGTGCGTACTCGGCTACCAACCTCCATTATTTCCCTGGTATGGAGAAACATCAGAGGTACCTGCTGTCGATCACTGGTTCCGGGAGAGTGAGAGGGTCTGGGACTCAGCTCACCAACAACTACAACGCGCACTTCGCAGACGCAGGATGACAGCCGACCTCCGTCGTTCAGACACCCCATCTTTTCAAATCGGACAGAAGGTCTGGCTGTCCACTCGGGACATCCGCCTACGTCAACCTTGTAAAAAGCTGAGTCCCAGGTTCATTGGCCCGTTTCCCATCATTCAGCAGATCAATCCGGTCACATACAAACTCCAGATTCCATCTCAATACCGAATTCACCCAACTTTCCATGTATCCCTATTGAAACCTTACCACCCCTCTGTCTCTATTTCCCCAGAGCATGACTCATCACCAGAACCAGCCCTACCACTCATCCTAGAGGACGGCGCAGCCTATATGGTCAAGGAGATATTGGACTCCCGACGACGTGGTGGCCGACTAGAATACTTGGTGGATTGGGAGGGTTACGGTCCAGAAGAACGCTCGTGGGTACCTAGAGATGACATACTTGACCCCAATCTGCTGGAGGAATTCCATGCTGCGCGTCCGGATCGACCCGCGCCCCGAGGTAGAGGTCGACCACGTCGTCGGGGTCTTCGGCCCTCAGGAGCGGGCCCTGGAGAGGGGGGTAATGTCACAAGCACGCCAGGCCACTTTCACTCACAAGCACCACGAGCAACGTCACCAGAGTTCTAATAACCAACACCTGCAAATCATCATCACCTCATCACCGTCAGCATTTAAACCCCATGCAAACTCACAGTCACCGTCCGATCTCGTTTGTATTGCACAAGCCCTAAGGACTCCACCGCACCACTTACCTGATCTTCGTTTTCATCGTCTCCATCGTCTCCATCGTCTCCATTGTCTCCATCGTCTCCATCGTCTCCATCGTCTCCATCGTCTCCAGTATTTCCCAGAAGCAAGCTTCCTATCTTCCTGCATTCCTGTTGACAAGTATCTGTTAATAAACCATCCGTATTTTGTATCCATTGATCTCTGTGTCTTGTGTCCGTAACAAAACCCTCACTACTGTATATATTTAAACACATATTGTAAATATATTGGGTTCAGTGTGTAATACATACCTGTAAGCAATAAGCATTTCAAACTGTGGTGTGATGCATTGCTGTCCCATGACCTCATTGTATGCGTGTTTTCAGCAATAAACATGGTTGGTCATTAGTTAAACACAAGCAATTAAATATTAACATGCTGTGACAATATCTTCGTATGTGCGTTACAATCTGTCGAAGCTCCAAAAAAGCACATACCTCCATAAATAGTGTTATCCAAATGACTATATACAGTATAATACATTTGTGATAGAAAATAATGAATATTTTGTTATGATTTTGAAAATTATTTCTTGCATGTCAATATAAATGAACCAATCAGCACATTAGACTGAAATCTCATTGGTTGAAACTAGTCATTTACTAGGACAAGTCAACATCTCATGTTTGTATTGTGAACTGGGCTCATTTGGACTTTTTTTGCTTTTTTGAAGTTTCCAATGTAACAAACTATGAAACGATAACATGGCGGAATTTTCTTCACAGCTAACACGGTACGTTCTGTCTTCATTTGGTCACGTGACATTACTTTGTGGCCACGTTCTGAAGACGTCTTGGCAACGTTCCATTAGTTCGAATTTTTTCCCAGCCACGTCCTCAAATAACGTCGTGAATTTATCCCATGGAGAACGTTGTATCGACGTGATGTACGGGTCCTAAGATAACCTGGACACTGGTCATTTGATTAATGAATCTGGTCATTTGTATTTATTATGTTATTGTTTGGAAAATGTATGATCAGAGTAAAATCTCTTATAATGTCAAGAAGAAATGCCAACAAATACCATTTCTGACAGCAATTAAACAGGAGTTTAATTCGATACCACAATTAAAACGGCGTTTCTTTTTATTTAGTGTGTGCGACTGATATGAGCGCGCAGGCGCCTTTCTCTGCAGGCCGACTGCAAAGAGCCATGCGCTCGTGTCATTTAAACGTTTACGGTCGTTTTTTTACCTCACTGCCTGATATTGCTTTAGCGGTTTATTCATATCCTTTCTTTACTTTATAACGTACAAATGCGAGAGTAGACACATATTTTTGTGACTTTCCATTTGGCGCGTTTAAATCAATGGACCCTGATGTTTGTGAGTGTGACTAAAGAAACTATTGTTTCTAAAATGGAAAACCTGCTTAATTTATGTGGTAAAACAAGAATATAATGTTAAACTTTAACATATGTTTTTTTTTCATCTCTGTCAGTAAATATCTACTTGAAATCATCTATATGTGTTTAACTCTTACAGTACAAAACATATCTGATTGAGTTTTATAATCGTATACAGTGCTTTATACATATTTCAATAGAGAATTTCTCCATTGAATAACGCACAGATTAAATGACAAATGAATGTTATCCTCCATGTGAGGGATGATAATTGTATAAGTAAAAAAAAGATTTTAACAACTTGACTGTTTGGTCTTTAGGACCTGCTCATAACATCCCCAAAACCTTATTCTGGACCTCGCTGCAACGACATACCCACCACAGGTATGTCTTCAGGAGGTAATAACCACGTCCCAACAACATCCAATGTTACGTCATCACAACGAATATGGGAATCACAAAGTAACGTCGCTTGAACATTATTATGGTACATCGTGGCAACGAACATGGTCCGGTCCAGGTACGTCGTCACAACGTAACCGTGTTAGCTGGGTTATTTGGGTGAACCGTTCCCTTAAGATATCAAAGATGTAATTGAAACTAAATGAAATGCCAATTTCACATAGAATTTCAAGACTACTGTGTCTCGAGCATGTCTTAACCTCACGCAAGCAAATATGGATCTATGCAGAACTCGGTCTTCCTTTTTATCTTAACAATGAATAATTTCAGAATTCCCCATCAGAGAACAAAGTGAACCTTATTTGAGAGCCACAAGCCAAGTGCCATAATCCATAATTTATAGTGACTTCAGCGCAGTTCTGAAATGTATTCTCGCCCCATCCTCTTTATCTATCAGTGCTAACATGTCATTCGATCACACAATCATCTCAAGCCGCAACAGCCATAACACTCCATGCATATTGCTAATCAGTCAGGGCCGGTGATTGGGTTACCCAGAGAGTGATGCTAAAATGCTTCCCTGCTAGTCACTGCAATGACCTCCACCTGGACGGGCATTGGTAAGCAGAGCAGTCTGCCGGAAATAATTTATAAGCAGCGCCCCCCCAAATTTAGTTTCATCCCGTAATGCCCTAAAGCTCTACTTGACACAGCAACAATGGCCGGTGAACTTTTGATCCAATGAATAGTTAATGACAGATTTGATTACAAATAAGGTCCCTCATTAGATGATCTCATTGTCTGGCTGCGAAGGGCAGCTGTAGCAAATAGCTGTCCACGTGAAAGTAGCACTCCTGTGATTAGCCACTTAACCGTTCTCACTTTAATCCGTAACGTAGCCCGTTCGCACCAAGCGTATCTATAGATGGGTCGTGTTTGACGTTCATTTCTTAACATTTACACGGCAATCGAATCAAAACAAACCTATTTTCAGGGACCGCAACGTGCCCAAAGCAAAGAGCTCAGCTCGACTCTGTCTTTAATGCGAGGCAATGCCACACTGGCGTAGCCCGCGTCCTGTCAGTCAGCATTTTCTTTTATTTATCTCTCGTCTGCCGTCCATGATTAAACCATGGCGTTAGCAGTGGTACCAGCTGGCTCCAATAATTGCAGAGGGAACCACTTACCAGCAGTGAGCGAAATCATCAGTAGCTACATGTTCCTCTGTGCTTAGAAACATATCCAACAAGGCTACAGTTACAACATCCCAGCAGGTGACTGGATATTAAACATTCTCATTATGTTCTGTGGCCCTCTCCATCCAGCTTAACCCAGAGCCCTCTGCTGACTACACATAACACAATTATTGATTTAGCTCCTCAATATGCTCCCAGCATTATTCAGCATTCAGCTGAAGTGAAGAAAAGTGAACTTTTTATTCACCCTTAATAAAAAGGAAATGACATAATTGTCATATCGCGTGAAATATCTAATGTTTTGCTAAACCATCATATGCAAATTGCTATGGCTTGGAAGTGGCAAGTGGTTTTTAATGCAAGATGAGTCAATAATATTTGTCGTATATTTTCCTGAAAATGTATATCTACTAAAAGAATATGTGTGGGGGAGAACACTATCAATAAAGCTGAAAACATGGGAATTTACAAGTATCTAAGTGAATAATACATTTTGAATTTGTCATTTTTATGTTTAAATGAGTATATAGTAACTGAAATGTCAAATTACCCAAATGACCATTTTGTGCAGCTATGTGTGTTTCAAATATCTAGTTGAAAATGATTTTGTGAATTCTGGAAATTAGATTAATTTCCTCTCCAAACTAAAATCTCAGACTCAATATCATCATAAATCCCATGGAGGTAAAGCTAGGCCCAGACTTCTCCATAATGTAATCTAGTACAATTCCGCAGTGCTTTTTTGGGACACATCAAGTGTGATCATATTGCCCGGTATTCACCTTTCAAACGACCTCTAAGGTCCTCTCTCTCTCTCGCTCTCTGCCTCTGCCTCACGTCCACAAACACAGTAATCTTCTTTTTTACTCTTTTAATTAACTGTGGGTAATAATGAATAATAAACACACATAATTAGACCATTATAAAGTAAAAAGAATGAAGAATTCACATCCTGTTTGAAGCACACAAAAAAAAGATGCACTTCACTTCACTGTGCATCTGCTGTTATTATTAAGAATGTTTGCATCAGAGCAAGAATGTGACCTGTAATCATAATCCTGTCATTAAACACACTCGACAGAGAGAAACATGCAAACGACTGTTGTTTATCTAATATGTTCCTTTGACTTTGACAAATGTTTAATTGCATTGTGCATGGAGGGAGAAAAGAAGAATGTTCCGAATCTGTCAGCGCTTTCTTCTACCCGACAGTAGAGCCAGGGCAGCTTTGTCCGACACCGAGCTCTAAATAATTTAGCGGGGAAAAAAGAAGAGGAGCCATCGAGTGTGACAGTTGCCCTTGTTGTTGTGGCTGCTGCCTAACGTGGCCTGTAGGACAATGCTGGCAAGGTTATAGTTAATGTAGGCAATGAGAGAAGCCGAAGACACACACACACACACATCTATCTATCATCTATCTATCTATCTATCTATCTATCTATCTATCTATCTATCTATCTATCTATCTATCTATCTATCTATCTATCTATCTATCTATCTATCTATCTATCTATCTATCTATCTATCTATCTATCTATCTATCTATCTATCATCCATCCATCCATCCATCCATCCATCCATCTATATCCATCTCTACCATCCATCCATCCATCCATCCATCCATCCATCCATCCATCCATCCATCCATCCATCCATCCATCCATCCATCCATCCATCCATCCATCCATCCATCCATCCATCCATCCATCCATCCATCCATCCATCCATCCATCCATCCATCCATCCATCCATCCATCCATCCATCCATCCATCCATCCATCCATCCATCCATCCACCCATCTCTACCATCCATCCATCCATCCATCCATCCATCCATCATAACAATCTCAGTTGTATTTCATTTGTTCATTTAATGAGACTGTAATGCACACCCAAAACGTATTTTCCTGCCTGTAGGCACACACGACACACGTGCAACCACATACAGGTGTGTGTAATCAAAGCCAGGTAAAGCACTTCCTGCATGTAGAACACACGAGTGATGCTCTAAGGTGTCACTGCTGGGGCTTTGCAATGAGGCGAAATGTGTTGTCCATGAGCGGAGCTGTTTTATCAGATGTACAAAACGACTCGTAAATTAAAGATCTTCCCCGGCGCTGTCCAAGAACCTGCATGATTAACGACTAGCCATGTGCACACTGTATCTGTGGTGATTCAATAAGCATAAGGTTTTTGTGAGGAAAGAATATTTGACACAATGGTCTTCTTAGTGAATATAACTTACATTATATACTTTTTAAATGGCCTCCATATTGTCAGGATATACAGCCAGGGAAATAGAATAAGATACCGTTTGAAAGTGAATTGCAGTCATTCCAGTTCAGTGTCCGTTGAATTTCAACAAAATCAAACCTCGGGAATTACAAAGTCATCTAACACATAAGACACATAAAAATCAAGGTTATGGCTTTTATAACTTTTACTAAATACATGTAGAAATATTACTGTTGTTTTGCTCAAAAGGGAATATAAACTTGTTTTCTTCGCAGGTCTGAAAAATTGTTTTAAAGGACATTTAAGCAAAGTTTAGTGTAATACTTCGTTTGATCTTGTGCTCAGAACAATTTCATGTGGATTTTTCCTAATATTATTTTGAAATGATATTCATGCATTTAATATTATATATATATATATATATATATATATATATATATATATATATATATATATATATATATATATATATATATATATATATATATGAATAGTTTGGTTCCAAAATGAGATAACTATAATTTATTTAAATTTAATAAAACATTTTAATGTATTATGTCAACATGTTTTTATTGTGTTTATTGTGTTAGTTAGTTATCACCTGGGTAGTCATATTGCACTATTTATTTTAAAATGTTTGTGTGAAAACGCCACTCCCATTATTTATACTGCTAAATAACATAGAAAACTTCAAATTGGGGCGCATTAGTTGAATTATCAACTTAGAAGTGTTATGAAAGGCCCTATCCATCCTTCTCTCTGACTTTTAACTTGAAGTGCCCCAGCCGAGCTACAGCGAGCTACCCCTTTCCCTCTCCAGCCGCCCATCCCTTCCCATGACAATGATAGATTTGACAGCAGGAAAGTGTTAATGATGGCGGGCAATGATTGCGGGGGCTACTTCAGCACCATTTGCATTTCCATTCATCTCTGCAGCATTTATCATTATGAGGTGGCTGCCAGATCTTATTAAAGTGTGAGCTAACCGGGGAAACATATACGCCCAGCCACTCTCCTCCAAAACACAGGACTCACTCCAGCAGGAAGAACCCAAACCAATTATCTCCATTGCAAATTAAGTCATTCGAGGCCTCTTCATTAGAATTAGCCAAAAAGGAAGTGGAGGATAAATAAATAAAATAAAAAGGATGGTAGTACGATATTTTTCCCCGTCATTCCCTCTGGCAAATTTTTGTATCCCTCTTCAAATGTACTTGGGAAATCAGAGATGAATTCCTTATTTTCTTAAACACACACTAACTGTAAATATTAATAAAAAGGACAGGATCCCTGGACGTTGTGCGTCATGGCTGTTTAAACCGCAGTCAAGTGTAAATATAAGGAAGATAGAAAAAGAAGATAATAAGTCTCTATAGTGTATTAAGCACACGCCAATATTTATTTAGTTTTTTTTTGCAGATGGTGAAGAGATTAATAAGACACACTGTTTATTCTTGTTTGTACTGTAGGCCTATATTTTTTCAGTGCACCTGCTGTCATTGATAACCTGGACGTTTTAGTGAATTGTGACTTTGTGGTTTCTAGGCCTGGAAATATTAAAATATGAATAAATACATGTCTTTTTTATTTTCTTGTTTTGCTCGGGTGAAAGAAACATTTTTCATTGGCTCAAAGAATTGCTTCAAAAGCTTCTTAAAATTATCCAAGAATTGTTTTTGTGTTGTTGTTACGAAAGAACGGTAACACAAATCCAAGCAGCAAGTTCTAAAAATGCTGGAAAGGTCATCAAAACTCACAGAAAATTGGTGGCCAAAAGTGGCAAAACTCATTTTTTCTGACATCTGCTATGAACCGTCATGACGGCAACACTGTGCATCTGTTTTTTGGGCAACAAAAACTTTCCCTGGGAAAGCGTGCATGTCTGGTTGTGAGAATGTTACAGTGGCATCCTCGATTTATCAACAGCCCAGCGGGTCACGGGGGAGCGTGAAAGGTGCCATCCTTCACCGGGGATGGATGCCCACAGAGGCGTCCATATGTAAAGTTTTCCCAGCCAAAACCCCAGGCCACCGCGTGCTGGTCAGCCTCACCTCCAGACCGCATGGGAGACGGGCGCCACGCTACAAGTGCACGTGAGATGAATCTGCCTCCACCAAACCGCTGAAATGAGTTATGTCACATTATCCAAAGACATTATGATGAAAAATGAGATCATGACTGATCGTGGAAATGAGCGATAACATTAATGTGAAATATTTTAACGCGCGCTTATTGTGATTCACCTCATAAACGCAGCGGACGGCAGACAAATTGCAAAGAAAACACGTCTGGCAAAATGCGAATCGTTCGCAGGAAATGAAAAGCGCCTCGTGTGATAACCATCGTGTCAGCCGACGCTACAAATTATGACTGGCCGTTGTAACCACCGGAGTCACATAGTCATTAAGACTAACAAGCGGAGGAACAAAAGTCAGCTCTTAAAAAAAGAAAGAAGAGAAAAAAAGGAGAGAAAAACAACTTTAAACATCTTGTTTTCCCTTGGCTGCCTTTTGTGATAAGAGGAGAGCGTAACCTGAACGCCGGTGCCCTTCTACCATATGTTCCAGGAAGCACAGGCTCTTCAACACCAGAGAGGGGCCCTGAATTATTGATTAATGATTAGCAAATGCAATAGAAATGTTAGACTCGATGTTGCGCGAGAGGGTGTGTGCGCACGAACGGTGCGTGTTTGGCAAAAGGGACCGCATGGAGTCAGCCGTGTGTAGACTAGAAAAGGGGGAGCGAAATGTATTATTGATAAGAGAACAAAACAGCTAGTGTGGGAGGTGGAGAGCAGTAGGTGATTTCAGGCCTGTATTGATTACTGGAAACAGCAGGAGTTGAGAGCACTGTGACAGACGAACACAAGCTGACAGGAGACTGACTGGCTGTCATAGGTCGTCCTCTAGCTGTGGGTACAGAAGCGAGGTAACCATTGTGCGGGGCTCATTGTCCCAAACCGAGGTATTTAGAGGGATCTGGTTTACCAATGATAAGGAGTGTCATAGGTAGAGGTGAATATTGAGCAGTGGTCATGCGAGATGCTTTGAGACTGAGGTTGATGTTTGAATAGGTCACCTAGGATGCAAAACATGAAACGGTGCTTTTTGTGGTTTCTTGCGCGAATGTATCCGATTATTTTTAAGGGGACTGTCCGCCCCAAAGTAAAAATTCTATTTAACAAACCTGTTTAAATATATTTGTTCTGATGAACACAGAGAAAGATATTTGGACGAATGTCAGTGACCAAACCTATGTCATCGCCATTTGAAAGCCATAGTAGGGCAAATACTGTAAATACTAGGGGAGTCAATGAGTGATGAGATCGGTTTGGATAATGACATTTTTCCTAATATCTTCCTTTGTGTTTAGCAGAACAAAGGAACAACCTGAGGACGATAAATAATGACAGAATTTGTTTTTCTTTAAGTAGCTATAAACCTGTCAATTAATAAATTCATTATGTAAAGTAATATTAAGGAAATATTATGTAAATGTTTGCCGTTATTTTCTTACCCTGATGTCATTTCAAACCCATGATCTTATTTTTACCAATGGACGCAGAAGTGTTTGAGTGGACAAAGGATCATTTATTTGTCATTATAATGTTTTTATAATGTCTCTACTGCTAAAATGTACATTTTGTGTGCTACTAGAAATTGATCTGAATTTTACATTTAACTTCAAAATAACAGTATATGTATCTGGAACAGTTGAACTCATCTCGTAATGATCCAGACCTACCGCCACAAATGCCTTCGACAGAATTAGAGCCGTACAATTATTATCCCTTTTTTCTGATATACATGTAGACGCCACCGGCCTTTTTTAGATTATATATTGGCCTGTAATAACACTTGATCGTCGCATTTGAGTCAAACTGAATTATGGGAAAGAGGATAGGGATGACATATGTTTCAATATCTCCAAACGATACATTATTCTTTGACTACAGTAGGGGGGCGGTGTTGGGGGATGATGGCAGGGCCAGCTGTTTTTAGCAAATGAGATTGAATTTGTCGAGTTTATCAGCATTTGGCAGAATAAAGGATTCAAGATGCCATCACATTTGATATGGGTTCAAAAGTATTTTTACGCTGTTTGTTTACCAACACCTGCATTAAGAAATCAGCCAATAATGATAAGGAATTTATACAGTTACAATGCACTTTACAGATCATTTAAAAAAAAGAATATATTCATTATTTACACTCACAGTACCAATATGTACTCATATGATTCTCGTTTACTTTAATTCAAGTGATAAAATCATGAGATGACAAACCGTCTGACTTTCCCCGTCACTAAAGTGTACTTTTAAAAGTACTTTTTTTTAAAGTGTAACAAGCACATTGACTCAGTGGGTTCTGCAAATAAAAGGCTAAACATAGGAAAATATGAACCCAATACAAATATTAGCTTGAAGTTGGAGGAAACACTGTGTTCCCGTAACGTTAATAAAACAACATCACAACCAGATGAACAAATCCCAACATAAGCCTACTTTCTAATATTTTAAGAATCATATTTTCCCCTGAGAGGTTTGTGTGTCTGCTGTTTACAGTAAAATGAACTCTACTCTGCATTTATGTTAAATATGATTAATAAAACATTATTTGAGCAATATCCATTTCTTGTGTAAATATACAGTAGGTCCCACTGCTATTAATTTGGAAAGAAATAATTATTATAACTCTAAGATGATAAGGAATAAAATATATCTGACAGTGGTTTTAGAAGGGTTTCTTTTATTTTATTCATAGACAAATACAGTATCAGATTCCTATAGTTATAGTTGTCTTTGTTTTGCATTGAAGGTAGGGTGCCACAGTGTTTCATGCATTCTGACCTCTCTACAATAATAAACATGCTGTCTTCTCATGCTTGACATAGTCAAACGATAAACTCCCCCACGGCTCGTATTGGTTTCAGAAAGTTTTTTCGAACATGAAAATCAGTTTTCTAACAACTTTTCTTAGTCCCTTATTGGGCAATTCTCCGGAAAACCACGCGAGATGAAAGAGCATGCCCACGCGCCAACCAAGGTAGAGAAGGAGAAGAAGCATGCACATACGTCAACCAGCTGGAGCAAGAGAGAGAGAGCACTGCGTTCACGAAGTTCAGCTGTGTCTGTTTGTGAACTTAATTTCGAGGAGGGGGAATTTATATAAATGGTGGATATAACACTGGATTTGGAGTTTGTTTGAAACTGATAGATGGATGGGTGTAAAAGATGTCGGACATGAACCGGACGCAAATCAAGATGAATATGAGATTGGCAGAAACTGCACCTGTTACGTCTGCTTTAAACAACTAAATATGTCTCCATTGTGGTAAACGTGGTGGAGAGACTGGTGGTGCACACATTCTGCATTCAGCTCCTCAGTGGGCCCAACCTGAGCATAATTTATAGACTGAAGATGAAGTCAATAGATCCTGAAGCACACTTAAACCCAGACAGCAGTGATTACAAGGTGTTGAGCGTGCACAGCAAACACCCTCCTAGCCCGTATGTATAGCTTGCGCCTATAATAAATGTTATCTCTTCATGAGAGAAGTAAGCTGTCAACTTGATTAAGGACGCAGATGAGCATCTGAAGAGCTGGCCAAAAACACAAAGATATGCAAAAATACAGTCTGTTGTGTTGGAGGGAAAGGAGCCGGTGTTTGAGTGTAATCGCTACTTGCTTTTCTGCATCACCGCTCATGGAGCGAGTTCAATTACTGATGGCACAGTCGTCTCACTGAGTTTAGTGCTGGCAATTTTTAAACATTGCATATTCTGTCATGAATAGCGTCATTAATATTTATACAATTATATACACCAGAGTGATATTCACAATTTAATGCAAAACGTAAATGTATTATTTAGATCCACATGTGCAAAACATCATAGTAGAACATTAGCATATAAGTCGTAATAAAAAGTGACGGTTGCATTTTTTGATGTGCAGTATCTGGGACGTTACAGTAATAACACCAGACTGATCTCACAGGAATCCGTAACTATTTTACGTGGTGACTTATTTATATGAATTCGTGCATTGTGAATCGTACAAAACGTACTATTACTGGGAAAAAGCAATACTGAAGCCCCTCCCCTAATCCCGCCCCTAAACCTGACATCACTGGCGCTAAAGCAAATCAGACAAAAATGTGCAAATTTATTACCCACATTGTAAAATAGTTTCGTTTTGCCTTGGGATTTTGTCGGATAATACAAGATAATATTGCAATAATAACACGTTACTTAATCTCTATTGATATGGTTTCATGTGTTGCTTCTGAAAGGCATACTATGCAAGCTTCTGGACTTATCAAAAGTAAAACAATAACCTAATATTACTGGGAAGTTTTAATGACTGTTTTATGAAGTGGCGATTTCATATGAATTTGTATGAAGTTAACCTATCAACCAATCCCACTACTAAACACAAAAGCATTAGGGCAGAAAAAATGTACAAAAATGTATGGAAACGTTTAAATTCATTCACCTCAGAATAAAAGTTACAATTTCCATATTTGTTAATAACATGTTAGTAACAAATTAATTTCATAGGTGTTGTGTGTTGTTTCAACCCAATGTTGGGTCAAATACGTCCAAACCTAACCAATAGTTTAAATCAACATAGAAAATGTCCATATGTCACACAACTACATTTACATTTAGTCATTTAGCAGAGGCTTTTATCCAAAGCGACTTACAAAGAGTTCGGGGAGCAATAAGCGATGTCATAAAAGAGCAACAGTACAATAGGTGCTAATACATAACTAGTTTCAACAATAGCTAGACCACAACCTGTTGAGAGAAGAAAGAGGGTTAGTGTACTTTTTTTCAATTGTCTGTCAAGTATTCACAGAAGAGATGGGTTCTAAGTAGTTTTGAAGGTTGTGAGAGATGTGGTTGACCGGACCGCGTTAGGAAGAATGTTCCACCAGGAAGGAGTTGTGAAGGAGAAGGTCCACAACTTTGGGTACTAACCCAAATTTATCTTAGTTAGTAACAATAATGTTTGTATTAAACAAAATATTTGTATTAAACTTATAAACTATAGACACATAATGAAATGTTATACTTTGCAGTTTAGTTTTGCCTTCAGTTGCACAGTTGACATTCAGCTTCTACCTGAGTGTTCGAGATCATAATCATTTGTCAATTAAACATTTCCAAAATATTTGTATCAAACTTATGAAAAACTATAAACACATCATGAAATGTTATATTTTGCTGTTTAGTTTTGCCTTCAGCTGCACAGGTGACAGTCAGCTTCTACCTGAGTGTTCGATCCTCTTTTGTTCTTTTAAATGTTATAATTAGCTAGACAAGCGTGTGGCTTCCTCGCTCGCCCTCTTATCTTGTCCACTATCTCCGAACGGGTGTTAAAAACAGGCGCAGTTGTTTGTAATGAATATGTCTGCTTTGCTGGGCCGTTTCGATTGCACTGTAAACATGACGCGGGTTAACATGAGATCATGTGGAACTTAATGCTCGCTGTGGGTGACTGCCTCTCGTCTCTGCTTGCATATCACAAGTTAAAAAGCCCAAATCACCTTTCCTGGTTAACTGCACTTTCAGCAACCCCATCTAACCCCTGGCTGACACAGAGCCAAGCAGACACAGCTAACCAGCCAACTCACCTAAAGTACAGAAAGGGTGACGTAACAGTTACAGTTACTGTAACAAAACTGTTTGTTCAGTCTATCTGTAAATCGTCCTTGAAATGTTGAGAAAAAGTCACCTCGCGTTGATCATTTTCTGCTCCATTAGCATCACCAAACAGAAGTTTCAGTATTTTCAGAAACACTGCTTAAAAAAACTGGTGGAACAAGAAAAACGGCCTTGTAGGTTGTTTATATAAGCAGCTTGTTGTGACATATTTTTTAAAAGATAAAAAGCTGACAAATAACAAAAGCCCCCAAAAATTGTAAGCACTGGATGTCATCATTTGTGCGAAATTGTGTGGAATTCTCAAATTTTGATGGACTATCCCATTAAACATATAACATCAGCGTTTAAATATAGATACAATTGAATGCCATTGTGTCTACAACACATGCATAACATCCATGCGAAGTTAATGCCACAGAAACATACATAATTCATATCTGCTTTCTGTCTCCCTATCAAAGCCTTGCGGTGAAATCAAGTGTACTATATCTGTTAGCACTGTAGCTTTGTGTTCCATTGTGAGTTAGGATTGACACCGGCCTCTGTAAAGTTAACCTGGGACACATGTGGCTCTGTTGAGCAGCTGTCCAAATCAATTTTGCGGCTGTAGTGTAACACACATGCCCAGGACGCAGTCCGTTCCAGACAGTGAGCCTCAGCCCCTATCCCAGGGGCTCGCAGGGTGGGGTTTTAGCTCTCGACAGCTCCATAGTCAGACACGGACGCACATACAGTCACATGCATCTGCCAACACACACTTAGATTTGACTTTTATTGCTGTGATGACATTTGAAGACATGTTTTGATGTATTCATAAGAAATGTACCAGAATTATGTTACGCGTATGAAATGCTGAACATGCATGCAATCATTTTGAATATAAGTACTGTAGATCGAACAATAAGAACCAGCTGTTATTAAGCCTTACTGCCAGATTTGATCAGTTACACTATTGTTCAAAGGTGTATAGCCACTTGACTGAAATGTTTTTTTATGATATTAAAAAGATTTGATCTATTGTTTGAAAATAGTTGCCAACATTTTGATTTAATATATTTTTATATATGATCATTTATAAATAAAATAAAATATAGTATCAATACAGTTACATGATGAGTACATGATGACAGAATGTGTATATTTGGATGAACTTTTAAGATTCAGGGTATTTATCTTCATTTTGCACTTTTCTATCCCACACTGCTTAAAACACAGCAAACAAAACCAAAATTCAAAAACAGATCAAATTCTGCTGGGTTTTGAGATTTGGAGGATCACATGCCCAGTTGCTTGTCCAGGGAGCATTACATGAGAGGCCAAGCCAGAACTCCCTCTCTCTGGATGCTGACAAGGAAATCCAGAGGTGACAGGAGCCTAGTGGCTCAGCAACCTCGTATTGTGCCTGTTTTCCCTTGAAAACACATGCAAACAGAAGCTCATCCCTTTACGCTCGGTCTTGTTGCGGTCTACACGGGGCTCTGGACCATCTTCAGACACCGCTGCGTCCAGTCTGGTATCTATGCATGCTGGTGGCTTTAACACGGTTACTCATCATGCATAGTGAATGGTGAGCATCTTTACCTGAATCCTGCACACCGTTTCAAAGGTGCTTTGGGGTTTTTCTTGGACAGTTCTGAGAGCATTGCTTTGCAAAAGCTACAAGTCATCATCCAAATGTGCATTGTGAACTTTCAGAAGCACACCATTGACATTTACTTTGGGGACTGTTCAGTGATTCAATGAACTGCATTAAATCTATATTGAAAATAATTTAATTTGACTTCCTAAATGGAGCATTGAGAATTATACTGATCCTACGACAATGAGTCATTTAATTTTATATACAAAAGTCCGTCCTTCTGAGGATTCGTTAAACCGAGGTCCTGACTCTCTGTGGTCAGTAAAAATCCTGTAACCTTGGCATCATGGCTCTGGTGCAATATGGCTGCCAACGCATCATCCAGGTGGGTGCTGGACATCGGTGGTGGTTGGGGAGATTCCCCCTTCGATGTAAAGCTCTTTGAGTACCCAGAAAAGGGCTATATAAATGTAACAAATCATTATTATTAGTAGTAGTAGTATTTATAACAAGACTCACACAAATGTGCATCATGCTAACTATTAGCATCATTGCTTTGTAATGTATATGAACAGTATATGATCTCATTGATAAACATGCTCACGTTACAAGCAAATGTCAACATTACTATGATTTTGAAGGATTTAACGCAAACTCCAGAGCTCCAACATGTTCTTGTAATGGTGAAGATTAAAACACACGCAAACCAAATGTAAAGCATGTTAAAAAACGATTGCAAACATACCTGTTACGAATACACATTGTAAAGCACCCAACTCTCTGCTTTCTAGATGTTTTAGTAAAAAAAGGTTAATTTTTCCCCTACCTCAGCCTTAAACCTACTTGCAAACAATGCAAGTACTACTATTTGTCTCTCATTTGTTAAATGTAAATGTCAGGCTCCATTTACATAAAATGTGTAAATATTGTGTTTGTATATCGTGTAATGTAATGTGTAAAAATTTGCTTTCCAGGGTGAGAACTCATGAAGCAGACCTATAAAATACCAAGCGTACGATTTTTTTAATCTTTAAACATAAGTTTTCATTTATTTGGTCTTTAGATTTTTTTTACTTTCCGTAGTTACAATTGTCCTAGTCCGTAGTATTGATGAGTATAGTTTTATTTTAAATACACGTTTCCAAACGTGTTCCAAACGTTTCCAAACATCACATTGTAAGATTTCACGCAGAAGATCATCAGCAATTGACTTTATATTGCTGTGTATCTAATCGCGTCACAACATCTTAAGAAAAGTTGATATTACACTTACCACCGGAATTTGTGGATTTAAATCTTACACCATGTCCATGAGATGAATGTGATAAATCTCATTGGATGAGAAAGTATAATGGGTTTCTTCTTCAACCCTGTGAGCCGACAAGCCCAATTTGAAAATAATGACGCCTGACAAAGCTGAAGCTGGTATAATGGAAGTCTTAAAGCAGCACGGAATGAATTCAAAGCAGTCAGATGGAAAAATGATTGAAATTTGTGCAGTAAATTCATTAAGTGGTGATCCATCTTACTTCACCTTATCTTGTACATGTTATGTTAAACTATTATTAATTAACAAGTCATATTCCATGCAGACTTAGCAGAGGAAATGGGATAAAGAAAGTTTCTAATAACACCTCCCTGCGGAAGCCACTTTTAAAATGACACTGTAGCCTTGTTAAGAGCTTATAATGACATGATACATTAAGCAGGATCCCCTTAACAATTAATACGGTGCTTTATAAGACACATTATTATGTATTTAAATGTTTCATTTGTAATAGTATTATTAATCTTAATCTTTAAGGGTGATCTAATGCGTGTTTATGGGTGTTTTTAAACTGTAAAATCCAACTTTTGAATGCTCTTGCAACAAAGGCAGAAAAATAACCTGAACCTGGGAAACGCATTTGTTACTTTGAGTATGCTGACTAAGATTAATCCTTGGTATATTGCTAACAAAGATTATTTAGTTTACTGGACTTGAATACCTAAGTGTTTGTCAAATTATTTTATATTAAACAAGGGTGAGAAAGTTGTCAACATGTAAAATGTGGTTTATTGTATTTAGAGTTGTTTTAATACATTTTTAATAAAAGTAAGTGCGTGGTGCAGCATTGTTCATGCAAACATATACTTTTAATCAATTACTCGAGATTATATATAAATATATATGATAAAATAATATAACAAAGTTAAATAAAAAAATAAAACAATTTTAAGTGGGGGGACTTTATATCATTGGCATGCTTTCAACAAGCTGGTTCAACTTCATAGAAGTTTGTTTTCTTTAGTAAGTTTAGTCGCCTATAGTTACTCTATCAACATACTGACATCATCTTAAAAGTTTTAGAAATGGCACAGAATGGAATCCCTTATTCTTTAATTTGATAAATGTGTCAATTGTGTTCATAAAACTTAACAACTACAATTAGACATCATTTTCACATTCCAATACAAATCTACAAATAGCATGAATTCTATATGTAATGAACCTGTTCATGTTAAAGATGCTGTCATTCTTATTCGTATAAGTTATATACTCTATATGTGTCTAGGTTTACTTTTCCACAAATGCATTACAAATAATAATATTTGCGTTGTACCTTTGTGAACACATTGGACAAATCTTCTTCCTGAAATGATGGATTTTCTTTCAAAATGCTTTGGAAACTGTACGCTGCTGGTTCAGTCCAGTATTAAGAATCTGTCTTCAACCTTGCAGTGAAGAACAGCAGACATCCGTCAATAAAGCACACTAGTCTTTACAGTTGTCATGTTGGCCCTACACACCCCGCGGCCACCTAACTAAAGGGAATTGTCTTCTTTCGGGCCTCAGGGTTCCCTGAAGGAGCCCCGGCTGTACTGTGTACCCAATATAAATGTGCTTGTTTAGAGAAGTTTCTCCTTGAAGATGCTCCAAACTAAGTAAGAGTGAATGTTATCATTTTGTGCTGGTTATTACAGCACAAGGATTGTGACAGAACCGCAGATCCATGAACATTCCTGCAACAAGCACACAAGCGAATCAGTATTCAGTAACATTTCCAGATTCAGATTGGTGTTCAACAGTTCGTTATGCCAAAACATTTCACGTTGCACTGCTATTCAAATGTTAAAAACAATGCTGGATAGGCGTAAGGGGTTGTTTTCTTTGAAGCTTATCTTAGCTGCTTATGATGAAAGGGGTGATGTTGGTGGTTTTTGTTCGACTCACACAAGCAGCTATTAGTGATCTGAGAGAAGCAGTGCAGTAGCTGAGCTTCATGTCTTTCCAAGATCATTCACCGCAAACAAATTCAAAGCAGAAATAATGAGCCCTGCATGTCGATTAACAAACGGAAAGGAGGAAAACATGAATATTTACATAGTTAAAACCACACGGCATGTTTGAGGGCCTTTCCCGTTGTTTTTCTTTTTCCCAGATCAGATTTGGAAACACTGGTGCAGGTCCCCTAGGACAAACATCTCCTCTGCCCTCACTTTCTACAATACCGGGAGATAACACAGAGTCTTTGTTTGCAATCCATTCTAGGATCTTGATATTTCCTTTTATCTAACATCAAACACAATAGACGTCAAAGTTATTTTATCAAGAGATAGTCGTTAATGTACAGAAGATAATACACAATGCAAGTCAATATATATTTTGGCTATGGACCTATTATAAATAAAAAGTTAGATAGTAATACTTTACATAAACAATATCTCCAGGTTCCTTAGTTGGAACAAAACTCAAAAATCCATGAAAAATATGCAAACATACACATGACGAGACAACGAAGACCTGCAGAATAAGAGAAATAACAAAACAGTGTCGATGAGCCTCTAAATGAATGTTTTGCTCCTCAGATCAGATGAAGTATTTTCCTCAGAGTGTTTAGGAGCCCAACTCCGTGCCAAATCCAATTTACAGTTTCGGGAGGAGGAAGGGGGAGTACTGCACAGGGCTCAGAGAATACAAATATCACTCCGGGGGATGGCGGTATCTCCCCCAGCACACCAGGTCTGCTCTCCTTCTCGCCGATACACAGCGACAAAGTCATCAGACGCCTCGCGCTCATGACAAAGTTGCCAGGGCTTCTCGGCCTGCAGAGGCCTTTAAAATGCAAGTATATCACATCAAATTGAATTAAGTTCGTGGTTCATTTGTATTGCTGATAGGAGATAGGATGAGACTCTAGAGATGGCTCGGGTGGCTAATCCTGGAGGCAATGTGCTGGCATTCCCATGAGCCTCCGTTTAAATAGGTGCACCTCGTTCGACATTTGCGGCTTAGCTGGTGTTATACACATCTGTAGCATGCTTAAACACATTCATAGCAAACAGTTTTTTGCACAGAGGGTGAAACCTTTATGGAATTTTACGGGTTCGATGCATTTATTTGCGACCTAATGTCGATGAGCAAAACATTTTTGTAGAATTATTCACAGCAAAGACATTGTTGCCAAATAAGTCACTTAGGCTACATTACATGCACAGTATAGTCCAATCAACATTGTTGAACATGTCTGGCATTGGACAAGTCACTTATGGACCTCGTTTGATTCCCTTTTATTGTTCATGAACCACTTTTACAAATGATATAAGAGAGGACTATTTTGGCACTGTGTGTATTCGCCTTTTTTGTTATGTTAAAAACAAGGAATTACAAAAAGAATGCGTTACCAAAACTACCTCCAAAAAGTAGGTCCACCCCAAAATAACATTCTACATGCACATCTTCCTTATGCTTCCATTGTAAGTGCTGTACTGTCTCCACGACTTTCATATTTTGCAGAATTGTTTCCAGTAGGAATGAACATTTTGCCACAATTGTGTCACATTTCCATTGCATTTTCAATTCATTGTTTTTATATAACCCTTCTCACAATGCACATTGTTGCAAACCAGCTTTGGAAAGAATAGTGTAAACACACCAACCAGTGAGGCGACAATGGGAGGATAAAATCCTTAAGATGTTAGTGAAGATGAAGAAACCTTGGTAGGAACTAAGATGTAGTCAGGGCTGCCCAGCTCTCCAGGCTTGCACATATTTAAACAAATTTATACAAAGCATACACAATTATACAAATGATAGATTTTAATCTGTACTGAACCCGGAACACATATTTAAATAAATAGAAAAACCCTGCTGCATGGGTGATATACAGCTATATTTTGTGACGCTAAAATGAATATAGGCTTTGAACGTGGTGTATTTTTGGAGATACGATTGTAAAGCATAAATAGTTTTGGGTTGAAATCCAACAAATGTGGCTCCATCTTAGATCAACTTTATTTTCACCAACAGCCCCAAAGCCTCTGCTACTACCATAAGGAGTAACACGCATCCACAGAAAAAATTTGGACGTTAAATTCGATTTCATTCATCTCACAAAGGAGTTAAAATTCTCACTCTCTCTTTCTTTACATGCACTTTGAACAACATTTTATATCTATGGTTTTCTTTTTGCTCCACAGAGAGCTTCCACTCCAGAAGAGATAACTCTGAAGAAATTATAGCAAATAAATGAAAGCGTTATGAGATAAACATGTATTTACTGCTGCTGTGCTTGAATGCAATCTCTCAAAGATGCTAATGCTATGATGTGCCACCAGACAAATCCGCAGCAATCCTGCAAGAGTCCTAATAAAACTGTCTGAATCCGACCAGATAAAGACTTCACTTTAGGGCTTCCAAGGCAGCGAGGAATTCACACCATAAATAAAGGCAGCAATTGCATTTTAAGGTGAAAAATATTACAGAGCCAAGTGGAACATATTTAAAATACACTCTGCACTTCCTGCGAAGAGATTAAGATCCTCTCAGTTCAAAGATAATCAATTGTTCTTGATGCATCCGCGTGGGACCCGTGAGTGTAATGGAGTCTAATAAATACCAGAGACGTGGCATGTGCTGAACGCCATTAATCTACATGTTCTGGAAATGTAACGCATTGTCAAAGCACGACTCACACATATTCCATCACACATCCAATTGGCTTTGCCCGGCTTTACAATTCATTTGCAGTGTAATGCAGCCAATAAAAATGTATTCGGACTGCTCTTTTGATTGTGAAATAGCGTAATCTCCACTAAAGGAAAGAGATGAATATCCCCATTTTCTCCCGGGGTGGAATTTTACCGCAACCTCAAATAAGTTATTGCAGCTTAGAAAAGCTGCTTTTTCCCTACAAATAGCATTTCTTCTTGCGCTTTTATATGTGTTATCCTGTACATTTCAAGATCACGTTTGGGACGTCTTGACATAAATGACTCCATTTTCAGAGAAATGATGAACATCAGTTAACACATGCAAATTGACCACAAACGATTTTAAAACACATGGTGTCTATTGATATAAAACCATATATCCTAATAATAAAGAGAGCACAATTGTCATCGCTGTCTCTCACCTGCAGATGTGTGTTCTGCAAGCAGAGGGGAAACAAGGGACACGTTCATTGCGGTGTGCCGTATTCATTAGAGCTCAACTCCATTATCTGCAGCCATCTAGTGTCTGTTTTGTGCTCCAGAATTTCCAGGCTGCTCTTAAGGTACAGTTAGGACACCGACTGTAAGCAGTTCTGCTTTGTTCAAGTATGTTTTGTAACGCTAATGAAATTGAACATATTCTGCTAATTCGATTATTATAGTAAATCTGTGAATATGAATCGGCCAAAGTATAAAATCTCACACCACTTCTAGCACAGTCATTTCTTTTCGAGTTATCAATTCGATAACAGTTATAAAATATTTTTTTACAAGAATATACTGCCATGTGCTGTATGGATAGTCAGAGCATTTCATTACATTAGAGGATCTTTACATCATTATCGTGTCCTCTCTGGTCAATACAGCACCAGTTAATATCGGTTTAAAATTTTCTGCAGAATCTTGTAAAGAACTTACAATGGAGTGATGCTGCAAAACAAAACTTTAACAAATGATTTTGATTAAAGTAATTTAACCATGGCAAACTTTTTTCAGTCGTGTAAAGTTCCAAAATTGCTTAGAAAACTACAATCTATGTCAGAAAGGTTTTTCTTCACGAGACAGACAATTTAGGTAGCTGGAACGTTCATTTTTGAGAACACACACATATTGAGATACTGACTCATAACACATATTTAGGCAGACATGAGATGGCTTCATGTAAAAGGCAAGTTGTTTCTTAAGTATGCAGGTTGTTATGTAGGACTGAGGCTCCCCCAAACGCACCTGCATCCCGCAGGCAACCAACCGCAGCCCCCAGCACCCTTCACCTGGGTTGGAGAACAACATAACGCCCAGGAGAAACACAAGGTTTGGCCAGCTGTCAACCCCTGTGCTATTAATCATGAGGTTAATGCTGTCTGAGCCACACACACACACCGAGGACATGTACATTTCTCAAACCCAAACACTTAAAAATCGTCACATTAATGTGCGTGAAAAAATATTGTGGTCGCATTGATGCAACAATCCAACCTCACGTGTTCAGTCTTATGTTATGTATGTCACTGGGTTGGTGAATATGTGTGAGGTGGCTTCACGGTGTGGGTGTGACTGACTGCCTTTGATGGATTATTTTCATTCTAAGTGGGAGGTACATCATAACACACGTTTAGCAACAGACAGAACAGCCTCGCAAGTCACACTTATCTGTATTGATTCAAGACACGGGGAAGCGAATTAAAAACTAATTAAAAGAAAATATGTGCTAACCCGGGGAGCGTCTGGGGTTTTACTGTACACACATGGTCCTGACAGATATTTGTAACTTTATTCTGTTGTGTTTCAATTACGGGCACAGCCTCTCAGAGTCCACCGCCAGGTTAGACAAACATGACGTAGCGTGTACATATTCGCTCAAGGTGTACGCCAGTACGATCTCACGCACCCGCTCTTTAATTTTCTCTAAGCCGAGACTAAATCGTAGATGTGAAACTGATGTTGTTTATGGGCTGTGGTTTCATGTGTGTTGGTTCCATAAGTTCAAAGGTCCCTCGCAAGCCACTTTCAAACTTGACCCGATCACAGGGACTAACACATATTTCAAACTGACATCTGGGGCTTGTTAAGACTGCTCTTATTAACTACAGGAATATGGCTGTTAACTACGGACTATTTTGTTACAAAGTTGGGGAAATACTTTGTGACAAATAAAAGGTTTGAATAGTAGGTTCGTGAAACATTCTTAAATATATTCCACAAAAATGAATAGCCTATAAAGGTCATTTTGCCACCCTTATCAAATGTGTATGAACAACACCGCACCATTTTTTCTTTACACACGTTCAGCTTGTCAAATGCCTTTAGATTCGGACCGCAATGTGAAAAAAAGCTGTAGGATCATTTGTTTGTCGATTCCATTGGTTTTATTGTCAAAAACATGTAAAGAATGCATGTACATTGTAATATCCAAAATTCTAAAACTTGTGACATGGCATGTAACTAAGGGCAGAATTGCTTTATTTAAACACATATTTAGCTTTGTAGTGGCTTTACTCCACCACCCATGTGTCTGGCTGAATGTTTTCATAACCTCTGACCAAGACAGGATATGAAAGAGACCACCATAATTCCACTGTGGCGATATAAGAAGGACACAGAAAAAATATGTCAGAAGATCCTATAGAAAATAATTCCAGTAAATTGTTTCATCAAATGCATTCGTTCATTAAAATAGAACATAGTAATATCCCAGAATACTTCATTTATTAACACCTCCATCAGCCATTTTTGTAAAAAAAGATCATACACAAAAATGAGATACAATAAAAATACAATGACAAACTACATAGCCATACAGAATTATGGTCAACGGTAATTATTCATGGTTATTAAGATGTAATAACCCTGAACAGTTTAAGCATCTAGACATCAAATACAACTCTCAAAAACGCACACGTAAAACAGAATGGCTCCTTATTTGTTGCTTAAGTCATTTTTACGCAGTTATATTTGATCTTATAACCACACAATTTCCTTCGCATTGCTTGTATCTACATACAAAAATAGCATTTTACACTTCAAGGGAAGTGACTGACATGTCTCCTTTTCTCTATCTGAGTTCTTCATTGCCACGGGCGCAAGAGAAGGCGTATGTATATTTTATGAGGAAAAGATTGTCTAACTGGTCGGTCAAGATTGACTGGAGTGATTGGCAGACACTGTTTAGCATATTGAGTTTTTGTTTTGCTAGCTGTAGCAATAAATAAAGCCCCGGTTAGCTGCTCGGGTGATGGTTTGCAGTCCTATCACAGCTCTCGGCCCTATTCAGAGGAGATAAATGTGATTTAAATTAATAGCCGGTCCTAAATAACTGCTCAGATGGTAAACGATGCATTTATCAGATACAGACAGCCAATGTCCCTTGATTCATGGGACCCTTACAACATGAAGGGAGCCTACAAAAATTGTTATTACTTTTTAATAAAGTGTAGCAGCCGCTCGTCACTCATTTATCAGAGGACGTTGCTCAGTCAAACGACAGCGTTTTCCCGCGCAGTGGAGGGGCAGACACATGAAATATGACTTTTGGCTTTAAAACATCAGAGCCCGGAGATGCTGAGGGATAAAAAATGTTTCGCCTTGCTCGGTTTAGGTTTGAAATTAAGTTTTAACGTTAGTAAATATTACCAAAGATAATAAATCCAGTGATATGTTCCATCACAATCACATGGCAACTCGTAACTAGATTTTAGTGAATTGGGAGCTACGTCGAAGTGGTGGCCGTGTAGTCGGATGATAATGCTTTCTTTTTTCCAAGAGGCTATCGTATATCTTTGTAAGATTCACATGAATTCATGACAATTGTCTTTTATTTGAGATCCGATTTACTGTTCAGTAGTAACACTAAGGAGTATATGACTGTAGTTTAAACATTACTACATGTTTAGTTTACCAGACAGCAACGAAAACATTGTGAATCGGGACTGAGTAATAAATATTGATTAACAACGATGGTAATGGCTGAACTTCACACAATATAACAGGTAATTGCACAGCGTTTGATACGATACAATGCACATAACCAAGCCAACACAGGTTCCACCTGACGGACAACCTCAGAAGGAGAGCCTGCTTACATCCCGGCCACGTAGCGCGGGCCAAACGCCAACCGGAGAGAAAACAGACATCACTCACGCGGCCAGTGATTAAGCGCTCGTCTTGACCTTGTTCCTCTGATGGAAATAAACAGATCAACCCTCTAATTTCTCCAACAAATAAGTGTGAGCCCTTTAATTTCGCCGCTCGACAAACAAGCCACGCGAGGAGCTTTCCTCCCTCGTGTATTGGCGAGACGTTAAGCTTCTCGCACAGGTAACAGTCAATCCATTAACCTTTGCTTTTAGCTCAGGCTCCAGGTCGCTGCATCGCCCCCCCACACCCCCCCTTTGGAGCTTTTAATACATTTTTCTTAATAGTTGTTCGCCTGCGAATGAAAAGGGCAACTCACATCCTCTTGACATTGACTCTGCCACAGTAATAATAAGGTTTCTCCTTTTCTTATATCATCAACCCATCACCAGGCAGCCCAATGTCTCTACCGCGCGTGCACCCCTCAACCCCTCCCGCGGAGTCAATGGTTGTCCGCAGTCATTTCAGAGGAGTGAAATGAAAGGGCTTTTGAAGGCAGGGGTCATGTTAAATTGTAACGCAAATGTTATTCCTCAATTATCCAACTGGGGTAAATGTCAACCGCTTGAGGGGGAAGATCTCTCTCTTTCTCCTTTTCTTTCAATATGTGAGTGTGTGGTTTTTAATTGTGTGCAGACCGCCCTGTAGCGCTCTGAGGGTCCGCGGAGTCAGGTGAGCGTTCGGGTTCAAGCGAAGTTACTTTAACTCTTTTCGTTGCATCGGTTGTGGGTCCGACTGTATTCCTCGAAGCCACAGAAGTGCTGATTGGACAATAAACCACAGCGACATCACAACAAACTTCCAAGACGTCCATAAAGCTGCTGTTCGGTTTGCTCACAAGGTTGAGCTTTAGAGAGAGAGAGGTTGAATGCGTTACACCAAATGCTGTTGATTTTAAGCACGGACACACATTCCTGTGATAGCAGGAACTCACTGCTGTAGAGAGTTTAATGAAAAAGCCCCAGGATGATTGGCAGCTGAATAGTTTAACTAACAAAAGGGGGCAGTTTGGATGCGAGGTCAGAAGTGAAGGGAGGCCGCTCTGGGATTTCTCCTAAGGCCATTGGATATTACCCGTCTGCCACATTTATATTTGCAATAACAAATTGACTTGAATTGGGCTAAGTGGAGATCAGGACCCGGTGTGGAGTGACCGAAAACCAGGTCCATGAGATGAAAGGAGATGAGTGCGAACCTCACATATTTGCCTCGCAAACACGCCGTCTCTTACAGAAGGATTATAATGAAAGCAAACACGGTGACAACAACGCTACTATTATTGGCTTGCTTAGTTTGCATGCCAAGGTATTTGCATTAAATGTGTGAAATGTAAGTCTCTAAAGAAATTATAAATAACATCAATACCGAAGCTACTGTATGTAAAAATGAACAGGTTTCCTCCTTAAGCAAAAGGGATTTTTAAATTTGCATGTAGACTAAAAAACATTTTTGAAATGCAGCTCAATAGAATTTTGTTTTTATTTACAATGGAGGGGGATCGGGCTTCAATAATAGGGATCAGACCCCCCATCATTTTCAGTCTGGTAGCAAGTCAGCGTGGTGGGTTGATAAAAGGCTCGAGCATTTGAAAGAGACTCTGTCCTTTACAATATGGAGGTATTTTATGACAGAGGTCAGACTCAAAGGGAGCAATCGGCTCTCACTCTCTGTATCACTTTCCTTCTCAACATGACAGATGGAGACTGGTGTCTATTGTGATGGTGTTTCTAATGAAACAGATCTAACAGAAAGAAAAACACAAAGGGTGTGATGCCTTTGCCCAATATGAGCTCAATTATAAAATTGGAATTATCATTCGTAGGCAGGATACTTTTAAAGAAATGAATAAATCAAAGGTGTCTGTCATTTTCCATCAGTGTAACAAAACAAACCCAGCAAACATTAATTTATGTAGTATTAACATTAATATAAGCTGGTAGATTTTGACGTCAATCATTTTCACAACTTTGATGATTATGTTATGAAATTCATTACATTTATTACGCCCGGTTATTAATAGAGATATAAACCATATTGTTATTATTTTCATTAGCGCATATAACAAAACATAACCCAATAGAATCTTTTTCAGTGGAGCAAATCTGTTATTATTCCACATAGCTCTTATCAGGCAATAGCGCTACAACCATTGTCACCGGCGTCCCCATGGATACCGCTGATGCTATCCTCTTATCACTGTAATAAAACTAAAGTGCTGGGCAGGAAATTGAAAATGTAGCTGGACAGGAAATAACTGTGCTCTGTCATAATCTACGGCCCTGAACATGTGTTCATCCGCGTGTTGTCACTCTATCTGATGCTGCCTGCTTTGCGGTCAGCCCTTTCTCTTCCTCCGTGTGCTTTATCAGACCGGTGTTGCAGCGAGCGCCCCTGTTGTCTGCTGGGTCAGCAGTGTCCACATGTCTTTGGAGGTTATTTGGAGGTAGGAAGGCATCAAGGCAGGTCCGAATCCAACATTTGTGCAACGCTCTGTCTGCTTTGATGCATTAACCTGGTGAATTACTGAAGGCAGCACGAATGAATTCTATGGATGATATCCTTTGGGTGTCATTTGGTGGTTAGAATGAACCGATTTCAAAATATTTTATAAAGTCTATATATTTTTAGTTTGATTCCTTGCACGTGGAAATGTAATTCTTGTTCACTTGATTTTGTTTTATTTTGTGGTCAAGTTAAGCTGTTTTAGGTTTGGATACAGTCATGCTTGCTGGAAGCAATACGCCATTCTGGGAGTTTAAAGATGATTTGTACCCTCAACCTGTACTGTAAGACAGTGTCAATATAAATCTGTACAATAATGAACATTGATGTAATATCAAAAGTTTGCATGTCCGGTTAATTCTCTGCAGGTGAATGTAATAAAACTGTCACCAGCTCAACATGTTTAGAAGTTCTAGATTGAGCTGGCATGATATCTTTCACAGCTTATTTGCATATGAGGGGGCGGGGTTATAGCAGACATAGGTGACACAAGGCCGCCCTCTGTCTGAAATACAAGATATCTCCTCACAGTTGATGCTTTTAAAATCTACTTATACATTCCAAATGTATTTATACATCATCCAAATTGATCCCTTTTTCGGAGAAAGAAATACAGCATTTGTGTGGTGGTTATTGTTCCCTTTGCTTTTCAGTGAAACATATTGATAAATCTAAATATGATAAAATAAACAAATGAAGAAAAAATGAATTTTTCAATGCGTCATTTCCATAAGAAGGCATACATTTATTTATTTTTCTCAACAGACATCGATTGACATTTATTTCATAATAACCTTTGACAACCTGATACTTTTTTGCTTTTATTTTAAGATATACATGAAAAAAAGAGGGTAAAAAATAATCAAACCAAACCAGCAATTTTTTATAAATGCATTTTGTTTGATCATTTACTATCCTGCAATGCCATTTTTATGTATTATGGCATAAATCTTCAGATACGGTTTAGTTTAACTTGTATCGTTAACTGTTTGGTACTTTGCACTAGCTTTTACGGTCTTCCACTGTATTTAACACAAGCTTGTTATTAATGTTGCATGTAATGCATCATCCTATTTTAGTTTTCCTCAAATGACAACACTCTGCAGATATTACCTGTAAAACAAGTATAATATCCTCTAAGGTCGGCAAGGATGATCTCATTCCGAATCACATGTGTGATGCCATAAGGCCGGTTTAAAGGAGTTCTTTCCTTTCATCTCATTTACAATCCATCCAAACCTCACCCATTATTAGTTTTTCCAAACGCCGTTTCCTCTGTGTCTGTCTTTCAGCGTCTGGCTTGTAATTGGCTTTCAGTATCAGAGGAAATGTAAAAGAGAGAAAAGAAGAAGCAGGGAAACAGAGAATGTCTCATTTGCATTAACTTCATTACCGTTCTCTTAGAGTTATATTTAAACAAGTCCCGGCCAGCATGCACACAGAGTCTCTGAGAGGTGGCCAGCCCTGTGCTCCCCCCTTCTAATTGATGTAAATGAAAAAAAAACACTGTGGGCTCAGGAGCTTTGACCTTGTTATATGGGGTGACTAACCCCAATTAATCAAAGATTCTTTCTAGATGCTTCAAGCTAATAAATTGCAGCGTACATCAGAAGGACTGTTGTTACCGGCTCCGGAATGATTATGCTTGTGGATCGGATTAAAGTGTGGAGGATGTGGAGACTCTCTGATTTTTAAATAAGTATAATGTCAAGAGGATAATTGAAATAATAACAATAATAATAAACATCAAATCTTCCTGATCATTAGAACTATAATGAACTGTCAATGAGTCATTGTAGTGATTATAACATATTGTCAAAAAAGTTAATTTGATTTAAAAATGTTTCTATTTATTTGATAGTATTATTCTTTTCATTATTTGTTTTATTGTTTTGGATTCAATGGATCCAAAACCCATTTACACACTTCCAAAAAGTGCAGGATTGACATTGCATTAGATCAAATCAAATAAATGTCTCAGATGTTCCTGCAGTTGTACCGTTACAAACACCTACGTCTGAGGTTTGATCCCTAGGAAATGCACATAATAAATGATATGCACGCAATGCATTTTTAGATCCCCAACCAAAAAAGCCCTTATTAAGTATATGCAATACTTCTGAAATGTTTTAGAGGCATGCTTTCTTTCAAATAAATGCTACGTTATCTAATACATTCGGTCTCCACTGTGTGGATAGACTGATGACTGAATGAATTATTAAAGAATTGTATTGTGATTGTGTTTTCAAGATTAAATTGCCATTCTAATACATCAATGACCGGTTTTTCTTAATAACAGAAAGATCACTGACCTTCTCGGTTTGAAATTTTTTATTATAAATTGAATATTTTGATATATTGGATATTTGTTTATATGAGTTGTATTTGTTTTATATCACTCCTCAAATTATTCACATTCTAATTAAATTGCTGTTTTCTACCCATGAACAAGCCATAGATGCTAGTGACCGACATAGTGGAAGGAAACCTACCGATCGACCGAACAAGACGGACAAAACGCCCATACAAAAAGACGTGAAACATTAGTAGCCCAGGTAGTGTGTAAAAAATTCATGACCCCCCTCTATACAGTCTCCCCTTGTAATACACCACGATTAGCAGCACGTTTATTAGACCGTGGCTCAACAACGGCGGCGACCAAGGTGAGTCAGCGTCCACCCTGCGAACCAGACGCTCACAGTCACTGGCCTCTAAGGTGTCACCTGAAAGTCATTGTGACGCCGGCTTAGTTTACACATGATCCAATTAGCCGGAGAGATGACGCTGACCCCGATGAGCACGTTTCTGTGTTCGGACCGAAGAGTCACTTGATTCCAGGTAATACAAGCCTCACCAAACACTCATTCTGTTGTGTGAGGGTTAAAGAAAGCCAGAGGGAGGGGTTGGAAGAGATGCCAATGGGTGGGGAAAAGACAAAAAAATGTCAAGAGAGAGAAAGAGAGGTAGTGAGAAAAATGAGGTAAACATACAAGCCAGGTACAAAACCGAAGACGTGGACTATCTGGCCTGGTAAAGAAATGAATTTGTCACCTCATTGTTGGTAACAATAGGCCTAATTGAAACGAACCTGTCCCTAGCATACATCTGGCACATTAAGCATTCGCTAAGATATGCTGATTCTTTCCCATGCTGAATTATTTAGCTGCTGGTATTCTTTTACAAACACGGACAAACAAAAGACAAGGAGCACGCCTGGCTGTTTGGTTCACATCGGTATCCATGTGCTGGAGATAAGCAGAGGAGACAAGGTATTTTCGAAGAGATCGATCAACACCACTCAACGCCATGCAGATCAGGCGAGCGCTGTTTCTGCCAGCTTTGAAGAAGTCATTACCAGAGAATAATTTCACGAAGAACATAGATAACTTGCATATTCTGCCTTTTATCTTCATTTATAGACGTTCATAATAAAAGGTCAACTTGAATAAACAGTACAAACAGATTTCATAAACAGTTAAGGTTTATGTAGTGCACAATAAACACCTAATTGTTGTCAGTATACATGTTGGCATCACATATGGCCGCCTAGCATCTTCTCATACTAGAAAAGACACTCTTTTACCCTGCACAATATGGCTCCTGGCACGGGCACCCGAGAGGCGTCTTCGCTTGATGCACCTTGCTGAACTGATGAGCCGTGTGCTGACAGTTGACATTTACTTGGAGAATGGGCTTGGCATGGCCGTTCCGCAAGCCACTCGGCAACAATTGAGACTCCGGAACGCCTCATAAAAGGACACAACAATTCTCAGCACAGCATCCTTTTGTTGTGATGGCCAGGTGCCATCACTTACCCCTTTCTGAAAACAATCTCATCACCGCTGCATTAGACAAAGCCCATTTCATGAATATGGTACAATTTAGTGTCATTTTGGTTAATTTTAAAATTTAGCATTAAAGGTAAAAATCCATTGTTTTTTCTTGCCGTGAGAATCGTAAATATTGTTGATAAAATGTTATTGAACATAAATAACCTCGCATGAAAAGTAAAACTAGCGACAATTACATTAAATGTATATAACCTGAATAATATTTCATACATTTTTTACATTATTTAGAGCACGTAAATGAACAGTTATTACACTAATTGCAAGTTACTATTTTAAATAAATAATTTTACAACAGTTCTAGGTCACCATTTTAGAAAAAGTTTTTTTCCTTTAGGGGAAATATAAGTACATCGCTATTTATGAACCATCATTTATCTTATATTTTACATCCTTTAACTAATGATTTGTTGAGAACAAAATTAAGAAATGTATTATTACTGAATAAACATGTAAACATATAAAAACATATTCATTGAAAGTGCCACAAGCAAAATCATATATTCACTTCAGCTGAGATCATCTTCTTTAATCCAGAAAGAAATCCTCAGCGGTCCATCATTGCAAACACAGACATCAGAGAAGGGTAACTTTGAAGGTTTCCACGACAACCACATCCGGATATTGTTTCTGACATGTTGTGAAGTTGTCTCACTGTTTGGGGAGTAAGGGGTCCATCAGGGCTCCACTTGTGGGCCGCTGAAATTTTAATAGGCCCCGGCTCACAAATGCAGGGCAGCATGATGTTGTCACCTTGGCATATTTTATCACTGATCAAACATTAGTAGGCAGATGTTGTAAACTTGTAACTGTCTCATCAGCAGTGGTGGCACAGCTCAGAGGCGTGGCTGCAAACCTCATGCCCAGATGCTTCATACTGCATCTGCAATTGTTTCCGTGTATTTCCACATTTAAAAAGCTATTTTCCCATGTCTTGGTTTTCTACATGTCCTTGGGAATGAGATCTGGGCCAGCTTTTGTGAAGCTTCTTCTTAATATTTAAAGCATCCAACTTAAATACGACTTTTTCACTGTATACGAATCACTGAAAGGTCTACATTTTGGGTTTTAGCCCCTCTACCTGATTGACTTTCATTGTTTTATTTTTACCAACGTGGTAATTCACAGCATGCCCAAATGCAGTATTCCCACTATGTCGAAAATAACACAACATTTTCCATAAAATACTCCAGTGTTGAAACCATAAAGAATTCTGTGTGAATTGCTTGCCGCCGTTCTGCATGCATTATAGCACGGACCAAACATATTAAAATTGCATTTGCTCATTCATTATGCAAATAGCCTGGGCTGCTGGCAGACTTAATTGCAGGCGACGTCGTTGTCTTCATCAGGTCCCGTCTCAAAAGCTCGGACCTCTTAATAGCACGTGTTACTTTTGACTGTTTCCATGCTGGGTTTTTTTTGTCATCTATTTTTTGACAAAGGCACGTGCTGTGGCCTGCTAGCCAAGTATCTTGTTGGCAATGATTGATTACCCAATATCTAATTAAAACTGATCCGATCGCTTATTATGCAGAAAGGGATAAACAAACTCAAGTCAACTGTCAGGCCGGCGTGATTGATGATGCTGCCAATCCAGCTATTGTTTGGCCTAATGTCTTGACGCTTGTAACAACCAGTAGAGCCACATAAGACAATGAGCTCTGTCAGTCCACAGCTGATTTGTCGAGTACAGAAACAGATTTTTTTCTCAATTTATTTATTTATTTCTGGGCAGGGAAATATATTATGCAGGGCATTGGGAGATTTGTCGGGATGTTGGCCCTATTAAACCCAGGGTCCTGTTACCTGCCTTCAGGGCAGGCCGGTTTGTACACAGATTGAAAAGGGACATTCACTACATGAGCACAATGAGAAACTAATGTCAGTAAGAGCCAGCCACGTCACTCCCCTTAAAGAACAATTTCCTAGAGTAAACCTCAATATTAGTTTACATTAATATAATATTTATACTGTATGTCTTTGTTTGCAAATATTTTCCGAAAAATAATATCACTCACGTTTGTAATAAAGGCAACCATTATTAACTGTTGTCATTCTAATTATTCTTATTTATTTTGTTGTGGAAAAATATGACTGATAAATCAATAGAATATTTGTTAAGAGAGGTTTTGGCACACATCAACGAACCTTTAAAAGAAGGAATAACTTGGAATAAGCGTGAAAATGGTTGACACAATTCTGTTGAACAAACAGTAAAGAACAGATGAGAATTTGACCTGATGAAAAATTCATATTCACACACAGCTTCGGATGCTTCCATTACCAAACATTTGTGAACCCTGACAGAATGGAGGTTATTCAAAGCCACCTTGTTCACAAGGTGTTGGAAATTGTTACTTTAATTTATCCTGAGATGATCAACATCTGATCCCAGTGTCAAGTGCCTGTAGGCTTTTTAAAGCGTTGAAAAAAACAGTTGTCGTGATATGGGGTGTGATGTGTGCGGATGTCTGAAGGCCGGGGCGGGAGGGGGTCTGCGTAAAGCGTTTGACATATATCAAACAACCGAGAACTGAGACCGGACAACATTAATCAAAACTTTTTTTAATTTCCCCAAAAATTAATCATTAAATAATTAATTTTACAGCTACAGGCAGCTGTTGAAGGGGGTCTTGTGCCTTCCTGCTGTTCAAAATTTGTCCTTGTCTGAGGGCTAGATTGATATATGTATTATTTATCAGATTAATCATGGCTAGATACGGAGGGTTCCTGCTTGGGAGCATCCCACATGATTCAATGTTGTGTGTGTGTGTGCGCGCGTGTGCGCAGCTGCATATGGCATGGTCATCAAAAGGAGTGGTCAGCTGATTGCAAAGAGTGGTCACAACTGAAAGAGGACAACTTTGCCCCGAGCATAATTTTTTGCCACGGGTGTCTCTTGAAGGGGACCTAGATGAGGAGAAGTTGTCATTGATCTGAAGAGGTCAGTTAGGGTCCCGGGGTCATCTCTGTTCATGGAAAGGTCTTGAGAATACCCAAAGGATATGGCAGAGAATGTCGACCTCTCAAGTGAGCATCATCTGAAGGGGCAATACTCTGTTTTTGTATTCATTGCCCTTAAATTTGTCACATGCAATAATTGTCACACTGCCCCCAAGCCAAATACATTTGAAATGTTTACAAAATCAATACAATCTTTACATTTCAAATCTATTAGGACTTATTTCGGAACATATACACCTTTAATTGTCAGAATAATAATAATATTATATTAACATTAATGTCAACTAATATATATTTACATAAAATATTACCTATTCAAAAAATATAAACATATATGAACATATATATATGAAAAATAGATAACACTTTACTTTAGTGTGCCTATTATGATATTATAATTAATTCTTTTCATCAAAGCTGTTGACATTGAAGGTTAGATACCACGTGGCATTAAAGAAAAATCTGTCATCATTTACGTGACCGGACAGCATAGGCTTCCATTTAATTATATTGTGTGGCCACAAAACCAATGAAAGCGAATGGGGTCCAGTTAACAACACTTTTCTAAATATATATTTTCTGCAAAAAGAAAGAAAGTCACACAGGTTTGAAATGTCAAGAGGGTGAGTAAATGATGATACAATATTTAGGCATGGGTGAGCTATCACTTTAAAATAGAAACGTATATATTGGCAGATTTCTTTCTCCAGATTTGATATTTCTTCATTATTGTTGTTCCTTTGCAAATTGTGCACCGAATGATAAAGCAAAACTGCTCAGACTGACAACATTTTTCGTATTCATCACCCAGAATCTCTTCGCATAGTTTTCATTAGCCAGAAAAAGCAGCAAATGCATCGAGCAGTTAAAGCTGTAGCCTGTATTTAGAGCGAGACCTTTGAGTGAGTTTGCGCCGCCCCAGGAGGAAAGAGACAAAGAGGAAACATTAGCACAAGCAACTCTAACTCTAAAATCAATGCACAAAGTCATCAGAACAGAGCAGAGGCTCTCAGCCTCTCAAAAGGTGACAGTCGATATGAACGTCTCGCGCTGATGGCTCAAAATCTCGATCACATTCTTCTGGATCATTAGAGGTTAAAATGGAAAAAACGACTTTAGTTTCTCACTAGCTTGCTCTCCAATCCAAAGGACTTCCTAATATCTTATCAGACCAAAATGCCATTATAAGCATTACCAGTACCATTGCGGGGCGCACACATTATAAAACACAATGCCTCAAGTATATTACTCCGCGAATACAGTATATGTTGAATATGCAAGTTAAATGGAATATTTTATTTCAAGGTAGAAGCACTATAACGCATGCGTCTCGTATCACAGCACTGAGAACTGTACGTGAGCTGTTCCACCAACAGAGCAGCCGTACTCTGTGCTGCATGTTAATTGAAGCATTGCGAGTGAAATTGCCATCCAGCGTTCGCTGCCTTTGGTCCTGGTGTGTATCAGGCAAATAGATCTGGCTGACAATTGTGGACATAATTGTACATCACACTCGATATTAAGATGAGAAAGCGCAAGGTCGCCCCATCACATCTGTGCGACGGCCAGGCAATCAAACCGGGTTCATGTCAGTGTGAAAAACCCATTTGTGTTCAGAAACAAAACATTTCCCCCTTCTCTCATAATGGGCTAAAGCGCTTGCTTATCTCCACCCATGCAAAGCCAGACCTCATCAAGGGCACGGCGCACGAGAGACGTCGCCGCGCTGGCATCCCAACCGGCAGGAAATCAAAAACGTGATCCCGCTTTTTCTTCTGAGCCGGTCTGGCCACCAATCTGTGGGGACTAACCCCTTGACATAAAGTCATATTGTGTTTGAGTTTTAGTGCCTAAATTTGTCCATCAATTATTTATCGGGCATGGCGATTGTATAAATGTAGGAAATTACGAGGGCCCGCTTTTTCTCTCGGGTAGAAAGAATGTGATACATCGGCTACATCCCCACCTAATGTGCGGGCCCTCTGTCCGAAGGGCCAGAATTATTTATGCATTAGAAAACAGCGTGGCCGGGCCAGAGGAGGCTAGACACATTATTTTAAACCTTTCATAACACGCATTAATATTTCATAAGAAATAAATAAAGAATGTCGGGCTTGTTTGGAGGACAGCTGTAGCTCTGCGCTTCAGCAGCTCGGGGGACTCCAGGGAGGCTACACATACCCCGCAGTAAAACCCTCCATTTCTTTTTAATCATCCACTTAGTGCATTGTGGGTAGAGGAGCTGTCAAGGTGAGCGAACAGCTTCTTCGATTGCGCCACTGAAAGGCTTTGTCTGAAGAAAAGGGGGCCTTTGTTGCTCCACACCTTCGAATTACATCTACACTCATTTCTCCCCCCACCTTCAATTTCACTCTGACCCCTCCAACGTGGCCATCAGACAGTCTGGAGCCTGCAGTCTACCGGTGCTCCGAGAAAAGCGGGTAACCGGTGGAAGCAGGTCGAATACGCTTGATGCAGGGATGAAACGGTCCACAGGGACAACTTGACTGTTTTCAGGTAGTATACCGTCAAGATTGGAAAAGGGTTAAGAGACTGTGCAATGCATGATCACTCTCATAAAAAATTTAAACTTGATTCTTGATGTTTATTTATGGCTGATAAAATGGCCGTAACAGTTTACACCCAAAGGAAACATCGGAGATGTTGCACCTGGTTTCAAAAATTCACAAGAAGGCCAGTTTCTCCTTCATACTTGAAACGGCCACCCATACATTGGGCAGTATTTAAACATGTCATTTAAAAGGTCATAGGCAACTAATATAAAAGAACAGATAACCAAGATGTATTGCCAAAGCAATAGACAGCCTACATCTCTGTTTTTATTCTGCCCTCCACACTCAAAGGCCTCAAGGGGCCATTGGAGGTTAATCCCAGAGAAGTGAAGGAGTACCAAAATGCTCAAATTGCCATGAAGTGCATCTCATTCCTGTAATTGCTGCAGATGGAGTAGTCTAATCTGCCATTTCTCAGCACGGCGACAGGGGAATAACAGGTTAGGGACTGTGTAGCAGTGATGTGCAGCCATGAAGGTGATTGCACAACTGTGTCAGACTAAAAGAGCTTCTTACTTGAGTTTTAAAAGGAATTCTGATAAACACTGATGCTACTGCGAGCAATAGTAGTGAAGTAAATGTGTCACGACCACTTTAGCAACACAACTCGGTTTGAAATCCAGAACGCTGTCTACCCACATAGCATTTCAGGCTCCTTGGGTGTTCAGAAAGTATGCAGAAAACCACAGATTTCCAAAGAATGTTCCAACAGACATTAACGATCGATATCCATTTCAGCACCACAGCCATGGACAGCACCTGGTAACGTGGGACGTAAGAAAGTAACCTCCTAAGGTATAGTTCGGGACGCAAGCCTAGAAAAGCTATAACTGAAGTTAAGGTGTACCTTTAGAGTCAACGTTATCTGGAAACGCAGCCGTAATCCAGTAAACTGAATCAAAACAAATATTAATGCTATACCATATAACAAACTGATGACATTGTAAGTGTTTTTATCCTCGCAACTTTGTTGAAGCAGTTTGGAGACAACCTTTCTGTCTTCCAAAATTCTAAAGCCCTGTGAATGGGACACTGATTTCAGGTGATGGAAGTCTTAAATCTTAATCGGGTCTAAGCTTTGTGCAGGCCAGTAATGTTCTTCCACACTACACCGAGTCCGCCATGTTTTTTATGAATCTTTCTTTGTTGGCATTTGTTAGATCAGTATGATAAAGCCTTAACATGACAATGCACAAACACTAACAAACTCAACAACAAACTCCAACATCAAAAAACACCAACAACTCTAATGCTAACATTCTTAATTCTCATTGACATCGATCCAACAAAATGCAACAAATGCATTTGTTACAGTTTGTTGGATCAGTATGAATAAGCCTTTAGAGTGGACAAGGGCCCAGCCCAACTTGCCGCTATAAATCGAAAGCATGCAATTGTCCAAAATATAATTTTAGCTTTACAGTGGCATTAACATTTGTGTTGACAAATGACTAAATATCCCCAAAAGTGTTCTTTACATGCTGTTCACCAAATTTTGGGTATAGTGTATACCAAAATGCATCGCATCAAGCTGGTAATAGTGTATAATGTTGATCATTATCTTGCAAATGTTTTATTCTGCACTAAAACTTAAAGAAATGTTGATAGTGGTTCCATCTTATTAAAAGGCACAACTGCATGCAATGTTTATGTCATATATATTTATGGGCGTTCTTTCAGTAAAAGAGTAATTTGTCCTTTTACATTATAGTGAAAACAACTCTCTGTTTCCCCGCCTGAGTAGCATCTTTAACTTAGTTGTTCACCTATTGTTTATCCTAACAGAAACTTGTTTGGTTTAAAATATTAATTATGAACAATTTATAACTTAGGCATAACGCTTTTATTATAATTGAATGCAGAGATCCAATGTGAAATGCAATTAAATTAAGTTAAAATAATTATAAAAAATGTATTTAATATAAAAACAATACAGTGTGTTTATTTGAAATATGTAGAGAATAGTCAAAAGCAATAAAGTACCCAAATGAAAACTAGATGTGATTTACTATAGAGGTACATCTATACAGTAGGAGTGAGTCTAGCAGAGTGTGCAGTTAAAACAGCTGCATGGCATTTCTGAACAGGTTCTGATGACTAGAATCCACTGGTGTTTTCTTCTATCCAGACATGTGTACGTAAAAGGTCAGATTCCAGCAGGAAATGTTCACACCCGAGACATTAAAGCTCTCGTTGCTTGTGGTTTGGCCGTGATCAAACTGTTAACACCAAACATATGACAGAAAGTAAGAGAAAACCAGCCCAACCGATCAATCTAAAGTCAGTGAGTGAATGTGATTCAGCTAATTGTAACAAAACACTAAAATGGGCTCGTCACAAAACCCCAAACAAATGCATGAGGAAAGTCAATTCCTTTGAGTGAAAGTGTGGGAAAAAGATATCTCAGCAAACGCTGACAAATCAACACACATTCTCTTTGGACTGAGGAACACAGAGGAACTGTTTGATTCTGCTCTGGTGCTTTTAAACCTTTTCAAATGCTCCCACACTGACATCCTCTATCAAGCTCCCGGATACATTCAATAGGCTGGAATCTTTTTGGTGTCTAAACAAAATGCTGCTTCAGATCTGTCTCCATACGCAGTTATTGTTTTAGACCTTTTTCTTATAATCACAGCTTCCTCCCCCAATGCCTGGGCAAATAAAGCTCTCTCGGTTTGCCTTTATCTCCGTGTTCCTACAAGTTGTTTTGAATAAAGAAGTCATTATCTTTAGGGTCACAATGGCTCCAGACAGCCAAACTCAAGATGTTCTATACATGATATATTGATCAATCTGTAGTGACTAATGGGATGGTAATGAATGGAGTAACATTAAGCTAATGAATCTGCCTATGCAGCGTATGAATGAAGCTTCTTTCAGTGCAGTGAACAGTTATCTCTATTGACAAACTACATACTTTAAATTGGCTATTGGATGGCGGACTGAATGTGGATTTTCTAATGAAGGGGCTGCACTGCAATCAAGATGGTTACATAAAAACACAAATGTACAACTGAATGAGTCAACTCAGTCATTTCTTTTTCATTCAATGGGAGCTGTGGGGAATTTTACCTATCCTTTCTACCAAAGGATATTCCAACAGGAATTCAATTGTATTTCATTTAGCTTTACATATACACTCTTAAAAATAAAGGAGCTTTAAAGGTTCTTCACAGCTGTGCCATATGAGAACCATCTTTGGTTCCACAAAGAACCATTCAGCCAAAGGTTCTTTGAAGAATCTCTTTCTTACATTTTTATAATCTGAAGAACCATTTTTCGCCACAAAGAACCTTTTGTGAAACAGAAAGGTTCTTCAGATGTTAAAGGTTATTTATGGAACCAAAAGGTTCTTCTATGACAACAAATAACCATTGGAAGCAAAAAATGTTAAGACTGTATATTTATATAGCTTCATGTATTCATATAGATCTTCTGCATCACTGACATATCACAGTATTTAGGCAGAAGAAGACTGATTCATAAATCTCACGGTATGTCATTTATTAGTATGTATATAGCTATATATAAAGAATAGTATCGCACCCTTGAAATATCAAAAGAGTCTTTAGTTTGATCACATTTATAAACGACGCGTGTGGGGGGAGAGGCGGAACTAAAGCACGTGCGCACACATTGCCAAGAAAACACAGACATCAGTTTCACTCCATGTCCAGAATCTTTTAGCGCTGGGACCCCTGCTCCATCTATCAGTTTCAAACGATCGCCAAATCCAGCGTTATATCCACCGTTTATATAACATTTATCACCCAAATGCAGCGAACAGAAAACAGAGCTGAACTTTGGGAACATAGCGCTCTCTCTCTCTCCTGCAAACAAGTGAAAGTGACGTATGCGGATGCTCCTTCTCCCGCTCTCCATGGTTGATGTGTTGGCGTGCCTTTTGCTTTCCCGGGAGAATTGTCCAATAAGGGACAAAGAAAGGTTGTTTCATAACGTTTTTTCATGTTCGAAAAAACTTTCCGAAACCTGTACGAACACTGGGGGAGTGTATCGAGCACAGAAATACTACGTAATACATCAAACACATTTTTTGACAAGTGACTATGTTAAGCATGAGAAGACAGCACGTTTAATTTTGTAAAGAAGTACGAATGCATGACACACCGTTGCATCACCCCTTTAAAAGGTTTTCTGTACAGCCCCATTGCCACAATGCACACTGTGAAAAGTGCAAAATAAATTAAATGCAACTGAATTAAGTTTCAATTTGCATTCTCAAATGATTTGGGAAAATTGATTGAAGCCCAGATTATTTGATACGTATACAGTACATTTCTCAAAAAAAGCAGGAGACCATTGCACTGCATCTCCAATCACATTTTAGCCTCGGGAATCAGACTTGCTAGTGATATTATTATGACCACTGATATAGTTGCAAAAACAGCCAGTATAACATTTTCACAAACAATCAAACCAAACTTTGTTTAAGTCAGATCTTTTCAGTACATGACATCTTAACATTAAAATAAAGAGTTTCAACCAAAAATCATGATTTGGACATAACAGAGGTTCATTTGTCCCCAAAATATGTTTTAACTGAGAATTTATCTCATTCTGAAAAGCTGTTTCATACCTTTTATGTTCATCGACGCAGTGGGAAAAAGTGAAAAGACTACAGCACAACACACCAGCCCGAAGAACATTATTGTGCCCTAATTCATTTTGTTATATCAGCAGTGCATTGAGCCCACTGGAATATCTATTACTGACAGAACGGGCTGATAAAAGGCGGCATTAGCTCGTATGTAACTCCTCTGTCAGACACACATAGGCTTTCCCTGTAGAGAGCTTTAATCTTGGTCTGTTATGAATAATGCTAAGTATATTACTCTCTGACACCCCACAATTTCAATTTATGCATCTCAACTTGCCGTGCCAAGTACAATTTATAACTTTCAATATGCAAGGCATCAGCAATACATTAGAGAGATAGGATTTAGAGTGGCGAGAGGAAAAGCGGCCTGGAATCTCAGACTGAGAGACTTTGGACAGAACTGTCTCTGTGTTGATAGCAAACAGCATCCCAGTATTTACATCCTGTATTTTTTATAAAACGACTAAATATTAAGTATTACGTTCAGCGTATTTGGAGAGGGACATCGGACCTTAAGCTAAAAGGCACATCGAGTGACCAAACTTTTGCCAGGCTTTCCACCACCATCACTAATATTCTGTTGTACTTTGGGAGAAGCTACTTTGAAACTATAGCTTCACACATGTGTCACACGACACTTCTCTGAAAAGGTTAAAAAAAAGCATACTACAAATGTTAACTAAGATCAAATATACTAAAAGTGGTAGCTATATACACTGTAGCTATGCGCAGGGACAATATATTTTTTAATAAATGACTTTTACAAGAACTAAGAGAAATATAAAATTAGGATGATGGTATATAACTTACATTTTAATCTCCAGGAAATAAGAGATAAAAATAAGCTTTTAGAAAATGTAAATATTTTTCCAAAAGAATTAAGCTACTGTATTTAAAATGTTCTTAGGTGAGTAGCATTGCTGCTTTCAATTACTCCTGATATAATAATAACACTAATATGCAGGTGTTCACTTGTCCCATCTGTTCCCCGCGGCCTTCCCCCTTGGACTACATTAACCATGATCCTTCACTCTTCTTCACCTGTCCCACGTTCATTGTCACCCTCACCTGATAGTCATCAGCATCATTATCTGGACACTATACTCTGCCTGTTCTTTGTCTTGAATGTTTATGGAAATGTTATATCTGTTGTTCTACCCGTATGTTATTCTTCTTTATACGTTATTTGTATTGGAACAGTTCTGTGACAACTTGGGGTTTAGGTAGGATTAGACAACAAAATAACTGTTCTGGAAGTATAAAATGTAACAGTCATGTCTGGTGCAAAAGGAGGTGGCTTCAATTCCCAACCTGTAGGGTTTATTGTGAATCTGACTTGGCTTAAAGATTCGAGGTGGCATGTGTTTTATTAGTTCAGAAAAAGCATGTCACATTTGTAAAACGTATCATATATATCAACTAGGTATCGCTTTAGATTATGGGCCGTAATGTGCCGCATAAGTAAACAGGATTTACAGCGTAACTTATTGTAACAATAATTTACCTCTGCATATTGTTCCCCTTTACCTACAGTTAAGTTTAAGGAAGAAAGAAAAAGACCAAGGAAAGAATGTATATTTCTGATGGAACTGTATGCCATATGAACATCCAAATCAGCCCCCTCTTTAAATACTTCATTATAGTCTCAAAAGATCGACATTGATTTTGCATATTTTACACATTAAAACTTATCAAGATAACTCATAGTTAAAATAGATTATACGTGACCAACAAACTCAAATTTACAGTTGGCAGACAGTGTGTGTGCTTCATTTGTGTTGTTTTGTTTGCGTAACAAGTTAACACATAATTTCCCATTATTTCATGTTTGCTATAATAATAAAATAAGAACCCCGTACTGTATTAATATCCACAGGAGCTTATTTATGGGTCCATTGTGATTACAAAAATGTAGTGTATGTTCACGCTATACCATACTTCGGGTCATGCATACCCTGTTATATTAAAATAGTTACCGCTTACTTACTTTATTCCCCAAAATGATATATATATATACTGTAGAGGTACATTATTGTTACAATAAGTTAGGCTGTAATTTCTGTTTAATTATGCGGTCCATCGCGGGCCGTTACCAAAAACTAAATTATAAGTAGAGAAGATGTCAGAGAACTAATGCGGCTGATCTTGTGGGTATATCGCTGACATAAGACCAATCTCAGTGCTACTTTCTGTTTCTAAGAGGAGAGGAGGGGCAGAGGGCAGCACTTGGTATGTGATGTCAGTGTCACCTTTATGAGCCGAGCGTTTCAGGCCAGACAGGAGAAACATCGACTATTGGGGCTCAACAGTGGCAGCCGCCAAAGTGCCTTGCCCGGAGCTGATGTGTTGTGGGAGAGAAAGTGAGGAGTAGAAGGAGAAAAATGGTGTTGTTTTCCGGGCCTTCATGGCTCCTTGAATAGATTTTTTAAAACCCTACGGTTGATTTATGCTAAGCAGAGCCTGTGCAGAAGGGAGTGAGCAAGCGGGCTAGCCTCGCCAGAACACTTTCTAAGCCCCGACCCACACTTTGATGCGTCTTTTAGAGGTGCCCAATGAAAGCACGGCACCCCGTTCCCGTACACCCCGCCTTTTCTTCAGTTCTGCCATGCAAAGATAATCAGGTTTATGTAAAGTATGTGTGCTCCTTTGACAGTCTACGCTAGCTCATTAATTCAATCACACCCGACGCCATTGTTCTGTCGGTGTTTGAAATGCGTACGGGGACGGGGGGTTTCCTTAATCCTGTCAATCACTGTTAACATTTTTCTTGCTGTTGCCATGGCCGGGGCCAGAGTTCATGAAAACAGCGAATATGAGCCAACAAAGGGAGAATAAAGAGTTATTTCAGCCACTTTTCTTTAAAAGGCCATCGACCATGCACAAAAACACAAGGAGTAAATGTAGACAAGTTTGAACACTACAGCCACGGCGAGAGATGGGAGGGCATTTGAAAACCAAACAGGCCCTATAAAAACTTGACCCGGGGGGCTCTGGGAAAAACTTCCTGAATCGGCCCCCCGAAGAACAATGTCCTTTCTTGTGTGGCTTCTTCAGGGCCACAATGGCCGGTACATTCTAAACACATGCCAGAGACGTTGAACACCGCGGTAAGCCAGATCAGCGCTCTAGAATACTGAGTGCTGACCGCAACGAAGACGTGGACAAAGGACGCGGGAGAGTGTGACGGCGAGAGAGTAAGAGAAAGAGAGATGTTAGAAGAAAGGATGTGAAGGAGCATTCCCAGAAACGTACATATCAATATTCGCAAAATATTTCGCCTGCAATATTTAGTGACCATCACTAGGATTAGGACTTTTATTGAAAGGACCTTAGTGACATTAAGTACAAAATATTTTTTTGGTATGTTTTGGATGTATCAATACAGTCCATTGTAAAAACCATTGCGTGCAACCAGCGAGGACAGCACAATGTTTATAGACACGTACTTTAATGAATTTATCAGCTCAAAGAAATGTAACATGCTTTTAACTATGTGTAATCTCACGGCATGAAAAGTTAGCAGTATTAGCAATATTAAGACGGTGGCCAAAATCAGTCCATCTGCTTCATGCTGAGTTAATGAGGCCCAAATTAACAAACTTTGATACCTCCAACAAATTAGTTTAAAATATCTTTACCCTTCTTGTTTCCATAGAAGCAACGCCATACAAGTAACAATTGCTTTTGGTTTAACTGAAAGACCAGCTCTTTGTTGAAAAAAAATGTTAACATGGGAAAATAATCACACATCCTGAAAAGACTAAATAATTCCCCTCAAAATCGGCAACATAATCTCTTGGCAAAAATAGCCAAAGAAAGGATGGATTTGATTCTGGTGGGAGGAACTAAGAAATAAGAACATGTAAGATCTTTCCCCATTTACCACCAAATCTTGAATACGATTTAAGAATGTAAAATACGAGAAGATTAAGCCATTCAGACGTCGGTAGCGGTTAACGCATCAGTGCTCGCATTCAAGCAATTTAGCTAGTGTTTGTTTATTAGCGCTTAGCTTATCGCCAGCACACACAGAGAGGCCCTAGCATAGCCGCACCGTTGAAAAGAGTGATATGGGACTTCTCATTTGTTTCCTTGCGGGGTTGACCTTGTTTAAGTGTAGACCATGGGAGACAGGACTTATTGGACAACGATACTCGTACAAGCTATGTAAACATGCTCGCTGGCTCAGTCCCCTACCCTCTGAGACTCGACAAAGGACTTTGGAGGTGCATGAGGAGATTTGGCTGGGCTAATCTGCTGCTTTCCATATATGCATGGGCTATCGCGAGACACAGCTCGGTTTGAGAAATACCTGCGCTTGCTATCAGATTTTCCCCATTATCTATCTCCTCCTTCTTCACTTTGTCACTGAGCTGCATATCTGCATATTACTTTTACTTAGATGCTTATAGAAAGAATGCAGGCTTCATATATCTGCTTTCCTATCGTACCGTCTCCTATCAGTAGAAATGCAAATGCGAAAAAACACAGTGCTGCTCCATAAAACACACGGGCCGTGTCTCATTGCGCCGCCTAGTTCCCTAGGTTGTGAATCAGTGCAGTGTAAACGCAATTTCTAGCGATTGGAAGGCCTTCGTTCTACAAACATTGGGATGCTGACGATTCATTTACTTGCGACAAAATTGCGGGTGGTAAAACGTTCTGGTGTTTATCAACATCGCTGCGTAAGAGAGACGGCATTATGAAAAAAGCACTTGTTTGGCATTAAGCAAAACAAACCATGTATATTATTGAGCATCAGTATAAGGGGGTTATTAATAACCTCTTCCAATAAGTAATTTATTCAAAAATATTACATAATAATTTGTTTATTGTAATAATTGGTACGTTTCGCATTAGTGTACTTTAGGAATGTACCTGAATCTGTTTTCAAAGAGTCAAAAGACCTAAAACAATGTTGATTTTTCCAGTAAGTGAATATAATTGGCAGCTTATTCTCACTCACTTTCACATTGCAAATGTTTCCGATCTTTAGCAATGTTTGACCACTGGACAGTGAACTTATCGTTGAACTAGGGAACAGACTGCGACATAGTCACAGATATAGAACATATACTGTATTTCTCTAGACTTGATACCATGGGTTTTAAGTTCCTTTCCCATGGCTTTTTTTCTAGTATTTCTTGGTTAACCCTATACAACTCAAACAAAACATAAGCAGCTCTATTTCACCAGCCTTAAACTACTGGTGTCACTGTTAGACTATACAGGGGTTGAACAAAATAATGTGAACAATGCATATATAGGTAATATATCTTTATTCATGCAATGCTCTACCATGATTTGCCTTTGGTACGGTTTCAAACACTCTACCGATAGATTCACAAAACTTTATACAGTTTCCAACTTTATACAGTGGACTGTTACTGTACCATTCATCACCAGAACATCTTCCAGGTTTTTTTTTGTTCAAGGATGCTGAAGCAGGAAACCACATAATTGTGGAGACTTGGTGCTCCTGTTAAATTGGCTTAAAACCATGTTTTTATAAGCAACCTAACATTTAGTAAAAAAGATAACCAGAATAAAGCCAGCACACTTAATATTGACCTCTATAACAACGGGTCTTCTTACAACATATTATTTGATCCAACCCCTGCTGTCCAATCCATTCTTTTGGGGGCTTTTAGCTCCTATGAAAATTTACATAAAAAATTACAGACAACTTAAATAAAAAGGGCATTCGGTACCTTGAGTGATACAAATGCACTGGGCGGTCATGGGTGAAGGGATATTTAGCAGAGTGATTGTCTTTAAATTGACCACTGAGAAGAAGCCTCGTGTGTTAAATAATATTGAAATTGCACACATGAATTGTCCCATTAAAGATTAAGTGAGTCATATTGCACACAGCCATATGATTCCATCAGCTCTCTGCAGCAACAATCCCCGAACACAAGCTTATAGGCCAGGCACCGGGAAGTTAATTTAATTAGCCCTGCATTTGTCTACTACATCCTCTTATCTGGGGTGAGCCTTGCAGGGGAGAACGTCCAAGTTGTTCATACTGTCCGTCGTTTGATTTAGTTTCTCTCCCTGCTCAGCTGCAACTCTGGAGGTGGTAATGAGGAGACCATTAGGAGCAGTGGAGCGGGCAGGAGAGAGAGAGAGAGAGAGGCTTAGAAAAAATAAGACAGCGAAAGGACGAAAGTGGGGAAAAATAAAGGCCTTTGACAGAAAGGTCAAATCTAGACTTAGACACCCATGAATCGCCCAAGGACTGTTCATGTATTGTCTAGGGAAGAGGTTCTCAAACGTTTCAGATCAAGTGCCACCTTTTATAAAAATGTGTTGTTTCAAGTACCACCTAATGACCGCCATAGAAAATCACACGAATAAACACTTAAATTAATAGTAAAGCTGTGAATCTTTATCTTAACATCTCGTAATCCAATTATAATGTATTATTAATAAAACAAACACTTTTTAAATGAAACAATGTGGTAAGAATATTTAACACAGAGGATATATAAATATACGTACGTATACCACAACATCAACAGAACGGCTGTATATAACAAACAGAGACTTACACTTTACTGAAGCGGCTTTTGTAAAAAACACGACACGTCAAAACTTAATCGCAACGCACTTCGTTGATTTAACCTCGAGCACTTTACAGCAATAACAAATAATGTTGACCAAAGTCATATTTTGGTTTGTTTTTCGCACATAAAGTATTCTCATCGCTTCAAAACAATTCTGTTGAGCCACTGTGACCGGATGGACCAATTTTACAATGTCTTTAGTACTTTTCTGGACCAACAACTATAACCATGATGTCTACGAGGAGGCCTGGAAATCTCTCGAATGTCACCTAAAATATATTTACATTTACATTTAGTAATTTAGCAGACGCTTTTATCCTAAGCGACTTACAGGGAGTTCAAGGAGAAATAAGCAATATGTCAAACAGGAGCAATAATACAATAGGTGTTAACACAACTAGTTTCAACAAAAGCCAGAACGATACCTGTTGAGAGAGAGTTAGTTTAAGACCGGGAGGCTTACTACACCACTGAAGCTGCTGGTAAAGTGGCATCATTTTTACACTCTAAAAGTTTTTCTGGGGGAGGACTTACCCAAATATTTTGTTCTTCCGAGGTCCATAGCTCAAATCCAGAGGGTTGTAGATTCTTGTTGTTCCTGCCTGAAGATGGAGGTAGGGGTTGAGCCTGTACCCTAATGCATGGACAGGGGCTGACCTGGTGGTGATTCAGATGATGGACGTCACGAAAGTATCTACGAACAAAAAGAGTGAGAGAACTTATATCCACTCACCACCTTCCCAACTCCATCAATATGGGACCAATAAATTACTCATAAACACAGGTAGAATTGCGACAAATGTCAACTGTGAGTGACACAAAAGTCATGTGAACTGCAATGCAAAACATCAGATTTAAACCTGTTTTTGGACTATATATGGAATTGTCACAGATCAGAATACAGTAAAAGAGATTCCTTGGATTGTGCTGTTCACACACAGATTTGTGTTAGATTCAGAGTCACATTTGAAAAGACGAATTGGGGCACCTCGGCCTGCGGTCTGAGTGGCCCTTTGATGGTACTACACCAGCAAATGCCATATAATCAATTAAGACCTGCAGGGGGTGCTTTGTTGGGCAAAATGCAAACGTTTATATCATTTGTAATCAAATGCAAATGCAAAAATGATCATGTCCTTCTGGGTGGGACAATTTCTATAAACACAGGGGCCTGTGGAACCCATTTGCATGGTTGAGCATTGGTTGAACAGCAGGGGGGCCAATGGCCCTCTAGGCACGCTTGGGAACACAAGCAGCCGGCTGATTCTTTCATCGTACAGCACCTGTTTCAGCAGTTTCTGCCCTCAAACCTATAGCTATTAACCTACAAACTGACAGCACCTCACGTTTGCGTAATTACAGGGAGGGTTTAGAAAACACGAACTGGAAAAGTCGTTGTAAAGCATATGATTGATGACAGTCTTCATCCAACAATAGATTTTTAGTCATTATTTCACTAAAGCAAACTAAAGTGAGCATAGTTGTTGTCTTGGAGCTTGTACTTTTGCGCTCTGTCACTGCGGCAATGACAGATTTGATCAGGATTTGATTATGTAATCATATTCAAAGCATATAAAACTATCAGTAGAGCTTTGTTAGGCATGAATACTCTCCCATCTAATCCGAAATGCGTAGATTGCGAAACGAAAGAAAAAAGTCTTCAGCGAGACACAGAAAGTGAGAGATTATTATGTTAGCTCAAACGACGTGTGCTTTCTGTCACGACGGGAGAAAATCATTTTACCCGCTTAATAAAATCTACACAAGTCCCTACAGTGTCTCTCCACACAAATTCAGCCAAACGTGTCCGATTCCCAGCACCCAGGTTATTATCACCTCAGCCCCGCGCATGAATATCAAATTTTCAATTGCTTCCTCTGATTCAGTTTCATGCAAACAAAAGCCTGCTTCCCTTATTTTCATGTAAATGTCTCTATATAGGGAGAGACAAGTGTAATCAATCATTCCCGTGACAAGGTAGGAGGCCCGGATTATTGGTGCTTAGTAGTGGAGGCATCATAAAACAGGGAAATTGAAAGTGATATTTAATTGACACTGCCATTTCCAGTGTACAGGGCAGAACAGCACGCTGCCTCCCACGCGGAGAGAGAGAGCGAGGTGCCCGCAGGAGAGAGGAGTGCAAACAAATTTCCTCACAAACTGCGCTCGCTGCGAAAGTCTAAAGTGAGTTGTCAATCTCAGCCTCGAAGGAAGAAACCAACAAGAAAGTGAAACTGGCGTCGAACAAACTTTAAATGCCAGCTGTTCGCTCAAGGATATATGAAGAGTTTGGTTCCAAAATGAGATAACTCATCATTTTTCAAAAAACATGTTTTTTTATTGTGCATTCCAAATAATATCAATAAAACTGCAGTTGGTTTGTTTTGATTTAAGACATAATAACTAAATCAATAAAGATAACTAACACAAAAAAAACATGAGTTATCCAAACTCTTCATAAACAGTTTCTCCATGGCTGCTGGGACCAAACACAAGCAAACTACATATTAATGAAAAACCTTTAATTGTTACTAACATTTTGTTTAGAACTATTCATATTTTTTGCAAGGGAATGTATTATAATCAAGCATAGTTTTAGCTGGTTTCCCATTACTGGATTTTTTTGTAATTCCTGAGCAATGACTCTTAATCTGCTGTATTTCAGTATAACTGTTTTTTTATTACATTGCATAACATTAGAGTAATGAGAATGGGCTGCTTGGATTAATATAATGAGACTTTTTAGACAAAAGCATGATATAAATGTACAAAAATGTCAAAATGCAAAAATATCGGAGAAATCTTACATTTTTCGTTCTTTTGCATTTTGCGTGACACATACAGGTAATGTTCTCGACAGGGTTCATGATGGTTAACTCAATTCTATAACAATGCAGTAAAACTGTAAAAAAATGCTAAAGTCTATTTGCAGTATAATTGTACAGTTATTCCTATTTATGTCTGGATAAAATAATAATTGTATACCATCGTATTTTGAATAATTCCTCATTACACATAGTATTTTAGTTTTGTGACACATAGAAAATATAAAGACATAAATCAGTGCCAGGTGCATTTGAATTAGAGCAGACAGAATGTGTGTTTGATTATGAGCCATAATGAAAAAAATTCTGCGCTGATGTTGAAGTCATTCTGGGTCACGCACCTGTCCCTTGAATACCTGCTAAAACCTGGGCTACCCGCCCTTGCAAGAGACACCCCTCAACAAGCCCCCCTGACAAGACATCTCAAATAACCACTACACAGCGACCTTTGAGGAGCTTGTGTACAGGCACAAATGGTGTTAAAGACAAGCGACGTGCATGATTTATAGCCCGGTGAGTTTGATTGGCCTTGGCTATAGAATCATCGCCTTAGCTACCTAAAGGCTGACCGTCACCATTTCCTGCGTTGAGGCGTGACAAGACGCTCTGATGTTTGAACGTTGTAGTCTGGGAATTCCAGCTGTGCCTCAGCCACTTAAAAAAGCATTAATCACCACCCAGTTTATAAATCAAGCCGGCCAAGAGGCTACGAGCGATTATGAGGTCACAGCACCGCAGAAGTACTTAACCAATTCCCACCCTCGGAGCCGATCTGTCCTCCTTCCTCCAGACCGCTCATTCATCATCATTCCTGCTTTCCGGAATAATGGAGCGGACAGCGGGAATGACTGAGCGCTAAACAAGGTGTATGGATACGAAGGAGAAATAGATGGAGAGAGATTGAGACGGATGAAAGAAGACAGAAGATTGAGAGAGACCCTGTCTAATTCCCTGGCCACATCCACTTTGGTGCCCTAATCTCACAACGGGCCTTTTTAGCCGCCAAGGGAGACAGCACAAATGATTCGTGACAAAACCTAGACAAATGTGTTAAAGATAGGTTTCCACCCCGCTGTATCATGGGATGGAGGGTGCCAAGGCTTCTTAAAACAGCTGTTTTTTGTTCCGTGTTGATGTATTACCCATTGAAGTTGGAGCAGTTTTTAAGTAGCCGAAAGCCTTTAGTTTGTCTCATAGCAATGAACCGTGATTTCCTAATTCCTGCTGCTATTGAGGAGGTGGAATTAGGAGTCGAAAGACAAGACATGTTCCATTACTTGTGGCTTCCACCAAAGGATCATTTCCAGAGGTTTAGTAAATTGTGGTTCAATAAACGTGATGTCGGTAATGTTTTTTGTCAGTGGAATGAGTTGATCTGTTAACTGACCGAGAGGACGCAGGAAGCGTACGTGTATATAATGAAATAACACTGTGCAAAAGACACTAGAGGATAAGACACTAATGCTGTGCTGAAAAGAAACAAGTTAAGGAATTTGATAGAATTGCTTTAAGCTTGAAGCGTCCACTCAAATTTTATTGCTCATCTATTTATCCTGGCAGAAGTACAGGGTCATGAGATTCCTCCAGCTACAGTAAGCAGAGGTCTGTGCTTACACTTGGATTCAGCCCTTCTTAAAAATAACCTTAATCTACACAAAGCTCGCCAAACCTGTATCATGACAAAAAAATGCCTTTGATCTCCAGTCCCTCCCAAAAACTAAAAACCTTCAAAATGACCTACTGATCTTGATCATCCACGTTGAATAATGGCTTTTACAAATGTTTCTCAGCCTAAACCAGGTGTTTACGATCAGCACAACCATTAGGCAGAGGACAGCGGATTTAGTGTTGCTATGGCTTGTGTCACATTTGGCTTGTTTGGTTAGATCATCAGAATTTGTTTTTCTTCAAACACTGAACTGAGCTCTCGGGGAACGGCCTTATTTTCCCAGACTAACCTCACAGTCTAAACAAAGCCTTTATCTTTGACACATGTAATTTACGAGAAATAAAGCACCAGCTACCAAGCATTAATACTTCATCACAAGCTCCAATAGAGCAGGGAATCGGCTTCTCTGACTGATTATGGTATCATTTTTAATGTACTGTTTTGCATAAATATTCCCAGGTTTTCTGGAACAGTGCGAAGGGCGAACGAACGCAGCAGCGTTTGCTGAGAGAGAATTATTTAGAATTGCTTTAAAATATATGTGATTAATAACGTTTTGTGATTATAAGGTTTCGAGAGCTGGATGTGACAGTGACAGTGGGTAATGACAACAGATAGGAAATAAATGCAATAGAAGGACATCAATGCAGAAATAAGTGAAAATGTAATTTAGTGGGATGTCTCACCTGGACATCAATTCTAATTGAATGATTAACTCTTGAGAGTGTTAAAAGGAAGTGTAATTGGGTTACAATTAGACACAAAAGAAACATCTTTTGACAGAGTAAAACATTTGTGTTATTGTGTTTCTTAGATTAGGATATGATGAGAATTTTAAAATTCACAATGAGATCTTTTTGACTTCAACCTGTTCCCGGTGTTTCCTTGTATTTGGCTTAAGATGCTGGAAAAGCTCCAGCAGTTCCTGTAACCCCTAGGATAAGTGATATAAAAGTGAACGGACTTTGCCAGATCTGAGACAATATTGAGATATCGAGCGAATTGAAAATATATACTTGCGAGTTTCTCAAGAAGGAGACTTTATTAAATTGTTCCTTTCTCCGTAGTGTTACTAGTGTCACGACAATTTGGGCCTAGCACACAGTAACTCAAGCAAACACAATTATAAGTTAGCGACATCTATTAATACATGACATTAAATGTTACTTTGTACATCCATACGCAAGGTAAAAAATCATTAACACACAGCATACTCTAAAACTGACTGTGCAATTATGTAAAACACAAAATGCAATACGTGTGAAAAATTACGTATGCGAAAATAAATAAATGACACGGAAAAAAAGAATTCAACGTCTCCGACGACAAGTAAAACGGGAACTGTTGTTATTTGTTACACAACAGCGAAATTAGAAAATGTCTTTCTCTTCCCCCCATCCCGCGCCCTGTGTTTCATATAGTTTGCTTGTTTGATCATAAATTGTTGAGTGCTATGGCTTGTCTCCTCCACTTTCCTCACTGGTCAGGGCAGATTAAAAAATCCACCTCACTTCCAAGCGGCCTCAGCATACTATTAGCATATATATGAGATTTGAGACATTTTCTAATATTCTCCAGCAGAACTCATCTGTCAACGTTTCTGATGAATTATAAAAGGCTTGTTTAGAAGGCGAAAAAAATCTCTCCCTCCTCAGCTCACCTTACAAGAGTAACCTTTACTGTTCTGGAGGAAGGTAAAACTACTTTCAGTCATATTAATGCAAGGGAGTTATGCATGTTATTATCTCATAATGCTGTGTGAAGTGGTTGCTGATGCATTTAATGAAAAAAATACATGACAAAAAGTTGATGGCTACAGGATTTAGCCGTGCTAACATGGTTCTACTGTATTGAAACATTTATTGTGCAGTACCGTGGGGTTGATGGGCTTGCAGAATTATCTAATGCTCTGAATATCCAGAAATATTATCCTGCTCACCATTTCCATGGGTATAATGCCATCTACACATCCTTGGTAGCAGTTTACGTGATCCATCGGAAATTGATAATTATATTTGATATAAATGTTATTTGGAATTTTAATTCAATTATACACTTTTGATGTTTCGGAAATTCCATATATTTTCAATTGTTCAAATATCTTAAAACAATTAATAAACTTGAATCAGAAATAATTGAATGTGAATTATTTGAATATAAGAAATGTGAATAAAAAACGAGTATTAATGGGCTCTATACAGTAGCATTGTAATCTGTTGAATTGGTTACGCGCATATCTTCATGTTTAGCAATGTTTTACTTTTAAGTGCGTTTGTGCTTAGTTGATGTCATGGCATTATAAAACTGTTGACTGAAGCGAAAATCCCCAATCTATCAGGCCAAATCCACTATTCTACGCAAAAACCCCAAATAGCACATTCCATGTGATGTAGAAACAAACACTTTTTGTATAGATTTTTTATGACGGTAGAGACAGTAGTCATATACAGTACAGCATAGTTTTGCATATAGGAGAAATCTTGTTACCATGGTAACAATTAATTTACTTAAAGAAAATGATTAGAAATGTTTAATTACTTAACATTTAGAGACAAAAATCATAAAAGTTGTACGGTATAAAATACGCTGTCTGGTGGAAACCTTATATCTTATTATTATAAAAATGTTTTCTCACCCTTCACAGTTGTCTGTGTGTTTTGCAAATATTTAACAAATGAAAAGTACGAGCTTGTGTTCCTTGACGACACAATGTTTCATTATTTAAAAAATAAAGCGTCGTCGTACATACAGTATACAGTATATGCTTAGACTTATCCTAAATGACTTACATTTACATTACATTACATTGATGCATTTGGCAGACGCTTTTATCCAAAGCCACTTTCATTGCAATACTGGGACGCAATCCTTGGATCGAACCCATGACCTTGGCGTTGCTAGCATCATGCTAACCACTGAGCTGGATTTAGAATTTGTACTGTATGTTCAACTCTCTCAGCATATAATCTCTTTTGGTTTGTTAGGAAAGAGGCTCACCAGCCATGGCACGGTGTTAGCAGTCTAAACACAGAATACGTTTCAGCTCCGGATTTCATTACGGCTCCCGATACTTGTAATGCAACGTATCCTTTAATACTTCATGCACCAAGGTTCGGTATAACATATTGAAACGCGAGGGAGAAGAGAGAAGGGTTCGCCATGCAGTGGTTTACAACCCATGATTGCAACCCTTCGCCAATATACATTACACGGCATCCGCCCAAACCTGCGTCTGAAGGGTGACAAAGGGTGTAAGCCTTTATACTTCCAGCCAAACGAAACCCACTTTAATTAAACGACTAAAAAGTGCAGCAGCCTGTGTCCTAAATTAATTGCTTTCTATTAGATTACACCGTTGTAGATACCCACATCGTATTATTAACATTGTTGTAGATTCCCATACATTCAATTTCCTCCAGTAATATTGTTGAAAGACCCCCCCACCACCTAAGACTTCTCTGGTGAGGATATTCCTATATTCTGTCAAAGTGGATTTTGCTTTGTTAATTAAACAGGCTAAAAGTGCAGTGGTCTGAATCCCATTTCAATCTGATCCATAATTTAGAACATTTATAGCAACCTGTGACTATTACGGCCTTATGAGAAATTTCAGTCCGTTGGCAAATACGATTTCCAGCGGTAATGGCGGTCGCTAACTCAAAAGCTAAAAGATGAATTTTATGCATTGGTTAATTAAATGAGGAAACAATCGGCAGGCTGTGTCTTTAATAATAACTCTGACTCATAAAAAAAATAATAGACAATCTCGCAGCCGACGTTCGCTTTTGAATACAATTACACAGGGTAATGGAGTTTGGCTTGGGCTACTTCCGCACAGCTGTCAGAAGGGAAGAATGTCCCGCATTTATTTATTTTTTTCCTTCCACGTTTTTTTATTAAATGACTAAAAGCAGCAGGCTGTGTCCTATCTGGCCTATCTCGGCTATTGCATCTATTGCGTTGGATTATTTTACATTTTGATTGAAATGATGTCACGGGCAGATAAAGGCGCCCTGACCATTGTAATTGAATCAGCTTGAGTTGTTTATTCTGGTGATCTACAGCACTGATTCGCTTGTCCTAACACCCAATGCATAAAAGATCCACTCTTGTTTAACATCCTACTGATTAGATCGGTTTAAAATGGCAAAACAACGGCGTTCGTGTCCAGAAACAGACAGGCATAAAGATTATACATAAAATGCCGAGGGGAGGGGGAGGTGGATCCTCCTGTCACATCCCGCGCGAGCGTGTGCGGATGCACCATCTGCTTAACTTTTCATGTGTGACCAAAACTCTCAATAAATAAATTTCACATGGCATGGATGCCAGATGCAGCCGGCAGTTTGACTGACAACATTTAAATAACAGTTAATGGGAAAAAGCAAAAGTAACAGCCTCTCATCCCTGGTCTCCATCCACTGACACCTTTAGGAATTTAAAGCAGGCCTTTTGTGCTCACAGTTTGATCCTGAACATGCTTTTCTGCCTGAGCTCCGATGGAACTGATTACAAATATAATGCTACACTGGATTTTACATTATTGCATTATGAGATGCCACCAAATAATGCCGCGCTAGGTGTTTGAGAGATGCGTTCGAGATCAATTATGTAATAGGTGATAGAATCGTTTATCAGAATGGTTTATATTAGGATCATATCACTTTGGTGTCGTGATTTATGGAAATACATGTGCTGTGTCAGATTTTGCCAACAGACAGAAAGGATCGATGTGACAAAAAGCATAACATAAACCATGTAACATTTACTGGATGTAGACCAATATTTCTGGACATATGGGATGTTCTGTTTAGTAGGGCTTACTCACATTGGATTACCATTTTCGAAAAAACGCAAATCGCGTCTTTAATCTCTTGTGGCCTGCTCTTTCTTAGGTCAGCCTCCATCAATCACCTGCATTAACAGGCCTATCTCACGCTCCACATGGACTGACCCAAGACCAGTTGAGCAGAGATTTTATCACCTGCAGATTGCAGATCCGTTCCTCACTTGACGATGATGCAAATGCTATAGCATTACTTAGTATACTAAGTACAGCAATATTTAACACCAACAGTAGTTCTGGGTTGCCTGGGATGTCTGTATTAAACGTTCATCTGCAAAGTCAATCCCCAGGTAGCAAACAAACGTTGGCCCAACGTCTGTTTGCTACCTGGGTCCCCTTTGTGATTTCCACTCAGATCCTTTGAGGAACTATTTGTATTGTCTCAATTCTCTCTTATTTAGTCGAAGGCTACCATAGGTATGACATGTAAGGGATAATCCACGGCTAGCTGTGCACTACAGGATTTTAAGGCACGACATGGAGGCCAAGAACCACCCGATGCAAAGCGGACGTTGCCTTCGCGAAGTGCATTAAAATCCTTTAATGCAAGGCTAGCCGTGGATTATCCCGTTTATAGCATGGTAATTTTCCAAATTAAAGCTGTTATTGACGAATATATAAAAATTCTAACACTTTCTAATCCCATAAAATGTACAGTAATAACAAATGTCTACCAAAGTAAAACAACCATTACGTAAGTTTCGCTGTGATTTGTTTGGTAAAAATAGGAAACCTTCCCATCCTGTGACTCTCCCCGTTGTTGGGATTAGACTTTAAATCTGCAAAACATTCTCAACATAAGTGACCTTTTCTCAGCTTCGTTTAGGTCAACAATCAGGGAAAAACACACCCTAACAAACCCATGCTAACATTCACGGTAACATGCTAGCACTCTCGCTAATCGCTAAACGCTCGCATTTCAAATTTTGATTTATGTTCGGCGCTGCTGTTAAATGAGACAGCAGCTTTTACAATATAGATTTCCTTTCCATTACGTTAATAGTTTTATTGTGGCACGATTACGAAAAAAAGCGATCGGCTACCTGGCAGGCCGTGCTATGTATTAGGGACTCTTAACAGTGCAAATGTAGCCACACACAAGTAACATGGGTCAATTGCAGACAGCGTCGTGGATAATGATTAAATCATTAAAATTTTGTCTATGCTTCACGGAGCATGGAGAAAATTAACTTCACCACCAACCTCATTTTTCTGCTGAACATGAAATAATGATTTTCTGCCAGTATAATTACAAAGCTAACATCTGATAGAGTCAGCATCCAGGGGGGATTATCACATGCATGAGTATTAGACCTCATTACCAGCTTGACTGCAAAATTATTACATCTTGTAATTGGATGGTGAGATTTATATACAGATTGGCCGGGTTCTCTGTAAGATTGTAATTACAGGCTTGGTTGCTTTGCTACTTATCACCGGGTGCAGGAGGAGAGGGGAAAACAAGCGGAGGGAGCGAGTGTTTCATTAAGCTGTTACCCTATCAATAGAGGAGGGCCTCCATTGGCCCCTCTGTATTTATTAGGCCAAACGGTGGTGTTTGTAGGGATGGGGGGGTGCCATTTATTACCAGCTGACAAATGGGATTTCATTTATTTAACCTCTGTGATCTATTCTGGCGAAATGTATAAACAAGTCATCCGTTTTATGATTCCGGAGTCAACGCCTCAATTATCTAAAGGCTAACTGACTGTTAAAACACCCATCTGCTAGCAGGAACGCTTTGATTTAATTTGCCGTATGTTACCGAACGTCGTCCGCGCAGGAAAGGGGGCTAAATGTGTGGATGCCGTATCCTGGATGATTCCGTCCGTACATGTGCGCTTTTCCCTAGCCTTTGTTCTTCTTCTTTTTCATTCTCTGACACAATATAGAAACTAAATCGATACCTGGCTTAAATTGTACCAGACAAGAAGTTCGGTTGTCCCGGCCGGCCAGGGAACACCTTTGTTCTCCTATAACAAGTAATCTCTCCTGCAGAATGAATATTGACAAGCTGGCTCCTTTGCCGCTAATTTTGTAGCCACACACAGCAATCAGGTCTTGTGTGGTAATAGAGTTGTTATTTGAGTCCATTACAAAGGCCTGCGGATCAATGCGCTGAGAGCAGATACGGGGTTCGGACTACAGCGGAATGCTTATGTGAGGGAAGCGAGCTGTCCTTGAACTCAAATGTCTCTTTCTATCCCCTCCGTTTCCCCTCATAGAGTCGCTCTTTATATTTTCAGCAAGTGTGGCTTTTTCGTTCAGGCGGTGAGGAGATGAGCTTTTCCCTTTGCTTGCCTTTTCTATGAACAACTATTTTTTGCTGCAAAAATTGGATTCACCAACCATCCGTGATCTTATTTAACCAGGTGCTATTTGTGCAGGCATAGCACTTTGGCGCGCGTATTTCATTCCTTTACAGAAAGAGTATGACGCCTACTTTCTTTGCGAATCAAATTTTATTTGTGTCGATTTTCAGTGAAATGATGGATTTATAACCTCTCATATGTCCAGGTGTTACGTGTACCTTGGTAGGCATTGGTGGAGTGATGGTGTTCAGTCCGTGTAATATATCCAGATCACACCAGTCTGCTGCATCCTCCACACCCGAGGACAAAGAGTCAACCTGAAAAAGTGACTCATTCTTATGTTATTTGTAGAATTTCTAAGTGAATGGAGCTTAAAGAGAATGGACCGACACTGTGAATTCGTTCAGACGGACGCAGTGCATTCTGGGACATTCGTGTCATTAGAGCTAGTATTGTAACAAGATAATAACTATTTGTGTTTCTGACCGAAATCTCTATTTACACATCCAATCTCATTTTTCCTTCACAGTGGCAGACCTCCCACGGTCCACCACTCGTTGCTGTGTCATGTGATCCAGGCGGCAGTATTCCCTGGTCTCAGCGCAGGTCAATAATTTGGTATTTAAGTGAAATGGCGCCCATTAACCCGGGCAAAGTCGGTGCTCTCCTCTAACCATTGATCAGATAACCAGCGGGGATATTTTATTACAACCCACTGACGTAAAGCGAGTAAACCTGCACTTCGCTTGCGCAAAAGGGGATTAGAGCAGATGTGTGTGTGTGTGTGAGAGAGAGAGAGAGAGAGAGAGAGAGAGAGAGAGAGAGCTGTGCACTGAGAACAGGTCCCCCAGGAACCATCAGAGGGAATTTAGTCTGTGTGCTGCAAAGGCTCTATAAATGGTCCTTGAAAAGTGCATTTTTCTTTTTTTTATCTGGCCATCGAATCAAATTAAAACACTTGTCAGCCTTTGACCTGCCATTAATCACAAGCAGAAGTTTCTTCCCCTATGAATTTGTTAGCACAACCTTGTTTCTCATCAGCTATAAACTCCAATGTTACACACAGTCTCACTAAGTGTATTCGGGGAAATAGGATTTAAAAAAAATCTCTCTACATTTATAAAAAAGGTATTTATCCAAAACTGTGTTACCGTATGATTATTTACAAAATAATCTATCTCGCTCACTCTCTGTGTAGTTTGTATAGTAGAATTTGGATACAATTATAAATGACGTTGCTATTATTATTATTATTATTATATATTATTTGAAAGGGATTTGGCATCCTGTTATTATTAATGAGGTGGGGGTGTCTATTATCTGAAGTGGGTGTTACAGAAGGTCATGTGCTCTGGATGAGTGCATCACAACATTATCAACATAATAGTATGTGAAAATTAAGGAGATGTATAATACAATTATGATTTTTTTTTTAACCAAAATGAGGTTTCTAAACAGATTTGAATGATGTCTCCGATGATTTCCATTTCATTTCATGATGGTGGTACTTCAGCTTATTTGAAATAGCTTCTAAAACAAACCTCTACGTCCGGAATAAAAGAATAACGCACAGAATGAATAAAGGCTAGTTGCAGTATTTAACAAATGGAAAAATTCTGCAAATGAGGAGCATTTGTGATTTTACCCACAGTCACAGACATTCATATCTAAATGTAAAAAACCATTAGGTAATTCATTTTATATTTTCTTACCGTACAATTACAAACAATGCCAGCAAACCCCCTTAAGGGAAAAAGTCCTGTCTGTACAGTTCTTGAGAGACCTCTTTCCCAATTTGTCCTCACATCTTGTAGTGTCACGTGCAATTGCTGTCAACACCTTTAAATAAGGATGCTGTTAATGTATGTGATCTTTCAGAGGGTCAATTCATCTCCACACGGGAGCGTGAAAACGCTATATATATAGCAAGAGTATATTATGAAATGTGAACTTAAGACAGATGTAGACTTTGTCCAAAGCCAAGCACGATCTCTCAACATGTCATAAGAAAAAACAATATGTGTACGTGTATGTGTATGAAAATAAACATTTTTATCCTGTTTTTCTGTTCTTTTGTCCATATTCTTTGTCTGTTTTAAAGAAAGCATACATTTAGAGTATAAAATGAGCCCCTTCTCTGTGCTTTCTGACGATGGATGTATTTCATTCCCCAGTTTTCAATGTCAGCACACATCCGCCAACACCTAATGTCAAGACACAAATCCTTTCTGCAGATATAAAGTTCCAGAATGAGTGTTTGACATCTCCCTTTGTGACTCTAAAGGATATGTTTATTATTTACTCGCAGCCTGTGTCTGTGTACTTTGGTTACATGGAAAAGAGCAGATAGAATTTTCCTTTATTCATCCTTTGTTTTTCTGTGTTCCACTAAATGAAGTAAAACGGATATTTAACAACATGGGGGTAAATGAGGTCAGAGTCACTTTGCAAACGTTTTATTCAGCACAGCATCCACCCGGTTGTGAACTGAAAAAATATCCATGAATCCATATACAGCGGGTAAATACAGTTGTCAGCTGGTTTTAATTGAATGTTACTGTCTGACTTTGAAAGCTTTGACATTTGATTAAAGAGCATTTACGCCAGTCTGCCGCACTCAGGGAGGCTGTCTGTAATTCTCATGCAGTCTGACACTTTGTGTGATAGATGTGATATTTTTGTGTTTTTCGGTGGACTGGATGGTCAAAAAATACAGATGATGAGCAAAAACAATTTCAAATTTATCGCCATCATTTCTAATATCGTTTTATCACATTCCCCGAACAATTGCTGTAAAGACAAATCTGCAGCGCAATAAATCTTGTGTAATTTGCCACGGATTTAGCAATCTGTTAAATCACGTCAACATGAAACGGCTTTGCCTTTTACCAACATTTTGTGATGTATTTGTAATTGAAACAGGACGTTTAACAAAGGAAAATAATGTAGGGCGGGACTTGAATTTATTAAATGTGAATTGACTGGCTCATGAAAAATGGTCTTATGCAGTCATATGACTGATGGTTTAAGAGAGGAGCCAAAAAATTATGGTGACATCATCTGAACTGGAAAGCCATTTTAGAGATTAAGTTTTATTTAATTGTAATAAAAGATTATTATTATATTTTTTACGTTTTTAAAGCTGCAATTCATTACATCATCCATTCACCGCTATATGTCCATCTCCGCTTGAAACATAAAATTACGTTTCTTTACGGGGGATGAAGTCAAACTCATATTTCAGGTATTTTTACATAGACAATTATTTTTGTTTATGAAAAATGTTTTTGGGTTGCAGCTTTAAAGGGAAAGTTCACCCAAAAATAAAAGATCTGTCATCATTTACTCACCTTCCAGTTGTTTCAAATCTGTATACGTTTCTTTATTCTGGTAAAAACAGAGAAAGATATTTAGAGAATTCTTGGGACCAAACAGTTCTGGGACCACATTGACTACCAAAGGAAAAAGTACTGTATTTGTTTCTTTTGTTGAACACAAAAGATTATCAATGGGCTCCAAGAACTGTTTGGTCATAAGCATTTTTCCAAATATCTTTCTCTGTTTTTACAAGAATAAAGGAATGTATACAGGTTTGGAACAGAGGGTGCGAAATTCATGACATAATTTTCCTTTTTGGGTGAACTATCCCTTTAACAACACAAATAAGTTAACAGTGATGCTTGTATGCCAGAAAGTGTTAAAACCAGCATTTTCTTTATGCGTTTTGTAGTCGCTTAAAGTGAACTGTCACCTCTGACCTCTCCGAGGCATTAATCAGCGAACAGATGAAGAAGTGAAGCTGTAAAGGTTGTGGCAGATCCCTCTTCAACAAGCTGTCTACAACTGTCCAAAGCACTTGAAGGTCATTTATGCTGAGGTGATCTATGGCCTGGCAAACACAGGTTGAAACATAAAGACAGGCTTGGGGATTGAAGACCTGCTGGTCAATCTGCTTGGGCGTCTGGAAACTACGGAGGAGGTCTGAAGTGTGTGTTTGTGCGTGTGTGTGCGTGCGTGCGTGCATGTGTGTGTGAATAGACGGATTTCCATGGAGGTAAAAGAACCAGGCCAAATTACTGCAAAAAACATACAAGAATGCAGAAAAAAGTGAAATGAGTTGAAAGATAGAAGAGACAGAGAGATCTGCTGACATTGCGTCTGTGGTTTTGAAGGTGTAGAGTGGTCTTCGGGGAAAGGAAGGGTCTACTCATTACATTATTGATCAGAAACTGGACTAGCAGCTGTGGGCCATAAGGCTTTGCTTTGGCCCATGCCTGGTTAAAGCTGCTCATACTCATTCTGTTCCTCTCACTGCCTGTTCTCATGAAGAGATCTATACAGTTCTCCCTGAGGTTTATTTGATCTCTGAGAGGAGGAAAAATCCATTTAAATCATCTCCCAGATTAAATGATGCCAATGAAAGGCATTATGGGAGGGGAGGATAATAGCTCATATTGGTTTGGACAGTGCTGTCTACACACACCGCACGTTTGGATCTTAGATGGTGTTGAATTCAGCCAAGACTGGAGTGGTTTAGTGTGTGTGTGTGCGAAAAAACACGACTCTCATACGATACGTCAACAACTGTGTCGTTGTTTGTATTTTCTTCGTAGGCAATGTTAAGAGAAACATTTGAGATTAAATGAATGACATTTAAATGAAATGTAACTGAGGACTGCACGAGCAATTGAAGGGCAACCCCAGAACAATAAACCCGTCCTCTGGCATCTACATATCTGTGTACGTATGCGTGTGTGTGTGTGTGTGTTTGCTCGACGCCCTTTTCCCCGTACTCAGCAGACAGAGCTGAAAGATAATGCTCCTGATGTCAGGAGGACATTTCCCTGCACCATCTCTGGCATCTGCTGCTGTACCGCTGTCATACAAGTCTCACGGCCCAACCCCAGAGATCTGTGTACTACAGCTCTGTGGGGTCACACACACACACGCATGGGTACAACGCATGTTCTTGCACACATACACGGAAAGAGACCCTCCCAAAAGTCTAAATGCGCGAGGCCTTTAAAATCATGCGCCTTTCTGTGTGTGTGTGTGTGTGTGTGTGTGGATGTTCAGATCAGTGAATGTGTTTGTGTGCGTGTGCGTGTGTGTGTTCAGATCACTCAGTAATCCCTTTGTAAACGTGTTAAAAGAGGATTTCACAGTAATACATGGACACTATTTGTTCTCTTAGTTCAACATTATACTTTCCCTTTGATATTTGCACACATTTTATAATTCAGCACATAAACACTATTTCCGATTCTATTGTCCACATAAATGCAAAATTTTCCCTTGACCTTTTGATATTTTTTTCCAAACCCAGTTTGAGATAAAAATGAGACAATGTATGTCAACATAATGTTTTTTAAAGGGACACTTATAATAATCTTTTATTACATTTTTTATCCTAATATCTTATGCCAGGTGCATTTGTTAAGTTCACGAGAGTCATTTTTTCTACCGTTTAAGTAGCTCGCAAATTGTAATAAAGAGGAGATCTTTGTACTTATTGTATACTTTTTCAATTTGTTTTCATCTTTTTTTATTTATTTGAATCCCCTATTGTTTAACATTTCGGTTGCCAACTGCTTTTCTGGCTGGCAAATGCTGCCTATTTAGTTTCCGGAAAGCTGTCAACTTTCAGAATGTCCAGCAGGTGGAGACTGTTCTTCTTTTTCTGCAGCTGGCTACTAAACACTGTTCTCAAGTCAGATGGTGTGTTTTCCCCAGCACAAATAATGAAAGCTTTTAGGATCATCATTTGTTAATTTGTGTGTAATTTGCTTTAACTGAACTGTATTAAACACTAAAGATCAAGTGTCATGAAGCTTTAAAACACTGTAATATCTACATTGTGTTTTTTTTATTTTTAAATAAGTATACAATCTGACAATGTCTACCCTTTAAATTTTTTATCATATTTATATTTACTTAAAAATGTTTTTATCGTTGATGTTGTTATTGTTTTGATGCCACTCATATATGACAACAGAATCTTTATACAGTCTGTGTGCCGTTCGCTCTGTTTTGAGATTGAATACTTTCATGTAACTAAGAAAATAAATAACCAAAAAGCTCAGCCATACTCGTAACCTTCCCAAGGGTATTTTGTATCCAGTCCTCTTATAAGAGGTCACATTTCCCAGAATCCCGTTTATATTCCAGTGTCACAAAAGCAATGCACTGCAATTTCCCGACCCATAATCCCCCTCTGGTCAACTGGAATGGAATGACCTTTTCTGCCGATTGGCTTGCACCTTCATTATAAAAGATGACAATCAAAATCTCCAGCACTTTTTATAGACATTCAGTATATGCAGCTCTCTGAGTCCCAGAGTGATGGAGAAAGTCTCGACTCTTCGGAGGCAAACACTCTGAATATGTGTCTGTGGACGGGTCACAGTGGGCGAGAGAAATTCCCTCAAGAACCCACTCTCCTCTTCAATCTCTCTGTCTCTTTCTGGGGGTCTTTTCCAGACCACCTCTTCCCTCTGCTGCTAATGTAACAATGCTCTCTGTGATTTCACGTACTCGAGCCACAAACCACAAAGTGCTGTGCGTGTGTGTGAGAGAGTGCTTTCTTTGCCCGACCTCACCTCTTGAGTTAAGTTTAGTTTGCACACTACTTTAGACTCATACACAAATGCACACACAAACACTCAGAAAGGAGCAAAAACAAAGCATACATTTACAATCTCAACCACATTTGCAGAACTGTTTCCTAAATCTTCAAAATAAAACTGTAACAACGGGTCAAACCCCAGTGTCTCATTACACAAGATTTGCCTCAGAGAAAGAGCCTTTATAACTGTGACTTATGGTTTAAACTCGCTGGGTTTCTTTCTCTTTATGCCTGTTGAATTGAACATGTTTCAGCAAAACCACTGAAAGCTCTATTGATAGATTTCATGCTTATTCAATTGAATTGATCCCGGAGTGCTGGGAGCTCACCCTGTTTACACGCATTAAAAAAATAATGACAAGGACTTTCTCCATTTAAAAGTATTTGTAAAACTGAATATGTTTTTGATTTTATAAAAATTCTGAGTTTAGATATAAGCCGCAATGCAATGTAGCCTACTCTTTACAAGGGGGGACTTACAATGCAAATTCTTTTTGTCATTTTGAACCTGTCTGGCCCGTTTCAATATCCTGCAAATAAATGCAAAACATTTAATATTTGTAATTTGGTAGAAATTTTGTGACTGGTTCAAAGAATTAAAGAAAAAATGTTGTTTTAAACGCATGTAGTAATTTGACAAAAACAGTTTTTCTCAGCTTTATATATATATATATATATATATATATATATATATGGACGGTATAAATAGATGGTAATAATGAGATTGAGGACATTTATTGTTTAAACAGTTAATACTACCATAACATTATGCATTAGTTATAACATGAACTACAGTAACAATGAGCAATGTAGGATTACAGGATATCATCTTTGTTAATGTTAGTAAATTCAAATATTGTTGTTTATTGTTAGTTTATTTTGCATGAATAAATAATAACAGATTTAAACATGTATTAGTAAATGGAAAAATAACATGAACTAAGATAGTAAATGCACTAGAGGTATTGTTCATTGTTAGTTCATGTCAGCCAATGTAGTTTAAAAAATAAAGCACAAATGAATTTTGGAATTCCCTGGAAGTAGAAAGATGATTTATGAAAACGAACAGTATGTGTAGTTGTTTTGATTGATTCGACAAATTTGATCTATGTAAGTTCATAAAAGACACCAAACACAAGCCCTTGTTTTGTGCGCTAGACTAGAGTTGTAATGCCGTGGTCTATCAGGAGAGGGTCTCTGGAGGACTTAATGTTTGTGATAAATCAGCAGAATTGAGAGAAACTCAGAGGAAAACAACAGATCGCTGGTAATGCCTTTATTAAGAACACCAAATGCTACAGCACAACATGTTACTCTGCGTTTGATTCATTTGATTTCAGTAAATCGAGCACTGTTTCTTTTTAAGAAAGCTCTGTAGTGTATACTTTTACATTTTAGAGTGCTCTTGTACGGAGAAGAGCAGCCACATACGTCTGTCTGTCATCTTACTAAAGAAAAACACACAAGGCAGACAAATAAAGCTTTAGCTTCATGAATACACATACACGTTTGTACATACTGTATATGCATTCTTTTTTTTCCGAACAAAACGAACGATGACTCAAACTGCACCGCACAGATTTTCTCTTGAATGTTGGATGTTTAAATTGGTTGCTGAACATCTCAGAGGGATGTTAACCCACAGAGTGTGGAAGGTTTGCATCACCACAAGAATCCTGGAGAACTACATCTCCCATCTCTTTACATATACAGAACCTACAATTACAGAGGCAGAACAGTTGTTGGCAATGACATGTGTTAAAGGTGTGATGCAGTGGTCGGTGCACATCTTGGTCGGCGTTACATCCTAAACTCCTTGGGTCCTTACAGAGCTTGGGAAAACGTTTATATATATAAATAGCCTGACGCTTATTCTGCATGGAATAATTCTATAAACCGATGCTTCCGTCATTTATTGAGTTTTACTTTAAACAAATGATGGCCCGGTTTCATAGACACGGCTTAGATTGAGCAAGGACTAGGCCTTAGTTGAATTACGATATTTATGTCGCTTTTATAAAAATGCCTAAAAGGAATACATTACTGGTGTCCCTCGTGAGGGAAAACAATAGCTCTGATATATTTTAAGATATTTTATATTGAGATAAGACAGGTCACAAACTTTAAGCCTTGTCTGTGATGGGCCTAGGCACGTTCAGCAACGGAAAAAAAGAGAACATTGCAAATTTTCATTTCAAGTCAGCATCTCTAGATGTATTTTGGCCAATCCAGTCCAGTCTTTGCCGAATTTTGACAAAATCAACCTCAGGAATGAAATAAAGTCACCGAACAGCAATGTAAGTTATCAAATATATATATTTGTACAAATATTACTGTTGTATTGCTTAAAAGTGAATATGAACTTGTTTTCTTTGCAGTATTTGAGGTCTGCAAACTACTCGTGTTTCCGGCACACCAATCGGTGCAAAACGATCTCACCATCCAACTTGGCAATGCCGAAACAGCCAGGAACCTCTGAATCATATTTGATGAACAGCTGTCCTTCAATGATCACATAGCAAAGACAACGCGATCATGCCAATATGCCTTATTCAACTTTAGAAAGGTTAGACCGTACCTCACTGAGCATGCGGCACATCTCCTTGTCCAGGCCCTGGTCATCTCAACATTCGACTACTGCAATGCTCTCCTTGCTGGTCTTCCTGCAAAGGCTATCAAACCACTTCAGCTGGTTCAAGACACAGCAGCACGGCTTATCTTCCAGCAGCCCAAAAGGGCTCATGTGAAACCCCCTTTCATCTCTCTCCACTGGCTACCGGTTGAAGCCCGTATCAGATTCAAGTCGCTGATGCTTCTTTACACAACTATCACTGGATCTGCACCGGCATACTTTCACACACTCTTACACCCCATCAAGCACCCTGCGTTCAGCAAACCTCATAAAGGCAGTAAATTACTTTCCCCCTCATTCTCCTTCACAACTCCTTCCTGGTGGAACATTCTTCCTTCTTCTGTGAATACTTGACAGACAAATCTCTCTTTCTTTCAACGTGTAGTGGTCTAGGTTTTGTTGAAACTAGGTACTTTGTATTAGCACCGATTGTATTATTGCTCCCGTATGACATATCGCTTATTGCTCCCTGAACTCTTGGTCAGTCTCTTTGGATAAAAGCCTTTGCTAAATGACTAAATGTGAATGTCTGAAAAAATGCAGACTACGTTCTGTTATTTTGACCTTTTTATTTAAACTTTGGGAGAAATACTGTGAGTAGCCTAGTTCACGGATTGAAACAACAAGGATAATTGTACCTAAACACATGCCTATAAACAGTCAACTTTAAAACCAGAAAACGGTTTCTGAAATGGTCTCTTATTTTTTTCTCGCAGCTGTATACACAGTATGAGCCATTGGCTGACAGGGACCCATGCTCAAGTCCGACCTGGGTCATGTCCTGGTCCCCTACCCCACATTTCATCCTTGTTCTCCTGTCTATTCTCCACTGCCCTATGTGAAAAAAGTCCCCAAAATATAATAATCTACTGGCACACACACACACAAGAACCAGAAAATGTACAAACGTATTAACGTGTAGCATCACCAGAAACACTTATTAAGCATACATGTAAACATACCTAAGAATATAAATTAAAAAATAGGCAAATGTTATGTATAACATATATTCATTTATGGATTATTGTTCTTATTCTACTTTTTTAGCTCAATTATGACTAAAACGGGTACTGTAACTAAAACAGTCCATTAGTTAACTGTTTTGCTTCACAAGTTACATTAACTACTAAGACAAACAGACTTCAGAATTGAATGTTAGGATGAAAGACAACCAAAGGCAGATGAGCTTTAGAGTGTCATTTATAGATTTGTTTTATTTATGCAATTATGAACTATAAGCTCTATTTGATTAAATACGACAAATCTTCCTTTGGGAAATTTATATTCTATATTCTATGTAATAATATCATAATGCCCTTAATACTGATTCAACATTGATTGCAAACTTTGCCTCTGGCTGTCCCAGGTGCAGAGATACCATCAGAACCTGCATAGACAAATATGTAGAGAATTCCACACTGTCACATGCATGATGACGTGCAGATATCTGCCAGAAGGTTTAAGAGCTTGCCACCCATCAGACACTTCAATAACATGCTGAACACTGTGCAACAGATTTCCCACAATCCATCATTGTAGAAATAATGGAGATTTATTCAAGAATCAGCGTAAATCATGACAATATTTGTTTCTCAAAATGACATCAACTTTTGTTTTATAACATTTGTCACACAAATATATTTTATGTTTGAGAAATATTTATACTCTAATGACAACAGCAGTCATTTTTATTAAAGAGAAAATATCTTTATGAAACCGAGCAGCTTCTGAGATTCTGCAAAGTTGTTTGGTGTTTTACATCCTACTATTCTTTTATAAACATAATATATAATTTCATGTGTTCACCCGATCCCTATTGAAACTTCTAGACTTTAGTGAACTAGGTAGTAAAGATTTATTAAAATATGTATGTTGGCTTGACAAAGCCTGGCCCGAAGAGTTTAAAATAATTTGAAAGATTCTATTTTTTTATACAATGGAAACAAAAATTATATGAACCCAGTCTGTGAAAACCAGGCTAAAGTTAAGAAGAAACCCGGTCTCAGTTCGTTATTAGCATGAATAAGCATGTAATTAGCATGTAATAGCATCATGCTAACATGATTAATATGTTGCAAACATAATAAATATTAACAAGATGCGCCGCTGGCTCATATGGCCATTCCGGCGAAGGAACTGCCGTCTTCCGGCAAAAACAACCAGTAGTCAATCGGCAAACACTGATGATTCTCTAGGACGGCGTAATCTTGAGGCGCTTGTCAGCATGTGCTCATGCGCAGTAACCGTAGCGACTTCGAAAAGGTGATTTTTTTGCACAATTTAAGCATGTGAAACAAATAATATAGCACAAGTTCACGTAAATTTTAAATGCTGCTCCTAAACATGTTGCTTAATTTGGACTTTAGTCAGCGATTGTAGAAATATTAGTATTCCCCATTCACGTCTTGCTTGAATTACGACATACTTGCCCAGAGTCGCGTTGAAAACATGTGCGCCGAGTGGCAAGACTTCCGAAAAAGGATTTAACAGGATTAGCATGACACTAACAAGATTAGCATGTTTCCTAGCATGATGCTAACACGATTATGATGTTGCGTTAATCGTGACAATATTTGTTTCTCAAAATGATATCATAAACTGTTCATCATTTTGACGATTATTATATCATCTGCTACATACTGTAAATATGTTTGCCATATGGGAAAGATTTATACTCTTTTCTTTATACTCTTATAAGAACTGCAGTACGTTAAAGACACACAAAATTAAAGACACAAAATAATAAACATGTCTGTAATTCTTTATGAAAAACAGAAGCTTAGAAATTCTGCAAAGTTAAATTGTTTTGTTTTACATCACAATTCATTTATAAACTGAATGTGTACAGCTCATAACGTCTTCTAGGCGTATAAACACTTTGCAAGCCTTCATAATTTACAACAGGTAGGCCTACATCAAGATTTCCATCAGTAACATTTGAGAGCACAGTCAAATATTTCAACCAAAGTTTATAAGAGTTTATGATGTATAACCTCAGTAACTCTTTTCATATGTGTCTCACACTCAGCGATCTTATTTAGCAGGGCAGTTCAACTTAACCAAACTACATCACTCTGCATTGAACTGCACGAGTACATAAAGCTCTCTAGTGACATCAAAGGTTTTGGATTAAATGCTTCAAACCATTACGTTTTCCCCCAGGAGACAGAAGGAGCCGGGTGGACTAATGCATACTGGTTAAGAGTGTAATGAACTGAATGTGGTCGGAATGAGTTGACTTTCAGGGAAGCACAAAATAAATAGACACATTAGCCTATATTTAAGATGTAGCTATGTGTGTGCGCGTGTGCCCACTAAGATGTTATTTGATATGTGGTTAGATCTGATCTGAAGTCATTAGAATCACTAAACCGTACCATTTACATTTAAACCTCTGGAGCTTTTTTGACAGTTTTGCTCCATATTGAATTCTAATTTATACAATGTATTTTTATAAATAGTAAGCACTGGTCCTGCTGTCTGGTGCCCTCACATGCAGCCTAAATAATCCCAGATAGCAAACATGCTTTTGATTTAATGCTGAATCAATGTCAAATTGTTTAAAAAAAGTGACTGATTTAGAACTTTCTATATAGAGAGGATATTTCTGCATCAAACAAATAGCGCTCTTCATAAAAACATACAATTTTGCTATGGTGTTATAATAAGCAAAACATTTACTGTACTTTTTATTGATTGTTTTCTGTATTGAATGAAATGCACTTTTTATTTGTTCGGTCAGTGATCCTGGATGTATTGTCTTCACTGAGGTTATTACAGTGCATTATGGGATTGCCTTTTGAAACCCATTCAATCTCGTGGTCAAATTCACAACTATTTTATTTTGCATTTGTAGCTTATTAGTATCAATATCTTATTTGTTTGCTTTTATTGTATGTTTTTTAATAATGAAATACTTTCTAGAATTCACATAGTAAAAATCTTTTTAGTATTATTTTTTTAATTAAACAAAATAGTTTCAGAATGTGTTACATTTGGAGATCAGATTGGAGTGAACCTATGGTGCTTAAAATAATGTGAAGATAGTAAATAACCAAAAATGTGCTTAATAGGGTAAAATCTGAAATACATTTTACACATTGGGTAACTATTGCAATTTATCACGGGTTACAATGTACAAGGGTTTTGAGAGTAAGCTTGTATGCATTATGAAATTTAATTCTCAAGGACCCTTGTATATAATGCTGCCTTAGAATTTGGCCAAAAGAAAATATTTAATGACATCAGAATTATGCGGCCTAAAAAACGCCGCTTCCGTAGACATCTCACAGGGTTTTAAAAAAGAACCAATTTGTTTTGCTCTGTGCAAAACAATGCTCTGTTCACGCATCTGCAGAAAGCAAAAGACTGGTTTTGACTGGTTTGGTTTTATGTTTCCAACCATTTGAATTTCTCCTCTGTGTCTCATTGCATCACAATGTTCATCCGTGATGCACTCTGGGATAGAGAGATGAAAGTGTCCAGATATGAAGAGTTCCTTTTTCTGTCTCTCGCTCTCTCTCTCTCACTTGACCTTCCTGTCTCACCTTCCCACGTCCTGTCAGTCCAGCCTTGGCTCTGACGGTCCATCTGAGACAGCTGATCTGCATCAAACATACACACCTATTCACACATACATATATATGCAGATACACACACACATGCGGGGCCCTTGGTGAAATTGAGCTCGGCTTGCTTTAGCTTGGTTGACGTTGAATGTCGAGGACATCACCATCGCACGCACACACACACGCTTTTTATTCCGAGTCCAGCATGTGGTCTGTAAAGATGAGACCAAAATATCAACATGGATATAGCAGCTAAAACTGATTAAATAAAGCCAGATAGCCTGAGGATTTCAACTTAAAGTTGTGTGTATTTTCTACAGTGCCACCAAACCGCAAGTTAAATTGAATAATGTAAAGGGATGCCTCATCCAAAAATATAAATTATTTCATCATTTACTCACCCTTTTGTCATTTCAATACTGCAAGTTCTTCTTTCTTCTGCAGAACAAAAAAAAAGATATTTAAAAAACACTTGCATTGGTTTTGTGTCCATACAATTGAAGTGAATGGGGTCCAGCGCGGTTTGGTTACCTTCTCTCTTCAAAATATCTTCTTTTGTGTTCTGCGGAAGAAAGAAAGTCATAAAGGTTTGAACTATCAAGAGTTTTGGGGTGAACTATCCCTTTCAACATTAATTTACTTTATTAATGATTGTTGATGATTGTATTGTGCATGAATACTGTGTGACTGTTACTCCGAAGGGGAAGAAAGATAAATGGATTACATGCAAACGTATCTCACGGGAAAAAAAATATTTTATGAGGTGTCAATTTCGATGTCATACAATGTAAATCATAAAATACACATTAATTTTGGGGGGGAAACAAGAATGCACCATCACTGCAGCAGAAGCGAAAATACTAATTCATCTAACCAAAGATTGTATGTATTAATATGAATCAGCTACATGTTAAAATATTTACATTCCTGTTGACTTTAATGTGTTTTAACAATTGTAAAAAAAAAAGTTTTATATAAAAGAAATGTGATATATTTTTTTTAAATTGTTAAGCTCCATAAATGAAATGTATTTTTATCAATTTGAGGGGTGTATATACTGTAGATATTTGTATGTAAATAAGAGAGTCTTTAATCTATCCATCAGCAGACCCGTTCACAATCAAAAGGAACACATCTAAGCCTGATCTTTATTTTTTTGGATAACAACAGCTCACCGGTTGCTGCAGTCCAATGTGTTGTATTGAACATATGGGCTTTCATGTGGTAAATTGAATGTTACTCATATGTGAGTGCACACTGTTTTTTTGGTTATTCTGCCCAAGTTGCAGGCGCCAACAGGGGACTGCTTTCCTTTTACTGAGAGCCGCTCGGAAGAAAATCTCAACAGGCCCTGGTACAATTACTGTGCCTTCCCTCTCCATCTCTTGTTCTCCCGGCCCCACAGTCAGTGGCCCTGGGGAATTCAGCCCACTATTCTGCAGAAGATTTGGGCATTCAGGCATCAAATGCAGGCCTCTTCTCACACTCTGGGCCTCTGCGGTGGTCGTGTCAAGGGACCGGACTCTGTGTTTTCGCAGACTTTCCTCCCTGGGACCGGGGGCTCTGCTGAAGCCGGGAAGAGGCATCAGCCTCCGGTCCGTCTTCGGAAGCCAGACTGGGTTCAGCGGGGGTGGTGGGGGGGTAGATGGAAGGAAGGATCTCTAATGTGCTTTGTCAGACTGGATCTTGATCAGTGGCTTACTGTTATTTCCTATTGCCTTTGTGCCACTTTTCCTTATTTTTCTTGTGAAGAAAGTCCTGTTCGGATTCAATGCAGCTTTGAATTCAAAGTTCGATTCCAAGCAGAAAACTAGAGCATCAATGGTAGAATAATGGTTTGGGGCTCAGGGAGGTTGTGTGTGTGTGTGTGGGTTCTCTTTCATAGATATAGGGCATTTATGTGTAATGTCACTCAATGCTGAGAGGTGGAGGTAGGAAAGGTGTAAAGCCCATAGGAACGCAGCTCCATCAGCCGTGGCTGTCTCACCTCCGCTCCCTTCCATTAATCGGCCTTCGGAAAGCAGCCAGGCCAGCTATAACTCCTAAAGCACTTCCTGTGGTAACCTTTGTGTAATGAAGGACATGCCAGACAGCTAGAATTTTAGTGCTTGTCTATCAGATATGGTGTCCATCTAATATGTTCAACAAAACATTTTCTGTTTGTTAGGGTTGCAGAGGTAAAGTGGAAATATCGAATAATCGGTTAAAAAGTCAAGGAACAGAATTTAAATAGTTGTTTTCAGGTATACGCGTATGAGGTAAGTGATCAAATAACTTTGGTTGATATGTAATGTAGTAAAAATCTCTGGGTTCATTTAACCCGTGGTTCCCAAACCGGGGGCCGGGACCCCTAGAGGGGGCAGTATTGTCAGCTGTGATTCCCAACGTTATACATTTAACTGCCATCTGACAATTTCGCTGTTTATTGGACCGGTGACTTACACATTCTTATTTTTATTGTCATTATACATTATATTATTTTGTATCATATTTTATTTAGTTTCTTTATTTAGAGCTTGTACTTCATCTGCATATACAAATGAAATCATAATATGTTTAAATCAAAGCAATATAATTCAATTAATATGAAATGAGTTTGCAGGTACATGTCACGAGAGTGTCTTTAAGTGGTAGGTGGCTGAGATCCGGTGGGGCTACAAAAAGGGTTTGGGAACCATTGATTTAAGACAACATTTTGGGTTTGTTTAATTCAAGTAAAAGTTTGGTATACTAATCTGACTGAGCATCTTTAAATAAGGGATTTAATATATATATATATATATATATATATATCGACATTGTTATCAACATTTAAATAAAATATTACCTCAAACATGTTTATTGGAAAAGGTCATTTAAAGCATATGAGATAAAAAAATGAAATTTCATTTCAAACAATATAGTGATTCAGCAGAGAGAATCTATTTGAAAAGTTATTTAATATCATGTAAAATAACCTTCCTGATGTTTAGGTAAATAGTTTATTGATTCGTTGACGGAATAAGACACTTGAGTGTCTCACGCTGAGAATGGTGTGGAGCTGGTGGAGAAATGCACAGAAATATCCTGTGGACTGAGGAGAAGATGGCCAAACCTTTGATCTATGAGGATATTACAGCATGTCTCCACTCTAAACGCATTAACCTTGAAAAGAGAAGCACCAGCTCTTTATGGTCCATTAGACAGCACCCATCGAGCGTTTCCAACCAGGGAAGAATGTCTCAAAGCACTCCTCAATATAGCATAAACACGAGTTGCTTGTCTTGAAATAAAAAAACTTCTCGATCAATAATATTGGCATGCTAGACTATGGACTTCCATATTTTTACCAATTTTCTAAATGGTTGCATTTTAACACTGTTTATATTGTTTTTACATTGTTTACTTTCATAACTTTTTAGCGCCTTATTTTCTGAGCCAGGATGTGTTGCATCACGCCCATCAACTCGCAGAAGGCTGAAGACACAGCTAAGAAACTGAACTTGAAACATCATCAGTCTTTGAATTTTCAAGTTCAACAAAAGGAAAAAGTGAAGACGGATCCAATGACATATGGATTCACACCAAGGGTGGAAAAGCAGAAGATAAAAATGCCCAGGCAGGACACACACATCTTAATAATGGCAATCAGAAGAGGTGGGAGGGTTTGAAGTTATGAATATTATTTGGAGCAGAACTGTGATAAAAAAGAGGGAAGTCGATGATGGCCAGTCGTCATTGTTGTGAGTGTGTAGGCAGCGTGACACAGTAATGCATGCTAATGTAAACATCAGCACTCCTCTCAAATCAATTCAAATGTGCTTATTCAGGTGGAAAATAAACAAGGCAGTGAGGGAGAGACACACTGTCCTCCAAAATCCACCAGATAATGTCATTTCACCAGCCTCCTTTCAGCAACCTCAAGTTTGTACTTTGAACTGACCTTTTGTGGCAATAGGGTTCATTTTTGTTCATTGAACCTCTTTTTAATTATAAAGGTTTAACATGAATATGTTTCCCACTCGTAAAGCCCACCACAGCAATAACGTTATAAATAATAGAAAACAACAATCGAAAATTGACATTACAGTGCATGCACCGTGGAGGGGGATTCAGTTAGCCTAGTTGTTATTTTAAGGATCCCCCTTCAGACACATGCATTTCTACATATTTTTATTTCGTGACTTTGATTCATTAATGTTAAATAATGTAATGTACATTAATTTAGTCAGTTAATGATACCAAATTATGTTACCAAATACACTTTTTGCAGCGCAACAAAATACGTAAATTATGTAGCCTATTGCAACCCGGTTACACAGTTTACAACAAAAGTAGTTAAAGACGCCATATTATATTATGTTGGGGTATATTGATTTTCATTTGTATTTATTTTGTGTATGTTTATTATTTTGAACGCACAATTTTTACGTATTTGAGCACACTAATACAATTCTGTAAAAAACGGTTAAATTGCTGGCAGAAAATTACCAGGTAATTTTCCTTTATTTTACGGACATTTCCAGTAGTGCTCAAATGTTATTTAGTGCCGTGCAAAATGTAAAATACAAATAAAAGAACTGTAAAAAATGATTACGGAAAATTCCTTCATATGAGTACAGTTTATTGTGACCTATTTTATCGGATATGTTTTACAGTGCACGTAACCCGAGCCGTTTGTATATTATACACAAGGGTGTAACTTTGGTTTGAGTAGTGTGGAGGACACAAAATGGGGAACATTTTTTATTTGAACCTTTCCTATCACACATTCTAAAATAGCCTTGTTTTGCATTGTATTTGATTGGAAAATGCGAGTGTTGACTGAGAAACTTAGCCTGTAAACCTGAATCTGCGATCGGAAGGAGACGAACCGGACGACTTTTTAAAAATGCTTAGAGGTTTAACGTACCTAAACAACGACAAGGGACGCCTACGTTTCTGTCAAGCCTCGTCATAAACACTAATGTTAAAAGGAGGCCAGTATCAAACTGAAAAAGTAATAAATCAGGCGTTACGCGTTGCTTCCCCATAATAGTCAATTTTAAGGAAACATCTTAACATAGCCTACCGAAACAAAATAAATTGTGATTAAATTCAAATCAAAACCATGTGATTGAAAATCAGTGATATATTTAAGAGTGTCGACACAGGCAGACTGCTCGGTCCTAGTTCTTCTCCATGGCGATGACGGCGTGTGGTTAAAAAAATCATTGCAAACTAATTCGAAAGTGAGGGGGACACGAACAGGATTTCGAAAAGTGAGGGGGACATATCCCCCCTGTCCCCAGTCGAAATTACGCGCCTGATTATACAACATAAAACAAAACACGTAACAGGAAGATACGGCTGCATGTGCTGTTTATTCAAAAAGTGAAAATAGGCTTTCCAGGCCTTCCAAAGAACAGAGCCGAAAGTGATCCATAAAACTCTGAGTCGCACAGTGAACAGTGCACAGTGAAAAAAAAACACCGCCAGTGTGTAAATCGTTACGTCAGCGACGACAATAAAATGGCATCGGCTCTCATTTGTCTTGTGACTGGTTGCATCTTTACGCTAGCTTATATTATATGGCATTGGCAGTCCCGCTCCCATTTAGCCACACATTAACCTTGGGCGTACACGCTTTAATAAAACACTACTAGTGCATTCCTGGAGCACTAGGGCTGCGTTCAGCCCCGACAAAACGTTGTAAAACGTTTTTAAAACGGAAACGGAACACCCTGTAGTGATTACGCAAGAGTTGAACTATGGCAGATGAGAAGGCCATTATTTGGTTCTTTTTGAAGATTGTTCGGAGCCTGATGAAATCCGTATAGATATGTGTTGAATACTGAAAAATATGTATCTTCTAATATATTCAATTGTTGCATATACCGAGCTGGAGCGGACAAATTTAAATGACTTTACTTGGACCCATTGCGCGAGCTGTGTCTTTAATACCGCATGGTTTATATACATGTTGCTGCTGATTGGGTTGACATTCTTGATACACCCACCAAACAAGAGAAAACGTATCTCAAACCCTGTGGCACACCGTTGCAAACCGTTTCCAGGAAACCGTAGCAAAACGTTGACTTAAACAGGGTTTGGGATACGTATGAGCTTGAGCATGCCCTGTTGTGTTCACACAATGATATAGTACGGCTTTAGAAGACTCCAAACGCAACGAGACCGATTTTTACTTTTATACTGTTTTTGGACAGAGTTTGCAAAAAATACACAGTCTGACTTCTCATTCCTTGTTGCGTGTTTATTTAGTTGGGAAGTTTAAGGTTTCGGGTAGTTTAGGGTTTTGCTCAAAAGTTTCTATTAAATTCTCTAGCGGACCTATACAGTTCTTCTCTTTAGAGCTCCCAATGGAATTTGTGTCTCAAAACTTTTGCAAAAAGTAATTGTGGAACGTGTTTTGCAGCGCTGCAAAAAGTGTACAGAGATACGTATTTCCTATGAGAGCAGGTTACATAATGTAAATTTTTTTGTCAAATATTCTTACAATTAAACATGAGTAAGTGATTGTTTAAAATTATCTACTGCACTGCATTGTGGGAAAGATGGAAATATTCTTTGCGCATTTCAATTATTTCTGGCAACACTGTCAAAGGTCAATGACAACATTGTCATTGTGGGCATTTGTCATTTGAAGCAAAATGTTCAAGTTTCACACATTATGAAGGAGAATGATGACCACGGCTGTCAGGGAAGGCCCTTTAGTTAATAACAACATCAATTTATCACATATAAATATCATTTAGCTTTAGAAATCAAACAGACGACTTTTATGATATTTGTGGTGCTTGGCAGATTGTGGTCCCCATTTACTTGAATGGAACAAAACTCAGGGCTGTTTTGTTCCATTCAACTTATCCTCTGGCCTTACAAAAAGGAAAGGGATGTCATACATATTTGTTTAAGCCTGAAAAATGGTTTTAATGATTCAGAAATGTTGATGATTAAAAACGTGTAAGTCATTGTCAGAATGAATTGAATAATTGACAGTCTGAAAAAGCGCATATGTGCGCTATCTGCCGAACAAAGCTTCTCGTCAATCAAACCCATCTCTCTTCCTTTTTGTGTCCTGCGGCCATGTGTCAGACAGGTGGAGTGACACTGATCACCCTCTGGGCTGCAGATGTCCAGTCGACCAATCAGTCCATCCTGGTCCAGCTCAGATCCCCGCCAAGCATGAAGCCACATTGAGCCAAGGTCACGCGGGACCCACCAGAAACCTACATGCACCACACAACACCTCCCTGATCTTAACTGAGAACATGAATAAATAATTAACAGGGGGGAAAAAATCCTTGGAAAGAGTACTGGCAGAGGGAAAGTAAGATACATTTTCACAAAATAACCGAGAACATTTGCCATTTATCTTTAACTTCCATTTCTCCATCTTGGCCCACTTTTCCTTTTGAGTAAATGAAAATGCACAAAACACTAAAAAGACATTATTCATGACTTTTACAACAGACACCCTCATATTTCGATCTGCGCAGAACATTAGAGTGTGAGTCCATGATTATATGAAGATGGAGCCCAGGCACTCACAATTATTAATTCATCATACTGCTTGAGAACACAAATGCATTGTATTGTCTCATTCAGCATCTTATTTTACCCATAAACCCCATAAATCTGGCAAATGGGATGCGTTCTAATGACAGAGCCATGTTAATATCATAGCGAATTGGCTCTTCGGAGCAGACGGGAGCACAATGTGGAAATTCAATCACAAGTCCCTTCAATCACAGAACGAAGAAACAGGGATGCATTTGAATATTTTTACCTTGAAGTATTAAAATGATACAATTTTAATAGCTATTTAACATGAAGTTGCTTTTTGAGCCACAAGCTTTGGCTGTTTGGTTGAAAAAAAGAGAGAAAAGCAGACAGGTAAAGTCGAAATTCTTTAGGCAGGTATGAGCAGGACAAGGTCTTTCCACTAGGGAACTTCCTCTCATCAATTTTTTTCTGTTCCCGCAGTAAACCCGAGTCACTGACTTGTGCATTTTTGCTCCCCTTTGTTTGGTTCTCTCCGCTCGGTGGTAAACAAGTGAATTCTTGAACTGAAAAGCCTGAGGGTTTTCACATTCTTTATTTAGCTGCTAAACATCTATTCAACCACTGGAAAACATGGAAATCCTCGAGTGGGGAATTAAGAAAATTGGCTTGAAATGACTAATTGTGTGTAATAGTGAATAATTATGTCTTATTATATGATGTGCACTATACACTGTAATTCAAGAATAATAAATTTACATCATGTTCATGTGGTATCATGAAAAATATTTTGCACTGATTTACAACTACACAGAAGGAACTAAATATGAATGGCAGTCCAAAGAACTTCATTACTGGACAATTGTTGAAACATCCATCGAATGCTGGTCTTGAAAAAGCCTCACACTGCGTAGATTTCATAAAATAGTTTTAGATGTTGGTGCATGTTCTCAGCTGTAACATTTTTACAACATACAGTTTCCAAAACGATTTAAAATAGCATTTAGCATTGTTTTAAATATTGATTTAAAAAGCATTTGTCACATTGTTAAATGAACTAAAAAGGTATAAATGTGATTTTAAAAGGCCAGACACTTTATAAAGAGGACTGAAAAGATACTGAGGTGCACACTACCCTTACACAGTATATTCACATCAGTTGTAACACCTAATCTTTAAAACAACTGGCTACAATTACAACAACAAAGAAAACATGCAACTCTGTTCCTCTGAATTATAGATGCATTCATCGGACGCACACCCAAAACGTACTTCCAGTCTGTTTTTGTTTATTGGTCTGGCTATTGTCTAATAATACAACTTTATATTTGAATCAAATGTATATTCATATTAGTTCAGATTCATATTTTTATTGGATAATAATTCTAAACAAAAAGTAGCATTTTTTCGTATATTAATTTTATTAAAAAAACATTTTTTCTAAATGGGACACATTTAAGTTTAGCCAAGAAACGGTTCTTCTATTGGTAACCGAAAAAATAATACTGGCACGACATACTTTAAACATGCTAACTAATGTAATTCACTCTTTATAATTTTGATGTTATCAGAAATAATCTACTCGTGTTGTTGCTTTGAACCGTCTACAGAATGCACAACTGATGAAGCAACATATTGCAGTATATGTCATGTGCACTGGGGACCACTATTTCTTAAAACAAAATAAACAAAAAAGTCTAAGACAATGTAAACCAGCGGAATAGCATGACCAAGGTAGAAGATTCCTTTACCAGATCCTATCGGCCGAGTGCATGCCTTCCCAGCCAGCTGTTTGAGAAACACCTGCTCGTACTTAACTAAGCGGAGAGTGAGCGCACTGACCCTTCTGATCAATAATGCATGGAGAGTGAACAGCAACATGCTAAACCTCTTAGCCACTGCAGCCAGGGAGAAAACGCATCTTCTGGCTCCTAATGCTTCGTGTCTCTCTGATAGAGAGCATCAGAGGCTTTGATTGTCAAGATAGACATGATAACAGCTGAAACCGTATCGACACTTTTTGTTGACCCATATTTCAGAGGCGAAAATACATCGCGTGTGACCAAGGACTGAATGTAGAACATTGTTATACGTTATAAATTTGGTTATTTTTGTGGTATTGTACAGAATTTATTTTACATGTGCAAAAAGCCAAGAAATTCATGTATGCTCTTTAATATTTCCAATATGCCATTTTACTTTTAACCCATGGCGCACCAAATGTCCCTCCGACCTTTAACCTACCCCAAAGCACTTTATTATATTAAACAAAGTGCATTCAATTAAATTTCTAATGGAACTTTACTGTAAATACTGAACCATGACATTGTGAAAAAAAGCTTCAGAGGGGTAATTATGTGAACTCAATAAGCCACGTAGCAACCTTTACTCCACACTCCCATGAGTCTTTGCTGCATGTATACGTCATTGTATATGGACATCATTGTTTTGCATTGGCAGATGTGTCCAAAATAAATGTAGTTCCAAATCAACATTTTAGAAATGTGCTGTATAGTTGGTTGTCAACTAAACTTTGTCTTGCCGAGTAATGCTATTAGCTGGAATTTTATCATTTTACTTTCCCTCTTGACAGTCGATTCATTGTTTAGGCTTAATGCAATACACTAGCATTTAGTGTAATTTGTTAACCATAGACAACTTAACAAGTCTAATAAAGGCTTTTTGACTTTATAAATGCCATAAAGAAACCAAATGCATTTTTGGTTCCCAAAGAATCATCCAGTCACAGGATCTTAACTACACTTTCCACTACAAAGAACTTTTTGTGCAATAGATGGATGTTTTTTGGATGTTAAAGGTTTTTATGCAACCATACAGCATGCCAAAGAGCCGTTTATTTTAAAGAATGTATTTTATTTTGATCACTTTCCAACCCAACGCCCCATACTCCTCAGAGAAGAAGCACAGTTATACACTGTATAAATAACACAGTCCAGTGAATAGAACAAATGCATTTATTGTCAGTTAAATCATATACCAGTTAATGCATGCCTGCCTCTGGATGGATCTTCCACACCGAGAACACAGAAAAAAACAGGTTAAGCTAACCATGTAAAAGCTCATTCCCTGCACACAAACTTTATCTGCCCGAGAGGTGCTCGCGGCGTGATGTCATTCCTGGATCATCAGCTGTACCTGTCTCATCCTAGACTGACTCCAACTTTGAAATGTTGTCTGAAAATCAACTATTATTTACGCTTGACCAATATTGGACAGAAAACACAAAGCATGCAATTAAAAAGGGACTGAGGGGGATGTTGTAATTTCCGTGACAGTGTTTATTTTTTCATAATAAATTAATGAAAATAAAAAGAGTACAGTATTAGCTTACTTGCATGAGTACTTTTAATGATTGAATGTGTGGATAGAATCATTCACCGTTAAGCAAAGCATTAGGTGGTGAGATGAAGTCTTTGGAGTGTTTGGAGGTGACGTTTATGTTCAGAACAAAAGTGCTTCAGTCTGCCTTACCAAGAAAAGATGCGAAACTGTATGAACTTGTCAGGGCACTTACAGGAGAATGTGGGAATTGCTTTAACAGGACCTTAAATCCGCCACACAAATATCTTAACACACCTCTTAATGCAAGTTACAAAATAGTCACAGTTAAGTAAAGTGAGCTTTATGCCACTTTTCACATTTGGTAATATCAAAATTGTATTAGTAGTTTTTTATCAGTAACTGCATTTTACTTGACTCAAATAATAATACAAGCCTATATATATATATATATATATATATATATATGCTGGGCAAGGGAGGAGGTGTTGAAACATTCACTCCTGTGATTGATTTGACGGAGACAAGAAAAAGATGCCATGCTCTTTCAAGGTGTAATTCTTCCATCTTATAATGCGGATTATTATAGACCTTAGCTCTGACAGTTATCCTGCTCTTAGATAATTGGCAAACCTTTGTCTCATAGTTTGAACCTCCTCTTAAATCGTGTTTAAATGTCTCGGACTCCATCTCGTCGTGCACTTCATTGTTTTGAACGCTTTTCTGTATAAAATACACCCTGTCATATCTGATCCATCTGTCCAAAAGAGTCGGGATTCGTTTGAATCTTTAACGAAAAACAAGAGCGGAAACTCTGCGAAGACTTCATTATGCACTAAAAGCTTATACTAGGGCGTCTTAATATTTAATAGGGACCCAAATAACACCGGCAAAAGAAAGAAAAAAAAAACATTATGTAAATATATAAGAAGCGCGCTTATACAGACGTGCCCATCAACCCCAAGGATGCATTACCTGTTTTCACTACAGTCCGGTGTGTGAGAGGAGGAATCAATCATAGAGTTGATGTTACTTGAGATAAAATGTCACGGGTTATTTTCAGAGAAAAAGAGAAAGGCCATTTAACTCCGCGTAACGCTATTAAAATTGTGTGTGCGTGCGCATGAGAATGTGTGAGGTTTAATGAATACTTAAGACCTATATAAACGTATACAAAATAAATGTATGTTATACATCGCATATATATAATACATTTAGTAATAAACACAGACTGATCTGTTCATGGCTGTTACTATTTGTTTTGTTTTGTGTATTTTTGCATGAGAAAAGAAACTTGACGGACTAAATGAATGAAGTGCTGCGCAAACGTGGGTCAGTCACTTGACCCCACGTCTATTAACACACGCACGCCGCGACATTTGCTCGGCTATTGTCTGACTAATTTAATTTCACAGAACACTTATTTTCCAAACTCAAGAGCATGCCAAAGGAGTAGGAAAGCATGAAAAAAACTTGCCTGATAAAAGTCTAACTCAATTTGAGGACAAGTACCTTCATCTGTAAATGAAAGCAATTATGCGGCCCATATTATATTATGTTGGCCGGTCTCAAGATAGTCATCAATCACCCGCAATCGAGCTGTCACTGCGGGCAGATTCGTTTCTTGCAGGCGCTTTTCCAGCTGGGGAAAAGAGGAGTACATCATCATTAATTTGACTGTGACCCCGGGGCTTCTCACATGTCTGAACCTGGGCTCCTCTAAGCGAGTCAGCAACACACCATGGTGCACCTAGACTTTCATCGCTCTGAATAGCGAAATTAGATAGATAGATAGATAGATAGATAGATAGATAGATAGATAGATAGATAGATAGATAGATAGATAGATAGATAGATAGATAGATAGATAGATAGATAGATAGATAGATAGATAGATAGATAGATAGATAGATAGATAGATAGATAGATAGATAGATAGATAGATAGATAGATAGATAGATAGATAGATAGATAGATTCGAGTTTTATTACTCGAATTAGAAGCAAATTATGCACATCTAAAGATATGAATTTGCCTATTTTAGTTGTCACTATTAACAAACAACCCAAGCCTAGAGAATAAAACAACAGATCGCTGAAAACAGCTGTACACTGTCAGTGAATTTCATTGTTCAAGATCGAATCTCTTGTTAAGGGAAACTTCTGTTTTTTTTCTCTCTATTATTCTCTCTTTTTTTTCAACTTTATTCTCTAAATGTGTTCATGCTGGCTAACTGCCAGATTAGGCTGATAATGGTCTTATTGACATTAGATAAAACATCACTCCGAAACCATATATGTGTATATCGTCGCAAAACGTATTTATTTTGTTGTTGTAGGCTAATTACTTTTTAAAGCTAATAAAAGTATAAATGATAAACTCAATTACAAGTCCATTGTGCGTCAAAATTTGTCCCCACCCCTCTGTCACTCTTTGGGATTTTTATCCAGAGAAATGCATATTAAAGTTAGAGTCTGGTCATTTTGAGTGGGTTTCTTCTGACGTCAGAGCCACCGGCGTTTAAAACAACCCGCATCTGGGCTGACGTGTTTAATACTAGTTTTTATAACGCAAAATATGTATTTCTGACATCAAAGGCGGCTATTCGGGAAATGTTTTACGATGCGCTCGGTTGTGTTGTAGAACTTTAATAGACCGTAAGGAGAAAAAGGTTATAGAAGAAAATCCTCAGGAAGGCGTTTAAGCTAATTAAACATGGTAGTGTTGCGCTTCGCCCTATAAGCGTCCGGCTGCTTTATGCTTTACCGATCAATTGTTACAGTGAAATACAGCAGACCTGCAGTCTCGCCTGCTTTCTCGGGAACTGGGATCACTCTACAATGTCCTATCCTCAGTTCGGATATCCTTACTCTTCAGCACCACAGGTAAGATCAGATTACGCGCTGATTTCCGCGTTCCATTCCGAAATGATTGTTGCATTTGTATTGAAAATTCAGATTTTTTAAAATGTGAACTTGAAAGTGAAAACATCATCAAGCGATGTGTTGAAACGCATTAGAGGGTCGGAGTCAGTGATATATCCACCTCCGATGTAATTCGGGGGTTCCCTCTGCGCTTATCATTTTACAAATCTACTAACACGGGTTCGAGACGCAGGCACATGCAGCAACGGGGACGCGATGACAGGGGAAGGAGGACAACAGTTGTTTTTTTGGCAATGATCCATAAAATGCAATGTCCTGCGGGGGCTGCTTATGGGCATCGCCAAAGATAAATAAACTTCATTTGGAGCGTTGGGGATTTTATTGGGAACATCAGCAACTCCTAATACGCGTTTTTTTCTGGCCGGTTAATATTACAGAAACTTTTTTACGAGCGTGGCTTTGTTTTTATTTATTTTCCCACATCATTGCAGTTCCTCATGACCACCAACTCTTTGACATCTTGCTGCGAGTCGAGCACCAGGTCCATCTCGGATTCCTCTGCGCAGACGCCCGTGTACTGTCCCGTGTATGAAAGCAGACTGCTGGCCACTGCCAGACACGAGCTGAGCTCCGCCGCTGCGCTGGGAGTGTATGGGAACCCTTACACAAGTAGTCAAGGCTATGGGAATTATGTTACCTATGGAGCAGACGCCTCTGCTTTCTACTCTTTGGTGAGTGAAAAACATATATATATATGCATTGGGCTGCCTGTGCAGAATATGTTCTAGTGGAAACTTCATAGTTTCTATATTAGTAAACTTAGTCTAAAGTTTGCATTTCAAATGAATTAAAATCACATTTTACAAATGTTGTTATGCACCTATAAATAAATGCCGCTCAGAACGTTGATATTGTCATTTAATTCAAATATGTGGATTTGTGGGTTACAAATGTACAGTTTATACTGTATGTAATTGGTTATTGACATCACATACTGACAAGTGTTGTATTTGATTGCAGGGAACGTTTGATGCCAAGGATGGGAGTGCGTCTGCGCATGCGGGTATAACCCAGGCTGCCGCGTATTACCCATACGATCCCACCCTGGGACAGTACCAGTATGACAGGTATTGAATACCGGCCCTCATTACGCGTCTCGATTACCAATTAACCAGTGTAAGACTCAATTAATATGGATTAATTTTATAGGCACTGTTCAACGAATTTATGGAACATCCTAATTAGCTCTATGTTTGATCTAAAGTTGTAGTTTCCCTCCATTAGATTTTATGAGCAATGGCCTTGCCTTTGATGTATATTTTATGTTATATCATGCACTTCACGGTTTACCCTTCAGGGTTTTCCCTGAAATGCCTTAATGGACAGATAGACGGCCAGTGCATTCTGCGTGCACTCGATCAAGCAATTCGCACGCTCTATTATCCGACTGAAACATACATGTTCGGTGCAAGAGAGTGTGTAGTCTTAGCGCGTAAAATATTAAGAATATATAAATATTTGTTTTTCAGCTAAAACGATTTTCAACTTTAACAACAACAACATGTTTTTTATAACATAGATACGGGTCTATGGAGGGAGGAACCAGAAGAAAAAACGCCACCCGTGAAACGACCAGCACGTTGAAAGCATGGCTTCAGGAGCACAGGAAAAACCCGTATCCTACCAAAGGCGAGAAGATAATGCTGGCCATCATCACCAAAATGACCCTCACGCAAGTGTCCACGTGGTTCGCAAATGCTCGAAGGAGACTCAAGAAAGAGAACAAGATGACATGGCCACCGAGAAACAAGGGCTCAGATGATAAGAAATACGATGATGATGATGAGGATGGGTCACAAGAAGATCAAATCAAAAGTGAAACCAATGATGACGGTCAGCGCCATTGTATATTTACCAATCAGTCATATCAATGATACAGTTAGGCTACCTATGCTTTAACTAGTTAGCCCTTAAATACTAAAACTACAGGAACCACAGAGCCTTGTTTCTTTATTTACCGTCAAATTTGTAATACAACCAAAATAAAACGTTATTAAACAAAAACCATGAAATGTGGTTCTATTTTAGTTTAAGTGTAACTACGCGATTCATTATTAAAAGTTGTGCACAAGTCACGAAGATTCTGGTCAATTCTTTAAAATCTGCATTTTGTATTAATTGTAGGCTATTGATGAACCTTTTAACAAACATCACATTACCATATACGTTTGAGTAGCCTATATGTTTGAATTTGCACGAACAAACAAACGATTAAGCTAATATGATGTATTAATTGTTTTAGCTTAGAAATTATTATAATTATTATCAAAATGTTGCTGTTTAAAAGCACCCATCCTTTTATCTGGCTTATAATTATCTTTTTTTAACAGATGGCAAATGTCGAGAGGACAAGGAGCTTCAGTTAAGTGATTTGGACGATTTTGACACCATCGAATCGGAGAGCTCAGAGTGTGAACTTAAACATCGCTTCCACATGAACGCGCATATGGCGACCACCGATGATCGCATTAAAGAAACCTCTCCAAAACTATCTATTCCGGGTCTGCTTGAAGCTGACAGCGATTTAACCAAAAGTTGCTTAAAAACGACCGCTGAAGACTGCGAACACGACGTCGGTGACCTTCGGCACAGCAAAACGTGTTTCCAACAGCAAGGCCATCCATTACTGGACAGCAAACCGCGAATCTGGTCCCTGGCCCAGACCGCGACCTCGTTGAACCCAACAGAATACTCCTCGTGTATGCTTAGATGTCAACCATCACCCTCTGCCTCCTCACCTGTTAACGGCCTGGAGAGACAGCAGGACTCACCAGTAACCACTCTCAGAAACTGGGTAGATGGAGTTTTTCACGACCCCCTGTTTAGACACAGCTCCTTAAACCAAACACAGACGAACACTTCAGTTTCTTGGACGACCGCGAACAAAGGGTCTATCTTAGAGACGGGGGCCATTGAACGCTCAATAGGAAACATAAACGTGATAAAAACACAGCAGCGGGAGGCTAGTAAGGACACTATGACTTTTGCAAAGGGGGTGAATAAAATATTCTGTTCCTAGCACACTCATGTACTCTTTAAACTCGAGGAGGACTGTTTGGAATAGCTGCTAACAATTTTTTCATTTCACAGAAACGTCAGACTGTGAATCAATAGGCCCAAAAGTTGTACCTTTTGTTACTAAAAACAATTGCGCCGTCATGGAAAAGTGTGTGTATTTATTGTTGTATTGACATCTCACTGGTGAGGGTCCCCAAACGGGATTGGTTTATATATTTATTGGTTCGGTTGAGCTTTGTAACGCACGTTAAACTTGTGTAAATTAACAGCTGGACGTTTATGTTCTGAAAGACTTTTTATAATCCAATTTGTTTCGGATTCGAATGTTTATTTGGCATGCATATGTTGCTAGTTTTCATTGGATATTGTTTTAGATGAACTCGGAAATTGTTGCATCGACTCACAAGTGTCACTGTTAAGAACGTATCGCACAAATCCCATTTAAATTGGGGAATGTTCAGATCTGCTCACTATAATAAACAGCTGATTTTTCGAAGCGTTTCGGTCTGTGCGTCGATCACAGTCGCTGTCCTTGGTGCTGAACGTATTAGCGTTTCTAGCTATTGCGCACAGTAAGCGTTTCACTAAACGTCACATTATCTGGTTTGTTAAAAGGTTGCAAATGTATGTTTCTGTAACTTTAACTTTTTTGAACAACTAATCTTTATTTGCCATTAAATATCTGACAGTCATAAAGGTGGATTTTTTTTGTGGCCGAAATTTCACATAATAAATCATGTTGTTCCTACATCCTTTCTAAGTCTTATAAGAACATTTTTTAAGAAAATACTTATTTATGATATGTTTTTGAAACAAGAAAATAATGCCATTTTTGGAATGGGTCAACTTTAAGGCCTGTAGCCATCAAAATGAACGACTGCCCTCCAATGATTTCTCCTAATAATGCGTATAGAGCAGAACAGCGAGTGCTGCGTGTTTACCGTGTTTGGCTTTGTAATAATCTCTCAATCACTGTTTATCATTCGCTCTCATACTCTGATGAAAGAGATGAGGCCCCGAGGAGCCATAAGACAGCGCTGGATGAGCCCCATTAACCCGCCATAACCAGGCTGTAATTGGGGTGTTTTTAGTCATCATTCACTTCACTCTATCGATTTCCACTCTAGCTCTGATAATATTATCGAAGCACCAAATCCTTTACTTTGACCCAGCATTTGAGATGGCGTGAACTATCCAGACAGGCCGTAATTTGAAATGTTCGCCTTGACACAGACCCCTCAATTTCTGAATGTTCTCTGTACTCAGAGGCTTTTTCACCGGGGCACGTCTCTAAGTGAAAAGGGCAGGGGAATTAGTCGGTCTAGATAAAAGGGCAAAAACACGCAGTCAGAGGTAAGAGTTGACAGTGATGGTGAAAGTGTGGCCACCGGAGGACTGGGGTCCGTTGAGAGGGGCCTAAGTGATGAATTTTAATGTGAAAGCCAAACGATTGAGATCTTCTCTTGAGCGATCCCTTGGACAAAGACGTTTCAGAAAAATGTGTTTATCTGTGCAGCCTAACACACACAACAAATAACGACACAGTGGAACTGTGGTCCATTTCATTATCACCAAATAAAAAAAATGTGGACTTTAATAAATAAAACCAAAATTATTTTGACTGATCAAAATGTATTTTATAATAACATTTTAAAACATACAATATAATGTAATTCCTTTTAAAATAGCACGTAAACGTTACGTTAATAGGCCTACAATGTATTCTTTAATATTAAAAGCAACGGTGCAAGCAAAGAATTCAATAGAATATTGTACATCTTATATTTACTGTTTCAGAAACTTTCGCAGCACTGTAAAACAGGGTCGGGGGAGAGAGAGAAAGAGAGATGTGAAGGGGTTGACTAAACCATTCAGCCGTGCTAAATTCACACACACAGCGGAGGGATGATGCTGAATTAACGGCGCTTTTACATAGAAAGCAAATCAAACTGTAATCAGCGGCGCGTTACTTTTCATTAAGCGCCTTTGACAGCAGCATATTCAGGCTCGACAGGGGACACGGGGGCCCTGAAATAAACTGCTCTCAAAACAGAGAGCCATAAGATAATTCCTTAAGCTCCATTAACAACTCTTAGCCGCAGGAAATAGAAAACATCTCCAAATCTAAAAGCTTTATCGACCTGCGCAAACCGATGGCGAATTCGTTTTTTTTCTTTTATTTATATTTATGTTCCTTCAGCTTAAGGGACACGAACGTCCAGCGGCGGTAATAGACTTTAACACGACGCATTAACTGAGCAAGGAGGGAAAAATGGGCGAAAAGATTTAGATCTTCGGCTGACCAATTAGTGTGTTTTATTTTCTCCACTGATTCCGTCAACCATGAGATCTGCCATTAATGGCAATGCTGCTGTTGATCTGAGAATATTACGGTGTTTATAGTTATAATTACTGTTGTAATTTTCGGCGTAAGAATACTATTTATGCCTCATTGAATCTATTTCCGTTAATAGCAAAACTTTTAGTAGGCCTATATATAATATATTCAATTAAAACTATCTTATTATTATTATTATCATTATTATGGGGTGATGATAAAAGCAGCAATAATAATAATAATAAATAGTTCAATATTATCTTCTAATTATTAGGCTTAAATAGCCTACTTATTAAAAAACTAAATAACTTAAAAAAAACTTTTTACGAGTTACAGCAATTGATCACGAGCCTATTGTAGAATGAAATAACTTGTACAATTTAATTTTTTCAAACAAGGCAGCGACTATTCGACAGTTACACAAACTAACGATAAGCTTTACAAATAAAAGTAACAAAATATATATTATCCAGGGATCAGCTGTATTAAACGGAGGGCGACATGAGATGACACATAAAACACACAAGCCTACACGAAGAACAAAAAGAAAGCATGTTGGACATCAGATTTCACAGCTCTTAACAGAACAGACGCTTGTTTATCAGACACGTTTGTCCACATTTCCCTAAGGACACCGACATCAGATCTTTAAATAAGAGTGACACACACACACCCACCAGAGCAAAGGGCGTGGAAAATATATTTGCACATCATTAGTAGCTCTCTAACACTGCGCTGGACCTGCGTGTTTTCTGCATTATAAGTGACGGGGTCTTAATTAATCTGGCAGAAAGCTAATTAATAAAAAGCAATTACTGTAGTTTTATAGACTACAGAGGTCTGGAGAGTAAAATGCTGACAGAGAATGTAGCCTGACAAGCTCCAAACACACAGATCTTAACAGCATAGAGTTGCATTGGCTGTTGATGTACAGCACCGCAGATCTTGCTTTGTACTCTTAAAACAACCCTGTCACAATGAAAACAATTCAACCCAATAACAAAATTATTGTTGTAAATTTTTTCAGTTTCATCAATTTGACACTATAATTCTCATAGGACAAGAACTTGGTATTTTTGCACAAGTTATGAAACTTTTCGATTTTTTCTACCATCATCTTGTAAAGTGCAACATGGCCTAAATCCAAATAAAAGATCTTTTTCATGGCATCCCCTTTTTTAAAGTTAAACTAAATGTGTTTAATCTTGCATTCAGCTGACAGGACCGTTGTATCAGTCAATATTAATCATATAAAATAGCAGATGCAAAAACCATTTTTTTCCTGCTGTTCTAAAATTGCATTTAAATGCCATTAAAGTTCACTAGATCAGCTAGTGTAATAGACACCAATGCGGTCTCGCTGAGGGTGAGAGAGGGGGTCTGGAGGGCAGATTCGGGGTGGTCTGTGCGAGGGGTGTTTGAAAGACTTGTCGCAACTCACAGGTGTTGCAAACTTCCAATCAGCCATCACAAAACGCACATTCGTAATTTGCTGTTGTGAGGTGACGTGTTCTTCTGTTGTGCGGTAAGGTATATTAAAAGAGATTTAAACAGGCAAACCTGAAGTGTCTTAGCATCTAGTAATGTAAATATAGAGTATATAGAGTATAAGAGATCAGGGTATTGCTTGCTTGTATGCTTGATTAAAGTAGCTCTGATTATATTACCTCAATTAACCCATCACAACACTCTTTATCTTATCTTGTGAGGAAGCAAATTTTATAATGGTGGCAGAGGCAGCACAGCGAAGCCCAACAAGAGCAATTCAAACATCTTTTGATTTGTCAGAGTAACTTTGTAATATTTCCTTACATCGCACAGCATCAGTGTTCTTATTCCCCCATGTGCCGAGCTCTTGTTTTTGTCTTTCCTTTACAAAAACAAACAGGCCTCTCTCATTTGTATGTACTGCTTGTCTTTTGCAACACAATTGGATATGGAGGCAAAGGTCAAGCCTAACTCTCTTTTGCCTTTCATTGTCGAATGAAAACAGCATATGCTATTGATCCATCCGAAAATGATGTACACAAATCTGTGGGCTTTACACAATGCCGTTTGACCTATGTGCAATTACCAAGGTGACAAAAAAGCTACAGTGATGTTAACAGAAGTTTTACATGGGTTTATAAAAATATATATATGTAGTTTCCTCAGGAATACTTTACCGAGGACAGGTCAGACACAGAAAGCAGTTAACTGATTTATTAACAAGCAACATTATCCTTGATCAACTTGGAAAATAAATATTTAAGTCATATAATATCATATTCATAGAACCTCTGCAAGGGATTCGGAATGAAACTCTGGTTGGTGAACCAGGACAACAACTTACTTACACACTTATGTGCAAGAAAGCCTTTTTTGTGAACACTCACTGTTATATTGATCTTCTAGGTTGGTGGCCATTTTGTAATATATACATATATTATATTCTCACAAAATCTATTTATTAAAAAGTAAATACTTTGTTATTTTTAAGGTCCTTCTTTGGTTTATGGAGTGTCCAGCAACATGTTAACGTACATACACGGCGTAAAAACACAACTAATAATAGGCAGTTATTATTACCTACTTCTTAACTGACTCTCAAATGATTTGTTCGGCGATTCATCTGTCTAATGCCCTCCTTTCTGTCAGCCTACTTTGATCTGATTGGCCAGATGCAGGGTCTAGTCTGCTTTGATTTGTCTACCGCGTGCAGTGTCGCATATGGAACGTGGCATTACACAGAGCGACGCAAATCTAACCCGCTACTGAAGAGGCGACTCCTTTTTTCCCAAACCAATGACTTTGTTATTCGTTGACTTTCGGCTTGACAACTTGGCAGACTGCTTACATTCAAACACAGCAACATTACACACTGCATGATATGTCATTTTAATAGTCTGTTTATATCCGGACATTAAACAAAGTTTCAGTCTATGCACTTCTGTTTAAAAATCATGCATCATATGTGACAAAAATGTGCACGTTTTATGAGAGACAACATACTTTGTAGGATTTCTGTGAATTAAAATGCTAAACAAATAAGAAATAATACCCAACAAATGGAGAGGGGATGACTCTTCACAGACCAAAACATTTTTATTTTATTTAACTTTCATGTGCCCATTCATGAGGAATAAGAAGGATGTGACAATTCACTTAACAAAAATCTTCATTTGCCTATCCTCAAGTTGATTCAAATCTGTATACATTTCTTTGTTCTGATGAACACAGAGAAAGATATTTGGAGGAATGTATGGAACCAAACAGGACTGTCTTTTGGGCAGTGCAACTGGTGCGATTTCACTAGGGCCTGCCCACTAGGGGGCCCGCGGCAAGGGAGAATTAAAATTAAAATATATACATACATCTTGATTGATTTTAGTGTTTTAGTTGCTTTGGTTAAATATGAGTTTATTTAAATAATTATTGATATAATTATTGTTTTTCCTGTGTCTTAGTAGAATGAGTGCCCGTAGTGTGTGGAGAGAGTGAGCTGCAAAAGTGTCTGGTCCTTCAAAGAAACGAGTGAGAATATGCTTGATCTAAAACGAGCCTTTTGTTCTCTGTATTTAGTGATGGGCTCTGATGCAGGCCATTTTTCTTGCTATCACAAAAAACAACGGAAAATGCTTGCGCATTTGCGTTGAACGATTCTCCGGTATAAAAAAAGTGAACCTATAAGAGGCAAGATTGCAAGAAAAGCACGACGCGGTGACTGCACATTTTTTTAAGCTGGGCTGTTCTGTACCTTGGAATATTAAGTCAAGGCTGGACCGGCGACTGATTTTGCAGCACTTGGAGCTGAACAATGTCTTTCATGTGTAAAATCATCACAATAATCTCAAGCTTACATTATGTTCTTGTTCTGCCAGTTACTGTTACTGCCAAAGTATTTACAGTATCACTACTGTAATGGATTTTCACAGTCAATAACACTGTCTATTCTTTTTTATATCTTCTTAATTATACTGTAGTAACACAGTAATAATACTGTAGTAACACAGTAACAATACACTAGTAACGCAGTGATAATTATGTGTGCTGTATATATATAAATATATATATATATATATATATATATATATACATATATATATATTTGGCAGATGCTCCCATACAAAGCATATCCAAATGCATTACACTTTTAATTGGTTCCCTTGACCTTTGCAAGACTCTACCAACTGAGCAACAGGACAATTAATTGCTTGAATATATCAGCGAACACCTTATTCATGATTTACAGTAGTTAATGCTATAGACGTAACTTTCTGTATATGTTGAGCGAAATGCTTTGGTAAATACAGCATCTGGCCCTATACCCTCTGAACAATATCCATTTCTTGGTCAGACCAGATCATGTTTCCATGACTGTCAGCTTTAACTAGCTGGTTCTGTTTCACACCGCATGAACTCACAGAAGCAGATGCATGTAGCGCACACACTTCAGCTGAACCGTCAAAGCGAGCGGACCCTGCTTTACATGCCTGGCCTGGTAGAGAAAAGGGGCAGAGAGAAGGATCTGGCTTGCTTAAGGATGTGGTAAAAGAATAGGGAATCGGTGAAGTCTGGTCATGGCTGCTTTTTATGCATGAGCCCGGACTGCAGGGGCAAGCGGCTGGCTGCCCAGCCCTCATTAAACCGCCCGCGCCTGGGCACTCAAGCTTCCTTTATGATGTCAAGTCTACTGATTTGTCTTATGGCTATCAGAGTGAGTTAACATTCACAATGGGTGGCATGTCACAGTTCTGAGGTGCCTGGGCCTGACACACATGACCCAAAGAGATCCAACAGGAACTCTTTTTCTCATATCGCACAACAACTCTTTCATCAAGACCTGTGTATTTCACACACAGACACACACACACAAATTCCTTCACCACTCCCCCTTCGAACAAGCAATCAGCACTTATGCGAAAGGTCACATTTGCAATGCAGGGGACTTTTATGCAGCGAAAACGCAGGTAATTGGAGGCAGGGGCCTGTGATACCCTTGGCGGATTGTGGTGAGATAATGTGATGGATTTGGAACATTTTGGCGGGCAATTAAATGTTTTGGAGGTCCTGATGTCTGATTTGAGGGGGGGGAGGTTGACAGTGTGCCACCCTATAATCTGATTTGTACAGGAAAACCTGAAACAAATCAAAGTGTTTTTATTCAAAGTCATGTTTTTGTTCTCTGCGAGAGTTGTACGAGAGGAAATGAAGGGCTAATTAAAGTGGGTCAGGATTGAGCTACATACATCGGAAAACCCTTTAAACCCTTTACATTATTTACACACTCATCTCCCGTCTACTTTAAAGAAGAGCCACTAGGAATCTACCACAAATAGAGAAGTAAAATGATTACGTTTGTTTTAGTCTTTGAACTTTGACAACATTCCCCCCAAGTCTAACATACTTTGTTTATTTGCATTTAATTGAGAAAACTGAAGCAAGGCAAACAGGTCAAAATAATGAAAATGCAATGTTTGCAGATCTTAAATTTAAAAAGATAACAAGTTATTCATATTAAAAACAACACAATACTAATGTTGTTAGTATGTCGACTAATGTGTTCAATTAATATTTAATCTACCCCACCTAAACTTTTGCCATGAAACACTTGCCATTATAATAGAAGCTATTAGGGTACACCACCGCACATCCTAAATCAGGAACATATTTGTTATTTAAACATATATGCAGAAGAAGGTCATTTGTGACCGAAACATTTGTTGATTTTAAACATGCACTTTATTTTTCACCTTGTGAATAAAGAAGATCACTTATATCTCGACCTGTACTCCTTTTTTTGGATAGATAGCAAACGATTTTAAAGAAGTGAGGTCGATCCATTAAAAGTTCACCCAAAAATGTTAATTCTATCATCATTTACCCGCTTTGCATACCTGTATGACTGCCTGTCTTCTGCAGAACACAAAGGAAAACATTTTGAAGAAAGCTGGCAGCTGAACAGCACTGGACCCCATTCATCTGGATACACACAAAACCAATGCAAGTGAATGTGTGTTTGCTGTTCGGTTATCAACATTCTTCTTTAATCTAAACCTACCAAACAAGTTTATTTCATTCTGCAAACATTTGTATTTTTATGTTGTTAGGTTAATTTTGCTTGTTTGTCTTGTACTCATCGGCTGTCACAGTATTCGTTCAGGGGGGGGGGGGTTTAGCTAGCCCACATGATAGGGGGAATGTTCTCGGGTGCTCAGTTGAACATATAATTGCTGATAATAATCTTTATCTTTACTCCTTACCTAAGTTTAGATGGAACTAGTCATATGGGAATGTTATTGAAGCCCCAATTCTAAAATATGTCTGGTTAATAGAATACCAGAAACAGCTAGGATGTTGATCCACGAACATACTGTATACAACACATCAAGTGTGCTCACGTGGAAGCTGGTCCAATGTCATAATATTCTGAGTTCTGAAAAACGATTACAACCAGGTTTATATCAAATGCTCAAAATATGAATCAAAATAATAATAATTGATCCGTTCTATTGCACAGAGGTTCCACACTAGTTCTGAAATATTAAATAAATGCATTTCTAAAAATCTAAAATCTTGCTTTAGAAATCGACCTCTTCTTTTCGCTCCTAAGCCCAGTCTTCCCCATTGTTCCACACTGTTTTCATTCTTAAATAATAGAATAGGAGTGTGTTTTATGCATCCATTTTTGTCACGCTCAGTTTCACAGAAAAATGGAGCTGCAGACATTGTGTACAGAGGACCCCGTGGCTGGCCCGCCTCTCAGCCCACAGATATAACACAAACTAACATTCCCCTCTCCAACACAATTAGTTTTCATTGAATGCTATTGATCTTTTTCCCGTTCAATTATAATCCAACAGCGTTGAGCACATGAATGTTTGTAGTCATTAGAGTGGCTCTTTGTTGTGTCACCAACAGCAATTAAATCAAGCCGATGGGCCTTTTCCCAGAAACCTCCATGTGGAACCTCTGGAATCGGGACATGCACCGCTAGACATCTGGTTTGGGCCATCTCCCTGCCTGTACATCGCATTGGTGCCTGTTTTTGCCATATCAACAGAGAATTGAATCTATAAAATAAAAATGATGTCGCAAAGATCAGATGTGGTCCACATCCCACTCCCCGAGTAAACTGTTTTATTGGGATTCAATTTTTTGTGTTTTAATTCATTTTATTTAAATTGTTCCAAAGTACTTTGGGCATAAAATATAATCCTTTTAAAAACTCTTGATATTTGGGCCGATTTTGGCATTGCTGTTACTGATATAATATGGCAGATTACCGTAGCGGTATGCTTTGAGAATTATTGTAAAAAGAGAGCTGAAAGTCACTGTAGATATTAAAATAACAGTTTTTATGGTGGATTATGTTTGCGTGCTTCGGATAATAGACAGAGAGCTGCTGAATGGTTGAATGTATTTGCTGACTCTGAACACCGAAATAACATTTATATTGACTTGCCAGATTTGGACATTCACTCCCAATTCAAATTTACCCTTCCTGGCAGTCATTTAGAGCAGCAGTTCAGCTTTTCTTTGTGCTGGCTGGACTTCAAACCTGGGATACAAATCTAAGAAAAAAAACGATATTTGGATATCGATTAAATCGGTTTGACCCTAAATACTAACCTTAATAATTATTCCTAGTCTGAGAGAATAAAGTGAATATTTATCAGTTTCGTAAGTAGAATTTGGCCTAATCTGTCCTCAAATGCACGCCGTTTAATACATGTAGCCCAACACATGGGGTAAGTTGTACAATGAACACCTGCCATTAAGTTATTGCTGGAAAGCCTAGGATGTTTACAGTAGGTTACATGTTACTGTATTCAATTACAACTCGTTACAACCTATACCCCTGATTGACTATTTGAAAAATGATTGTCCTAAGAACAGTTCGATTTCTTCATTTGAAGTTTGCCCTGTATGAAAGGAAAAGTACTAAAATGACAATTTACTTTTGAAATTCAAGTTGATTCCCATATGACAACTTATACATTGTAACGCCGTCGTAAAAATCTATTTTAGATCTGCGACGTATTCTCGCAGTACTAAGGTAATATAATGCAATTTCATTTAAAACAGCTCTGGATGGTCCGCACATCAACAACAAGACTTATCACTGCATCGGCTGTCTAATAATACAAATAAAATTAACTCGATCACCTAAGTGAAAAACAAAGAAAAAGTTTGTTCTTAGTTTTGCTTGTAGTCAGCAGTCTGCGATGGGGGTGTGCAGGTGTTGAAAGGGGACCAGAGAGAAAATAAAAGTGTCTGTCAAAGCGAAACAACTTCACTCTCGCATCTATCGAGTGGCGTTTTTTTAGTAATTACACGCCAAAATGACTTAAAACCCACAGTGAGAGGTACACACCACCAGCAGCCCTTAATGGCGTGCCACTTCACCTCAAGCTTTACTCATTCTCCTGTCCTGAACCCTCTAATTACAGCCTCTCATAATCCTCCTGTTTTCACACCACTCAAACTTCAGTGTTCGAATATGAAAAGGGGGAATTGAGGTAAAAATGCCGTGATGGCAGATCCGAGCGTTAGTGCAGAGGCAGCATTACATGTTCCCTGCCATTCACGGAAACACATAATTAACTGTGAAGGTTGAAAGTGCTTCAGGTGGGCATGATCGCGTTCATGGGGTAATGAAATTGAGATTTGTGTGCCGTTCCTTAGGAAACTTGTCTGTAAAGATGTCAAATATATCAAACTGCGCCACTGTCAATGCATTTGGTTTAAAAAAATGTGTTTGTTAAGACCAGCACAACCAACCTCCCCAACACAGGCATGCATACAAACTGCTGGCGGATAATCTTGCGTTCCTTGATCGCTCTCCGTGCGAACTCAAGCCATATGGTTGTATCTTTTTATTTCGGACAACACCGAAGACTCAAATCTTGAGAGCGTGTAAAACTGAGCTGTAAGAGTTAGGTGAGGGAACACAATGGCACTCAATTACGAGTAAGTACGTAAATCAACAGTGACCTCTTTCTTTCAGACCTGGAATAACAAGCAGGTTGGAATATAAAGTTGGTCTCAAAGCACAACAGCATGCTATATGACCGCGTTCTTATTCATAGAGAGGCACAAAAGACACAAAAGCTGCATTTATTTTACACAATGATGTTTCATTCTCCCAGCTCTGTTGTAATGCTATCTGCAAATCAAATTTATTCAAATGGGTTTTAAAAATACATCCAACTATTTGTTGGACTTCTATGTCTTTTATTATATTGCTATCGTGACATAGATCCTAAGAAGCCGTGTGTTTTTGGGGTGTGTTCTTCAACATTTATTGAGGAAACCAATAAGACTAAATTACGTTTAGACGTTTGTCTCTATTAAATATGCATGGAAAGTCAGTGCACTCATATCTTTAACTATGACTTCTCAACCACGCTCAAATGAATGGATGGCACATGTCAGTGACTCCCTAACTGCCAGGTGGTCAATTCTAAGTTCCCTGTGCCGTTGACTGTGACCGCGCTGGGTGAATGAGAGCGAGACCTCCGGCCGAATGTTACAAGACATGAGCTTGTCGGCGCCGGCGAGTGTGAGGGGTCTGTTCGGTTGCCCCAGCACTCAAATTCAGGTGAGCCGATTGGAGTACCTGTGGGGCCCTTTAATAAGTGTGGAGTGGGACGGGGTGAGACCTGTCAGAGTTGATCAGTTCGGATCTTCGGTGAGGTCTTGGCGAGCAGGAGAGGAATCGGAGGTAAAGGTTTCCCTCGATGCCCTCGGGCAAGAGGGGTGGGGGGATGGTTTCACACGAAAGCTTCTGACAGCATGTCACGAACTCAAGTTGCACAGCACTCCAATGTACTTCAGCGTGTTTATATTTGTTGTTGAGTTGTTGGGGGCTTTTTTCCCTCTGTTCCTATGAATGAAAACATCTTGCTGTCACGGACATCAGGGAAAAGTGTTGTGAGGCCGGTCAGGGGTCTGACATGCTTCAAACACCAGCGCAGCCTGAGACAAGGTTAGAAAAACATCTACCTGAATTGGAGAGTCGCTTTCAGTTGAAGGGTACGCTGGAGTAAACTGGTGTTTGGATATTATTGCAAAGAAGGGGTTGTTGGCCTTTTTGCCAATTTTATTTGAACAGAAAAGGGTGAACTGAAATTAATGAAAAGAAGGGGGGACCTGATACTAACTTATCAGGCAACAGATCAACAAAATGTCACTCTGGTCAAATTTTACCTTGGACTTTTGGAGGATTACATTACGCTTTAAAGGGATGCTCAACCCAAAATAGTTATCATTTAAAGAAATGTTTACAGGTCTGGGTTCATTTCTGGGTGCAGTGTCCCTTTAAGTATATACATATGCTATTGTGAACTTTTTTCACATTTGTCAATACAGTAATGTATGAATTGCATGTTTGTGTCTGGCATGCAGGTTGAAATGTTAAATTGAATCTGAATTCAATTGTACATTGAATGACACTTTAAATTACTTGATACCACAATGATACTATTATAGTCACCTAAGAATGTTTTAAAATTTCAAATACAAGATTTTCTAAAGGAAATATAACCAAATTGTTGCTTTGGAAAGGTAGTTTATAGTTAAAAGTAAGCTTTCTTTTCACATTTTCACATACTGTACACCTAAAATCCTCATTTGGAGTGATTGTTAACCCACATTCATATTTTGTCATCATTTATTCACCCTCTTTTCATTTCAAACCTGTATGACTTTCATTATTCCGCAAAACAACGATATCTTGAAGAATGTTGTCAATTGGCACCCATTCACTTGCATTGGTTTTGTGTCCATACAATAGAAGCGAATGTGTGCCACTGCAGTTCCAACTTTATACATCTTCTTTTGTGTTTTGCAGAAAAAAGACATACATACATTTTTTTTAAATGACAAGAGGGTGAGTAAATGATGACAAACCACAACTAAAAACTCATTGTCTGAAGTGACAAAACACTTTGTGAGGTTTTTACAGTAAGGACACATTACTCTGCACTCCTGATAATTCATTTATCAGTGGACCGCTACCAAAATATGTTTAGTATCCGAAATCATGACACGGCACACATTGTGAACGGTTCTTATCTGGCTTTCTGGATGAGGATGAAATAAATACTCTGAGCATTCGCGGTTAGAGTTCATCATTGACACTGAAGTATTCAAACAGATGTTAACAATGAACAGCATTGCTGCAGAAAGCAAGAGCCAACCTCTCCGGGCAATTTATTCACAATATCCAATGGCGCAACCGCATTGGGACACCAGATAAATGCCGCTCTGTTACTATTGTGGCTGAAACTGGCAAAGGCTGGATGGTTCCTTACAGTCCTGGAGACTACCGATTATTGAGATGAATGATATTCTACCACCTGATATGCCAGCGAGTTAATATAATCCTTTATGTGAGGATTTTCAACTCTAGAAAAACTAGATTTGGGACAAGGGAAGACCAACTGATGGCTTTACAAAAGCGAACACAGTCATCCCAAGCATCAACTGATTAGAGCAGATCATATTTATTCCTCTAACCTCTCCTGGCCTTGTTTGCGTCAAACGACAGCCCACAGAAAGAAGCCCCGTTTTGTGTTTTCGGATTCCGTTAGTGGGACGTTGTGGGTGCGTCGCTTCGGCACAGAGGCCCACTCTATCAGATCCCGACCGTTAAGCTGTTTATGTTCCTCGTTCAGCGGTTACACAGGCCAGCTAGTGTAAACACAGCAGTAGCTTTTTTAATTGTGCTGTTGCGAGTGTCGCTTCCCTGTCAAATTAACACTAGGTCCCTGCCAGATTAGAATAGCCCGACGCCACACTGCTTGTCATTGGATCAGCTTAAACTTTGCACAGAGAGCGTGCAGGGGAGCGATAACATGGCCAGCTCTGTTTGCCATGATCAGGCTTTAGGAGTCTTTGCCCCCCGGTCCTCAGCTTTGGTTCTGACACCCAGAGAGAGAAAAAGAGATTGTTTGTTGTGTAAAAATGAAGGGGCATCTTATCTGTCGCTGGCGACATCAGAGCGTCGCACATGGCGCAGAAAAATATGCTAATGAGATAAATGCGATGCGGCCGGCAGATCTAAGAACACGCAAAAGGTTTATTGTATGTACTTTATCTGTCACGGACATCAGAGACACATCAGGGTGGGTTTGAAGATCATTAATACAACCAAGTATTAAGAATTAATAATATGATTGAAACAAGATTTGTACATTTGCTGAAAGCAACACTGCTCATAGGTGGGTGGGTTGGCTTGATACTACATGGTTGATAAGGTTCTGAATGTTGTATGAGTTCATTTGCTTTTGTGCAAGTGACAGTCAATTCCCAGTTTTGATCCCAAAGAAAACATATCAACTTTTATGGTAACGTGGCCTGCGTATTGTCTTGGTTTGCAAAAAATATATATATATATTTAAGAGCACCGTTTCGTGACGTAAAAAATATGGTTAATTTTCATGAGGGCTTTTATTGAGATGTGGGCAGATCACAAGTTAACACATGCACATTTCTGAAAATGTGCACAGAGGAATATACATTTTTATTTGAGATAATGTTTCCAATTCCTTACCTTTCGATTCCGGTTACAGACTTATTCTGTTTTGCTTTTTTCTACCAGATTCAAACAATTTAGTCCTTTAGAAAAATAGATACAAATTCATTTATGAACAGGCTGTAAAAAAGAATGTCATACTGTCATACTTTTCTTCCAGAACTCATCCACACGTTTTGAAGACTTGAAATGCACTGCTTTGTTTTATATGTGAATTATGTGTGCGTCCCGATTCCCATATTATCCGTCGGAAATAGTGTTTGATATTAACATTGGTTCATACCAAAACATAATATGTTGAAATGAGTGTTTACAAAGTATTGGATGATCTACACATTTCCACTAAAACCGGAATTTGAAACATATTGAGTTGCTCCTTCCCAGTTAAAAATAGCCAATAGACTATATTTTACAAGATATCAACAGGAAGCGCTTCTGGACCAGTGAAGTGAAAAGTGAAGTGAAAGTGACCTATTTGTCAGTTATGGAGAACCATACCTGAAATGTGACCTCTGCATTTAACCCTTCCAGAGAGTAGTGAACACATGTACACCCGGAGCAGCGGGCAGCTATCACTGCAGCGCCCGGGGAGCAAGTAGGGGTAAGGTGCCTTGCTCAAGGGCACCTCAGTCGTTACCTGCCGGCCCTGAGGATCAACTTTCTGGTAACGAGTCCGACTCTCCGCCTGCCCTATAGTCGTGTTGTTTATGACTTGAAAATTGTCTATATTTTGTTTACCTCTCCACTGGGACTCTGACGAAATACAGAATGACATTGTAAAATCGGTTGATGCAGTCCTTTGCAAGCGAGAAGATAAGTTTTAAATGTTCATATCTTATAAATGTCAATTGTGTTAAAGGCAATTGCACAAAAGGTTCTCTCTTTTGTGCAAAAAGGGGATCTAGAGTCTATGAAAAGGTAAGAAAGCAGTGCCAGTGTTTTTCCAGAACCTAAAAGTCGTGGCAAAATTTCTTCTGCCTATACAACAATGAAATTTATCATATCTGGACAAAATGTGTACAACAATCCGGACAGAGACTGACAGATAACAAACCCTACCCTCATACTGTTAAAATAAAACAAATAATTGCCATATCTTGTTCCCTTTTCAGAGCGCTGACAGTCAAATCCATTCTATACATTAAATACAATAATAATAGAGTATAAACGATTCTGCTTGGATGCCAAATAATTGGGACAATGAAGACCTCCCTACGGACCCCCAACCTTACCATACATTTTATTATCAAACACATGTTAGCCATTTTTCAAATAGTGTCTTAATTTTGTTGAAAAAAAGTGCGTGTGATCTAACATGAAAAGTGAAAATGTAGAAGAGCGAGTTCAGCAAAAAGCGAATCAAACCTGCATCTCGATCGTGTCAAAGCTAGTTTTCACGCTTGTCTTACCTACTATACTTTTGAAGCTGCTGGCGAAAGAGCGTTGTTTTCACACTCTAAAATGTACATGCTTCCGATGCCCATGCTTAAAATATACAGCAGTCTAAAATATTTCGATTGTTTTTGATGAGCATCATTTGTTATGTCTGAATGATATGGTACGGCAACTACACAAACGTTCCCCCGCAGGGAACTTTGACTACAAGGTTTCTGGGGTTGCAAAGATTTTTCTTTATAGCACTGCTGAAAATAACTTTTTAGCACCTTCATTTTTATGAGCGGACATACGAATATTTTGACTATAGGAACCAAACACATGCATCATTGGCTCTGTTGAAATGATAAACCAGATATTATGCCAACTGACACACAAAGCATATGTGAAGCAGCTGCCCTTGTGTTAGCCTTCATGTTAGTGGCACATGTTTGCTGTGTAGGAGAATGCAGTCTAAACCTCTTCCTGTCTGTACACAACCCTCTGGCATCAGGTTCAACCATCTTGACACTTTCCAACATGCCAATCCACAAAGCCTCTTATTAATATGCAAATCGAATCCGTTTTTCCAGCCACAGGAAAAAAATAATGGAAACAGAAATATGTTTCTAATACACACAATCCATATTTCATGCACCATGTGCTTTTGCAGTATGATCAACTGGAATTTAATTGGTTTGGACATTAACAGTTTAAATATTCAAGTGAGCGAGATGACTGAAACACTTCCTTTTTCAACAGCGGCTATAATAACCATCAGGGGATCACATGATCTTGACACAGACACGCAACAGCTCCGTGACCTTTCACATTCATATGAAGGGTTCCACGTCAACAGGCAGAGCCAGAGAGGAGCCCGTCGTTTTTTGACTGTCCCTTATGAATATTGTGATGACCTGCTCCGTGCCGCCCGCGTCTCAATAGCCTACATGGATGAGATTTAAGGGAGCGGGTGACATGACATAAGCATAAAGAAAATCCCATCACTGCCCGGATCTGCTGGAAAGAGGCCCGTGGCCCCCGAGCCCACTCATTAACCCTTTTCAGTCTCAGCACATCAGCTCGCATGAGGGACAGAGACGATGCTTTAATTGGTCCATGTGATATTTCGAGCGAGCCGCCTCAGGCTCTGATGGGTGTAGAACAGCTGCTGGCTGTGACATAATGAGGGTAGATCTGACTAAGAGGAGGTGAAGCTAATTATTAAATGAATGAGGATGACTTTTTGACTCATGAAGGGAGATGAGAGGGATGGGATGCTGAATAACTACAGTTATGATTGGTGTTTGCCCACACTGTAAAAAAAACATTCTGTCATTTTTTGCAGATTTTCCATGTCAAATGAAAAAAATAAAATTTTTTAAATACGGTAAAAAAACTTACATTACAGAAAAAGAGCAAATTTACAAGAAAAACAGGGAACTTTACAGCCCCAGCTGCACCCAGATTATATTTTTTACAGTTTATTTTTTAAATACGGTCAAAAAAATTTAAATGAAAGAAAAAGACAGCACAAGAAAAACGATGAAAACCATTTTTTATATTTCCTGTAATTTTACAGGGAAAAAATATTATTTTACGGAATATTTCTGTCAATCCAGCTGACAGAAAATGTCAGTCTTTTTCTACAGAGTTTTTCACAGTGCATGGTGTTGCTATGTTATTTTTGCTTTTAATGTTACTTTCTACTTGTTAGTGTGTTTTGGGTTGTGTTCTACTCTATCCATCAATATTCATAAAACAACAAATAGTAAATGCTAAGTTTCCAATTTACATAAATAGTTCCCCCAAATAAAAATGTACTTATGCTATCACAGATGTATATGTCTCCCTTTCCTATACAAAAGAAAATAAGAAACATATTATTTATTACACATTGATCATAAAAGCTATCATAAAAGTAAATCAAAACACTATATAGTAAAAATAATTCCTTTTCTGGGCACTCAAAGTGCTTTACATTGAAGGGGTGAACTCAACCACCACCTGAAGCATCCACCTGGATGATAGAAGGTAATTAATGTCTTCTGAAGCAAACCGTTCCCTGTGTGTGACCCGACAGTTATTCTAGTTTTTATTATATCTTATTAGAACTTTGACTTTTATTTTTAAATTTGTTCTGTTAATTCTTAAATCTATCTCCGGTTCAAATTAGTGCAAGTTTACAGCACAGTAGCAGTCACAGACAGGCATCGAGGTGCATGCTGTTTTCTTCTCTGTTTACACAAAAAAAAGAGGCATTTTTAGTTTGCAGACAGTTTTCTAAAGAAAGACCCTGCTTCATCGATCTGTAAAAGTAAACAGGAGCAATTTTCCCGGTTGCTGCCGTTTCCTCACCTGTGTCTCGGTCTATGACAATATAAAAGATACGCATTTGCCCGATACGCAATTCAGAAATGCGTTGAGAAATAAAATAGAGCGCAGACAGGGAAAGGGGCCACGGAGGGGCCCGCTGATGAATCAGAATGCAAATGAAACAGGTGAGGTGAGGAAAGCGCGGCGCGAGGACGCTGTAAGAGCGTCTCCTTTCTCCACCATCTGCCTCTCTTCAAACTTCCAGAAACATCCATCTAGAACAGATAACATATTCCCCTCATCAGCTAAGCAGTGACAACCTACTGTCACAGTACAGCTGAGACAGAAAGAGAGAAAGAGAGAGAGAGGCAAATTAGAGACGCCCACTGTGAGATTGTAAATGGGAAATCGAGGGGAAAGTTTGAGCGCTCCGGATGTGAAAAATGTACACAGACAGACACACAGGCTTTACAGACAGAGGACAAATATTTTGATAGCCATCCTGTCACTAGTTTTTAACAGAGCAGATGAAATCGACTTGACAGCCACAGCACAGACGACGCACACACACACACACACACACACACGCTGGAACAATGGGCAGGCTCTCACACTTACAATTTTGGAAGCTTTTTTTTAAAGGAAGTCAGACTGTGGTTTGAGTGACATCAGCACTAACCTCCCAGGTTACACTAACAGACATCAAGGCACCAATCAAGGCTGCCATAGAGGGCCTGTCTCCCCGAGTTTGGATGGGAGCTTTCCGCTCGGCCGTCTCCCACTGACAAGCACCTTAAAGAGGCCTGTCAGTTCAACATGAATTGCGGTGACCCCCAGGGCCTCATCCAAGAAATTCAAAAATTAATGTAAATGTACTTGAGGGGTGAGCCATTCTTCTGTGAAGCATCGCCAAAAAATGAAATATTCAAAGGTGAGAGTTAATACCTTAAAAAACGGGCAGCAGTACATGGTGGACGCATCACCTCGCTTCCTTTTGGGACATTTTTAGCTGAATATATTTCAGCCTCCTCTGATTTGAAAGACAATTTCGAGTTGTTGAATTATTCAGATGGTGAGCGTTTCAAAATGATATGGGCCTTTATCCGAGCAGGAGTGTAATAGGTCGTCATGGGGTGCTTTGGGACTGGTGCTACAGTACTGATTCACTTGTGATGTGTGCTTTCCGGGGCCTTTTTTTGTTTTTTCCCTTTAGTGAATGATAATTTCGATCCTTGATCACTCTTAACCAGTAGTGTTGCATCAGGACACTAAGATCAGACATTGAAATCAGTTCCATGTACCGAATTGTTACCCGGGACAACAAAACCAGTCTTATGGGTCAATTCTTCTAAATTTAGATTTTTACATCATTTCAATCACGAATAAATTGGCTTTCCATTGTTAGGATAGGTCAATATTTGGTCGAGATATGATGATTTGAAACTCTGGAACCTGATAAAGCAAAAAAGATGAAAGTTTGTCAATCAGAAGCGCTGTAGCAGGCCGTTCTTGCTAAGAAGAAACAGGTTTGTTTTTACGCTCTCTGTGGGCTTACCGCTGTAATGACGTTATGGAGAGTAGATGAGAACGAAAGCTGAAATTCTAAGTGTGTTTCTGGACATTTTTGTTTGCGATTTTATCCACTCACAAAAATGTTTTGATATATTACGTTATTTATCTTTTCATCATGTTCTAATGATTTTTGGCATAAAAGAAAAATCAATATTTTGACCCGTTTTGTAAGCTATTGCCACAAATAGTCCCGTGCTACTTTAAGGGAAAAGTTCATCTCAAAATCATAAAAGTGCTCTCGTGAACGTGGACCATTTAGGCCAGTGGTCTCCAACGTGGTGCCCGCGGGTATCTGGTAGCCCACATGAACTTTTTGAGGTGCCCGCCATGCACAGCATAATAAAAAGTGCATAATAAAGTATTCGCATGAAGATTTTGAACAAATATGATATGTAATATTTGTTAAACTATGTGAATGGCACTCTAGTGAGACGGAAATTATCATTCAACAACTCTAATACGCTATTCTGTGATTAGATTATAGTGGTATAAATAAGGTGAAATTGACTGTAACAAAAAACTTTTAATGTTAAGTCTAACAAAAAATAATGAATCACATTGTGCATCACACAGTTTAAAGTTCGAAAGTATTTTCTCATTATATTCAACGAAAGCTGTAGCCTTCTGGGTGATTTTATCTCTTCAGGTAGCCCTCGCTTACAAAAAGGTTGAATATATCGATTAAATTTGTAATTTTGTTTTGTTTTTCGCACAAAAAGTATTCTCGTCGCTTAAATAAAATGCAATCGAGCCACTTTGACCGGATGGAACAATTTAACAATGTCATTAGTACTTTTCTGGAACTTGACAACAACAATAACCCTGATGTCTCCGACATTGATTTTGAGATTGACTTTTACTTTAAGACTGGATTTGTCACAATTACGGCGGTACCCATTGATTTGAATTGGTTTTGTGTTCACACAATACAAGTGAATGTTCATTTCCAACATTCTTTAAAATATTTTCTTTTGTGTTTTGCAGACGAAAGTCGTACAGGTTTAAAACGACAAGAGGGTCACTAAATGATGACAGAATTTTCATTTTTAGTGAAATATTCCTTTAACATGGCATAAGCTGAATTGGAAAGTTTACCATTTTGGATTCTCAACATTTTGATGGTGTCATGATTTCGAGTGCATCTGCGTTTGGCAAGTCAACAACATTTTTTATCTTTCTTTCAGTCCATGTATCTTTATACGCCAAGTTCAATGTTATGGTTAATTACATGCTATTGTTTGGATTTGTGGTTTCATTTTCGGTCCTAACAGACCTGTGACCCATTTATAAATAACAAACTCCAAACTGAAAGACAAATCATAATACTATTCAATTTAACTCATTCGATTTTAACAATGTTACATTGTTTCTCCTACTATTCCTAATTCCTAACAATAATACATATTACGTCTGATAAACAAGTTCAAATAACTCGCTTTGAAAACAACGTTATAAAGTATGTTTCTCTGTAAAAGCGAAGCTCACATATTTATTTTCCTGTTCACCGGCCCATTTCGAATTTCCTCTGCAGACTTCCCTAAACTTTCTTACAAGCAGCGCTGTCTTTTAATCTTGTCAAACAAAGCAGCTCATACACACGTCTCGTCTTCCAGGGTGGGCTGAAGCTGTCCCGCGGTTTCGACATCTCAGCTCCACGTTGGGATGAATAAAACAAGATATTAATGAATTTTGGATGAAAGCTTCACAGAGGGGGCCTGTGTGGCTCATTAGCAACTATATTATTGATCACAGGATTCCTCTGCGTTCGGGAACACGCTCTTCAAAAATGCAAATAACCGGTAAATTGAGTAATGCCCCTCTAACTGAACATATTATAAACAAATCAGGATCAGCAGTCGACACTGAGATATATGTGATTAATGCAAAGAGGATTGTCACGCTTGATTAATGTTTGACGGTGTTTCAGAATTACAGGTCATGCAAAATACAACAGCGACAGAGAAGGCGGATTTGCTCTCCCGCGATGCTTTCTGTTGCTTTGAATCGAATCACGGGATCTCAACCGCAGTCTGTTTTAAAGTTTAAAGACATTATTCATTATCAGAGCCGAACACTTTAAAAGGCACACTGATGACCTGGTGTAGATGCTAACAGGGGCGGTCTGAGAGTAAAAAGTGGCCCTGGACTTCTTCGGAAGGAGCTCGCAACATAACACAACACAACAACGCACTGATCACTGACCATTCTATAGCACTATAGTTCATAAATGTAAGACCTTTCATGCCACCTTGCAAAGACAATGAAACAAGCAAGCAACTAATCGAAATGATTTTTTATAAGTTTTGCACAACAAAACTCACAAATGTTTTGTAGTTTGCATCTCCGTGTCTTACTATTTAACGGTTTTATTGTAAAAACGTTTGCTTGGCTATGTTTGCCTTCTTACATCTCACTACACGTCCATCATTAAAACTGAATCCCCGCATTCGGAGTTCTCGAATGTAAAACGCCCGCCTACCAACAGTAAGTTATGCCTCCTTCGATTTGATTGGTTGAAAGTTAGTCTTCTTTAGTTCGATTGGCAAATTGTAATTTCAAGTTCTACAAGTACATAAATGCTTGTAAGTATGGTAATTCGACATGGTGTAAATGCAGCTAAAGACAGCAAAGATTACATGACACATACATCCAAGGGCATGTGCCATGTTTGTATACATATGACTTGTAGTCCATTTTAGATTTCATTTGGCTTGAATGGACATGGAGGTGAGTAAACAATTACATCATTTTTCTTTAGTTTCTGTAAGGACCTGAGGACACTGTAAACTGAAACTCGCAGTTGAACTTGATTCGTTTAAATGACCAGTTTATCCACAATGCTGGTTGATCAATTCTGATCAAGATCTCACTGAAGATCGGTTTATTTCTGAAGCATCGCATTATGTCAGTATGCAAGTACACAATGGAAACCTCTTCATGGGATTGTGTCATGTGAGCGTATTTCACCCGCACACAAAGCCATCTCGAGTCGGTGATGAATACTGTATAAATGGGGGACTTACATTCACTATAAACACGAATCTCCTGAGAGATTTCAGCCCATCAATAAGCCCCTGTTCTCCGCCCCTTCTGATGAGTAAAAAGCACGTAGCCTCGGGCAAGGCAGGGAAATAACACCATAAGCCCTCAGACACAGAAAAACACATTTACTTTGTCATTTTTGGGGAGCTTGAGCATTCACGACACACAAAGCTTCTCTTGTGGTGGCAAATCCATCAGGTTTTTGCTATTGTGAATCAGTCTGATGTCTTTATTATGGAATGAATTGGGAGGGGAACAATAACAGTCATTTTAATTACAGCATATCTAATGTGTTTTTGTGAACAACCGTTTTTTTATATGGTTATACTTGCTATTTACTCATTGTTGAACATTTTTTTATTATTCTACTAGCTCATCAATAAAGTTGTCTGAATGACCCCAGTGGGTTAATATATGTGACCATTGACACTGCATGTGAAAGCATTTTCTTATGATTTACTCTTTTCTACATAAATCGTCCACATAATGTCGGAATATTCTGTTGAAATAAAGTATATGTTAAAGATTGACTGAAATTAAACGTTGATGCTCATAATTAGATTATATGACTTTAGCCTTCGCAGATGGGCAAAATGATGGGTTTGTGATTATGAGCAAATGTATCCATGGCAACGTACAGATCTGTGCGGTAAATTCAAATATGACATCATGTCGATAACAGCAAATCTTCTGAATAGTTGTAATATTCGGATTTCATCAGGGGACACACAGGAACCAATGAGATTCTATATTATCGACATGTCGACATATTCATCATACCGTGCCGATATGTATGTCGTAGTATGTGGATACATGCATATATTAACATGCATATATACAATTTGATGAATTTATTAATGGATGTATGTGCTTTATATCTATCCAGATGAAAAACGTTCTCTGAAATATATATGGTCTGGTTCCAAAATAAAAATAATATGATAAATCACAAATCATGTTTTTTTATTGTGCATTCCAATTAATATGATAGCATAAAAAAACATGATATCGATTTTTTGAAAGAGTGATCTCATTTTGGAACCAAACTCTTCATATGTATGCAGTATATATATTTGTGGTCATTACACCTGCGACGTAAGCGTGAGTAAATTATGAGAACAAAATGTCATCTTTTGCGAAACATAAATAGTATAAAAGCGATGTGCATTGTTCGTACTGTACATACAACCTTGATGTAAAATATACCCTCCATTTGTTGCGTTGATATTCAGAAAAGGAGAAAGTGGATATTGTTGTAGATTTAAATTGGGCAAGTGTGTCTGATCCTCGAATAATATCAGGAAGGCTGTTCCAGAGTTTATGTGCTACGTATGAGAAAGCTCGACCCCCTTTGGTGGATTTAGTTATTCTAGGTATTATCAAAGGTCGTGCGTTTTGAGATCTTAGAGAGCGTGATGGGTTGTAGTGTGATAGAAGCTCTGTTAGGTAGGTAGGGGCTAAACCCTTTAAGGCTTTATAAGTGATTAAAAGAACTTTAAAGTCAATACGATACTTAATGGGTCGCCAGTGAAGGATTGATAAAATTGGGGTTATGTGATCGAATTTTCTGGACCTGGTTAGAACTCTGATAGCTGCGTTCTGAACTAACTGTAGTTTGTTTATTGATGATGCAGGACAACCACTAAGTAGCGCATTACAGTAGTCAAGTCTTGAGGTCACAAATGCATGAATAAGCTTCTCTGCGTCAGCAACACATAGAATATTTCGTAACTTGGTAACATGGAAAAAGGCTGTTTTTGTGACATTGGAGATGTGATTTCGAAATGACAGGTTGCTGTCTAATATAACGCCTAGATCTTTTACTGTATTTGTTGGAGAAACAGTACATCCTTCAACTTGCAGTTTATAATCAGAAATATTTGGTTTGCGTGTCTTTGGTCCGATAAGTAATATTTCTGTTTTATTAGAATTTAAAAGAAGGAAATTACAGGTCATCCAATGTTGTATATCTTCAATGCACTCTGCCAATTTGGATAGCTGGGAGGAATCATCTGGTCTTGATGAGATATATAGCTGAGTATCATCAGCATAGCAATGGAAGCTAATTCCATGTTTTTTAATAATGTTTCCGAGGGGAAGCATGTATATGGAGAACAGCACGGGTCCCAGAACCGATCCCTGAGGTAATCCATAATTTACTTGCGTTAGATTGGATGATTCCCCATTTAAATGGACAAATTGATGTCTGTCTGACAAGTAAGATCTAAACCATTGTTGTGCCTGTCCCTCAATACCGGTATAATTGTGTAGGCGATCTAGAAGTATGTTATGGTCTACGGTATCGAACGCAGAACTAAGGTCAAGCAGGACCAGGAGTGCATTGGTATTGTTACGTCCTGTGGAATAAGTAATCCGAATAAATTATGTTCCCGTATCAGGACAATCCTCTTAGCTTGTATCATGTCAAGCGTGCTGAACTAGTTGTAGCATGTATGTTTGTTTATTTGATTTCTTATTTTATGTTTTTCTAGAGAACAGCTTGCCATAAAAAATTTAGCGGATGCTAAGTGACTAATGCATTTTCTCAGTATTGAATGAGCGCTATAAAAAATTAACTATGGAAATAATTGATTTTGATTGCTGCCTACAGAACAAAAAACTTTGTGCCGGATTACTTATTCATACCAATGCAAATTCCACATTTGCCGATACTCACAATAACGTAAGTGCGTGTTCTATAAATTCCTGAAGACTTTTAACTTATGTTCCTGCATGTAGTCATTACCACATGCTCCCCTGCACACTGCGACGCTGAAAATTTAATTGTTTTATTTTCAATTCAGCCCAGACATTTAATATGCATATAACCAGAGGTAAACAAGCATTCCTAGCAGTGTTTCATTTTGTAACTATTAATGCTAACCTTATTTCTGCCATGTCTCAGTGACACATTAACATGCTGCTTTAGCTCTCCTCTGGCTGCTTGAGTTGGCGGCGTCACCGATAAACACTTTGCTTAAGTGTCATTTTCCATAGCACCTGCTTCTTTCTGCCACATGCCATGTGAAGTCATTGAGGTTTCAGAACCCGCTGAACATTCCTGAAATGCCTTTCCATTTAATTTGACCCCAAAATTATACAAACCAGCTTCATCACAGCAACAGAACGTAACAAGTAAAATACATGTGTATGTATCTGTGTCTATATATATATATATCTATAAGTATATTATACATATATAATTTATAGCTGAGCTGAACATCAAGATCGTATATCCCAGACCAATGAGACTTGTCTCATCTCAGTCTCGACCTCACAGGCCCAATGCATCTTGACAACAAATGGATATAAGCAGGAGAATATGTTTCTCTTCACCCCACGCGTATTACTAATACATATTCTGTTGGTTGCATCGCATAAATACTTAAATAGACCTCCATTTGTAACTTGCAGCAAACATTTCGGGAGATATGAAATATATATTGTCGTTTGTAATGGTCCTTCGTGTCACGGTCTACGGGGACGGCATTGTTCAGCGCAAGACAGAGTAAATTGAAATGGTTTCTGCGGGGACTTGTCCGGGTACAAAGAAAATACATTTCATCTGACACTGTCACTGTAATTATCCTCTCCTATTATCTTTTATTCAACAGCAAATGAGTTTGGACCGCTAGTAACGTGTCGCTATGCTAACTGAGGCAACTGCATCATTTGCACCTGGGAAATGATCTTTCGGAAAGCAGGTGAGGTGTTACAGGGTGGACAGGTGAGTTTTGTTTGCAAACTTGTAACGTTTTTATGTTTCATCCAACAAGCCCCGAGGTAAGGACACGGAATGCCTTGGATTTCAACTTTACCACACGCTAGGCTGTTTTAGTGAGCTTGTCCTACATCTCTCGTACAACGAAAAACTAGATTCCATGGCTGCTTGTGGTATGTGAAACATCTGCTCTGCTTGTCGCAGCCTTCAGGAAGACAGTAAATAGATTACAGTTACACGGCGTCTGATGTATTTGATCAGCGCGTCGGTATTTAAAGCTATTTCACATGGAGGTCCTATCACAGGAGAATCAAGATGTTTCTATCCATCTTTATATGTTTTAAAAGGTTACTTCTATTCACAACGTGACAAATCACAGAGCACTTAAGCGCCAACACATAGACACAATGTGTTACTGCTGCACCACTAGGGCGACCGTACGTGGCATTTTTCCAGGACACGTCCTGGCCAGGATTTCGGGTGTGTCTTCCAGAGGTCGCATTTGTCCACCGCATACGTCATCGTGGTTCACACATTTCAGTAAAAGATATAGACGTAGAATCATTGTAGTTTGTTCCTACCTCGAAATATAACGGTTGCTTTTCTGAAATAAAACCTGAAATAATAAACCTCGATTACGTATGCGGTGGACAAATGCGACCTCCGGAGGACACCCTTGAAATCCTGGCCAGGACGCGTCCGATAAAAATGGCACGTATGGTCGTTCTATGCAACCCGGCTTTTCGTTCTTTTTTATAAGCAAGTTGTTATTCAAAGCCCATAATATATTTTGTCTGCTATAAACCTGCTAATATCTGGACATCCTTCATGTGTGTTCACACTAAATGTTCCACTTGGAACAGACTGACCCTTCCCAATCTCTCTCTTAACCCCTGCGGGCTGCTGACAGACTGACAGAGGGGCGGGGGGATGGTGTTTGTATGCCTGACCCCTATTTTGGAAAGGCCAAGTTATGTGTGTTCTGGGCACAGGCAATAGAACAGCGCCAGGAAAGGAAGGAGGTCAGTTCTGTCACTCAGCAAGTTTACCTTTCCCTGCTGTGGCCTCCGACCACATATACACCATCATTCAGGCACACGTGGTCGTTGGGACACACAGGAATACGCATGTGCACACAAACTTGCACAGACACACGCGGTTTGCCTTGAGCGTCATTACCCCCGCAGCTTAAACACACAGAGGCCCTGACCCCAGCTCTCAGGAATGAAAGCAGTTTGACACTGTGTCCGGCTATTATCAGCCTTTGCTACTCTTTTCTTGTCCTCATCCTTGGCTTTCTCCACTCGGAAGGAGCTGACAGTTAGACCCGGCCCCAGTCGTGCTTCTGAGTACCCAGCACACATTTATACTCAAATATACAGATATGCAGAGACAAAAGGGTCATTCTACAAAACAGGTGTCAAAGTACAAAGTTTTGTCTAAAAATTATTTTAATAAAGGTTACATTTATTTATTAAAAAAGTTTTAATGTTGATGTTAACATCACCAAAAAGTAAAAAAGTGTGTTATGTTTTGTGTCGACCCTGTTACCTATCACATATTCCTTATTAGTGCGGTTAACTGCTCAATAAATAAATGAATAATTTCTGCTTTATATTATAAACATTGTTCTTTTGTATTATAAAGATTTGTTATGTTTGTCAAAGGGGGATGATCTTTAAATGTCAACCCTGTTATATTGCTTTTTTAGTGAATCTGATGGAATAGTGATGAAACATAAAAAACTGTAAAAACTGACCCGATGATCTTTAAATGTCAACCCTGTTACATTTTTTAACTGTAAACCATTGATAATTAAATAATTTATATTTGCAGTAATATCAGCATTAAATTATCGGTAGGCGGGCGTGTATTTTCAAATGATCCTTTTTTCTTTCATTCGTTATACGGTTAACTCTGTTACCTTACATTCCAACATTGCTTGAGATGGCGCCATTTATTAACAGTAATAAAATCCATAAAAACCATTCAAAAATGTTTATAAATGTAATTGAAAACTTGTAAAATCACCCTGCACTGGAAAAGGCGTCTGCTTCTTAGAATGCCTCACAAACCTGCGCACAAGTGCACACACACACTCTCCCTGTCAGGACCTCTTACAAGCTCTTTCATCATTTGACAAGAATCAGATTGAGCTGGGGCTGGGAAGTGTTGCTCTGATCGGACTGGGGCCACTAAGAGGTTATCTTGCACCCTGGCAAGCCCTAGCACACAATCTCCCTTCTCCTCCCTTCAGAACCTTTATCTAAAGCCTCTTTGATTGGAGGCCCAAACTGAGTTTATAGGGCCGAGGGAACCAAACCGTCTTTCTGGACTCAACAGGCAGCCTACCACTGATAAATGAGGCCGGTCCTCGTAACTCTCCTCGGCTTGGAGAGTGATGTCAGTTCTGTCTTTTTCTCTGACAGGAGACTGTTACGTTCTGTCCGAGTGACGTAGCTGTCGTCTTTTAACTTATGGCCCAAAAAACATTAGCCAGCGCCTGTGGATCTGCCTTGACCTTGATGACAGGTCTGTAGCACCGGTACAGTATCCGATAAGACGACGAGGGTCCTATCTAGTGTCCGAAGCTCTCCGAGATTAAGACGAGAGAGCATGGCAGGAAAGATAGAAGCGCCACCCTTCGATTCGGCCTGATAATCTCTTTATCCTGCTGTGATAAGTATATATTGGATCGGTCCGGTCTTACTGGAGGCTGTCTGGTGAAACACACAGGGGATGGATAACGTTACAGTTAAACACTTAGTGCCAGCTGCCGAGATGAATGCATCTCAAGGCACAGGGAGCCAGACACATGCGCGGTGATGGATATTCGGCTAATGGAGAGAAAAGGGGGAGGGTGGTGAGGGATGCTGCTGGGCCGGTAGCTAAAGGTTAATACGTCTTCGAGGGAATATTGCATGGAAGGGAAGGTGATCTCTTCATAACTATCCGGTCTATTTCCATTAGGCCATTTCACCCACCGGCAAAGGGAGGGAGACATCGAAGGACCTAATCGTTTTTAAAAACCCTTTCTGCCAGTTAGTTTCATCACACTCCATTGAATTTTTATTTTATTTGATGAGTTAATGGAGTGGTATAATGTTAACAGTGGAAAAGATGCAGCACTTTGGATATGAATGTATTAATAAAGAGCCTGAACATTCCGTCAACGGAAGGGACGTTCTATATTTGCTTTCACTGGTATACAGACATTTATAGGCCTAATGGGTTAAATGAATTAATGGATATTACGAATGTATTTGTATTGTATTATTTATTTTTGATACTTATTTAATATTTTGTTGACTACTATTTTGGAAGCCATTAATCCATATCACCGTAACGATCAGTTAAAACGAAATGATCTTATTGCTTTACAGTTACGTTATCTGAATGATTTAGTCTTCACTGCGGTATCCATGTAAAGGATGACAGTCAGCTCTCTGTATACTTGGTTTATTTACAGGCGGCGTAATGTAACCCGCTCAGCATGCAGTGCACGTGCCGTGTTCGATAAGTTTCCATGGGAGCGGCGCCCCGCTCCTACCTGAATGCAGAAACAGGCAAACATTACAGTCGCTGACAAATGAACCAACAGACAGTTCTCTTTATTTATTGGCTTGTTCCCTCTAATAAGAGATATCATTCACCGAAATGCAAATGCAGGCTCAATCAATTTGCAATGTGTCTCACATAATAAAAGCTATCCATTTCAGTGACTCCTTACGCGTATCTAACAAGGTCCTCACACTGAAACTACAGTCTTCGCGATCTGCTCGGGAGCCAGATAACAAATGCAAAGGAGCGAATTAACCAATAGTCAAATTGAATTAATGACTTTCCCATATGCATCAGCTGGATAATTAAGTATTCACAGGTGAAAAGGAACGATAGTAGTGGCCCTCTCTGACAAATCAAATGAGTCGTGATAGCATCAATGGCTCTGCCCGTCTTTTCCTCCTTTTCTCCCACTCCGTTTCTAGCCGGTGTCCTTCGGTTATCAAATTATCAACAAAATTTGTCCACCATCCTTCACCGAGAAGTGGAAAACTTTAATTATGGTCCTGTCCGATGGCAGGTCATTAATAAAAGCTAGTTATCTTCATTCCGAGCACGGGGAAGGCCTCCTTCCGATTCCCCCCTTATCGCAGAAAGAAATTTGGGATTTTCCACGAGAATAATTCAAGATGGTATCCAGCCGGATATTCAAAATGTTGTAACATGATAATCATTGTGTAATGGAAAACTTCCGTGTGTGTGTTCTGTGGACAAATGTGTTGGAATTACATGGCCGGGCTTCATAAACATTGATGGATCTTACCATCCTGCGAATGCAGATAAGGACCAAATCATGGACAGGTTTAGTTCTGGCAAATTTATATTTAAGGGCCTATAGGTTACATATGCATTACTTATTTCTCAGCCACATACATCAACTGCGTGGCAGAGAAAAATGAATGGGCAATAATAATGTTTTACAGTGGCAAACGCTCCCTGACCGTGCATATGTTACTCGCCTGGCTATCACACAGAAATGGTTGGTAATAGTGAATTCATTTCCTTGGCTCTAACCTCTATGGCCTGCGCACTCCGACTAACCAGAGATAGTCGTGCAGCAGTGTTGTATATCAACCCTTGGAGCACAGAAACACTGTTTTACCTGGTCTCATCTATCTCTCGCTGCTATTGCATTATAAACTGACTGTTTCTTATTGTTTGTAAATATCAGATGTTTGAGGTCTGTAGAAAGAATCGACTAACAATAAAATAAGCTCTGGTTGTCCACATAATACTATTGTACTGTATCCTATAGACCTTCAATATTATTTATAATTGATGAAACGTTAGCATCTAAAGGCTGGCTGTTATCTTACATCTTGAAAAGCAAGTTTGGGCTACTTAACAATTTAACTGCATCTGAAATGCCAATATAACTGGTTATATAACACCAGTTATATATGGTTAAATATATTTTTCTTGGTAAGCGAAATGTCTGGACTGCTCTTTTGTATACAATAAAAGTGATGTATACTGTACACCTTATATATATATATATATATATATATATATATATATATATATATATATATTTATACTGTGCATATATAAAAAAAACATCATAAAGGTATTATGAGAAACCTTACCTGAAAATACTTAGATTTGCCATAACTCAACCAAAAGCCAATGATGTGTGATGTCACTGACCCCAAATCTAATAAACCACCATTGAAACAGTGTGTGGACATCCCAGGCGAAAAAGGTGCACTTCCGTAATGTTCTCTCATGCACTCATTTTGTACTAAATACACCAAAGATGATCCTTCAGTACTTCTTAACATAATCTTAAAAACATCTAAGTGTACTCAACTGTGCTATTTTGAGACACCATCAATATGAACTAAAATGTGCTTTAAGAATACTATCTCTGTATTAAACTTTTATTAAGTTACCACTTGAAGTACACTTGAACCCATCTTTCATACACAGGTGTGTTCAATTGTACTTTACGTTGCAACTAAATAATTTTTTTAATACAGATTTTAGTTCACATTCATGGTGTCTCAAAATGAGTGCACCAAGTACAAAATGAGAAAATAGAGCACTTTAAGGACATCATGGAAGTGCACTTTTTTCACCTGGGATGTGCGGAACAGTGGCTAGAATATTCTCCAAACACCTCCTGTGTTCCACGGGTACAAAATACAAATACAATCATACAGTTCTGGAATGACATAGGGTACATGACAGCATTTCAATTTGGGCTGAACGATTCTTTAAATATATTGCATTATAACAGCTGCTCATTCAGCTGTGTGTATAAAGTCTCCAGATTTAGTTTCTAATCAGCAGTTTCAACAAAGTCTTTAAGCTTTCGGCACAGTGCGTGCGTAAAAGTAAATTAGCCCCGTTGGAGTTATAAAGACTTGATTCTTGACACACTGTTTCAGGCCTCACTAACACTCCAAGTGGAATAAGCTTCAAGTTCTTCAAGTGGAAAATATGTTGGCTGGCGAGAAGAGATTTTGGTTCCTTTTTTATTATCTTGAGAGTGACTTATGTCAACTCTTTGCTAGCAATGCTAACGCAATTCAAATGCACTGGTGCGCACACACAGATGCGCATACCGTCACAACATTTAATAATTATGAGATCTGTCCTTAGCGATATTTACTAAGTCATTACTACTATTCCTACGTGGGTCAGGGGTTTGTCTGGACAGGTTGTACTGGAAATGGATAGATGGAGGGATGTGTTGCACGATCACCAGTTCATTTAAATGAGTTAATAAAAAATATAAACTGGATCACCGCTTGGCCCTTGAAGGAAAAAACTCTGAGATGTTTTTAAAATAGGAAGTCAATGGCTCTGCATCTTGTTCCATGTTTCCAAGTGGGTTAGCAATTCCATGATCTTTAACCATAATATGCCAAGAAACGTCTAGCGACGTCTATCTTAGACCTCCAAAAAGTCATCCTTAGCTCCTCCTACACAAATTGAGAACATCACCACAGATGTTTTCATTGAACATTATGAGAATGTGATGGTCTACGCTTGCCTCTTTGTGGAAAATGATCCCATTATGCTAATCAACTTGACCCTTTTGCTTCCAGTTCTCTGGTCTGATTTATTCTCGGCATCAAAGGTACATCAAGGAAACGGTATCGGAGAACAAGGATGGGAGCCGCCTGTGACCAGAGCAAGGGGTCGATGCTGATTAAAGAATCAATAGCGAGTTCTGTTGAGTCATTGAAGGGCCAGATGTGCATGTTGTTCAAACTTGCTGATCTTTAGCTGGTGTCACTTCTCACGGCTATGCGTTTTTTGGAGCCGGTTTGAAGAGGGACCTGAATAAAGATCTCCAGCCTCACTGGGGCTACAATAAAGTGTTCAAACAAAAACAAGAGTGCCCTTGAAAGCCGCCTGTCCTATAAGCAATATAAACCTCTCATTTAATAACCTCTCTGATTCATGCACCCACAAGAACGAGAGTGTTTGCGCCAATCTTTCTTTTCATTCCAGGTTTTTACGAAACTATGACTGGAAAACTATGTGGGACATTGGCTGATGTTCCCTTGAGAATGCACAGCCATGAGCCAAGATAGACCAACAAAATCTCACATCAAAAACGTTGCTATTTTACGGGGTGGCGAATTTTGGCGACTTCGTATCAATTCGTATGATCTCATTCGTGCATTTCATCACGATTTGCTTTCGCACCGGTGACGTTAGGTTTGGGGCGGGTTTAGGGTTGGGGCTTCAGAATAGCTTTAGTATTATACATATGTGTACAATTTGCCTGCTAGTAAAATAGTTACGAATTCCTGCGAGAGCATGCTGGATAGACAGGGTGCAAACTTAATTGAATACTTTTAAGATGGTAAGAGCCCTTCAAAACATTATTCACTGGAATATGGAACAACAGCAATAAACATAAATCTAAACATGTATTTGCAAGTAATTTGATTTAATCGAAATACACGGAAATAATCGAAATTAGTTTTTTGGATCGATTTGGTGTTGTTATAGCAGCTGCCAGACGGGGCTAAACAGGCCAGTCTAACCGGCCAAACCTTGACCCCTTGTGTCCATTCCTAGCATATGAATTCCCTGTTAAAATGATGGATTAGATGATCTGTGACTCAGGTTTTGTTAGACCAGCCTTAATCCCCATGTGGGACTGAAGTACTGGGGGCAAACATGTTCAGGCCCTGATTAGGGATGTGACCATTCGGTGTCATTCTAAACAAATAGTCAGAGCGGTCTTTGGAGAGGCCCTATCAGCTTTTAAACAGAGACGTAGTATGCAAGTGAGATTGATGATTAGCATTTGTGGCCCTGGGAAAGCAGGCCATGCGCCCGCGATAAACAGGAACACAAGAAGAAGATATTCACCAGCATTCAATTATTTTCTCTCTCCTCTTTGGCAAACACATACACGGAATGAGCTTGTATGCCATTGTTTTACAGTCTGTGTAATCTGTAAGAAGTGGACAACAGGGAAATCCCTTGTGTCACAGCTTTAGAATTGTTAGAGCAAGCTGGGTACAAGCTAGTGTGACACGTATCACAGAGGAGATAAAGAATTAGCTAAGTTCAACGTACATGTATAACAAATGAGACAAGCAGATATTCAATTCTTTAGATGTATCAACACCTTTGTTGTTTAAATCTAAAATTAGACTTTATGTAGTGAAGAGTGTGTCTAATACAAAACTTGATGCATATTTATGTATATGACAAGAAAACAATTGAAATGCATAAAAAGGAAATGATGTCATAGAATGGACCCCTACATTTCGACAAGACTGTGTGTCATTTTGGAGGTCAAATATTAAATAGGTATCGTTTAATATACAGTATATGTTTTTAACTTTGAACGATGAAGAAAACAATAAGAGCGAGGAATGGATGGCACAATTACCATATTACATTTGTGTTTCTCTATAGTTCTGATGATAAATAAGCGAGTAATTGATCTAGACTAGATTCAAAGACTAAAATAAATATGCCATTATTTTTTTGTTTGACATATTTATAAATTGTCGCCTTGGAATTTTTTCGACAAAATTTAGTTATTCACATATTATTATTCTGTGAGAATTTATTTACATTGTGGTTTTTTTCTATATGGTGTTTAAAAACAAAACGGTTTCCAATGGAATGCAAAAACTCATTATCCCAAAACTGCTCGGAATGCAAATAGAACCTTATAATGTCTATTTGCGTTTTACAAATTATGTGAAACAAATAATAATAATCCTTTAATACAATTTTGAGCATATTTTTGGCATGGACCCCTTGAAGAAAAAATTTATCTCTTTCTGCTCACTGGAACTGTATGTAAATACAGAACAGACACAGCAGTTACACTACAGTTACTTTGCCATATTGTTTCATTCCTCAACGTAAAACAAGCAGCTTTAACAAATCAAACGAGCCTTTTGTTCTGAGTACCCTAATGGATGTCATTGGGTGGCAGACAGGACGCCAAACTTCTATTTGACATGTCAGAACTACATTTCTGGTGTTCCACTATCTCAATCTTTGGCTCCCCTTCTCCTCAACAAAATGAAAAAACACACATCACTAGAGCTCCTCCATCTGGTGTCTAGCAACACTGCAGCTTCAAAGTAACCAGTAATAAAGCTACTTTAACTAAAAAAGTCATATTGATTTAAATAAAACCATGTTTCATATTCAAACACATCCAAGTAAGGCGAAAACGAACATGCACAACCAATAATACGTCTCGATACTGAAAACTTCACTAGTCCTTTTGCTCATTTGTTTGTCAAGAACAAAGCTACAGTTAAAAGTAGAGTTGACATTAAACTGAGCACAATTCCACGTAAAACCTTCATGCGTATGACCCTTGTCTGTTTACCATTCAGGTATTATTGTCTAGCAAATTACAAGTGTGTTTCGGGTACGGCCGACGTTTGAAGGGCTTTTCGGTCAGTGATCTTTATCCAAACACACTGGTCTGAGTGGCCGAGAGAAGAAAGTGAGTCACTCGAGAGCCACATAAAAGAGGCTTTTTGTTTGAGACACTTGAGCCCGCAGGAGGAAACGCAGGAGGAATTTCATCACTTTGATACGGCACTCATCACCACAGATGCTTTCCGTACCGACCAAACAGCATGTGCCTCTCGGCAGCATTCTTTGTGTGAGATCGCTTAGCCGGAGTACACTGTTCCTCAGTTCCACCAGGGCACATTTGTCGCCATGTTGATGGACGGAGTGATGGTAAAGGGCACCTTCCTACGCTTCCTGGAAACATAAGAAGGAAGAAATGGGGCAGCCGGAGCTGGCGTCCAATCAGAGGCTTCGTTTTGTTGTTGCCGCTGTCTTTTTGATCTGGCTTGTCGAGCAAGCATTTGCGCTTGTTCTGACTTTCTTCTGCCTTGTTTGACATTGGGGGTGTCTGTTGACAAACGCGGCGGCCGGCCTTTTATGAGTGGCTTTCATTACGGTAAAGCCACCAGCGTTGACTGATTGAGCTACTTGTGGTGTTGTTAAACACGTCTGTAGTTGCGTTGGCAGATTTGTGGATTTGAGCCCTGACGTTTAGATCAAATCGCCCAGTGGCGAGCAATTGAAACAATTAGGCAAACGCCAAGTTAAGATGATAACAGCTTTGACCATAATTGATTTATTTCAAGAGCTTTGTTTCCATGTCGTTCTAATCTTTGAAAGCGAATTAAACGCTATGAAGTCGCTAAGCTATCAAGCCGGCAAGCAAAACAACCAAACCACGCAAGTGCTATTTCGACCATTTCAAATGAAGTGCTCAAGAGAAACATGCACTGGTGTTATGGGTAGATGTGGGAGGTTGTAGATGAACGTGGAAGTCGTGGATGGTGAGAGAGGATGGAGGAGACGGGTTGTAGTGCCCTGTCAAGGACTTAAACTCCAGATAACCTTAAAATAACAAATGATGCTCGGGTCAATTGCCCAGACGCTTATCGGGTTTAGGTAGAGGTGGAGACCTGTGCTTACTGTCAGCCAACACTCGGCCTTGTCGATACCTCTGGAGTGCCAAACATTCGCACCGGGTCATCCATTTGAATTCCAAGTCCGTGAGTCCGTGCACTCAAATCAGAGCTGCTCCAACTGTCCTAAGGTAGCTCCTCATGCCCGTTTTAAAATATGACCACATAAACATTCCTGGGATGGGAATCGGGAGAGGTGAGAGGAGAAAGTGACACGAGAACAAAGGAGGGCTGCATTTTATAGCGGTTAATATTGAAGTGTGTCATTTGGCCCACGAAATTCAAATGGATGCCGAGCTGTTTGGATTACTTAAAGAGTGATCAATGTTTTGATAGACTAAAACGTTGATTCGCTTAAAGAGTATTCTGACACACCAAGTACTACTTTAGTTTTCATTGATTTAGTTGAATTGTTTGTTTAATATTACTTTTATGGATTTCAAGGTATGATAACTAGATTTTTGTATTTTCGGGAGAAGATTTGGGTTCTGCGAAATTGGGTGTTCTGGCTTGTTGCCAGGGCATTGCTACGCGGTTTTAAAGCTTAAAGTTGGTTGTTTGTACATCGATATGCTGTTGCTAAGACATTAATACTGGTTCCTAGGGTGTTGCTAAGCGGTTGATAGGGTGTTTGGGTAGTTGCTTGGTGGTTCATTTCACGTTAAAAGTGTTCACAAGTTCTCTCTGGTAGTCTATTTGTGATTGTACATATTGTTTACGCATATTTAGTTCAAAATGAAATTGAATAAAATCAGCCTCAGAAATTAATTAAAATAAGTCAAGAACATTTAAATAAAAAATAGATAAAAATATTTATATAGCAACATCAAAAATCAACAAATAATCATTAAAATGATAAAAGCAAAAATAAAAGCTACTTTAAATATTAATAAATCTATATACAGCTAAAAACAAACCTATAACCATAAAACTATTTACCTGAGTAAAACTGTTGTAGGGAAAGTTTTTCTGTGAATATTTAAGTGGTATGATGTAAATTTCACTAAAGACAGCCTCATAGCTGTCTTTACAAAGTATGCAGATACAGGATTGTTATAAAAATTGTAGGGCTGTCAAATGATTTATCGCCATTAATCGAATCCAGAATAAAGGTTTTTCCATAATATACTGTATGTCTGTGTTCGGTGCATATTACATTTGTGGCTATTTATAAACACACCAATTTTTTTAATTCTATATAAATGTTTATTATTTTTTATATTTTCTAAAATATATGCATGTGTTTCTAAAAACAAAATGCATATGCATAGAACACATACATAAAGTATGTAACCACAAACTTTTATTCTAGATGACATTTATCGTGATAAATCGTTTGAAAGCCCTAAAAGATTTTCTTTAATTTGATCACATAAAAATGTATATAGTCGAATAGGAAGAAAATTATCTAAAGTAAGTTAAATTACTACAATTATATCAAATAACAATTTATATACGTATTATATCAAATAAGACAACTTTTCCTATAAAAAATATACACTGTTAATGTTATTTAATTTGATAAAGCTATACACTGTATGTAGGTTTACAAAGGTATAGACGGATTTCACGAGGCAGAGGTGGAAGCAAACCATAAGGACAGATAGACTACAATGGTTTTACAATGTTTGTGACATTAAATAATCTGTTTAAAACAACATACAAATAGCTGTGTGTGCACTAATATGTGGCTAAAGTAAAACTAAAGCTTGTGCATGTGAAATGCATCCTATGCTTGTATTTACAATTAAGATCATAAAACGTTTTAATAATAGTTGGTCGTCCAAACCATTGCAGTCCATCCGCATCGCTTTCGATTTCAACATGGCGGGTGTGAAATCAGTCTATATAAACTATCCATCAATGGTGTGAAAGCGTTTTTATATAGAATATATTAAATATTTTTCACTTTTTAAATATATTTTTCATACTACAATACAATATTTATTTAAAAAACACTACTATGACAGTCTGATGCGGTACAGTTCAAATTTAATTTCCAAAATTTGGTAATTTTATGTCAAAACACGTGTTTAAAGTCATTTCTACAAATAGCCAACCATTGCCCCGTACCTGTCAGACCAAACCCCGGTTTTCAAACTTTTGTTATTCATATTTTTGCAATACCCCCACTTTCTGCAGTGTCAGAATTAGGCAGCATAAAAAGCGACAACCACATCAAAAAGGAAACCGCAGGGCTTCAAACACACATCACAACATCTTGACCTCAGATGAGTTCTCCCGCTGAGATGTTCCTCTGTGACACATGTGAGGACTAACAGAGAGACCTATTGGCCTGTTATCTGTCCAACTGTTTTTGTCATTTCTAAGCAGTTTAAAATTACAAGCGCAGGTGTTATTGAGGCTGGATTGGGCAGACAGACAGGTATGTCAGAGAACAGCCAACCACTTGTGTTCACCACAAAGATCTCTCTTGTTTAACAACAACCTTGCCACTGTAACATCATGGCTTTGGTTACTGAACTGCCCCTCAATCACACATATCAGAGCAACACGGGGTGAGTTTCAAAGCCCGCAAGCTCCTGTTTTAGGGTCCTGTTTAAAATGCAGAGCACCTGTCGCTGACAAGACCCAACGCTTGGATGTCTAGCCAACAGGCTTCAGTGTTTAAAGGACTGCAGATGAATGTTTAAAGAGCGTTTGTCATCTTAGGATCATCTTTAGATGGGTTTTATGAAAATGAGAGGCAGAATGTGATCAAATACCTGAGCATTTATTGCTAGGAACAAGTTAAAAGATGCTAGCTACGAGAAAAGGTGCTGGTCACAAACCGAAAATGTTACATTTGACTGATATTTAACATAAACAAAGGTGGTGTACCGTGCAGTACACTTCTGTTAGCCGTTTATATTGATATATTTTGCATTCATTCTTTTTTCAGTCTGTTTTGCTGGGGTAAAATGAACCCAGAAAAATAATAATGGCATTGTGAATGCGTCTTCTGAAACGTGCATGTGTACTTTGTGAGTACAGAGGCTTAAATGAATACACCCGCCTCCTGGCTAGTTTTTTTTAACAAAAACATATAGTAAAAGAAGTGGAAAATAACTATTACTATTTTATATGGTAATAATTATATTATATATTGCATTGCTATATTATATTATTATATTACTATCATGCGAGATCCCTTTAAGACTGGAAAGCCGCAACAGAACATTCAAACATTCTGTCATTATTTCCTGACCCTCTTCTTATTTTAAACCTGTATGACTTTCTTTGTTCCGCAGAACACAAAAGACGATATTCACTACTATTCTATGGACACAAAACCAATGCAAGTGATTTTTCTAAATATCTTCTTTTGTGTTCTGCGGAACAAAGAAAGTCATACAGGTCTAAAATAAGAAGAGGGTCGGTAAATGATTCACTTTGGGGTGAACAATCATTTTAATTTACTTTTTGTCTGAAAACCCCACTAACACACATCGTGTGTGAAACTATCGAACAAAAAGCGAGAGAAACGCATATGCCATTCAAGCTAGCGCCCCAGAGGCTGCATTTCTTGCAGCTAATGCATGTTCGTATTTGTGTTTGGAATGTTTGGAACATGGCCACGTTATATTGACACCCAGCTGTGGCTGGTAAAACACATTCGACTGGGAAACAAACACTGTCAGTCTGTCAGTGGACCTCCGCTGTGGCCTGAGGGTTCCGAATTATGCAGCTAAAGAAGGAACTGCAGCCCAGGAACGCATTCAGAAATCCAGCATTTGCTCTCAAACGATGGTTTCGCTTGAAAAACAAATGCTGCCATTTCTACGTTTAGGGCATATTTATTGTAGCAGTAGATTTAAAGAACAACAAGTTTAAAAAACATATTTTTCCCGATGGTTTCGCTTGAAAAACAAATGCTGCCATTTCTACGTTTAGGACATATTTATTGTAGCAGTAGATTTAAAGAACAACAAGTTTAAAAAACATATTTTTCCCGATGGTTTCGCTTGAAGAACAAATGCTGCCATTTCTACGTTTAGGACATATTTATTGTAGCAGTAGATTTAAAGAACAACAAGTTTAAAAAACATATTTTTACCATATTTTTGTGTTGTTTTGCTGTATAGATTTCACTCTAGATCTATGCACACATCACAGCAGACCAGTTCTCGCATCACTGAGATAATTCTTGTATATAGTTGAAATTTTGTGATAACTTTGCAGTTTTGCCGCGTCTGACTTGAAAAACAAGAGTTTTAGACTTTCTCAAAGGGAAACAAAAGTGCTGCAGCATACAGAAAACCGTGCTTGGTTCTCTGAAATGTCATAAGGATTGATTCTGTTCCTGCATTACCATTCTAATCAGTGGTGTAGAACCACATGTAAGAAAAACACACTGAGCCCCGGGCTACGGCGGAATTGGACAAGGCCAGGGAAATTGTGTTCGTGCTTGAAACAAGTGTTAGGTGATTGTTTACTTCATGTCTTTAAATTGCATTTCTTCCGTTTTAATTCCTAAGGTGTCGGGAGGCGAGGGTGAACCTTTTTTTCACGGCCGCCCCTTCAAAGCGTAACCGCGGCCTCTTCGATGCTTACCAAATGCAAATGTCAAAACCCAGTGCGATGGGCCCAGGGGCAGGTTCCCCTGCACTGTCTCCACAGACGCTCAAAGTTAAGGGACAACGGGTTGCAGGCGATCGCTTTTGACACCTGCAATTACAGACGTGGGAAGAGAACACGATGGCGGGCCTTCGAGAAAATGAGTTGTGTGCGTGTGGGCACCTACAGTTTGTTGTATGATATTATAACTCGATATACCCTCATGTTTTCCAGTTCAGCAACAGAGAACACGGGTTTAGCAAGGATGTCCGATACGCTTCTCATTTACAAGAGTAAAGAAAAATGTTTTTCTGAAATATTTCCATGGTTCAACATGCCCATCACCACAGTCTCTGCGCGACTGTACACAACAATCCCAGCTACATGTAAATTGTTGTAAATGTCTACGCCGGCTTATTGTAAAAGTTGTCTGGCAGATATGTCATCGAGTAGTTATATAGTTGTTTTCTTGTTATTTCTTTTCAAATGCAAAAAACTGTGTGAAAAACAATGGTGGGTCACATAACAACGGTGACATTGTGTGGAGCTGATGTCATACAAGAAATATTGATATTAAAATGTATATTAGCATGGAAAATGCCATATGAAATCCAACCTGGTTAGTTCTTGTGCCACATCTGATATCAGGGGTATTTAACTTCATTCGAAAATGGGCAGAAAAACCTGGATATTGTCAACATGTGTCTTATCTTAGATACGATAATTAATTTACTCATCAAATAACAACTAGAATCAAGATTCTTGACGGCAAAATGTCATGCTTAAACACAATCTGGGCACATCCCAATAGCATTTCTCCCTACAAAAAAGAAAAATAGCATCGAGCACATCTTGTATCTAATGCAAGGCAGCGGACAATATCTGAGATGCCCATCCGGGTACATGAGTGGGCAAACCGGTATATTCATAGTAAATACTTTTCATCGGTGCTCGAATTGAAGGGGGGCTGGGGGGATCTGGGACCCCCCATTTGGCATTAGGGACCCCCTGGTTCAATTCGAACACTGCTTTTCGTGCTTTTTTATTTCTTCACGAAATGACTCTCCTTACAAATCAGAAAATACCAAAAGCCAACAACAGGCTTTGGCGCCCTCTTGCGGACAATAACATGTTTATATAGTTTTCTATATGTAATATCCGACACCCACCACAGGAGGGCACTAAAGACCACACGACGTCACCTATCTTTCCTAACATTATATTGCTCTTTTTTAGTTTAGGAGGTTTAGTTGTGTTTTCATCTGATATCAAGTCTTAGATGTTCCTCTAATGGAGACATCCGTGAGATGTATGGGTCTCAGGAGATCTGAGACAAATAAAAAAATGTAACTCATGGATGTCTAGGATTGAAGATATAATCTGTAAACCAATGTAATACAATTTATAACTATATAAAAGAGTGAATAAAAAACATGTGTACAATCCACTGTATAATTAAACCCACAATCGGTGTGTCTCGGTGCAAACACTGCTGACCAACATTGCGATTCATAACAATAGCTGAATTTTCCCATTTTCACGCAGAGGAAAAGTAAAGGCGGAGAGAGGACATGCCAGATGTGCTTAAAGATCTTCCTCTGTCCGACAATAACACTTACAAAGCTCTCAACTAACTCCCACCCCCGCGAGGCAAAGTATGAGCAAGACTAAAAATAGTGCACGGCATGTCCATTCCTGTTACAATCTCAGACAGATGTGCCGGTGTGAACGCACCTTATCTAACTCTCTGTCCGCATGTCTGTTAGCAGGCTAGCTTTAGGCTACAAACTCATCGATTTATTTAATAACGTGCGCTGATGTCCTTTCAAATTATACCCGATAACATTTTATTAGGACATGTAATCCCATCACCGATTTTAACACCTAACTCCCCGTTCGATTTGGAAGTGGCACCCGACTCTTTAGCGCCCCCGGTGGGTCCTCGTTGCTACACACAGAAATACACGATTGAAAATAGGCAGAGCGGCTGTTAACCTGTAACAGGATGCTCAAGTGGGCGGGACTACTTGGACTTTTTTGACTGATTTGGTTTAGGCGAATCTTTCTAAGTTTAATTCACAGTGTCTTTACAATTGATAATTCTCAGTGATAAGAAGTACGTGTGTCGTCACAAAGACTGATTTTGAGACGGCAAGCATGTGATGATGTCGTGCGATACCTGTTTCTGAGTGTTGGTTAGGGTGGCTCAAAATCGCTCACGATTACATTTTCTGCGTCTGACTGACAGCACTCGGAATAAACATATATAAGCAATACATATTCAGCCCACGGATGTCTCTTATAAGACGCATGCGTCGTGAGATCGCGGCTCTACGGGCAGCGGGCTCCGATGAGCTCTTCTGGCGTTTGTTCTCTTTTTAGAAGCGGCTCACGGGGGTGTACGCATGCGCCTTCGCTGACGGTGCGAGTGCATGGAGAAGCGGGTTTTCACACATGCGCACTGCGGGTGAGATCCAGCCCCTCCATGACATCCAAGGGGACTCGCTGCTGCTGTTGCGCACACGGAAAGAGTAGCGATCGTCAAATACATGATCCGCCTAATCTCTCGACCCTTCGGCCTGCCAAATAATATCGCGGTAAGGCGGAACCAACAGGCGTAAAGAAGAGCAACGGGGATTTCACCGTCATTTTGTGACTTTAATTGACTGGGATTTGTCGAGGATGAGGTTGACCAAGAGCCCGCACGCGGATGGAGAAGAGAAGCACGAGCTGGCTCCTCCTTTCAGAAACCCGTTCGTGCATGACTTAAGATTCACAACATTTCAAAAGCTTCAGGTATGCTCTGCGATCATATCTCATGCGTGATGTCAGTGGCTAATGTAGGCCATGGCCAGTAAGATCTGCCCGCGCGCGTCCCATCCGGCCTGGTCAAATCAGAGTTTTCATCCGGTGCTACATGTTGCACACAATTGTAAGAGCCTCGGGGATGGTAACGTTAAACGTACGCGATTGCATCTTTATTGCAGCAGAAGTGTTATCAACACACGAGTAGGCTACATGTGAGACTAAAACGTGACTTTTGTCTATATCTGCAGATGGTGCACCTACATACCTACATACCCACCCCAAAAGCCGACGTTATGCATTCGGCAGACGCGTTTATCCAAAGTGGCTTGCAGTGCATCACAGCATACATGCGTGTGTGCATAAAACAATATGGGATTGATGCTGCAAACACTTTGCTCCACTAAGTGAGCTGAGAGCAAACTTACAAACTGAAGTTTACAGTTTCACTGTCCAATCGTGAAGTTTATTTTGATCAAACTTCATGATCAAAAAAGAAATGATTTGTAAAATGTGTCTGTTATTGAGTCACACTGACTGTGTAATATTCTTCTGTTAATCTGTGCACATGTAAAGTTGTGTGACCGGCGGCCTTTTCAAGGACTGCCAAGACATTAACATAAACTGAATTGACCTCTCAGGGATCCTTTAGCGTGTCAATGCTAAAAGCGTTGGGTCTCAAGCCTGTTCCTCGGAAATCCTTTAAGTCTCCAATTAAAAGAGCTCTTGATTTTTCAGGTAATGGGCCATTGACAAAATGCGCTTGCTTGTCGGACATGTTGAGCAGGGATCACTCGTAAGACAGGGTCTCAACATAACCCTGTCCTTCATTCAGTTTGCCACGTTTTAAAGGGGTCATATGGTGCGAATACGTGTCTTTGGTGTGTTATAAGTTGCCCATGCGTGTATTAGACACGTAAAAATGAAAGTGTCGGAACAGAATGCATATTTTATCTAAATGCGAATGCTCACCCAGACATAAATAATATCCGTTTTAGCTGCTTCATATGACCCCTTTAACACATTTGCCAATGGGAGACTGTTTTCTGAATACAAGAAGTAACGCCGTGGTCAGACTAGACCGGGTCTGTGGACGGTGCTGTGAAAATGGGCGGAAACAAATTCCTCCATATTTTCTAACTGTGTTCTATCTTCTATATCTTCTATTGGGTCTCCTACACTCAAGTGATGCAAATTCGTTGGTTGTGTTAAATGTTCATGTTGTAATTAATCACAACTTTTGGCTTATGCCTATGAAATAAGTGCGTTTGGACTCATCCAAAATATTAGATCTGTCCTCTACTTGAGTTTGTGCTAAACGCTGTCAATATTGTGAAAAACAAGATGAAGCAACAAGTGTTGTCACTTCTACATTCATGTCAACATCAACTGTTGCGCCGGCTTCAAACAACACGCATCAGCAGCTCGTATTTTTTTCTGGCGCACATGTTAAAGGGACGGTGCAACGGTGTGTCATGTATTCTGACTTCTTTACAATATTAAACGTGCTGTCTTCTCGTGCTTAACGTGGTTAACTTGTCAAAAAAACTAGTTGGACGTATTACGTAGTATTTCTGTGCTCGAAACACAGTGTTCATACAGGTTTCGGAAAGTTTTTTTCGAGCATGAAAAATCGTTACGCAACAAACCTTTCGTTTTAGAGCGCTATGTTTGCGAAGTTCAGCTGTGGTGTTTGTTCGCTGCATTTGGGTGATAATGTTATATAAACGGTGGCTATAACGCTGGATTGGGCGATCGCTTGAAACTGATAGATGGAGCGGCAGTTCCAGCGCTAAAAGTTTCTGGACATGAACCGCACGCGGTGAGTGAAACTGTTGTCTGTGTTTTCTTGGCAATGTGTGCACACGTGATTTAGTCCCGCCCTCCCCCCGCACGCGTCACATGTTTTCAGAAATAATCGTACAGCTGTATCTGTCTTTTATGAGTGTGATCAAACTAAAGACTTTTTTGATATTTGAAGGGTGCGATACTATTCTGTAAATACTCAAGATTAACATGATATACATGAACTGTGTGAGTTAGGGCCACTTTAACAGATAGCATGCGTTATCAGCATGTGCTCGTGGAGCAGAAGTGCTGCGATAAAAATGGCGCTGAATCTATTTTTTACTGCCTTGCTCGTGCTCAATTAAAGCAACAGTGCATACTTTCCGGACAAAATCCACATGTATTTTCAGGTAAAACTACATGTTTTACCTTCAAAGCATGTAAGTGGTGTCTAATGCGTTTTAACAGTCGCCCTGACATTCAAAAACACTTTTGCCAGGAGTTTTTTTGGCCAAACCCACAACAACACATTTAAAAGAATTATAATACAAGAATATCTTAAATGTTATGCTTATATTGCATATGAAGTAGAGGAAAAAGATCGCACTCTGACGCTGTCAGTGTGTGAGAGAAAAGCAATCGCATCACAAGTCAAGTCAGTTTCTCCTATGGAATGTTAACCTTTTAGTGACTTCGTATCCTTCACTGTGGCATCTTATTTATAACTTGTACGACGTAGATCTAAAATAGCATGAAACAGGCGGATATAACAAATCATAGTTAAGCAATATACTTAAAAAGCACTTTGATTAAGTTCTGGAAGATATTTTGCTCATTGATGTATTTAAGTAACAAAATTTGAAATTGTATTGTTGTATCGTGGTACCCAGGCATCGTGGTGATGTCTTTCATTGTTTCGGTAGGCTATGTTAAGCTTTTTTTTTATAATGGTCTTCTTTAGGGAAGAAACACGTAACGCGTGATTTATTACTTTTTTCGTTTAATAAGGACTTTTAATAGCAGTTAGTGTTTATGAAAAGACTTGACAGAAATGTGGGCTTCCCTGGTCGTTGTTTAGGTACATTAAACCAGTGGTGTAGTCTACGGGACAGCAGGAACACGCCGTATAGCCACTTGCAAAGATCAAGGATTTCCATAAACCCACTTAAAATAGTCCAAGGTTACGTAGCTAGGCCTGTCACGATTCTGAAATTTGACAATTAATTGTCTGTATTAATTCCTTATTTATTTATTAATGTATTTGAATGAAGTTTTGGATTCGTTTTTCTTACGTCACCCCATGACTCTGGTGCTACCAAATTAAGGGCTGGTGCCACGAACTGAGTAACTTTTAATCAACAGTAACACCTCTGTCATATGTAAATCTAGAGCCTTGGACTATGTTTTTTTACTCCTGTTTTCGGAGGGAGGGAAATGTTGACTATGACCCCAAGAACACCATCCCTACAGAGAAGCACAGTGTTTTCCTCTGCTCGAGAACAGGATGACGGAGGGACGGGCCCATGTACCGTAAAAAATTGGGCAAGAACCTCCTCCACTTAACTAGATCACTGAAGATAGGTCGGGGATGTGCCTTTAACATGACAAAGACATTGCCAAGACAACCAAAGAGTGGCTTAAGGAGAAGCACATTAAATGTCCTAGCCAGTCTCTAGACCCTAGTCCTACAGAAAATCTGTGAAGGAGGCTAAAACTCCAATTCGCTGAGCGACAGCCAAGAAACCTTAAAGATTCCACAGAGGAGTGGACACAAATGTATCCTGACACATGTGCAAACCTGGTGACCAACTATCAGAAAAATCTGACCTCTGTGCTTGTCAGCAAGGGTTTCTCCAGCAAGTACAAAGTCATGTTTTGCTCGGGGATCAAATACTTATTTCACTGACTGAAATGCAAGTCAATTTATAACCTTGATATACAGATTTTTTGACATTCTGTCTCTATCTGTTAAATTAAACCTACCGTATAATGATAAACACTTCATTTATTTTGAAGCATTTATTATATCTGCATATTTTTCCCTCTTCTCATTCACAGTTCTTCATCACAGTGTGTTTATAGGAAATACTTCAATGTCAGTGGAAATATTAATGCAGAACAAGACCGTATTTAGGGCTGTTATTAAAAGATATGCCCAGACTTGAACTTGCATCGCCTACATGGGCATCGCTGTTAAACTTGGAGGGAATATGCATGCCACTCAACCAAAGCTTTATTTGCACTTTCAAATGAATTCTTTAGTGACATTTACTTGCTCTATATTAATTCCTAAAGCTCAGAATAATATATTCATGCTAAATTCAGTATTCTGTGTCTAGTCTAAATATGAGAACATCTCAAGCACCTAAAGGGGTCAAACCACCAGGACTAAAGCACATGACTCTTACCATGTGCCGTTCATGTCCGGCATTTTTTAGCGCTGGGACCGCGCCATCTATCAGTTTCAAACGATCTGCTAATCCAGTGTTATAGCCGCCGTTTATATACCATTCATCCCTGAAATGTAGTTGAAACCTTTCACACAGCTGAAACCTAAACGAACACCGGGAGTGTACCAAACCCAGAAATACTGTGTCATACGTCCAACTCGTTTTTTGACATGTCAGTTATGAGAAGCCAGCATGTTTAACATCGTAAAGAAGTCAATGTATGAACTAGGGTTGGGCATCGTATAAAATGTATAGATTCCGATTCCAAATTCGATTCTGCCTATCGATTCCTAATGATTCTTCATTTCGTTACGGCCAGAAATGTTGAGCAAAATCTAAAATAGTCATTTTGTGCCATTACTTACCGCTGAACACACAAAAAAAGTGTATTGTGTGAGCCTTCCTTTCGAAAGGATGGAGAAGGGGATCTCAAGTGTAGGATCATGCGTTCTGTCGAATTGTCCTACCCCGTCAGATTTTCTTACCGCAGGGCAAAACTTAATATAATCTAAACCACATCGACAAAATAAACGGGTAGGATGATTTTACAATGCAAAAATAGCCTATCAAATTGTGCTATCAGTATTAAATAAATATGTAAAATGATTTAACAACGGAAATACACTTTAGGATTCCATAGCAGTATAAAATGACCCAGATCATTGATCCGACATTGTCCCCGCACTAGTGTCGTCGGCGGCTAATGAAGAACACTCGGAGTCTGCAGTGTGGGCACTCAGGATGCGCAACGCATCAAACCGGATGCATTCTTGTAATTCGAAACGATGAACCAACCGCAGATGCTTTGCCATATTGCTGGTGACACCCGTCTTGCAACATAACAGTGTCGTCACAATAAATAAACTTAGCATTTGTCTTTTTGTGATTTCGGCTTTTAGTATTCAAGCGGAAGGTCCTCGCAGATGGCCATGTCAGGTCAGGTGACTCAGGACTTGACAGATGTCGTGAAAATGATGATACCGTGCGGTCCGGAATCGTTAAGTGGAATCGAAATGCACATTTTTCTAAAAGGATCCGATTACTTTCTTATGGATCCAAATCCAGAATTGGAATCGAATTTCGATTCCCAACCCTTCTTCTGTACTTTACTTGTAAGTCTTCATCGCTCTTCACTCTCTATTAGATGCGCTTTTTTTATGTGTTGCGACTCTCTGTTTTTAGGATATTTGGTTATTTTCGTGTTTGTCTTTGCACTGCGAGTCCAAAACGGGGTTTGCGGCGTGTCACCTCATCGCTCAGTTCAACGCAAGTTTCGCCTCGGCTCGCATAAAGTTGAACTTTTTTAAAACTGTTAACAGCTTTACAACACAATCTGACTTCTGAAATATGCGAGAATGAGCTTTTTTGATATGCATGCGCAGATACCTGCACGACCGCTGCAGGTTAGAGAGAATGCGCCGGACTGCAGTGAATCGCAAAACTACGGACAGAAAGAAGGTCAAAAGAGTGTTTGATTTGTTAATTTGTTATGGGTTCATTCATGTTATCTTGAGCTTACAAATACAGTGTCACAGGCAATGAGTCTTTTTTTTACGCAATGGAAACGTGCAGCGCATGGCTGAACAGCATATGACTGTAACGTGTAACGATTGCAAGTTCGCATTACGTTATATTAAATACACTCGCAAGCAAACGTCTTCCAAAAAGCGATCGTGTTCCCCTGCTCAATATGAGCATATAACACAATGTGTTTCTCTGTATGCTATGATGAGGACAGCGTGATGCGATCGCTTTCCTCTCACATATCTAATTTAAGTCTTTGTTTTATGATGAAAAAAAATATGATTTCAAGAAATCATGAAGCAAAATTGTTACTATTTTGTATTTAACTATTTAGACAGGCCATGCTATTCATTTTGTTTGGGTGGGTGCACATTCTCTTGAGTTGGGAGCACCAGTGCTTACCCATAGATATGGTGCTACCAAGGAAAAAAGTTCATTTCGAGCGCTGTTCTCTATTTATATTCTTAAATATTATGTATGCAATTTACCTTTGCATGCTATTCAGTTGTTAAGGAAGTCTAAACTTTGCTGTTATTATAGGGGAAGGGGATTGTTTACATTGTGTAATTACAAGTTGTTTGCGAAATTTGCACAATTCAAAGGTTCTGTATTTTGAACTTTCATGCATCCTGGTTACTTCACTTCAACATGAGTGCCACCTCTTTATAAACGCCATCATTTTGAGGCACTTATTACTAACCTTCATAATACTAGTGTGACATTTGTCTACAATATTCACTCACCGTGAGATTATAAAAGGGCATTTTAATGTGTTTCCACTCATCAATCATTGAAAATCTGGTGTAAAAATAGCACAGGTACATCTGTAAGATGTCTGCTGGAGATCTGGAAAACATCTGCTGTGTAAAAATATCTGCTAAGCATCTTAGAAAGAGCTATTGTACATCCATTCTAAATCACACACGTCTCACAGATATCTTCTAGAGGTCTATATGACATCTGACAGCAGACGTCTCAGAGATGAGCAAACGGCATCTGCCAAGATGTCTTCCAGATGAAAATCAGATGTACGTGTGCTATCATGGGTACCGTATTGTACCAGAAACCGCTATAAATCTGAAAAAAATACCGTTATATTAATTTATGATCATTCGGCCCAGCACTACAGTCGACTATTCGTTATTCGACTAGAAGACACTTATTCGAACAAATTTGTATTATTCGATTGTCTGCATTTTTGCATATATATTACATAGCTGAATAACACTTATTACAGATGCTGTTCAAATTTACTCACTGAAGACAACCGACTGTGCTCACGTGTATACTCGCCAAGACGGGTATTATAACGTGTCTGAACATGTGTGCGTAATAAGTTGCGAATATAACTCTCCCACTTGTTGCGAGCAGTTTGAGTGGGGGCTGTGTGCGCATGCATTGCCTGTTTGCACTGACAGAAGTTTTTTTTAGCACGCGAGTACTCCATGCTTTAAAATGGTAATGTGCAAATGCCTATTCCGTCACATCATAGGCTGTTTTGCGGTCTGATCCAGAGAAAAAAGGTTCCGTTATGAGTCCATGTCCTTTTTATTTATAAAACAACTTTTTATAGTTTGCTGTTTTGGTGCGTTTGCCTAAAATTAATATTTACTTATTTTTATTTAATTTTAACTAGTTCACTAGAGTAACATAATATTGAGATGTATAATCATTACTTGTGGCGTTGTCACAGCGGATTGCATTAAAACTCTGTAATTTAGATCAATGTTAGCATAAAATACATTTTTCGTGACGCTTAAACCATCATCTGATGTCCTCATTCCCCATGTATATTGAAATATTTAAATTATTATCATAAACGTGCGAATAGGCAACTAATGGCCTAAATTAACATCTACTAGTCAACTAAAGAAATCTCAAGTCGAGGGCAGCCCTAGCAAATAATGGCAAAAACATACATAAGTGCATCAACTAACTTTTTTACTACATTATGGGCTTGGCAAATAAGTGTAGAACAGGTTTGTTGTTTGTAAAATTTCGCGCATGAACCAGCAAAATGATCCTTCTGGCCTTTGATTCATTCCTGTGCTCTTTCATGGAGAGCGACATATTTTTTGAAAAGCTCATCCCATACCTCTGCTTGCTGATATGGGAATGCCAACCGTCAAGGCATTCTGAACCTCTTCCATATCGCACAGTGCCAGTAATGTTAGTTGGTCCCTTTTAAGGCTATCGGTGTGCAAATGCAGCCTAGTGCTGATAAGAACAATACAAATATTGACATAAAATATCCTCCGTGCCCTTAACGGTAGTCTGCAGATAAGATAAGGTTCTGTTTAATAACAGTGTTTGCATGCTGTTGGCAAGATCCTAGTCTTGGGTTATTCAGTCTCCCATTTTGTGTATTTACTCTGTCTCTGGACAGGCTTTTCTTGACTTTTTAATAAATGAACAGCGCTCTAGACAACTAATTTTTCCCACTTTCTCATTTGGTCGCACCAACTTACAGTTTGGTCGCACCCTTTTTATAGTAATTATAAGTTCACTAACCGACGCGTCCGACTTCATTACGCGCTGCTCAGAACGATCGGAATATGACATCAATGTTCTGTGAGAGCGTTTTAAAAGCATATGGAGTCATCTGTCCAACGATGCTTTCATGCCGTTCGGTCTGCGCAACACAGAATGAACTCAAACACACACTTTAGTTTGGAGACAGATGGAGTCCACTCGCTCTTTCCTGCACTTATCACAAGCACTTTGTTCTACACTCATAAATCGCATTAAATGTTAAACTAAATCGTTGGCGGGGCAAAATATCGCATTTGAAATTTTACCTCACACGCTATAGAAAACGATCGAAGAACTGCGAGCATTTCGGTTGCAGTGTAGAGACCCGATTTACTAGTTATTGACCAGTGTACTGGCTGGGACTGTTAATCAGTACTTTGGGCATTTTGGGCAAGGTTATTCGGATATACACCCCTGGGCAGTTAACAGTTTGGGCTTTTTTCTTGTCAACTATTTTGTGTTTAATGGGAAGAAATTTTCAGTTCATATGCAATTCAATTGAAATATGTAATGTTTATGAAAATGTTGTCTGTATAGTCATAAGACCAAATGTATAGACGTGTTGAAGTTGGGAAATCGTAATTAAAATATCAGCTGTGTCCGTTTGGGGGGAGCAAGGTGACAACCTATCTTTTTTGTGGACTTTGCTCCTTTAATATACATGTTGCCTTTCAGGCTGTTTTGCACCGTTAGGCAGTATCTATGTTTGAATAAACTGAATTAAATTGAAGTATGTTTTTAGAAAATGATTTGATAAAACTTTTAAAGTTTAAAAAACTAACGGTAGAAGCTGTGCTTTTTTTTTTACTGGAAAGTTAACAAAGTTGTTAATATGGTAAAACAACAACAAGCATGAGATTAAATTTAAAAGCAATCGGTAGATTAGTCGACTAATCGAAAAACAATCTACTGATTAACCGACCATTTGAAAAATAATCTACCGATTAACCGATCAATCGGAAAACAATCTATCGATCAATCGACCAATCATAAATAATATATTGATTAATCGACCAACCGAAAATAATCTACTGATTAATCGGCAATAAAAATAATCGTTAGTTGCAGCCCTGCAAAATATTATTGAGGCAAATGTATAGATCTTTGGTTTCATTCATTTAACTACAGCACACGCAACAATGCCTGTCCCCATGGACCGTATTGATACATAGCTAAACTAAATTACAGAAATATATACAGAGGGCAGAGTTTTTAATTTCTGCTCTTGACAGCCGTTTGTGCGTGCGTGTGAGAGGGAACATTGTGCTTTGTACGTTCCTTATTTTTAAACCAAACCAAATCGTGTGGCCTTTCTTGACAATGTGTTGCTGAAGTATGAACACTTCTTTGAAATGCAAGTGAACTACATGCACGGACGAGAGTCCGAGGGCTCGCGCACACACATGGAGCTCATCGGAAGAGAGTGCATGCAAACACGGAAGAGGAGGATGCACACGGCACTCACACCAAACATGTCAGAAAATAGAGAAGACGCTGTTTATCCACTAATCGATCACAGATACAGTCATTATCAGGGAAGGATAAAAAAGGACAAATTGTGACTGCAAATACTGTATTGGGTGGCCATTAATATACCTGGTCGGACCCTCCAAGTAAATGCATTGTATGGGAAATTCTTAGTGCTGTTTATAAATGTAATTTAAACCATTAACTCTTGTCATATCTCTTTGCAGATTGGTTTGATGACTGTAACTCTGTTTCCCATCCGGCTCTTCATTGCTGCGTTCATGATGCTGTTAGCCTGGCCGTTTGCCTTCATCGCCACCATGGGCCGCTCCGAGTCCGAGGTGGAGCCACAGAGCTTATGGAGAAAGTGAGATCTTCTCTTCCTCTATTTAAACATACACAAAGAGATAATGGTGGAAATGGTCTAGCAGGAAACAGGAGACTGGGACATAAATGAGTGCCAAAATCCAAATTAAGCAAATCTAGTGCTTAAACAAATAGTTGGAAAACAGAATGCAGAATATTGGGTCACACTTTATTTTAAGGTCCAATTCTCAGTATTAATAAACCATTAACTTCGACTTTTGCTTCAGTAAACTCATCATTTGTTGCTTATTAATAGTTAGTAGGGTAGGATTGGGAAGTAGAATATGGTCATGTAGAATATGAGCTTTATATGTACTAATAAACAGCCTGTACGGTAGCATGCTAATAAGCAACTAGTCACCTGCCATGGTGTTACAACGAGGACAAGAGTGGGAGCCGGTAGCGAATGCGCAGAACAGTTTATGAAAAAGAGTTTGGAGTGTGTGTGTGTTCTTGTGTTTTTGGTGGTCACAAGCGCAGCAAACTTGTTTTTATATAGCCTATATTTTTGTTACAAACTCAAGGCTATCATTAAACATTAACCCGACCCGAAGCCAAGTTTTACGGGCTCGGGTCGGGTTGCAGACCTTTACTACAGTGTTTGTTGATTGTCTTTGCTTTGTTGGTTTTGCTTTAACATCCTGTAATTTATTTATGGAGAGGTTAGGCCTGTTGCGATAGTCGTCGATACACGGTGTCCACCCGCCTACCCTTTACATCACTTGTCCACCGCGGCACCGACCCCACCGTCATTTTCTTTTTTTATCGCAATAAATCACTTAATTTAGTTAAAGACCAGACTGCGCATCTGAACAGCAGGAGTTAGATTTTACACATCATCTGAGGAGAGCGAAGTGCTGACTGACAAGACGATGGTGGAGGCTTTTCTGGCAAGGAACATGTAGTAGAATACGTAGGCATTGTCTTCAAGAGATGGTTACGTTAAAATTTTTCTTTTTGTTCTAATTTTCAGAAGCCGGTGCTTAACATAAACGTTTTTCGTTTCTTATTCCTTTCTTATTTATTTTTTGCTTGATGTGTGCCGTGATTATTCATTTTGTAAGGTCTGTGTTTAATATAAGCAAATGTCATGGTACCTTTTTATGGTTTCGTGTGTTTTTATTAAGAAACACCCACCATTAATTCAAGCAATTGACATTCATGAATTGCCGCTATTTTAAAACCGAAAGTAAAATGCGCCATGCGCAGGGCTGCATCTTCGACCACCCCACAGCAAAACCCTCAACTCCGGTGTCACCGGTGTTTTTACACTTCGATTACCGGTGGGAACATTTCATCATCGCAACATCCCTAGAAGAGGTTAATGACTTGAACCGATTTTCAAACCACAACGGAAAATCTAAGACCAGTACACCTAACATAGGTTTGAGAGTTGGAAAAAACAAAACTGTAATGGGACTCATTGGTTCCATGAATAGTTTTCAGGCCTCTGTGGATGAGCATGTCTTTCCAACACCACTTTTTAGTAACCGCACAACCGTTCTATTGAATCTACACCTTGAAACAAGTAACACAAAAAAGGAAGTCTGGCTTCCAAACTAAATCAATCTTAAAGGGATAGTTCACATAAAAATGAAAGTTCCGTGAAACCTGTATAAATGTATATTTGAAATAATGTCAGTAACAAAACGGATCTCATCCCACATGGAGTCCCATAGCATTTATTTTCCATACTATGGCATTTAATGTGGGATGAGATCTGTTTGGTTACGGACATTCTCTCAAACATCGTTCTTTGTGCTCAGCAGAACAAAGAAATGCATACAAGTGTGGAATAACCCAGGGGCGAATATATGATGACAATATAAAAAATGTTGGGGTGAACAGTCCCTTGAAGCCACTGTTTCACTGCACACGACAAACGGCAGCCGTTAGATATACACTCCTGAACAAAATCTTAAGACCGGGGGAAACATTACAAGTATTCACATTTCTCGCTGGTGGATCGTAACCAGGCTGTAAGTACTGCTTCAAAATGCCAATTCTTCCCCAAACGTTTCGCCATTTTGTCGTCTCTTTGAATTTTCTTGCTGGCTTGCATGCAGTAGCACAGGCCATCATGGTTCCGTTCCATTCTGTTGGTGGGTGAATCTAACAAATAATTTGGCTATGTTAATAATCATTGGAAATATTACTCGTAAAAAAAACAACCTTTATTATCAAATATACAGGTATATCATGTTAACTTCTTACATTAAAGGAATAATAGGTCTCTGCCATTGTTTAAAGGGCCCGTCCACACGTGGGGCCTTAAATTGGGGACCCCTGATTTAAACAATCCAATACATTAGTGAATTTATTCGTGATGCAACAATACAACTGACCAACCATGTTAAGAAGAAACAAACTAATTTTACAGAAATTCTCTTTATTCAACTTGACTTATTTTATTACTTTTAAGCAAAACTCAACATTTCTGGTATATAGAATAAATGCAAAGATTTACACTGGCAGCTTAAAATAAGCTTCTTGAAGAGGTTTCGCACATCAGAGTTAACTTGCGATTGCTGTAAGGGAAGAAAACGTGCGGTGTGCTTAACACTGCAAACACTAGCACTCAATGGAAAGGCCAAAGATTATATATATTAACAAGGTGCACCACTGCCATTGCAATCAATTGGAAGAAATGCAATGCTGAATACTGTAGCTGCCTGGAGGCGCTCTTGCTATGTAAATAGCTGTCCGAAAAGCCGACGAGTGGCATGACTTTGGCATGGTCTTGTTGACGCTCATTCTGCATGTGCTGGGTGATTGCAACGCGAACATGCTGCTTTCGTTCGCGGTGTAAAAATACGTTCTTGATGTGCCATATTCAGACTTTATCACTGTAGTACAACAATACTATATTTAGTATTGTGGCATCCCTAGTTGAACAAGAATTTTCTTGTTCGTACAGACTCCTTGCTCTTACAGATTTGTTTCTTCAATGAGAATCCAGAGCCAGTAAGATTCTCATGCCTTATTGACACATTTTTGGGCTACACATTTACATATGACTTCTTTCTAGCAAAGTAAAGAATATTAGGCTGTGATTATCTTGAAACATAAAATTGTAAATGGTCTATAAACAATCAGTCTTATGTGCATTGAGTCAGAGGTGAGAATAGTGATTCAGCTGTCTGTGCTTGATTGTCTAATGGAGGAACTGTGATATGACTCGCACTGGAGAAATAACAGTCACATCGATCTGATGACACAGAATCTTAATGACGCACACTCATATGCGCATTATGCTACCGTCTTTCCAATGGCCTTTGTGAGATCCCATTTGGGAAACATACCCTATCTACAGTCAGCCTTCCAATTAAACAATATTTTATAAGATGTGAATTAAGTCCAGTAATGTGAACAACTACTAATAACCTCACATGACCACTAATAAAAATGAGCAGGTGGTAATTTCGATATGACATAAAACTGTTCTCAAAAATGTAATGATTTGTTCAAACTTAGCATTTACATGAACTCATGTTCTTGCTCTGTTAGTGTGGTTTATTTAAGTGTAAACACTGCTATTCAAACATTGGCGTGCCCCAAGTATGTGGATCGAGACCCCTGAAAATTGGTTCTCTGTCCACTTTCAAATAAACAATGGTGCAGTTCTTTCTTTCAGACTAAACAAACAAACCTAATAATCAATCAAATAATCAATTCTGAATCCAAAACCTGCAGTCTACATACACATGAGCTGATCTGTAACCCAGCCTTCTTCTGCAGGATAGTGGACCTGGTGTTGAGGACCATCATGCGGGTCATGTGGTTTGCGGGTGGATTTCACTGGATCAGCATTAAAGGCAGACAGGCTCTGCCGGCAGAGGCTCCTATCATCACCCTTGCCCCACACTCATCATATTTCGATGCCATGCCCGTCACCATGACGATGGCGTCCATCGTGATGAAAGCTGAAAGCAAAGACATCCCTGTCTGGGGAAGTAAGTTTTTCTTTTGATTTTGACATGTTGCTGCATTTTGTTAATTCATTATTTCTCGATATTTAAAATAAATGAATGTAAAATATCCATAATTAATGGCCATTTCGGTTTGGATTTAACCATTAAATGCACTGCAGTACTCTGCCTTACAAAGGCAAAGTGCAGTAACTACACAAACACTGAAACTGAGAAAAATGCCTTTCATACCATACAAGTTTTCATACCAGCCAGTTACTGCAATTCTGACAAAATGTAACCAGTAGACTGGTCAAAAGACAAGAACAGACGTTACAAAGCCCATTTCAAACCTTATCTTAATTTTGACCAAATGTGTAGTTACTGCACTGTACAGTTCATAAACTTTGTGTTTCCTGCTCATGACAATGCTACTTGGAAACCGCTGTCATAAAAAGACTATAAACAGTAACCTGTGCTCAGCTATCTTCAATCGTGCGATCGTCTTATCTGTGCAGATTGTAAATCAATAGTTAGTCAGCAGGCTGGTTCTCTAATGACATTAGGGGCCAGTGTTGAGGGCCCTATGGGGCCCAGCAGACAAATAAAGAAAGAATTGAGCTGTCAATGATGGATTGCATGCGAGATGCACCAATGCTAACTGCATAATCTCTGCTGCCTGGGTGTCTTTCTCTTCGAAAATGCATCCAATTATGCCACAAATACTTGCAAATGTACTCGCTCATTCAAGGTTCCCTGGGGATGAAGCAGTTTTGTTTTTTCTGTGTTGTGTATTTAAACAGCAGTGCTATTACGCTGTTGACAGGCGGTAGGAAGTGTGCTTACCTGACAGCACAGTGCGTGAAGATCTAGAAATTATGGGCTTGTAATTCTGGTCTGTTGTTGCTATATGCACTTGAAAAGTAGGTCTTGAGCATGTGCTGCCCTGTCCCTCCGTGTTTTTTGACATACTGACCGTCTAATGCAAACAAAAATGGCAAGATCAATAATGACCAGGTGCAGTTTGATTGGGTGGCCTCTAGACAGCCGGAAGGGTTTAGGGCGTGTGGGTTGTTATATTCTGAAAAGTTAAGCCTATCTATTGAATTCACCCAATTGCATATTCTTTAAATAGGTAAATGCTTACTGAATAACTGAATATCCATTTCTAAGTGATCTAGTCCCTGATCAACCATGAGGTTGTATTGAGCTGCACGCTGCAGTTCATTCCCTATGTAGTGTCGAACCGTGTCCATCACTTCTGTCCTGCTCTGCAGTGATCTATACCACATCGGCCTTCATCTAAATCATCAGCCCTTCCCCCATACCCCTCCGGAGCTCTAAAGGATATGCTGATGAATTGAACCCAAGGGATTGTGAGCTCATTCCAGCCTCCAGCACATGCTCTCTTCCCTACAGCAGAATGATTGGATGTTCAGTACGGCAGGGTTTGAAGGACAGGCAGACTTGAGGGGTGCAAAATCCAGCAGTGTAACAAAACTCGGCAGCGAATGTAGAGAAGTGAAAGAGGAAACATCATCAGTGGAGTGCCGTGATGTCTAAGAATAAGTTCATATTAAAACAAACATTCTCTTGTCACGTATCCATTCAAATGGGTCTGGTGCTCTCCGATCGTGAACTGTGTTAGCTAACTAACTTTAGCAGCGAATGGGAGCCGCCATTGTTTGGTTATAAACGTTCTTCGAAATATCTTTTTGTGTCATACAGAAAGTCATACAGGTTAAAAATGACAAAAGGGAAGTGCTGCAAATCGATTAAATGATCGATTAATCTGATTAAAGACAATTAATCGTGATTGTCGATTAATCACTAGTTAATCGTGATTGGCCGTGATTAATTGCACATGAAACCGTATCTCACAGAAGTGAATACACCCCTCACATTTTAGTTAATATTTTATTATATTTTTCCATGTGACAGCACTGAAGAAATGACACTTGAGTGTACATCTTGTATAACAGTGTAAATTAGCTGTCCCCTCAAAATAACTCCACACACAGCCATTAATGTCTAAACCGTGTGCGGGACACCCCTAAGTGAAAATGTCCAAATTAAATATTTTTAACGTGTTAATTGGAAAAAAAGTCGTGTGCGAGTGATAGTTCACCCCAAAATAACAATTCTATGTATACAAAAACCGAATAGGTTGTAAAATCATTAAGTGGTTCTTTCTATTATTCGCTATATTCAGTTTTCAGTACGTGTTGCTCATTTTACCCACTCCTTTTCTAAACAGGCATTCAAAAAAGCTTGAATCCGTTTCCCGTAATAGCTTTTCTTTTTATAATGTCCTCCATGTGACATTGAATCAGCTCTTGCAATCAAGAATCTCATTTAGTTCTTGAGACTAAAAATAACTCGACACCTACAAATCTTTTTGTAAACCAACACGCACACAAGACAACTGCTTTTTAACAGCATTGCGCGACCTCGTGTCATAATCATGTTTATGTTCTCCAGCTCTAATCAAATACATCCGACCGGTGTTTGTGTCCCGCTCGGATCAAGACTCCAGAAGAAAGACGGTGGAGGAGATCAAGAGAAGGGCTCAGTCCGGAGGAGAGTGGCCTCAGGTACCAGCACACCTTACAGACTGTGGCTGACATCTTTTTTAAATGAAGAGTAGATTCTCATTTTTCCCTTTACGGTGTTATCATGTCAGTCCCAGTACTCTTTGTAACAGTATCATTTAAAGATTTTACACTCTGTGGTGTGGTAAATTAGATTGAGAAACAATCAGCCTTTGTGAACCGATTGAAAACTCATTAGCCTGATCATTCTCTGCTTTCTAGATAATGATATTCCCAGAGGGGACATGCACCAATAGATCCTGTCTGATCACTTTCAAACCAGGTTTGTATGTCTCCATCCACTTGCTGCTTAAAGCACCAAATAACATATTTCAATATCCAATGGCTAAGAAAGCCCTGAATAGTTATGATATATTTCATCAATGCATTTCTGCATAAAGGTGCATAGACTGTCTGTATGCATATACTGGTTTTTCTTTATGTATTGTGAATGAACATTGTATTAAAGACCTATACACATTAGGAATGTATGTGCCGGTTAGGACTTATAAACTTGTGACAACACTGGTGTTTGAGTTTAAAGGTGTAGTTTGCTTTAAAATAAGCCCCCATTGACTTAACATAGAAGGGATAAAAACGACTATGTAAAGTCAATGGAGGCTTATTTTGACTACTACTTTAAACCGAACATTTTATAATATAGTATATTTGTCACATTTTATAATTTTGTATATTGATCAGTGACATACAGCATCCGTAGCACTTATTTTGATCTTTAAAGTTACGTCCTTACAGCTTGACTTTTCTTTGAACTAAAGGAATCAGGGATGGGATTTTTCAGAGATTTCCTGTGTTTATATACAGAGACTAAAATAGGCAATTGAATTGCTTGAAACTATACAAATGTCCAATCTAGTCACGGCCTAATATAAACGTGTTGAAGTCTCTACTGAATGCATAACCTACAGTTAAATTATCTATAACTGCAACATGCAGCTTGTATGAATGACGTAGATGTGCAATCTAGTGGCTGTGTATGGAAGTCTCTTGAGTCCACAGTATTCTTTGGCAAAAAGAATTGGTAAACAGTTGCCTGTTTTTAATCATGTAACATTTAACATAAAATATATTTGGGGGGGATTGAGGCTGGGCGAGGGTGCGTGCGGTCATCCTTCTTTTTTTGTCCTTGGCTGATGTTTTTTACATACCTGCAAACTAGTCGCTTTTCCGCGGGGGGTCTTTGGCGTCCACTCTCGAGCTTCATAATACATGAATATGTCGTCAGGTGCCTCACGGATTACTTTTGTATTGCTTGTATTATTCTCAACCCTGCATGTTTTGCTTCCGCTGGACACGCATCCTCCTTTGTATTAGGAAAGACTTAGGAAGGTGCACCTCTCAGAAAACATCGACAAATAAAGATCATTTTAGGAGTTTTTCGACAATGTAATCACGAGTGCAAATGTATTTCGTCCACACTTTTCGTCGCTGTCCTTCCGAAATCTTGGATGTTAAATTTGAAACGAAAAAAAAGTCAATATGAAAAACAGTCAATCTAGACAAGCACTTTTTAATACTCTTTATCGTTGATATATTTCTAAAATAAAGGTTGCCTAATAATAAATGGCTGCGATATATAGCGCATTCGGTTCTCAGCTGCCTGCATCAGCACGTTGTTCCCGTGTTCACCATCAGTCACGAAATGAGAAACTCACGGATGAAAGGGTTAAACTTGTAACCCATATGGACTAAGAACATAAGTGTGCAGTACAATATTTCTTGTATGACTTTAAATGGTGTATTTGTTTATGTGATGCAGGCGCGTTCATTCCAGCAGTACCAGTACAGCCCGTAGTGATCCGCTACCCCAACCAACTGGTAAGACATTAACAGTTCTTGTGTTTTTTGGTGTAATAGTTTGATTGTTGTTTGCATTTGTTTATACACATCAAAATGTAGTTATTCCAAACCCATGTGATTTAATTTCTTCTGTTAAAACGTTTGTACGGTTGTATGGGGGCAGGACGTTAAAGGTCATTTTGGGTGTTCCTTTAAAGCTTGTTTGTTTCTGCTGGATTTAATCGCTCTGGTTTTAATGGAGTTTCTCTTGTCATTATTACACGTAAGACTACCGAGGTGTGTTTGTTGAAGTTTCTGTGGATTCATTTGGTGTTTTCTTGTTGCAGGACACTATCACCTGGACATGGCAGGGGCCTGGCGCGTGAGTACTACGTTATTCAGTCGTATCATGCACATGCGATACAAAAATCTTTACCATTTAGCTGTTGCGCTTTCTTGTAAAGGCGGATCTTAAAGTAAACAACGTGTAGCTTGTGTTTACCGGCTTGTTTCCCTTTTATAATTAACTTTCACGATTTGATACCGTTGTGTCAGCTGGTTGCAAACGCTTGCCTTGAATGCAATATTCATGACAGATTCTCAACTACTTATTCATTCTGGACAGCAGAAAAGGAAAGATGGACACATTTGAACACAACGTTTAAATTTGTTCTTGCAGATTTAAGATCCTCTGGTTGACTCTGTGCCAATTTCACAATGACTTTGAGATTGAGGTGAGTCTCTCTCGCTCTCTCATTTGCATGGGAAACAGTTATGAATTGTGATCTAATAACAAAAAGGACGAGCTTCCTCTAAACTTAAACTGTATTAGCATTTGTTTGTGTATATCTCACTAAATAGAGATGGATGACGTCAAATCCGTATGGCTACCAGAACACACCATTCGGAGTCGTGATTGGTTGTCGCATCACGGCTGACAGATTGCTTTTGCGTCGTGTTTGGCGAATGCTCTGCGTAAACCTTCACTCCTGTCAGATCTATTTTTTGACTTTTTTGTTTTCAGTACATGGTTACGCTTGTATTTTGGAAGGGTTTCCGAGCAGATGCCATCGGCTTTTTCACACCAGCTGGCGAAAAGAGAGTCCTGCAAATTCTCCAGACTCAATCTTTTCATTAAGAAGCCATTAACAGATTTCAATTATGAGCGGTAAAGAGGGACGAGGTGCCGCGTATAAATCCGCCGCTCTCATTATTGAACTCGCAGCACATGGAACCGAACGCTCGGTGGAGCATCAGACCGTGACCTCATTTACCCGCTCAATGAAGATCTTTGAGAGCTCTGCTTGGCCTACATTGTTTCGTGCAGAGACTATTGTAGAAGTGCTGCAGGTTGGTTTGGGCTGCATTTGAGAGTCTAGGCGAGGCTTGACCTTGTGGTGTAAAAAGGCTCCGTTGCGACGGCTCGCTGAGGTGTAAACATAAGAACTGACTTGGCCCGTCTGTTTCTCTCAGTATTTGCCCATCTACACGCCATCAAAGGAGGAGAGGAAGAATCCTGCGCTCTTCGCCAACAATGTGCGCTGCCTGATGGCAAAGTAAGTTTGGGTAGAAACTCAAGTAATGTTGTCTGTCGATATTTAAATCAATTTATATGTTTAAAAATATTGACCACTTGGATGTTTGAGTTTGATTTCCTTATCACAATTTTAGCCAAATTATGAGCAATTTGTTTTTCATAGTATTTATTAATAAAATGGTTTTATTGTTTTTTCCACTTCTACTGTAATGCATAATTTGACATTGTCATTGCTCAAATTAAGAAGTAATGCAAAGTATTTCATCATCTCTCACATAATACACACACAGGTTGCTTTTAAGATCTTTCAATCTCAGCAGTGAAACTCCAATAAGATTTACCATGTTGTTGTTTTACCGTGTGCTGGTTACGCATTAGAATAAAAACATTATGATGGAAACATCTCTTAATGTCCTGGCTGTATAAGTGCATCAAATGAGAGCCAGATTGAAGTGTCTAAAGTTGATGTGCTGTTGTGTAAAGGGCCCTGCAGGTCCCTGTGACAGACTACTCATTTGAAGACTGTCAGTTGGCCATGGCCGAGGGTCAGATCAGGCTGCCGGTGGACACGTGTTTGCTGGAGTTTGCCAAACTGGTCCGGAGACTAGGGTGAGTCTCATTACACAACACCCCAGTCATTATCAGAATGGATGTGGTAAGATGTTCTGATTCCTTTCTAGTGCCTCACTCAACGGACTCATAAAATCTCTGGAGTTTATGGTACAGTGATATATGTCCACCGTCAACGACGGGTTGTGTAGCTCACACCATCCACCATTGGTTTGGCAAACAGGAAATCCAGACCCCTTATTTATTGTCATATTAGGATGGCTGTTTTAAAATAAAAAAGGTCAGATGTTCAACATAGATGTTTGTGAGGAGTGTGATCAAGTAGAGAAACGTGGCTGTAAATTTGGGTCCGAGTTAGGGATGTTCATATGGAGCCTTTAACCGAAGGTAAACATTTCGCCGATTAATACTATCAGTTCAACGTATTAAAAGGTATGTTTACTTTAAGTTAAATAATATTAGTAGCATTTTTTATGATAATGATAATAATTTAATAAAATGCAGATGCGTGCGACCAGGTGTAAATGCCCTCCAAAACTTTATCAAGGTCACGCATACCACTTCATCTACATTTATACATTTGGCGGGCACTTTTATCCAAAGCGACTTACAAGTAAGAGGTCATATTCACAATTTATCAACACACAGAACTGTACCGTTAGTTAGGCCATGCTGCTAGGAGGATTATAGCTGGAGTAAGCTTATTTTATAATTTTTTAATTATTTTTAGACACAAGACAGACTGTTATTGGTTAGTCAAATAAATGCAGAACAGGATGTTCATGGCGGAAATCAACTTTTCCGGTTCTTCTGTGTTTTCGTTTTGTAATTTTTTTAATTATTCAAGTTATTTTATGCTTTATTTTAATATGGATTTATATTATTTTTGTTTTTCTCCACTCTCCAAAACGTTGCAGGTTCGTAAAAATGTGAATGCGGGTGCTGTTGTTGGTCTTTTCGTTATGCTACTGTTTGCATGTTAAAAGAAATGTTTGTATTTTTAACATGTATTTTCCCTTCATTTGTGTGAATGTGTGTAATTCTCAGGTTCAAACGTGAGAAATCAGAGAAGGTCCTGCAGGAATATGGGGCGAGAGCTTGTAAGCTCCAGGGTGAACGGTTGAGTCTTGAAGACTTTACCCAGTTCCTGGACCTTCCCGTGTCGGATGTTCTCAGAGACATGTTCGCTCTCTTCGATGAGGTAAATCTTGCTCCTATTTGAGTTGACACCAACTCATCATAGTTTCCATGAAATGTTAGATTAAGATTTTCCTTAACATGCATCAGATTTACTTGAGATTTATATCCTACTGCATATGTCACAGATGTCTCTGTTCTTTATTTCAAATGTTTGTTGCTGAACAGGATGCAGACGGCTCTATAGACATCAGAGAATTTGTGATCGCCTTCTCTGTGGTTTGCAGGCCAGCAAAAACAATGGAAACCATAAAGTTGGCCTTCAAGGTGTGCGAGATTTTCAAAAAACTGCTTTTAATAATCTCTATCAGAGTTTTATGGTAAATAACAGGGTTTTGTTTGAGCTTATTTTTTTTATTTGTTGCTTTCAGATGTTTGAGGCGGAGGAGGATGGGGCGATCACAGAGAATGACCTGATGTGTGTCTTGAGGACAGCTCTGGGGGTGGGAGAACTCAAAGTCGGCCGGCTGTTCAGAGCCATAGATGAAGAGGACTCTGGCAAAATTACCTTTGGTAAGAATAATGATCTTTTGGTGTATTATATAGGCAGAAGTATGTGCTGTAACGGCTTTTGTTTCAATAATCTGTATTAGATTATCATTAATAATTGCATAGTCATGCATGTCTGTGTGGGGTTATTTCATCCGGTTGGTTCAAGCTCTGACTCTCACTGTTCTTCTGACGCCACCTTGTGGCAGAGAGCTTTAGGAACTTTGCAGAGCAGTATCCAGACTTTGCCGAGGATTACCTCTACTCGGACAACACCGGATTTGGGGGCGGCTTCTCTTCCCACGCCTCCACTCCTGTAGCCAACGGTTTCTGTGCTGATTTCACCCCGAGCGACCATCACGCTCCTCAGAAGAAACTCGACTGAGGTCCTTCCGCCACCCCCAGTCGCTCTCCGGAGGAACAGAGGAGATGCAGTCAGAGTCATTATTGCAAAGTTTACTTCCGGGTATCCGTAACATTTTTGTGGTTATTTTACACTTCTCAGCATTTCAGTTCTGTCTTTTTGGGATGAGGAATGTATCTTTTTATTGAGAGAGAATTAAAGGGATTTTACTTGAAGGCCAAGCACTTATTTAGTTCGAATTGAGTGATACTGACCGTGCATGTTTTTGAAATATGGGGTGAAATATTCAATCAAACAAAATGTGATGGATGAGGAACTGAAACGATTAGTTTATTTTGCTGGTTCCGTATGTCCATCACCGCCCACAGCTTTTTCATGCTTTGTGACTGTAGATGCCTTTATAAAATATAAGTATTTGCATGGGCTCGATGCTAGACAACAGTATTACTCAGTATTTGACTAAATGATCATTTAGCATCGGTGACATATCTGATTCTGCATGCAGGATCAGATTTGAGGTGCTCAAGGGTCCAATGAAGTGCTGGCCAGTTCAATATCCTTAAAGGAATTGTTCACTTTCAACATACATTTTCATGATAATTTACTCACCCCTGTTGAAATCCAAGATGTTTATGTATTTTTTTCTTTAGTCGAAAAAGATTTTGATGAAAACATTCCAGGATTATTCTCCATATAGTGGACTTGAATGGACTCCAAACGATTAAAGGTCAAAATTAAATTTTCACTGCAGCTTCAAAGGACTTTAACAGTACCAGACGATGAATAAGAGTCTTATCTAGCGAAACGATTTCATTTTCAATTTTTTTTTTTTATGTTTTATAAACACAAGATACGTTATTACGTTGAAAAGGTCACGCTTGTGGTCGGCGGAAGTACCGAGTCACTGTTTACAAGTTGAACCTGCAAATACTAAGTCAAACGCGTTTACAAAAAAGGAGTTAAAAGGTCAAACAACGATGTCGGACGATTTGAGAAGATGAGATGGATTTTTTTCGCCCTGCCCTAGCAACAGCAAGCGTGACGTTTACAAGGCAAGCATTTGTGTTTATAAAGCATAGACATTTTAATAAAAAAATTAAATGAACGAGCGCTTTCGCTAGATAAGACCCTTATTAATCGTCTGGTATCATTTAAAGCCCTTTGAAGCTACACTTAAACTGAAATATTGACCTTCTACCGTTTGGAGTCCATTGAAGTCCACTATATGGAGAATAATCCTGGAATGTTTTCATAAAAAACCTTAATTTATTTTTGACTGAAGAAAGAAAATACATAAACATCTTGAATGTCAAGAATTATCATGAAAATGTATGTTGAAAGTGAACAATTCCTTTAATGTGTTGTCGTTGTTTTGCGTCACTTAGCTCAGGGGTGCGGGAAAGTGACTAATTTTGCTGTTGATTCTTTTCTGTGTTCTTTTCATGTGAGGTTTACCGTACCACAACCAATTTATTTCATGATCACATGTCAGTCAACTGTCCCTGTTTTGCTTTCCTATAGGTACTAAGATGAACAGTTGCTAAAATCTTTTTATATGGACCAAATACACAACGACTGTGGCGGAGTTGATTTTGAGATTCAGGAACAAAGTTTTTCGCTTTAAACATAGAATGTTTACCTTTTTATAAATACCATTTTCCTGTATTTTTCTATTTTTTACTCCCAATGGCCAATGTAAAACTCAAATCAAGTATAATAATTTGGCTTTGAAAGAGAAAGCTGTAAATTTTGTTGTGTGCTTAAACCTCTTCGTGGCTCAGTTTTTGAAATTAATTTACGGTTTCTCTCTTTTCCCCTGCATTTTCCTTTCCAAGTCTTCCTTTTTATGTTTCTTTGAGCTTTGCGCCTACATACGAACAATAAAAGTCCAATTTGATTTGTTTTTGAACTAGCCTAAGGATGTTGTTTTGTATTAAATGAACAAAAATGCTTGCACAGAAAAGCTGCATGACTTATGAATGAATCATTAATCATTTAGCCGTTTTGAAAGCCGAAAGATTTTTTCAGCGCTGTTATTTTAGTACATTTCATTTACCAGTTTTGAAAAAGTTATTTTGCTAAGATACTGCTAGAATTCGACCCAGCTTGTACGGTTTTATAAGATTTGTTATCTATGGGAATTAGTTATCTGAAGTTGATCCTGAAGTTCATTGATACATTACAGACGATCAGTTAAATTTACATTCTCGGGCATCAACACATGGGCTATCAAATATCTGAGAGTAAAAGCGCTGATCTAGGCTTGGCCTCAATCTGTTAGATTGTCTGTCAGTAGAATGTGAATGGCCTGATCTTAGATCCGCACTTATTATCTGAGATGTTTGATACGAACTACTTTGCTAGTGAGAAATATGTTACGAAACCAACCAGGCCCTTTTAAGGGTTACTAAGCTTCCCTTTTCAGTATGCACCTAAATTGCATTTTACCTTCACATTTTCGGTAAAGCAATATTTTATCGATGTCGCCATCTTTGACTTCAAATAAATCTATATTTCTGATATGTATTTTGAATGTTACAAATGCAGTGCATTTTGTGAATTTTGATATACATGAAGAAATGTCTTTTCACTGCCATGAAAGATCTATGATCTAAAGTGTTATTTAAATATTACAATGACTGAACTGCTAAACTAGTATCTTTAGCTCTTTGTACTTTGATTTTGTTGTGTTGTGCTGTTTTTCTTGATAATCATGTACTCACCTCTCAGTTTGGAAATGCTTCCGATTTCATAAATGTTATTCTTGGCCTTGAATTCAAATGTCATTTTTATGAGGAAAAGAGAATGTATTGACAATCCATCACAATCAATAGTAAAAATTGATGTCATACTGAAGTAACTATATACTCAACTATCTGCATTTATTAAAATGACAAACAGGAAGTTGTGAGGGAAGCTTGAACCTGACGTACAGTCTCTGTACAGATGACGGTTTGGCCCACACGCCACACGATGCTTTCAATCCAGTTGTTGTGGTTTTCCCCGTGTTACCCCAATTTGATGTCTGTTCACTTGTGCTGGCACTTTAGATTTGTAAGCGTTCTTGAATTTTTTTTTTCTCTGAAAAATGTGATGCAATATGCTGGTTTGCATGTTAAAGTGATGTCACTGTGGTTTGTATTGCCATTAGTGTGGCTTTGTATGGATACTTACCACAGGGAGGTTCTATTGGATTGATCAGAACAGCTGAAAGGGATTGTGGGTTTGCTCAGGGCTCTTTTAAACACTAACTGATAGACTAATACAAGCTCTCTGCACACTGAGAGTAAATACTTTGCAACTAATGAAATGCATGCTATTTACCTGCTGTGTAGTTCTTTTGCTAAACTAAACTAAAGGTGCTTTTTGAGTATGTTATGAGTATTGAGGTAAATGTCAAAGAGCCGTTTTTACTGTGAAACGGGGAAGTGAAATGTAGCTTGGGGATGTTTTTTATAAGATTCAACTTTGTGGAAGGCCAGCGTGCCATTCATGTTTTAAAACCAGATTGAATTTGACCAGCAGATGTTTGATAAATGGACCCCTGAGCAGACCCCAGTCAACCTGCTTGAAATTCGGAGAAACAGCGAGTTCAGATTGATTATTTTTATTTGATTTTCTGAAGGGTTTCTAAACTGTAAAATTGTATTTATTTTAGTCTCCTCTGCCTGTCACGGTGTTCCACACTGAGCTGAAGACGAAAGGCTGAGCTTCTTTTTTCCAAGTGATGTGTCTTTCTGATGGCTCTTCGGTCACCCGTTCGGCTAATGTAGATGATTTAGGTTTGTTTTCTATTTTACCCTGAGTTTTATTTTTTAATGTGTAAAAAGTCGTTTTTACAAGAAACCTGGGCTTGTCTGTTTTGACTGATATGAAAATGTCATTCTGACTCTTTAATTAAAAAAGGGACACTTGACTACATTCTTGTTTGTTTGGTTTTTCTTTCTCTGTCTCCCCCTAGAGGTTTAGGGGTTTAGTGAATGTACATCTGCAACATGACTGGCAAGATCTTGTCTGATACAAGTGCTTGTAAGATGAGAGCATTTCAGCGGTTGAGGTCAAATTACATGATAAAAATAATTGTAAAAAATGATAAAATAATTTTTTTCGCTCATTAGCAGTATAATACAGATGGCTGGTCTGCCTTGTCAAAAAACTTGAAATTACTACTTATAAAAAGCCTCACGCAACACATTTACTATTCTTGTTTTTACATTTTTTTAAGGAGTACTTTTAACTGAAAATGTAAACACATTATTTGATATGTTCAACACTCATACGTTAGTACAACATTGAGGAGTTCCAGGATGTCATATTTGGGTGGATGGGTTTCATAATAATAACTGAATTTACAAACATCAATTCAAAAGTTTACATATACGTGCGATACCTAACATTGTGCGATTTTATCTGGGTGATCAATGTTTTTTGTTTTGTGATATGTTTAGAGCAAAGGCGCATATAAACAGGACGATTGCGGTCAATTATTATTGTGTTATCTTTGTGTTTTTATAGTTCAATTGATAAAGCAGTGCAAAAATCATGTATTCAGTTCCCAGGGAAAACACAAATACTTTTTATTACACTGTAAGTTGCCTTGGACGAGAGAGTCTGCCAAATGCATAAATCAATCAAATGTATATGGGCGGGGTGCTATTTTGCCATTATTGTTTATCCGGACTCCTTATATCTTTTTATGCAATAGGCTTTCATGGTTTGAACTCTCTTAGCCATCTTAGATCATGATTTATTACCAAGTTCGCATTTAAAGGAGTGAAAATGCATTCAAAATTAAAATTCTGTCATCAGTACAATAGCACAAATGCTACACTAGTTCATTTATTCTTTGCACAGACCATGTTTTCGTAACACGTGCGACATACGGGTATATGTTGCACTGTACAACCCTGTGCAAGATACATTTATCTGTTTGGGAATAACGGAACAAAAAAGTGCATTTAAACAAAAAGCCTTATTTTTAACTCAATTCTATCATATTAATTGCAGACACAAAACAATAATAACAGATTTACAAACATGACATAGACCCTATTCATTAATACAAATAACAAAAATAGGCTAAGTTCAAATTGGTCCTACTTTACATCAGCAGTACATGGGGAAGCAGAGGCAGATAGCTGCAGTGGCCATGATGGTGTTGTCGGGGAAGCAGGGGCTGATGGCTGCCGTGGCCGTGATGGTGTTGCCGGGGCAGCAGGGACTATAATGGCTGCCGGGGGGGATGTTGCCGGTGGTGACAGCAGCTGGTTATGTGTGCAGCGACAAGCCAACTTTTGAGGGTTGCTGAGAGGAGGCTCAGGAGAGCGGGATCGATGGAGCTCGGGTGCGGATCACTGGGCTGTGGAGGACTGCTGCGTGCATCCCAGATGAGCCGGAAACCGACCCCCCCATTAACGGCTTAGAGTGGACAACTACTATGCCACTATCACTCTCCCCGATGCACATGTCACACCCCATAGCCTGGAGGACTAGGTTGAGAAAATTATTCATCTGTGCCGGGAAGCATGATAAGAGCGAGAAACTCATCAACCAGCCCAGACAGAAACAAATGGTTCAAACGGGGGTCGCTCCAACTCACCAGTCTGCACGCCTCTGTAAAATCCTCCACATATCTCTCCAAAGAGACAGAATATGTCAAAGTCCATGTCCGGATACAGAGTGCACATCATTTTGGTGGGTTAGGTCTTCTGTAACAAACTCTGACAGAATGACGATAGCACACCAAGAACAGGATCTGAGTGTGGGTTTAAATGCCAGATGAACACTGGGGTGAAAACACAGGGAGATTGGCAGGGGAACACAAGGGGGCAGACAGGACCGTGACACACCCCTTCCACAAGGCTGTCTGCGGCCATGCATGAGAAATCAGAAAACACCAAAAATGTGCAAAACAATTATGTTCCATCTATTATGCACACAGACACACAATACATGTGTTATACAAAATATAATATGTAATGTTTATTTGTCAAATTCAGTCTCTGTCTGCAGAAGTTTCTTAAGTTGGACCAGCGATTCCGTTTTTCGGGTTTTGAGCACGTTCAGCAGATTTCAGCAGGTTGTGTTTATACAGCATTATAAAAAGACAGGATCTCTATGCGCCACAGAGAAAACGTAGCCGCCCAGGAATGAATGAGATACGTCTCAGACGACGTTCACGTGTCAACAGGGTTGTGTGTTTGCCCAGGTCCTCAGCATTTAGTGGCAGGTCCTGTCAAACTCTTCTGTACTGGGTTTGTCTGATACCGACTCAGGTCTTTGGAGTGAGCTGTATAATATGGGCTGTTAGCCTTACCTGAGGGAGCAGATATGACATTTATTGACATTTACATTTGACTAAACAAACAGTATTAAAAGTTATGTTTGCTCAACAGCTAGCTGACATGTACTAGATGCTGTAAAAAGCTGAAAAGAAATAGCTTCTGGTCCACTGTTACCGCATTATTAGACCAGGATACACCTACATCCTGCGGCCTTATGTGCTTGAATACCAAGATAAATTGGAAATCAACAACAAATGGCATCCCTTTTAACAACCTGAAGCCCAGGACTGAAACAATTTACTACAGTCTAGACACAAGGTACATTTTGGATTAATGCAGTCAAAAAGCGAAATCCGTCAATAATATTAACAATAGATACCAGAAGTAAAAAATAAGATGTTATAGGCATGAACATAGTTGATGTTTGTGTAGAGTTATTTAACGTAACTGTGGCTGGACTTTCCATGGCGACAATCTGCTTCTTTCCAAAAGCTCAGTGGTAAAGCGCATTGTGTTAACAATGCAAGGTTGTGGGTTTGATCCCAGGGGATTGCAGATACCTATGGTTAAAAGCATCTGCCAAAAGCCTAAATATAAATGCTAGCATCTCGAATCAGCTCAGGTACATTGTTTTTGTTGAACCATACCATAATAGTGTTACCTATCTAATTTCTAATGTTACACCTTCATACAGCATTTTTCTAACCTTAGATCAATGTAAATATAGACCTAGGAGGGATCCCCAATATCTTTTGACATTCTAAGCAGATGTATTTTATACAAACTTTAGGAGGAAGCATCGTATTTTAAGTAAGTTTCACTCTTGGGTCAAGGATTCCTGAACAACTTTGTCATTGTGTAAGTTAACGTAAGCTCCATTAACAGATAATTCATTAGATAAGAGAGATCGGTTTCCAACATAAATTGTCTACATCAGGGTCGAAATTTAGGAGAGGCTTTGCAAAAAAAGGACAATGCTCTCCAAATTAATGATAAATGGGTGAAACGGCCCATACGAGGTACGACGGTCGCAATCCAAATAAGATTAGGTGAATATGTTGATGACATCATTGTATTTTGCTCTGCTACAGCTTTGAGAATTACAGCCAACCGCAGTTCCTCATATGAACATACTGGCCAATCAGAGGGGTTTATATGATTCACTGGTGAATACAATTATTCATAAACGCTTCTCAGCTTGCGTTTTAAAGCTTTTTCATGTATTCTGGTAGTCATAATCAAGATAACAACACCAAGGGCAATGATCAGCATCAATGATTTTGTTTTAACATCTTGCAGTCCTATGGAATGAGTATGTGTTCTATATAGAACATCTGACATCATGCTCTGATCCACATCCGTTTAAAGAAGCTTAGGTTATTAGGGTTAAACTATGTTTTAAAATTGTTATTATTTATATTTTATCATTTATTTCATCTACATACATTTAGAATGACATGACATTGTGCAATTGTTTTGTACACATTTTTTGAATTTGCAATGAGGGAAGTAAATTATTGTTGGACCTCTACGCAATCCTAGGATATATTTATGATAATTTGATGCCTTTTCATTTATTTTCTTTCATGGTGTGTGGACCCCCTGAAGTTGCCTTGGCCACCCGCTGGCCACCCCATAAACTTGAGCTCTGCCACTGGACAACTTTAATGGCGATTTTCTCAGCATTTGTTATTTTTGCACCTTTGAGATTCCAGATTTTCAAATAATTGTATCTCGGCCAAATATATAAAAATACAATAAGATACCCTTTTGACTGGTTTTGTAGTCTTTTTCCAGGTCACACATGTGCATGATCCTTGTGTTCAGTCATCTCTAATTTTAAATGAAATGCTCTATTAATTGGTGGATCCATTCAGGTTTTCATGGAGGATTGTTTCAAATCAGTGAGTCTTGCAATGACTGTATATCTGTGGAATTTCCACATTGTTTGCTTCTATGACCGCGTAATGTCTACACAAAATATCCGGGCTGTAACTGTTCTGTCCCGTAAACCTTTCTGCCAGGGTTTGAATGATACTTTGATTTGGCATAAACAAACATAATATTTGTATTGGTTTTAATGTTCTTTTTACAGATTAAGTATTTTTTTGACCAACATAAGTAGCGTGTAGAATGGGGATCAGTTTGAACTTCGAACATCACATCAAAACTTTGAAGGGCACATTGGCATCTGAATTACAGGTGCATGTGCCTTTTTACAAAACAGCGTGTTGTTTATATGTTATTGTTTTTTATTCTTAATTGTGTTTGGCTGTTAAATATATTTCATGATAAAAAAATGCACAAAAACAGATTCAAATTGTCTTAAAAGGATTTGGGAAGACAATGCAGATGTTTTTGTATGTTTTACACTGTATGGTTTCGGATGACCAGTATGAATGAGCAAGTACGTTATTTACACTGTTATTATGTAGTAAAAACACTCTTACACTGTACCAGGCTTGTGTTCTTATCATCATAAGCACCAGTGTCACGTCTCAAGATTTTCCTTTTTCTGGAACCAAAAAGGGGGATGGATTTGTCGAATCTGTGTAAAGGGTAGGATGATAACCCTCTTTTTGATCTGTTATATGCTGCGCTTGAGCCAAACAGTTGTCTCCGTTAACAGATGTCGACAATAAAATGATTAATTTCGAGCCTCGGGCCAAGATAAATGCTCTGATTTACCAAATCCCCACAAGCAAGCAAAAAACCTATTCACGAAAAGAATAAAGAATTTACAAAGTCTTTAAAATCATTTATAAACAAAAATAATCGGAGACACAAATCAGTTAAACGTTACAATCAAAGTGTCCAATATATTAATCTGGTCGTAGTTTCTCCTGTGTTTTTGTGTTATAATGTCCCGCATCGTACTTGTGAAGAAAATGTCATATATGATCTCATTATGTCAAAAGAGATAGATAAATGAAGGAAGAGGGAAGCAAATGAGGAGGTGAGAGAGAGAAAAGGAGGTGGGAGGAGATACGGGAAGGTACTTGTCTTTCAAATTTCTGGAAATCCCACAGACATCTCTAGACCCCCCTTGGTCAGTGGAACTGTGTCTGCTTCTGCCCAGTGTAGGAGAAAGACCATCCATTCACTCACAGCTGTCTCTCACCTCTGTGCTGACTTTTATTTAAATCTACAGTTTTATTTTACATTAACAATAATGGCTAAAATGATCTCCCAAATTGACATGGACCATCAATGCATGGTGTGGTAAGAGGATTGTTTGCCGAGAAGTGTTTCACACCACCTTGAAGGTAGGTTTTGCTGTTATTCATTTATTTTTATTTATTTTTACTGCATGATTGGCTGACGTTTTAAATGTAAAAAATCATCATGTGCTAGTTTTTTGACTTTCTGGTTGGGTTTTGCTACCTGATATTGGGGTAAAATATATATTTTGTACAATCCAAAGGCTTATACCTTTTGCAGAATTTGTCTCTCTGTCTTTGTCTTATTTTTCAGTTTTTTAATATATTTGCATTATTCCCATAATATTGTTTACTTTATTCTTGATATGCAATAGGATTAAAACCGATTAGTTGATAACGTTTTTAATCAGGTCCACTGTAATATTATGTTTAAATGTGCACTTTTATACATTCCAAAAATCTAGTCTAAAAATACATTCGTAAGTGTAACCTAATGTAAACAGGATAATATTCTTCGTAGTATTCCGAGATATATAAGGTCACATATATATGGAGATATAGTGAATCTTTTGTTTTATGTCATAAATATATTTTTGTACGGAGGGATTAACATTGATCAATTGTTGATCTTGTACGGTGGTTTTCCAACCTTACAGATCAATTTAAAAAAGCTTCATTTGATCTCTTTATAATGACTTTTGATTCCATTACTTTTCTAAACCTTAACTGTAAATATACACAAAAAAAAAGATCCGTCCATATTTTATATTTGTAAATCCTTATATCTGCATCTGTCCCTTCAGGATGTTCACAGATTGGTTGAAAATTGCATAATGGTATTGGATCTAGGTATTTTTGTCAAGCGTAGTGTCGACAGTCAGTTCCATGTTGATCCTGGTTTTTGGTCATTCCGTTATCAACATGGCTGAATTGCTCCTCCCTCAATCTCTCTCTTCTCTGTCCCTCACTCTTCTCCCAACCCCTCATCCTGTCAGAGAGGCTTTAGTAACTACACCTAGAGGTCCTCTCTCTGTCCGGCCCTGCCCGGCGACCCACGCTAAAAGGCAGACTACCAGTCACACACATGTCATCAGCCATCGCCCCCGTCAAACCCTCCAGCCCCACTGGTCCCAAGGAGGTGGAGCTGATCCTAGTGAAGGAGCAGAATGGAGTGCAGTTCACCACCTCCAACCTGATCAGCCCCACGGGTCAAACCCACCCCTCGGGAGAGGAGCGGGAGACCTGGGGTAAAAAGATCGACTTCCTGCTTTCTGTGATTGGGTTCGCTGTGGACCTTGCCAACGTTTGGAGGTTTCCCTATCTGTGTTACAAAAATGGAGGAGGTGAGGGAACATATGTACTGTATGAAAATGTGTTAAACATGTTGAAATATTTGTTGATTGTTGGTTATTGTCTCTGAAAGAATTCTTTAAAGTTTAAAGTAAGATCGAATATGAGACTTTGTATTATTACCAATGTTCTGAATGGATTAAATTGATTAAACCTAGATGTACAAGAAGATGGATCTTTCTGTGAAAGCCATTAATAGTTTAATTGGAGATCATGGTCACATGTATGTGTCTGTGTGTGTTAAATCAGGAGATATATAGTAAAGCACAATATTAGGCAGTCCATGAAGCCATAACAAACCAATAGTTTGAAGTCTTCATACAGAAAAAAAACTGTCGAATTACAGAAAAAGACTCCAAATTGACAAGAAAAACTTTATTTTTGTCAGGCCTCGGGACTAGCACTTGTCTGTTTCGTCTATTGGTGTGTGTGTGAATGTTCATGTTTGTTAGGATTGCTTTGACAGCCGCACGTTCTATCTGCGTGTTATGTGCCACACCTGCCGCCTCATTACCGCATGCATTTAGTTCATTGTTCACACCTGGTGTTCATTTAGTCTGCCCTATTTAATCCTCACCTATTCACACTCCCTTTGTGCGATCGTTGTACTCAGTTCACAAACCCTGATTCTGTACTCCAGTTAATTGTATTCTTGTCTTTTCCTGTCCTGTCGATTCGGATTATCGCGTCAAGCCCGAAGTGCTGGATACCTTGTCAACTGTGTGCGTGTTGTGGATTACCTTTATCTTCGTTTTTCCTTGTTAGCTCAGTCTTCCCAAATCTACTGGATTTACTCCTGCCACCTCTGCGTCACCCATAGCGGACATCGCCGCCTCCGAGAGGATTGCCAACGCTGTGCTCAGCTGTCTCCCCACTCGCTGCTGCCGTCTTCGGCACACACGGGGTCTCGTTGAGGCTGCTTGGAGGAGCGCCTCCTACGTGGGTCTACGCCGCCCGCTGTTGTCCCCCAGCTGCTTCACTCGGGAGAACAGACTGCACACAAGACTTCCAACGTCATTGGCTGGTGGCTCTGTCTTCGCTGCTGCGGTTGCCTGCTATCTCTGGGTGGTCCTTCGAACTGGACGGACGTTCGCTTTTCCATCGGCTGGCGCTGCCGTACACTGGGTCTCCCAGTTGGCCTTGCAGTCAGCCCCAACGTCCGGACCATTAGTCAACTCCAACTCTGTTGGTCTCTCCCAGTTTCTCTCTGTCGTATTTCAATAAATACCCCTGTTACCCCTGCAATTGAATCCGTGTATTTTTCTGCCCTGACTAAACCCTGACAGAACGATCGCACCAAGAATGGATTCAGCAGAGGCAGATCCACTGCGGGCGGCCCTTACTCGGCAAGGAGTAATGCTGGGCGAACAAGCTACCCGTCTCAACTCCGCGGCACAGGAGATTGGTGCGCTATACGCCCAGGTTAACGAACTCTCGTCTCGTCTCCAAGCCGTACAGCTCGACGCAGCAGCTCGGGCAGAGCCTCCAGGACGGGAACCCGAACCCCATGTCAACAATCCTCCAGTCTATAATGGTGACCCCAACTCCTGCCGTGCCTTTTTGTCTCAATGCTCTCTGGTTTTCAACCTCCAGCCTCGTCGTTACACTTCCGAGGCAGCTAAAGTGAGCTTCGTTCTTACCCTCCTGACTGGTCAGGCCCGGGAGTGGGGTATGGCTGTCTGGGATGCTCAAGCACACTGCTGTTCATCGTTTGAGGAGTTTCGTAAGGAGATGCAAAGACTTTTTGATCGCTCAGTCCAGGGGGATGAGGCAGCGGCTAAACTATCGCGCTTGATGCAGGGCAGCTCATCCGTCACTGATTATGCCATCCAGTTCCAGACCCTCAGTGCTGCATGCGAATGGAATGCTGCTGCTCTACGAGCACGGTTCATGCAGGGACTCAACGATTCCATCGCAGACGAGCTGGCTATTATGGATGTGCCCACAGAACTAGAACAACTCATTTCTCTTGCTTTACGAGTTGAATCTCGCCTAGATCTCCGCCGTCGCAGACGACAGGTCGTCCACCCATGGCGCCGGACGAAGGCTACGGACGTTATGGGCCTCGATTCACAACCTACCACGTCCGGGGATTCAGAACCCATGCAGCTGGGGCGACTCCGACTCTCCGCTCTCCAGAAACAACAACGGCTGACTCAGGGTCTCTGCCTGTACTGTGGCCGATCTGGTCATTTCGCCATCAAATGCCCACTAAAAGCCAACGCCCACCGGTAGGACAGAGGATACTGGTGGGCAAGCTTCTCTGTCCTCTCACGGAGGTGTCCCACACACAATTAATGTTTACCTTGGAGTACCAGGGGGTCACTCACGCGGGTCTGGCTCTGTTGGATTCAGGGGCCGAAGGCAACTTCATTGACCGCAAGACGGCTCAGCGTTGGCAACTTCCTTCGATTCCTCTCTCTGCTCCAGTCTCGGCTTGTTCATTGGGTGGCGCTCTCCTCTTCACAGTCACTCACTGCACCCCTAGCGTAAGTCTGTTCGTCTCTGGGAATCATCGTGAGAACATTGTGCTGTACATACTCGATTCCCCCAACAATACTATTGTCCTCGGGCATCCGTGGTTGATACAGCACAGTCCTCACGTTGATTGGGTAAATAACACCATTATTTCTTGGAGTCCGTCTTGTCATGTGTCTTGTCTTGGTCCTGCCCTCTCTCCTGTCTCTGTCTCTTGTGCCCCGCAGGTGGAACCCATCGACCTGATCTCGGTCCCGGCGGAGTATCATGATCTTGGCGCGGTTTTTAGCAAGTCCCGGGCCACTTCGCTACCTCCTCATCGCCCATACGACTGTGCCATTGACCTCCTCCCCGGCACTTCTCCTCCTAGGGGTCGATTATTTTCCCTGTCCGGTCCTGAGAGAGAGGCCATGGACCAATACATCCGCGATTCTCTGCAGTCTGGACTCATCCGCCGATCCTCCTCCCCCGCGGGCGCGGGCTTCTTTTTTGTAAAGAAAAAGGATGGCTCTCTGCGTCCTTGTATTGATTATCGAGGTTTGAACGACATTACCGTTAAGAACAGGTACCCCCTACCTCTCATGTCTTCTGCCTTTGAATTATTGCAGGGAGCCAAGGTCTTCACTAAGTTAGACCTCCGCAACGCTTACCACCTTGTTCGCATGCGGGAAGGAGATGAGTGGAAGACAGCATTTAATACACCCACGGGACACTACGAGTATTTGGTGCTTCCCTTCGGACTCACCAATGCTCCAGCTGTCTTTCAGGGCCTTGTCAACAGCGTTCTGGGTGACATGATCAATCAGTTTGTCTTTGTGTATCTGGACGATATTTTAATCTTCTCCCCTTCCTTCCAGGTACACACCCAGCACGTTAGACGGGTTCTCCAGCGCCTGCTAGAGAATAGACTTTTTGTCAAAGCAGAGAAGTGCGAGTTCCATGCCGAGTCCGTGACATTTCTTGGCCACATAATATCCACTACGGGTATCCAGGCTGATCCCGGCAAGATAAAGGCTGTCGCCAAGTGGCCAATACCCGACTCTCGTAAGGACGTGCAGCGGTTTCTGGGATTCGCTAATTTTTATCGCCGTTTCATCAGAAACTTTGGTCAGACAGCTGCACCCCTTACTGCATTGACTTCAACAAAGACTCCCTTCAGGTGGAATCAGCAGGCTCAGGAGGCCTTTGATAATTTAAAGTCCCGTTTTATCTCTGCTCCTGTCTTGTCTCTTCCAGATCCTGCGGGGCAGTTTATCGTCGAGGTTGATGCTTCAGACGTCGGAGTAGGCGCGGTCTTGTCTCAGCGGTCCGCTCACGATGGGAAGGTTCACCCCTGTGCCTATTTCTCCCATCGGCTCAGCCCGGCAGAATGTAACTACGACATCGGCAACAGAGAGTTGCTGGCGGTCAAGCTAGCCCTGGGCGAGTGGCGTCACTGGTTGGAGGGCGCGGCGCAGCCCTTCCTGGTCTGGACGGACCACAAGAATTTAGAGTACATCCGTTCGGCCAGGAGGTTAAGCTCCCGTCAGGCCCGTTGGGCACTCTTTTTTGGTCGATTCAACTTCACCCTCTCGTTCCGGCCTGGCTCAAAGAACACGAAACCCGATGCCCTCTCCCGCCTGTTCGAGGTCTCTGAGGACAGCCGGTCGACCGACGCCATCCTTCCCACAGGAGTGGTAGTCGGGGCTGTTTCCTGGGGAGTCGAGCAGCGGGTGAGGGAGGCCGGACGAGGGGTGCAAGTACCGATTGAGTGTCCGGCGGGTCGATTGTTTGTGCCGGCTGCGTTGCGATCTGCGGTCCTTCAGTGGGGACATTCGTCCAGGCTGGTTTGCCATCCAGGGATTCGGGGAACGCGGGCGTCGGTTCGACAGCGTTTCTGGTGGCCGTCATGGTCCACCGATGTCAGACAGTTCGTGTTGGCCTGCCCGACGTGCGCCCAATCTAAACCTAGTAACCGTCCTGCCGTTGGTCTGCTTCGTCCTCTCCCCATCCCCTCCCGCCCCTGGTCACATATAGCCCTTGATTTTGTTACTGGACTTCCTCCCTCTGGCGGTAACACGGTGGTTCTCACTGTGGTGGATCGCTTTTCCAAGGCGGTTCATTTCATCCCCCTTCCCAAGCTTCCCTCCGCACGGGAGACTGCACAACTGGTCATTGACCACATTTTCCGGCTCCATGGTTTGCCGGTGGACGTGGTCTCGGATAGGGGGCCACAGTTTACCTCCCGATTCTGGAAGGAGTTTTGTAGACAGATCGGGGCCTCTGCGAGTCTGTCTTCCGGTTTCCACCCTCAGACCAACGGGCAGTGCGAGCGGGCCAACCAGGATCTCGGCAGAATGCTCCGCTGTCTGACATCGTCACTTCCGAGTTCTTGGAGCCAACAACTCTCATGGGTGGAATATGCTCATAACTCTCTTCCGTCGGCTGCCTCAGGTTTGTCCCCCTTCGAGTGTTCTATTGGTTATAACCCTCCTCTTTTTCCCTCACAGGAACCCGACGCTGCCGTGCCGTCTGCTCTGGCCTTCATCCAGCGCTGTCGACGCACCTGGCGGAGGGCCAGAGAGGTCCTGGCCCGGACTTCAAGACGCACGAAGACAGCAGCCGATCGTCACCGATCTTCTCCCCCTACCTATGTGTGTGGTCAACGGGTTTGGCTCGCTACTAAGGACCTACCTCTCCGAGCGCCTTCTCGTAAGCTGGCACCCAGGTTCATAGGGCCATTCCGCATCACCAAGGTGGTTAATCCGGTGGCCATCAGGCTCAGACTCCCCCCTTCCCTTGGTCGGGTCCACCCAGTTTTTCATGTATCCCGGGTTAAACCTGTGGTTTCTTCACCTATTAATCCTGCCTGCAGCCGACCCCCTCCACCGCCACCACGTCTTGTTGATGGTGCTCCCTCTTACTCGGTACGGAGACTCCTTGACGTGCGTCGGCGGGGCAGGGGGTTTCAATATCTAGTGGACTGGGAGGGATATGGTGCAGAGGAGAGGAGCTGGGTGCCGTCCCGGGACATTCTGGATCGCTCATTGATCATGGATCTCCATCGGAGACGAGGTGAGCCCCCTCCTAGACCGCCTGGGGGCGTTCGTGGAGGGGGGGGTACTGTCAGGCCTCGGGACTAGCACTTGTCTGTTTCGTCTATTGGTGTGTGTGTGAATGTTCATGTTTGTTAGGATTGCTTTGACAGCCGCACGTTCTATCTGCGTGTTATGTGCCACACCTGCCGCCTCATTACCGCATGCATTTAGTTCATTGTTCACACCTGGTGTTCATTTAGTCTGCCCTATTTAATCCTCACCTATTCACACTCCCTTTGTGCGATCGTTGTACTCAGTTCACAAACCCTGATTCTGTACTCCAGTTAATTGTATTCTTGTCTTTTCCTGTCCTGTCGATTCGGATTATCGCGTCAAGCCCGAAGTGCTGGATACCTTGTCAACTGTGTGCGTGTTGTGGATTACCTTTATCTTCGTTTTTCCTTGTTAGCTCAGTCTTCCCAAATCTACTGGATTTACTCCTGCCACCTCTGCGTCACCCATAGCGGACATCGCCGCCTCCGAGAGGATTGCCAACGCTGTGCTCAGCTGTCTCCCCACTCGCTGCTGCCGTCTTCGGCACACACGGGGTCTCGTTGAGGCTGCTTGGAGGAGCGCCTCCTACGTGGGTCTACGCCGCCCGCTGTTGTCCCCCAGCTGCTTCACTCGGGAGAACAGACTGCACACAAGACTTCCAACGTCATTGGCTGGTGGCTCTGTCTTCGCTGCTGCGGTTGCCTGCTATCTCTGGGTGGTCCTTCGAACTGGACGGACGTTCGCTTTTCCATCGGCTGGCGCTGCCGTACACTGGGTCTCCCAGTTGGCCTTGCAGTCAGCCCCAACGTCCGGACCATTAGTCAACTCCAACTCTGTTGGTCTCTCCCAGTTTCTCTCTGTCGTATTTCAATAAATACCCCTGTTACCCCTGCAATTGAATCCGTGTATTTTTCTGCCCTGACTAAACCCTGACAATTTTACTGTATTTTTCTGGCGCCCCAACTGCCAGTCAATTTCAGTGTTTTACAGGATTTTGTGACAGCGTAAGACTATGATCACCTAACTTTGACACATATTGCTAAATGTATGTTTCTTATTTTCTTTAAACCATTCAATCTTGATGTTTTGTGGTAAATCTTTTGAAGAATTTAAGCAGCTGAAACTAAAATCGAAAAAGCTAAAATCTTTGGTCCTATACTGACATGTATACTTATTTCCAAAAAGGAATGAATACAGAATGCAATTTGTGTGTCCACAAATTTGACCAGTGTTGTATATTAGCTGGTGTTGTGATTTTGTTTGTCAGGTGCCTTTCTGGTCCCATATATCTTCTTCATGGTGATAGCTGGAATGCCGCTATTCTATATGGAGTTAGCACTGGGTCAGTATAACCGCGAAGGAGCAGCGGGAGTCTGGAAGATCTGCCCTATCTTTAAAGGTAATAAACCTCTTACTTCAATGAAGTTACTTCATATATATCCCATGTTTAAGTATTCGGCATGTTTGTTACAAATTGGATGTTTTTTATGTAAAATATGTATATATGGCAGCGCTAGAGGCAGAAGGTGCTTTTGTCCCCTAGAAGAGCTCATCCGGACAAACATTCAGTCTGACAATAGACAGGTATTGTTTATCTCTTGCTGAAATCATCTGCAGTCAAAAAGAAGACAGTAAAATTGGCTTTTAGTCTGAAATTTGTCTGGCAGAGCTCGGCTCATGGTGGCAACCACATTTTGTCACTTCACTGGTATCAAATCATGATGGTGGACTGATGCCCTGCTCTCTGCTGTTTTTGCATACGTTATTTCTATAGGTTACATATTGGGATCCGATCAAGATTCAGTGTGTGTTTCTGAAATAACACATTGTTGATCCTGGAACACATCTTTTTTCTAACTAACCCAAACTCAACCCTAAAATATGATATAGGCTCAATAAAACATAAAACTTAGTCATAAAACCCTAATTCATAAATGTACTCCTAATTCAATGCAAGCACTTCATTCTATAGCCACTTGACCCCAAAGCCTCACTCTTCATTCACTCTTAAGCTCTGGTACACTGACAAAGCCATCCACTGTTTCCTTCCATGTGGCAAAGACGCCTGTTTTTTGTGTCCGAAATGGGCTGTCAAGCACGTCGCAGAGGAAGAGAGACGGAGACGGACATTTTAATCACAAGCTTGGCTCTCCGTAAGCCTGGCACTCAGCGAGAGATTACTGTAATTATCACTGATCAACATGTTTGCTTCCTCAGGATCGATGCCCTGAGAGGGGCTGGGAATCACACATGTGCTGATAATATATGATAGGAGAATCCTGTTTGCTTTGAGACAAAGAACTCTGTTTCAAGAACCACAGGGGTTTGCTGGCACATGTTGCTGTTAGCCAGGGAGAAAACTCACTTAAGCATCTTGAGTTCCTGTGCAGACACCCTGAAGCACTTCTGTTGACTTTGTGATTGTGTTTAGTGATTATAAATGTTAAACTTTCTCAATCATTTTGTTGGGCTGATGTTGTACTATAGTTGCACTGTAATTTCAGTGAAGTGAAATGGAGCTTCAGTCAAAATCACACTTCCCTTTCTACTTGCGGACGGCTGTCTCTAGCAAACATCTCTAGCAAACAAAAGGGTTTTTCCTCAACCATATACACCAAGATTTTTTTGGGGTCTATTTAAATTTGAATAATGATAGAGATGTCACCATAAAGAAGTTTGGAGAACAAATCTCTGAAGTTGCCAACAAACCTATGTTGTTGATTCAGGTTCGACCCATTTCTGGGTCAAACCATGTTCTGGGTTAATTGAACCCAGCGGTTGACCCAAAGTTTCCTTGCAGTTCTTTTCATAAAGATCATGGTTGAGTATGTTTCCCTTTTTTAAACGAGGACATTTTCCAGCTCCAAAAAACATTCAGTTATTTAAATGCAATATAATAGGCTTGTATGAGGAACAGACAAACATTTAGGAGAGATTTTATTGAACACTTTCCTCTGCAGCTCTGAAATGTTATTTCCTTTGGCAATTTTCAGAATAGTGTGAGGTGTTTGCCTTATGTCACATGATATAACATGAGCTCCAATGGCATTTGGTGCCCATCAGACTAAAGCCTGAGTGAATGGATCTCATTGACTTTTTTTCAACATTTAACTTGTTTGACTTGCTGGTGTGAAACTCTTTTCTCAGGCGTGGGCTTCACCGTCATCCTGATCTCGTTGTATGTGGGATTCTACTACAACGTTATCATCGCCTGGGCTCTGTTTTACCTGTTCTCCTCTTTCTCCGGTGAACTGCCCTGGATCCACTGTAACAACACCTGGAACAGTCCCAACTGCTCGGACCTCAATGACAACCTGCTCAACGACACGCACAAGGCCACACCCGCACTGGAGTACTTTGAGTATGTCCAAATGATTGATCATTCTGTTGTGATCTTATTCGCACTTGTCGTTTATAAACTGTATGATATTTTGAGAAATATCTCGGTGGTTTTGGGTCCATACAATTTCGATAGTTTCGATAGCGTGAGTTTGGTTGGAACTGCAGGAAAGTGATGCTCCAGGAGTTGAATAACCATATGATGTTGTGTATTGGGTAACATGAGTTGAATAACCATGATATATGATATAACATGTATTTCTTACACTCTTAGGCGAGGGGTCCTGCACCTTCATGAAAGCACTGGGATAGATGACCTGGGTTTGCCCCGCTGGCAGCTCACTGCATGCCTGGCTGTGGTCATCGTGGTCCTTTACTTCAGTCTGTGGAAGGGAGTGAAGACATCAGGAAAGGTTTGAAATAACTCAACGTACGACAGAAGACTATTATTAGTGACGGATTATCAGTAGAGGATTATCACTTGAACATTAAACTTCAGCATGGAGCCCATCTCTAATTGTTTGTGCAAAACACATGAATGATAGCTTAAATTATCTGGCTAGTTCTGTGCTAAGTAACCAGACAAAAGATTTTCACCTGTTGGAAGATAAACAGGGATAGATTAAATTCTTTACATTTGCAATCACATGTATATATCTACTAAGAACAACCAACGTTGAACACCAAGGTAACCGCATATCAGCAGGCCTAACACCCACAAACTATTAGCCAATGATATACATATTCGGTTAAGTAAAACAAATTAGATTTAACAACATACAGTAACATTTAAAGTAGAGATGCACCGATACTACCGATACTGATAGCCCATTATTTAGAGTGCTATCTGCCGATACCGATTCTTAAAATTAAATTAATATTTCTTAACTTTCTGAATGTTATTAAAACATATAATGACGATTTATGCTGACCATCAAACTGGTAGTTTCCTGACATTTTCTATTTACAGAGCCAATCGGCGATAATGTAAAAAATTGCTTTTCTCGACCGATACCGATTATTGGCCCGATAAACCAGTGCATCTCGAATTTAAGGTATAAAGCCTCAGTCAGTTGTGTTTTGTTCATGCCTCATACATGCATGTGTGTGTGTGTGCGCAGGTGGTGTGGATCACAGCCACGATGCCCTATGTTGTTTTAACTGTTCTGCTCTTGCGTGGTGTGACTCTGCCCGGAGCCATTGATGGCATTAAAGCTTACCTGAGTGTGGACTTCCTCCGCCTGTGTGATGCTCAGGTACACGCACCCATTTATCTGGTGTCCCCGTACATGTTGCTTATTTAAAATTTCTTTAACACTAAGCCAAATTGCTAAAACCAAATAATGTAATATTTAGATATTATAGTTCTTATTGTTCCGGACATGAACGGTTATTTCAAATTCATAACATGTGGAGATTAACCCTCAGACACATACAGTATACCGGTACATCAAATCTTCTCATTTTCTAAACACCCACACGCGCCCTGTTTACATCTGTGTTCACAGACACCTGGATGTCGCAGTTAAGCACACATGGAAGATAATTCCACTTGCTTTTTGGCACTGAAGAAAAGCAAACAAGAGTCTTAGCATTTGTTCATAGGGTTTCATTCACATGTTGCTCTGCTATTGGAGAAACAGAGAAAAAAGCTACCGTGTGTATATTTACGTATCAATCTCTTAAATAGCTTATAAGAATCGCTCATCATCCCAAATGCCAGGTTAAGTTACTATTAGCCTTAAGTAAGTTTTTCTAGGATCTACGATCAATTCCCAGAGGGCCACTTGGCAAGGAGACCTCAAAGCAGCAATTTCAGAATTAGATTAGACACATGTGTGCAGCAGCAATTTGCAAAATTACCCTGTATTCACAAGTGTCTTTCATCTTTCTGTTGAATGAGTTTCCTGCAATTATCTCTAATGATAGCTGTTGTGCGGCCCCTTTTGTGCGGCTGGCCGGGGCCGTTTTTGTCGCAGGTCTGGATCGAGGCAGCCACACAGATCTGTTTTTCTCTGGGTGTGGGGTTTGGTGTGCTAATCGCTTTCTCCAGCTACAACAAATTCAGCAACAACTGTTATAGGTGAGCAAACCCGAACCATGAGGTTGGAGTCACATTGAAGTGATAAATCAAACATACATGCCAGGATTTGGAGGGGGCGCACACACAAAAGCGAACATTTGCTTATACCTGTATTGCTGAATTAAAATTCCTTTGATGCTTTGCACAAAGTCTTTTTGCATTTGTATATAAACAGTTCAATATCAGATATAAGTTAAGGAAAGTGAGGGAGCCAATGAGAGTTCTTGCTCAAATTTGTTCTTTTTTTATAGAGATGCGATCATAACCACCTCCATCAACTCTCTGACCAGCTTCTTTTCTGGATTTGTCATATTCTCCTTCTTGGGTTATATGTCACAAAAACACAATGTTGCCCTTGATAAAGTCGCCACTGATGGTGAGTGAGTGTTTCTCTTGTGTATCTGTTCCTCTGATTGTTGAATCCTATACCAGACTATATCTCGGCTTACTGGTCCAAAGAAATATCTTTAAATGAAACAAACAAAGCAAATTCACGACAATATCATATTGATTTAATTTAAATATGGTGTTCATTGTGCAGTCATAATCACATTAACACAACTGTCTGGAGACATTTCTCGTCTTTCTGAGAGGAAAATCAATATGTGTGAATTGCAGAATGTCAATAGAACTAAAACATACCGATTTGTCTGATTGTCAGCAACATTCGTGCTATATTTCTGTTAGATTGTTGTTTACATTGACTGCTTTAAAATATATACATAATTTGCATAAACAACTGAATTAAGTGGAATTGAATAACAAGTACTTCATCAAAAAACATGAATAAATAATAATGTGCTGCCTATATTATGCTCGGGCCAATAACGTGAGTTTAAGACAGAACTATTATTTTGGTCAACCAATGGAAGAAATCTGAAAACCTGTTTATGGAGTTGTGCACGTCTTGGTGACACTAGTGTCCTTATGTATAGATTTTGCGCCTAGAATTAATTTTAGACTTTTTTATTTAGCTTGTTTAGGTAAATTGCTGAATACAATAGTATAGTCTTGCTCTGTTATGTCCTAAACAAATTATAACCTGCTTCTCCTCAGGTCCAGGTCTGGTGTTCATAATTTACCCAGAAGCCATTGCTACACTCCCAGGCTCCTCAGTCTGGGCTGTTATCTTTTTCATCATGTTGCTCACGTTAGGAATCGACAGTGCTGTGAGTCCCTTTGACAACCTTGATAAACCAAACCAACCAGCTAATACAGCCCTTTGATCTATTTACATCCTACAAAATGGCTTGATCGAGTGATCTAGTGTACAAAGAACAGAGTGTTTTTATGTTATCCTCAACACTGCCCAGTCTGGATGTATCACTTACAGGACAGACATTTTAGCTCTTTGATAACTTAGATAACATGCTGATGTGCTGAAATAGTTGTATTTGATAAAGAAAGTCCAAAATGTGTACTGATGAGGAGGGTCCTCTAGTGACAGAGTTTGAGAACCACTGCTTCAGAATGTAGTCTCATGCAGTTTTGAAATGTTTTAAATCACACTTGATGAATAAATTGCTTTTGGCTGCTTTGGAAAAATAGTTTCCAAAAACCTCTGCCATTTCTTGTGGTGTCCAACAGGGTTCTGTTTTAGGACCTCTGCTCTTTTAATGTCATATATTACCTTTAGATGATATAAACAGAATCCTTGGAATAAACTTTCTATTCTGTGCATATTATACACAACTCTATTCCTATTTAGCTTAACTTAATTTAACCATTCAGTTGCCTGTTAGATATATATTTAAAATATTGATTAGTGTTAAAAGGATTACATTTTTCCCAGATGATAAACCCTAGTAAAGTAAACAGAATGAAACACTGTTTTTCAGATGGGAGGGATGGAATCTGTCATCACGGGACTCATAGATGAATTCAAGTTCCTGCACAAACATCGGGAGCTCTTCACACTCTTCGTTGTTGTTTCGACATTCCTTATCTCACTCATATGTGTGACAAACGTGAGAAATCTTACCAAATGTGACCCTGGATAACAAAACCAGTCTTATGGGTACATTTTTCGAAATGAAGATTTTTTAATTATCTGAAAACTTAACAATAAATATTTCTATTGATATATGGGTTGTTAGGATAGGACAATATCAATATCTACGGTTGTTTAAAACTCTGAATCTGAGGGTGCAGAGAAATCATAATATTGAGAAAATTGCCTTTGAAGTTTTTAATCAGAGGCACTGCAGCAGACCATATACCTACAAAAAAGTGTTTACGGTAGGAAATTATCAAAATGTCTTCATGGAACATGATCTTTACTTAATCGATAGAAAATCTTTAATTTTGATCCATACAATGTATTTTTGGCTTTTACTAAAAATGTTCCCGTGCTACTTAAGACTGGTTTTGTGATCCAGGGTCACAAATAATATTTTCTTTTACTACATCTCCAAATGACTCAAGAGTCTGTGATAACAACATACCAAAGATGGAGACAAATTTATGTTCATCTTGATTTATTTCTCTCTCTGTCTGTTGATCTCACCTCCCTCCCCCTCCAGGGTGGCATCTACGTGTTTACCTTGTTGGACCACTTTGCTGCAGGAACATCGATTCTCTTCGGAGTGTTGATTGAGGCCATTGGTATCGCCTGGTTCTACGGTGAGGGTGGTTCCTGTTCTTACATGTCCAGAGAAGCTGATGTGACATTAGAGTGGTGATGGGCTATCAGACAGAATGCCGGCAGCTGTGCTCATGGCAGACCGTCTTTCATTAGAGTTCTGATATACGGTCGAATTCTTGTGCTTGTGGATCCATATTCTGTAAAGCATTGACTAGTTAACTCTTAAATAGTTGTTGCCGTTTTATACAGTCTGCAATATTGAGTGAATAAATTCATAATTCACATCAGTGACATTAGAAACATTTTCTTTTTTTAATTCTGCTAAAAAAACAGATGACGGCCCAAAAAAAATGTTTTTTTCTTTTATTAATTTCCACATTGAGTTTGTCCTCAAAAATCTATTTCTCTGCCTTTTCAAAGCAGCCACTGGTCACAGGAATGTGAACTTTTCAAACGTACCTGAGGCAATGAACGATTCTTGAGTTCAGTTGAAGACCTGAACTTCAGAGTGACTCCGTAAGCTCAAGACAGTCAGAGCAACCTGCTAACTGAGAGTTCATGACGGGGAGAGCAACGATCAGAGCCCTTCTTCCTAAGAGAACTGGATCACAGGCTTCAGGCTCTCAGCCAGGGCAAGACAGTCTAGCTTGAGGCTGCAGTGGCCTTTATAAAAGCTTCATTAACTGACAACACCTGCGCCTTTGGCCCTTGTCTTGTGACACGGCTCTGCTCTCTCTGTTGAGCAATCACTCTGCATTTATACAGCGACTCTTGATCAAAGCCCTGCAGGCAGGAAGACTCAGAGAGCAAGATATTTGCTCTACACCGAAGCCACTGATGATGTTTGCTTCCGATACGCTATCATCATTTAAACGGATGTTTTTGTCAGCAAAGCATGGCTGATGTTGAGGCGTGTCCTTCTCTGAACAAGCAAATCGAAGAAAGAGGATTTGATGCCACAGTCTAGGATTTCTGTTTGCAATAAGCAATAAATGATCATTTACCCTCTAATTCATTTCACAAATGACACAGCTTAGAAGTTTGTAAACTTTGGGTCAAGGCAGAGGTTAAGATCCTCTATTGCTCAAACACATCTGTGCTAAACAAGATCAACACACAAAATGTTTTCATATTGCAAAATTCAAGAAATGTTAAAAAATAAATGTTGAAGTTTTACCATCCTGTGTGTGTGTGTGTGTGTGTGTAGGTGTGGATCGCTTTAGTGACGATATCGAGGAGATGATTGGACAGAGACCCGGTCTGTACTGGAGACTGTGCTGGAAGTTTGTTAGCCCTTGTTTTCTCTTGGTACAATTGCAGTTACTCTTCCTCTGTCACAAACACAATGAATAATCACTACACCATTTATAGTCCATGGATGATCTCATTAAAATGTGCTACTTGTTTCTCTTTCGGTTTTTTCAGTTCATGGTTGTCATCAGTTTTGCGACTTTCAACCCTCCAAAATACGGCTCTTATTATTTCCCCACGTGGGCTAACATGATTGGCTGGTGTCTGTCCATATCGTCCATGATCATGGTGCCTCTTTATGCCATCTACAAGTTCTGCACTTTGCCCGGAAGCTGTTGTGATGTAAGTATTCATCTTCAACTAAATAAAACATCGAACTGATGAATTGCAAAGTGAATTTGTTTACAGTGTCTGGGAAGAAACATTCATCACTAGATGAAATTATAATGCATTAGTAATTTTTTTTAGTGATGCACTTTAATTGCATTTGCATATAATTCTTTCTAAACAAAGCAGTTTTGTGTAAATTATTCAAATGTGTGTACCTACTGGTCAAGGTTTGGGTCAAACAGCAAACTAATCAAAACGATTGAATAACACAAATATAAGTTTGGAAAATATGTTGTGACTAAAGACAACTCAAAATAAATCAAATGATGTTATATTTTAAGCATTTTTAACAGTAATGACATCTCCAACATACAAGTAGACATTTATATCACAATGTGATTATAATCATTAAATACATTTAAGTCAAGCGACCCTAAACTGTTGGTCCAAGTGTATGTACAGTATGGCATATATTAAAGTACAGCTATACATTATCTTTGTAGAAAGTGGCATATGCCATAACTCCGGAGACTGAACATCACTTGGTTGAGCGTGGAGAGGTCCGGCAGTTCACGGTAAGCAGACAGTTGTTTCATGTGCACAGTCAGAACAGGAAGATTACATCAATTTTATGGGTGATCTTTTAATTATGCTAAACATGACATTTTACCGCAGCGTTATCACAAATAAATGAAATTTTGGCACAGTGCGATCCTCTGATATGGCAGGATTGTTCTAGTCCGATCGATTTCTGCCGATAAGGGCGGAACATCATATGACCCTTCAGTGATATATTGGTGCAGTCTGTAAACTTACTCTGCATGTTTGAAATGCACCAGCATAATTCTACAACAGCATTTACTGTAAATACAAGCAATTGATTTCTGTCTGTTTGCAGCTTCAGCATTGGCTGGTGGTTTGAGCGGCCCTCTGTATAGAGGATGGCAGGAGACAAACTCAACTCCATAGGGGCGATGCGTGTCTGCGCCAAAAGAACCGTGTTACTAGTTGTTTATTTCTCGCATAATCGGACGTGTGGCTGTATCGTGACTTTGATCACAATGTGGTTGACATTTGTCGGTATCAGTTTTACTCTCTATATACGATGACTGTTATGATGGCCAATGTTGTCCGCACTGACTGTTTACTTTTAATTTCAACTTTCCGTGATCAGAGTACAACTGAGCCTTATTAATAAATGTGATTGAAGTGTCAAAACTGTACAAAGTCATTCTTTAGAAATACTTTAAAGTTTAGAGATGTGTAAATATTGCTGTTGCAAAACTAAATCTATTCCATTTGTGTCTGACGAGTGCAAATACTTTAAAGCTGAACAGTTTCAGTAAATCATGTCATAGATAACTGTCTTACAACTAAAAGATTCACAAATAACTCCAGTGACTTCAAGACATGTTGACATTATGTAATGAGGTTATTCGATTTGCTTTGGGGCAATTGCTAAATGTTTAAAGAACAAACATTGAGACGAGTCTGTTACTTTTGTGAGGTGTTTATTTTTGCATTTATTCCATGCAATGGTAATCTTCCAAGATACCGACTCGTGGATGAGATTTCTGTCACTGAATGTTGTCATCCACAACTGATTCACTGGATATATCAGCTTTAATTTGTTTAAATTTATAAAGATTAATCTAATGGGATTTTAATGGAGTCTCTGCATTTATTAGCGTGCCTGCTGGAATTTGTCAACTGCTGAAATATGTCAATAAAAATGTAAACAGTTTCTATTTTATTTTCAATATTTTGATCTTTTACTGAAAATATATATAAAAAAATCATTCATGTTAATTTCACCATTCACTGATACATCCGTTAAAATTTTATGTTGTAACTGTTAGCCGCAAACTAACATGAATAATAACTGATAATGCTAATAATAATGAATAATAATGCTGATTATTCCATAAAAAATCATAAATCCTAAAAAACTATATTTGTTTACTGATGTATTTAATAATGTTAACAAATACAACATTGATGTTAAGTGTTACCATACATACCACCAAAGATTACCGATTATATAATCCTAGTAATGAATCAACCAGGAACTAACATGTTCAGTCAGTCAGGAATATCCATCCATCCATTCTCCAATGATGCTTGTCCTCTGGAGAGTCAAGGGAGAGCATATCTCAGCATCTCAGACAGGGTTTATATACAGCAGGACTTGTTCTTTATCTATAAATGTTCCTGTCTTTTTTCATAAATATAATCCATATACAGTGTCAATTTAGTTCATATGCTTTATAATATGGATGTCACAATGTATAGGCCTATATTGTTTAAGAGTACATACATACACTGTAAAACAAAATGGTAGAAATTACAGTATTACTGGCAGCAGTTTGCTATATGAGATTTTCCTTACAGAAAAAAGTATATAATAACAACCTCATGCAAAGCATCCTGGGAACCAAAATTGAATAAAACACTGAAAAAAGTTTGTGTGGATTTCTGGTTCCCAGAATGCTTTGCATGAGACTGTTATTTTATCGTTGTTTTTCTGTAAAGATAAAGACTTGTTAATGTTTAATATTCATTTATCTTTGAGCAAACTGTTGCCAATAAATGACATAGCATAAATCTACAGTAAGTTACTGGAAACTAGCTGCATAACTACAGCATTAAGAGTGTACATACATACTCAGAATAAAAGAATAAGGTTGTCTTGATTTAACAGTTTCAAACATCGTGGATAAAAAACTGGATCAATAGTTATCTTTTTAACCAGTAGGCTACTAACCACTGCAGAACCCAACTCGCTCTGGATCCTGTTTAAAGCCACAATATGTAGATTTGGACCGCTAGATGGCGCACTTTCAATACAACAACAAAAAGCGACTCAAAATGACGTTACGTAGGAGAGTGGAATTATGGGACATGTCGTTTTCACCATCCAAAGGCGTATGGAGATCGCCTGGAGATCGGTAATTTGTCATCGTAATGAATTTGCTTGCAAGAAACGTGGAATTTTATGCTACGTATACGGTGGATATACAGAAGCTTCCGCATTTGCGTGTTGCGGTTGTTTCTCCAAACGGAAACTGATGCTATTGCGGAGCAGCGGATATTAAGTCACTGATATGCGACAAATGGAGACAAGGGACGGGCCATTATTTAAAATAGGAATTTCTCTGGATTTGTACTTTTTTCTGGACCATTCGGGTAAGTACACAACTGCATGAAATACATCACACTGTGCAAGTGATTTTCGGATATTTCACAATATATTCTTCCATATTGTTGCTTTAAATAATACAAATGAATAAAATGAGCATTTATTACGAATAATTCAGGTGTTGCTTTTTCGACATTCAACAGTAAAGATGTTCATATTTCTTTGCATGTTCATAAAATCTAATCAATTCATTTTTACAGAAACTACAGTATACAAAGATCAGTAAAGTAAAGATCTCTTGTTACCAAGACATTTTGGCAGTCAATAAACCATCAGACTGAAAGGTCAAATGATTACATAACAAATCATCTAGCACTTAATAAAAGGTAAAACCAGAGGCCTCTGTGACCTTATGGGTAAATAATTGTTTTGGCCTTTTTCAAGATGACTGGTGTGTTCCTGAATCCGGCCTGTTCATTATGTGCAGCAGTCTCAATCTGAAAAGCGTTTCTCGGCCGAGGACGACCGGCTTCAGACGGACACCTGAGCACAGATGGAAAGTCTGATTGCTTTGGAGGTGTTGAACAGGCAACACTTCACATTAGGTAAATAAATGAGCTGAATTATAGGCCCGAACATGACAACCTAACAGTCATTGATTGAAGATGATCAGCAGCTGCTGACACTAATGGGACCAATGGGCAGAAATGTGACCGTTTGCAGCACATAAACAATTCAATCCGGTTACATCTGATGGAAAGGGAGGGGCTGGTTATAATACATACTGTTGGTCCTATTCCTATTGCGCACTACACTTTTACACGTCAAAACTGAATCGGTGTGCTTGAGTGTATTTTCAAGAACTATTTCTATAAAATGGATATAAACACCATCGGAAATGTGTTCAGGACTTGATTTTAAACACAATGGCATGAAACGTTACAGGATAGGAGCCAGAGTCAGTCGTTGCTCAATGAGGGGCTGAGAGTAAAATGATGTCAAACTGAAGGTCTTTGAGGAATTAGAATTTTATGTCATTGTAGAAGCATCAAATGTTTCAGACGGTGAAATATCGCGAAACATCCATTGCTTGATCATTGACTCATTTTCATGGTGTTGTTTTTACTACGACTGCCTTCTCTGACAAACAGATGTTAAGCAGAATCTCCACTGAACCCCTGAAACCAGATTTGTGTTATTAAAAGTTGTTATTTAACATCCTTTACGCCTCGACCAAAGCCTGGTTTAATTTTAAGTAGAAATTCAATGAAACTGTATGTGTTGTGTTGTCATTTTCGTTCAGGTTATACTGCAATTATTTGCGTTAACCTAAAATCAACTGACTGAATCTGTACATTGGGTCATTGGATACGCAAACACTGGATGTACTGTAGGTTGGGCATCACAGTGTAAAGGGGTCGAAGGGGTCAGCTGCAGGCTTTACAGGAGTTTTGAGGTATGGAGATGAGCCTCCTGTGCTGAATGTCCTCTTGGATAGTGTTGTCAAACAGCTCCAATTACGAAGCACTTTGGGCTACACAAGGACACAGCGTAAACGCAGCTATTACTAAAACCAATAAACAACAGCAATTACACGTAATTTCATGTCATGCTGCAGTGGTTGAATCTAAAAGCATATTTGCAAAGGACAAAAACAACCCCGGCACCTCCACTCTAACGCACAAACAGATTTATAGTAGGATCATTACTGAGATATTTGCCTATTAGTGGGAACATATATCAGTTTTTTATATGTTGGTAGACATAGAACTTAAGAGCATTTCTGCAAAAGCATGCATTTTATCAAATTATATGTACAGTTTTGGTTTATGCACAGATGTGTTTAAAAAAGCTTAACTCATCAAACATGACACAACTGGGAGAGCTTATTTTATTCTCTATTTGACATACTGCACCATCTTGTGGCCTGTGGCCGAATGTGCAGGTAAGCGTAACGGGTAGAGCATGAACACGAAACACAAGTAGCCTGCAATGTGTGTTAATAAAAAAGCAAATAAAAGATGCACAATTGGTCACTGACTAGTCATCCACGTGGATGTGTACAGTCGCACCTTCCGTGCAGAACAGAAGACAGTAAAGAACAGCATATATGTGTTAAAGGGTTTCACAGTGTGGTGTGCATGGAGACCTCTGCTGGTTTTGATGTTCACCCGAAAGATCTGTTAGTCAGAACAGTGTAAACTCTGTTGTAGAGCTCAGCAGGTCGACGGGTTATGGTTGGATATATTAGGCACAATTGTATTAATACATTATTTAAAAACTTGGTGCATTGATGTTTTTCCTGCATTTAAAACTGAATGCGGTTGCAATCATTTGTTTCTTTGTTTGTTTTGATGCTTGTATTCCTCTGAATGCAGAAAATGTTACCAGGAACAAACAATATTTTTTAATGTTCAACACCTGCAATGAAAGTAAATGGGGACCAGGGGAACTGACAGCACATTAAAGCATATGCTGTAAATGGTCGATGCACATTTGTGTAAACAATATAGGCCTACTCATATAGATTTATGTTTGTGTGACCGAAGCTCAGGGGAGGGGAGGGAAGGTACAATAAAACAGGAAAAGGGGAATTGATATAACCGACTACGCCACCCAGCACAGCTATCTGGGAAATAGACTCAGACACACAGGTTCAGATTTCTCATGACTGAAGACAATGAGACGTGAATATCAAAATATAATTTATTGTAATCAATGATTTGGGAAAACCCCATGCGTTCTTTTAAAATCGGTAGTAATCTTAATAAAAATGACAGCATGGGTTGGAAAACATTAAAATAGCAGAGTTAGATGAGCTGCCGACCAGAGTCTGGGGATCGCCAGCAAGGAGGCAGGCTAGGTGTCCGGCTTCCCAAAGGAGCCACACGTGCTACAATTAAGTCAAATACAAATGTGAAATTCACAGCAAGGACAAAACCTAAACCAAGAAAAGAACAGGAAAACCACACAAGCAATTAAGGAACTCCGGTATATGGCCGCACCAGCCTGCAACCCCACTGGTCCTCCCCAACTCCTAGAAGCAAACAAAGAAAAAGGACAATTACTTATAACTAAATAGACAAGAAGAGTAGAATACAATTAATATTTCTAAAGCAACAAAATCATAAACCTAATACAAAAACCAGTTGTGATTACCCAAAGCATGGGCAGCACACACATATACACAAATAATCCAAAATAAACAAATATGCTAAACAAAGAAAATAACAAATTCAAAAAGGGTATGCACACGAGAAATATAATTAATATTTCCAGCAAACCGTGAAAGAATGAGAAACCCGACACCATAGGTTTACATGCGCTCAGAAGTGAACAAGCAGCTAGCCAAGCAGAGAAAACTTGCAACCTGAGCGACACCGGGGTCCAACAACAAATGAAAACAGACAAAATTGGTTGGACTGCAAGCAACGTAACCAAAATGTAAATCAACGAAATCAAAACAAACAAAGCGAAGCAAGCCACGCAAAGCAAGCAAAACGAAAAGCAAAGCAAAGCAAAAAGCAAAGCACAACAAAACAGCAGCGATGGAGCTTCACGACATGCAGCAGCAACACACTACAAAGCGTACCAACGCCTTGCTGTACATCTGAAACCTACAAGAGTAAAATCGTCACGTACCTTTCAAACGAAGTGCGATCAATGCATTAAAAGCGAGCGCTACAAACCCATATGCGGAGGACGCCTCGTCCGGTCTTCAGAACAGCACCCCAACGCTACACCACAGACACAACGAGTCGTATAACTTGATGTAATAAACTGTAATTAAACTATAAATATATACACCTCTGCTTACCAGCCAGGAGGACAGCAGTCACACATGCGGTAATGTAACGCGGTAAAGGAGCTTTACGGCAGCGAAATCAAGCTGTTTTTCAATGCAGCCAATATAATAGGCACCCGCCAAGACAGACACCAGCCTTTCCAAAGAGGGGTAAAACATTCAATAATATCACCCAAACACCAGGATGAACAAGCCACGGTGAACGATAAACGACCTACCCTCAACACCAGGCAGCAGAACACCAGTCCACAACGGAAGTTAACTGAACAATGACGCCACATCCTCCGACCGGGGCAACCCCTTTATATAGAGCTCGAAACATACTAATGATGGGCGTGGCATTAATTCCATTTCACCACAATCTACCCCCCACTCTTAAATCGCTGTCCCAGCGATTAATCAACTAGTACAACCTAGGTTGAGTCCCAGGGTCTAAACATAGCAGTAATACTACTAGAAACTGGGTGAGTAGGGGACACAACCCTTACCACACGAGGGAGATGGTGCAGATTTGAATGATGACCTGCAGTTACACGCCCTGTTCGCCGGGGTAGAACGCCCACTACGTCTGACTGCCCTGCAGATGACAAAACAGCTGCAGCATCTGCACCAACCACAGTATTAGTTTCCTGAGCAGGATCCATCAGATGTTGTACCGGTTGGGGAACAAGTTGTATCGGTTGGGGAACAAGTTGTTCCAAAGGTGTCACCCCCTCCCGTACCCCATTACGGACAACTACACCCTGTACAGGTAACACACCCACCAGATCTACCTCATCCTCCTCATGGATAGACAACTCCAAGGGTTCAAGGGGCTCTTCAACTGATGAACATATAGGGGATTCTCTCTGAACTCGGCTCTTAAGCAATGATCGATGCACCGTGGTAACCTTACACAAGTCCTCGACCGGTGCGATGGAATACACGGCCCCACCGCCCTTGGGCGCTCTTATCACTTGATACACAACTGGACTCCAAATATCTTGGATCTTGTGCCGGCCCTTATGGCCACACTGGCGGATAAATACTAACTGACCCTCCACCAGTGGAGCATCACGCACGTGCTGATCATGACTAGCTTTACGTTTCTCCGCAGCAACCTGTAACCGCTCTCGTGCCCCATCAAAGGCTACTTGTAACCTGTTCTGATGCTCCTGAACCCAGGTGTGCACACTGCCTGCCACTGGCTCCTGTACCCTACCCAAAAGGAAATCCACCGGAAGCTGTGGCTCCTGTCCAAACATTAAAAAATGTGGGGACTCACCTGTGGTTTGGTGTGGGGTGGTGTTATAGCAGAAGAGGACCTGGGGTAAACATGCAACCCAGTCCCTCTTTCTAGACACAGGCAAGGTACGTAGTAAATTGTGCAGGGTCCGATTGAAGCGCTCGCACTGCCCATTCCCAGCAGGGTGGTATGGTGTTGTGCGAGACTTCTTCACCCCATACAGGTCACAAAGCTGCCGAATCAATGAGGACTCGAAGTTACGGCCCTGGTCAGAGTGCAGACGACTTGGAATGCCGAATTTGTAGAACCACTCATTAACCAGGACCTGGCCTACAGTCTCTGCCCGTTGGTCCCGGGTAGCAAATGCTAAAGTATATTTACTAAATACATCTGTCATTACCAAGACACTCTCAATACCCGCCCTTGATGGCTCCAACACGGTAAAGTCTACGGCCAGAACTTCATTTGGCCTTGAGGCCAACAAGTGGCCCATGAAGCTTTGTGTTGAGGGCTGGGTGTCTTTAGCTGACTGACACCTCTCACATTCCCGGCACCAACGGGCCACGTCGGATGATAGACCAGGCCAATAACACCGCCTCCTAATTAGTTCCGCAGTGCGCTCTATGCCTTGATGTCCATGCTGCTGATGCAAGAGGTTAAACACCTCCAACTTCAGTGCAGAAGGCAGGAGTAGTTGCAAGATCTCAGCCCCACCATTAGGACAATAGACCCGACGATACAGCACCCCGTCTTGCGCCACTAGACGATCCCATTGGCGCAACAATGTCACAGCCGAAGTGGACATTTGTTGACGTGTCTCCCGTCCTGGACGTTCATTCGACCTCCAAAGCGGTAGTACTTCAGAAATTATTGGATCAGCTGCCTGTAATCGCCCCAAATCCCCTAGCGAGTAACCGGGTACAGTAACGATCATAGACTGTCGTGCCTGTGCTGCTGATCCACCCTCAAAAGCCTGCTGCAACTGGGCTGGTACTGCAGTTCCCGGGATTAAGCCACCAATCCCTCCTGGTTCAGGGGGGTACTGCCGGGACAGCGCATCTGCATTTCGGTTACTTTTCCCTGAACGGTAACGTATTTCGAAATCAAATGCTGCTAGCTGCGCAGCCCATCGCTGCTCCGCAGCCCCCAGCTTGGCAGTGGACAAATGACTAAGAGGGTTGTTGTCTGTGAAAACAACACAACGACTGCCCAATAAATACTCCCGAAATTTTTCAGTCATGGCCCACTTGAGCGCCACAAACTCCAACTTCATAGAACTGTAGTTGGACATGTTGCGCTCAGTGGGCCTAAGACTACGGCTTGCATAAGCAATGGGACGTATCTGACCCTCTTGCTCCTGGGAGAGAACCGCTCCCAGACCACCGTGGCTTGCATCCACCTCTAAAACAAACGGCCGGGAGAAATCGGCATACGCCAACACTGGAGTAGATGTAAGTCGTCGCTTTAACTCCTCAAAGCTCTCGTTACACTGATCAGTCCAAGTGTCAGAGAACCTTACACTAACCTGCTTTTTGGGCTTCTTCCTACCCCCGGAGACCTCCGCCACCAGCTTATGCAGAGGAGCGGCAATCTTTGCAAATCCCTCGACAAAACGACGGTAATAGCTTGCGAAACCCAGGAAGGAGCGAAGCTCTGTAGCATTAGATGGACGATGCCACTTAGCCACAACCTGGGTCTTGCTTGGGTCAGTAGCCACTCCAGCAGCAGAGATTATATGACCCAAGTAGCTCACCTCAGGCTGCAAGAACGCACATTTTTCCAGTTTAGCTTTGAGCCCTTCCTTTTCCAACCGGCTCAACACAACTCCCAACCTCTCTAGATGTTGCTCAATAGACGAGGAGAACACAATGATATCGTCCAGGTAAAGTAGTAGTGAGTGACACTGCTGATCTCCGAACAACCGCTCCATTAGTCGCTGGAACGTACTGGGGGCATTGCACAAACCAAACGGCATTCGGTTCCACTCGAAGAGTCCGAATGGTGTGCAAAAGGCGGTTTTAGGCCTATCCCCCTCAGTGACTGGGACCTGGTTATATCCGCTGGCTAAGTCCATAGTGGAAAACCAGCGGGCCCCAGTCAACGAATCCAGCGACTCCTCTATACGAGGGAGAGGGAAAGCATCCTTCCGAGTCTTGGCATTTAATTGGCGATAGTCCACGCACATGCGTAGACTACCATCCTTCTTTTTGACCAGAACTATTGGAGAGGCATATGGACTGCAACTCTCCCGAATCACCTGTGTCTCCAATAACTGGTTAATATGCGCTCTTACTACTTCGTATTCAGAAGGAGGTATACGGCGGTACCGTTGACGGACAGGAGCATCATCCAGTAAAGGAATGTCATGTGAAATTCGATCAGTACACCCTAGATCTCCCTCCCCAACAGAGAAAATCATCTGGTATCTCAATAAAAGGGACCTTATCTTTTTCTGCTCCTCTTCTGACAACAAGGACAGATCGAGAGCCGCTATTCGTTCTGGAATAGTGGGCGCCCCTAATTGAACATCAATAGAGCACATGGTTCCTACCACCGGTCTAACCTCTACAACCCCTGGCGGCTGACTGACCACATACACACTAGTTAGCGTGCCAATGACTCGACGTGGAAACAACAAGGCATCCGTGGTCCCCACATTAACAATGGGTATGTACGCCATACCTCTTGTCACTTGTACAAGGGCAGGAGATGCTAGTAATCCCACAGGGAGTCCTGACTCTAATGGTTCAAACAGCACTACACCGTTTGAAAGCGTATCGGAGCAGGTAGCTGCTATCAATTTCATTGTACCACCTGGTATACGACCCGCTCGAGGGCCCCGCACCTTTGCCTTACTTATCGCTTCAACCGATAATTTTGTGGTCGCCTGATGACAGTGCTGCAATGCCTGAAACACCAGCGGGGAAGCGCCCGATACCGCTGGCGAATCAAACAGAGAGGGGCCATATTGTCCGAAAAGCTCCTGATAGCACCGCCCCAACACATTCATTCCCAACACCCCAGGGGCATGGGCACAGATACCACCAGGAGGATCTCTAACAACCAGCACACCACATCTCGGAACAAGTTTACCGCACAGTTCTACATCTAGTTCGATATAACCCTTGTAAGGGATAGACAACCCATTAGCGGCCCTCAGCTGCAACCAGTGACAGGTTTTTAGACGCTCCTGATCCCACAGCTCAAAAGCGTCCCTAAAACAACTTTCTGTGATGGTAGACACCATCGATCCGGTGTCCACCAAGCACGGCACTGACACGCCACCCATACGAACTACCAAATGGGGGCAAGATGACATTAAATTCGGCCCGGGGCCATTTCTATCTAACATGGAGCCTTCAAAGTCCCCACCCGAGTCGTGGCTCAACGACACAGCGGGAGCTAGTTTTCCGATGCCTGGTGTTGACGCAGTAACCGTTCTTCTGGTGCCCTGGTGCCTGCTTGATCTAATCGAGATGGACGAGGGGGAAAACGCTCATTACACTCACGTGAAAAATGACCAGGTTTGTGACATCTTCTACATATCACAGAATCATTTCGAACCTGGCGCATACTATGAGGAAATTCGCGTAACTGAGCAACGCTTTTGGTAAGCTGGGTTAGCTGTTCCTGCTGAAGCTTTAGCATCTCTCTAAGCTCGCTCATTTCCGACCGCTGGGGATTCCCCACCGGTGAGTAGGTGTCACCTTGGACACCATATTGAAAGCCATGTGCTACAGGAACAGATTGACTACGACCCCTTACCCCTCCCGGCATTCCCTCTCGCTCCCACCTAATGGCATCCTTACGCACCTCCAGTAGTGTGGCAGTAGGTTGGCGACGCACTAGCTGCTTCAATTCGCGACGAAGAGTGTTATCTAAAACATGCTCGACGAACTGATCCCGTAACAGTACATCTCCATTCGACATTACGCTCGGTGACTGCTGTTTCACCTTCTCCAGAAGACCCATAAGAGCAAGAGAAAACTCCAATAAAGTTTCCCCCTCCTGTTGTCTCCTGGAGAAAAATGCCTCCTGCAAAGCGATATACGACTTCGAACAGCCATACAAATCTTTTAACGCAGCGATAATACCCTCAGGATCATCACGCTCATGAGCAGGTCTATATCGAATTTCATCCCGGGCTTCACCTTCTAAATGATCGAACATAAAGAAGGCCTGATCTGACACGGACAAGCGACGAGCCCGCATACAAGCCTGCACCTCCTCAACCCACTCAATTATCCCAACACCTGACCTACCATTAAATTTGGGACATCTCCTATCCCTAGGGATAAACACAAATCGCTCTGCCAATGCACCACTAATATCATTAGATTGAGATGGGCGTCTCGATGGTCCGGGCATATTAGAAGGGTCGCTACTAAGACCCGGGGAACTCGTTTGGGACTGTTCCTGTTGTAATCTAGAGTTATCAGCTCGCAGCTGAGCTATCAGCTCCTGTAATTCCTGCACTTCATTCTCCATGATCGAAGCACACTTACCACAGCCTAGAGAAAAGTAACTCACTCAGTTCCAAAAAATACCTCCAACACTGCTGTTTTGTCGCCTAGAAAAAAAAAAAACACAAACACGTTATACCCCGTCACTTAACCAATATTCACGTCTCACGTCAAAGTCAAAAAGGAAAAGACCCTGCCGACTACGCCAAATGTGACCGAAGCTCAGGGGAGGGGAGGGAAGGTACAATAAAACAGGAAAAGGGGAATTGATATAACCGACTACGCCACCCAGCACAGCTATCTGGGAAATAGACTCAGACACACAGGTTCAGATTTCTCATGACTGAAGACAATGAGACGTGAATATCAAAATATAATTTATTGTAATCAATGATTTGGGAAAACCCCATGCGTTCTTTTAAAATCGGTAGTAATCTTAATAAAAATGACAGCATGGGTTGGAAAACATTAAAATAGCAGAGTTAGATGAGCTGCCGACCAGAGTCTGGGGATCGCCAGCAAGGAGGCAGGCTAGGTGTCCGGCTTCCCAAAGGAGCCACACGTGCTACAATTAAGTCAAATACAAATGTGAAATTCACAGCAAGGACAAAACCTAAACCAAGAAAAGAACAGGAAAACCACACAAGCAATTAAGGAACTCCGGTATATGGCCGCACCAGCCTGCAACCCCACTGGTCCTCCCCAACTCCTAGAAGCAAACAAAGAAAAAGGACAATTACTTATAACTAAATAGACAAGAAGAGTAGAATACAATTAATATTTCTAAAGCAACAAAATCATAAACCTAATACAAAAACCAGTTGTGATTACCCAAAGCATGGGCAGCACACACATATACACAAATAATCCAAAATAAACAAATATGCTAAACAAAGAAAATAACAAATTCAAAAAGGGTATGCACACGAGAAATATAATTAATATTTCCAGCAAACCGTGAAAGAATGAGAAACCCGACACCATAGGTTTACATGCGCTCAGAAGTGAACAAGCAGCTAGCCAAGCAGAGAAAACTTGCAACCTGAGCGACACCGGGGTCCAACAACAAATGAAAACAGACAAAATTGGTTGGACTGCAAGCAACGTAACCAAAATGTAAATCAACGAAATCAAAACAAACAAAGCGAAGCAAGCCACGCAAAGCAAGCAAAACGAAAAGCAAAGCAAAGCAAAAAGCAAAGCACAACAAAACAGCAGCGATGGAGCTTCACGACATGCAGCAGCAACACACTACAAAGCGTACCAACGCCTTGCTGTACATCTGAAACCTACAAGAGTAAAATCGTCACGTACCTTTCAAACGAAGTGCGATCAATGCATTAAAAGCGAGCGCTACAAACCCATATGCGGAGGACGCCTCGTCCGGTCTTCAGAACAGCACCCCAACGCTACACCACAGACACAACGAGTCGTATAACTTGATGTAATAAACTGTAATTAAACTATAAATATATACACCTCTGCTTACCAGCCAGGAGGACAGCAGTCACACATGCGGTAATGTAACGCGGTAAAGGAGCTTTACGGCAGCGAAATCAAGCTGTTTTTCAATGCAGCCAATATAATAGGCACCCGCCAAGACAGACACCAGCCTTTCCAAAGAGGGGTAAAACATTCAATAATATCACCCAAACACCAGGATGAACAAGCCACGGTGAACGATAAACGACCTACCCTCAACACCAGGCAGCAGAACACCAGTCCACAACGGAAGTTAACTGAACAATGACGCCACATCCTCCGACCGGGGCAACCCCTTTATATAGAGCTCGAAACATACTAATGATGGGCGTGGCATTAATTCCATTTCACCACATTTGCATTTTCTTAATTTTAACCTGACAGTTGTTGTCTCTATTCACTTTTATGGCACAGTGAGTCATTTCAGTTGTGTTCAACATCTGGTGCTTAATCGAGTCGCACATGGCCATACCATATACTTTGTAACAGGTTTTTACTAAGTTACTGAATTATTAAGAAAATCCGCCGTCTCTTGAATTTAGCAGTCAAAACGTTTTTAAATAGAGATATTTTTCATTTTCTCAAATCATTTGACTTTTACTTTCAATTGATTACGGCCATTGACAGTTCCCTTTCATATTTTGTAACAAAGTGGCTATTGCAAACATGACAATTTGACTTATCAATGCAGATCATAGTTTTATATTTGGTTGCCATAACGCATCCCAGAACCCCTTCTCATCAATGCATATCGTGGAATGAAAGAGTTCCAAGGCGCAATTTTTCTCAAATGTCCCCTAGTGGACCAACTGAAGAACTACCACACACCTTTTAATGAGGTCTCAAATATCATTTTTGAATTAAGGCGATTTTTTGGAGGCCTATTTAAATATATTGAACATGTGCACAAAATCAGTTTGATCGGCTTTGTTTGAATGGCTGGTGAGAGATGCTGTTTGGGCCCAGGATGATTACAGCAAACAACAGCAGGGTTTATACTGTGCTGCAGATCCAACCAAGACTCAATGCTTTATGCTTTATACTGTAGACTAGGGAAATAGGTGAACCCGGTGTTGGACTTTATTTGTACGCAGTAAAATAGCCTGTGTTCAAAATGACCAAATTAACACTCTCAGTGCCCACAGGTGTGTATTATACACTGTGAGAGTTAATTGGACCTTTCGTAACACTGGCAATTTTGCTGTGTAAGTAGTATAGGTATTATTGCAAATTGTTCTTATAAATTGTCATTTTTGGTTCAGAGATATGATATATGTTGCATGCATGAAGAAACTCAAACCCAAATATGTTTTGAACGATGGAGCCAAAACAAAAATGCAATGTGCCCCATTTTCCCTTTTATGGGGTAGGACATTATTTAATTTCTCACAAGTCAGGTTGTTCCCAAACCTGTGCAGAGAGAAGTCTTAATGAACCACATTTCCACCTGGAGTTTCCCCTGACGATAAACTTGTGAATGGTCAAAGCATTTAACACACAGTTGTTATGCAACACACCAAACAAACATGTTTTTTGCTCCAAGATACATCTAGGTTAAGACCAACAGAGGGGTTGTATTTGTACATTAATTCCTTAGTGTCCAATTAGACCGATTGTGCTTTTATTACTCTTACACTGGTACTCCATTGCATATGATTCCATACAATTTCATCTGGATGTAAAGTATGTTTCATCACAAAAAGGTGTTTTTGAGGGCACACAGTCCATATTTAATAAAAGCACCGAGGCTCTACAATGGCATCGGTTAAAGCGGCTTTAGTGAGATTGTAATGTCACTATAGAAACCATGCGAAATAACACAAGAGTTCCCATGATACCCGCCGCGCGCTCAATGCGCGTACACGTTCCTTGCGGGAGATGCCCGAGCGCCCACTCCACGGGTTCTTTAAGACCTTTCGCTTTGTGCTTCTGTATAGTAATCTTTAATCTAACGATCTCATGATATGCACATCGCGTTTATTCTTCAACCTTCTGGAGATCTTATTTTTTTCACCTCACACACTTTAGCTCGTGTTGCAAAGTCATGTTAGGCAGTGTTTTAAAGAAGCTGAAATACGCGTATGGGTTGCCACGACCGTGATGTTAACACGCATAGCATCGCACTGGAGATATAACTGGATAAAGTCGCCCCATTGCGCGCTGCGCAACTTTTCCCCGTCGGTAACGTTCACCTTGCGCGGCCATGAGTGCGGAAAAGCCAAACTTTCGGTCTCAACCCGAAGTGAAAAACATTTATTTCTATCGCAATGGAGATCCGTATTACGAGCCCAGGCGTTTGGTGGTCAACGCGAAACGGGTGTCGACCTTCGACACGCTGCTGCGGGAGGTGACGGGTGGCGTGCGCGCTCCGTTTGGAGCGGTTCGGAACATCTACACGCCCAAAGCAGGACACAGAGTAGACTCACTGGAGCACCTGAGAAGCGGAGAGCAGTATGTGGCTGCTGGACGAGAGAAGTTCAAGAAAATAGAGTAAGATATCTCTGAAGTGTGACGGTTTTTAGTAATACTGTTTGAAGATTTTTTATTATGGTAAACTAACTGTTATAATATTTACTATTTATTGTAAAGAAATCCATGCATATTGATTTTATATATATAAATATTTAGTTTTTTGGTATTTTATTTATTAAAACAGGTAATGATTCTGTTTGGTTTCTAGTTATTTACAGATAGGAACCAGGAAGAAAAAAACTCCTCAGTCAAATGGACTGGTAAGCAACACAGTCATGTTTTATTTGTATGCATGAACCCAATGTCACCAAAATGTACGGTATATATTGTATTGTGAGTAATGCAAACTTAACGTCTGTATAAGCAACAGGTTGTCCTATTAATAAAAAAACAAGGTGAAGGTTTAACACAAACATTTAGTGTAGCAGTCAATCAATGATCTACAGTATTCATGACTTTGACAGGTCGGTTGGTAATGTAATGTACATATATAATGTATATATGGCGTGACAGTTCCCAGGGGACCAGGTACCACTGAAAGCTGAATACACTGTTGGCAGACAGTCAACCCCAGAGAATAGGCATTACTGTCTAAAGCGTTTACGAGCATATTTAAACAAAACACATGTGTATCTATTCACACACATGCTTGGATCATTAGTGTGACGATCGTCTCGCCCGCTTTAGTGTTTAAGAAAAACTACCTGAGCGAGGTGTAATGTTTAGACAGGAAGTCTCCTTTGTCGTCTGGGAAAAATCGTGTTGTTGTCGGCTCATTTAGCAATGAATTATTAACCTGCGAATTATTATCCACCTTCTTGGAGGCATGTTTAAGACAATGGCTCAGTCCCAACGTGCAAACAAAGCCCTTCATAGACAGTCACGGTGATATTTCATATTGTCAGAGAATAAAAGATAGAGAACACGAAAACAAGCCCAGGGACTTTACAACAGTCTTGACATTTTATGAACTCTCACACAAAGTGAGTATGGTCACACCTACTCAGGAGCTAATTCATCAAAGCTGTTGCTGTGGTCATTGGTTAGATGGTGTCCGAATCATCACTTGGCAAGCTTTAATAGCCAATTTTATTTATACAAGAGCCACACTTTGTCCGTACTAGCTTCTCTAGAGAGATCCTTCCTGGTAACCCTGCAGGACTCTTGTATAGAAACAGAGGGACAGTGTGTCTTTGGGTCACTCTCATGCCCCTCTGTTTCTATACAAGAGCCCTGCAGGGTTACCAGGGGATACGTCAGGGCCCTGAGAGACACTGAAACAGTAGATGAGAGCGATTGTCTGCCTGTGTTTTTTGTTGAACAGAGCAAGGTCCTCACTTAAATACACCGGTAAATCTAACTAACATCTGACCGTGATAGCAAGTGAGATGCTCTCACTTTAACATACTGGCCATTCTTATAATGTTAGATTGTTTTGTTGGGTGAAATATGCACGTTTTCTTGGCTTACCCAACAGTTTCCTTGGTTTGAAACAACTCAGTATTTTTTGTAGTGTGGTCATAATTGTGGTATTAATGTGTTATATCGATGTAATAATTAAAAATCATTTAAAACGTATGGTTAATGTAAATGAATGAGTTTACAGTCATAAGGAAAGGTGCGTGAAGGTAACCATAAAGACAATTTTAACCATACATCATGCATTTAATAATCACTTTTAGTTCTCAGCTGTTGTTTGTAAAGCACATACTTATTTCTTATGTGTCTCTTCTGTTCTGCGTGCAGATGAAACCTGTACCCCGCATGATAGTCTCTGCCCGGTTCCTCAAACCCATCAAAGAGCCCTGTGCAATATTGTGAGCATTTCTTTTCTCCAAACTGTGAACTTTAGACAATTCAGTCCATAGGCATTCAGTCAGCTTCCCTGGGAAACTTGCAACCAGCTTTGCACAAATAACAGTAATAAAATATCTCAGTGGGGTTCTAAGCAGCTTATAAAAACTATTATAATACCACTTAGAAGCCATTTAGGAACTTACAAAGACACATTTAAAATATTAAATATAATTTTTATTTGAGAAAAATGACAATATAACATATGAATCCAAATTGCAATAACTGGTAGGCCAGACTTTTGTTAGAGCTAACTTTAAATTTGAGTCAAGTCCAGGCGCCGGTTACATAAACAGCTTAGACTACTTTGTAAAACAGTAGTTTTGCAGCATGTTGGCCAGTTACTTACGGTAGATTTAATTTAAAAGAATTCCTATTTTTGATATTGTATGTTCTTTCATGAAGCAAGACTAAACATCTTAGGTCACTTTTCTTGTTATGTAAATCGTATTTTACGAAGTTTTAAATAATTTGACTAGAAAACAATACAAAAATGCTCAGGAAGAATATAGTTTTTTTGCAGTGTTGCTGTGCTTACAAGGTCTTAGGTCATTGTGATGTTTAAAGGGATAATATACTACCAAATCAAAATTTCCCATGCTTTACTAACCAAATATGGGTTTCTTCTTAAAGAATTATGAAGTCGGAGTAATATTACCACGTATCATTTTACTTCCAAGCGGTAGAATGGGACTGAATGGGTGTTGACTTTTTGAAGCTCCAAAATGTGCATCCATCGATAAATGAACCGCTCGGTCTTAACAAAGGTCTTCTGAAGCGAATTGATGCGTTTGTTTGAGAGAAATATCCATGTTGACAGCGTTATTAACGTTTCAATCATCTCTCGAATGCGCGCAAACCAGAGGCTTGTTTCCGGCAATTGACGCAGGAAGTAAGTTCCGGTGATGAACGCTGCATTTTTCGTTTGGTTCCAATAGGATAGGGTATATTCTGGCGGGAGCTTTCGTCATTTGCCGGAAAAACAAGCCTCTGGTTTACGTGCATTCGAGAGATGATGGAAGCTAGACATCAACGTTAATAGCATAAGTAAAATAATACATGGTATTATAACCCCGACTGCACTATTCTTCAAGAAGAAAACCATATTCAGTTAGGATGCCTTGAGAGTAAGTAAAACAAAACAAAAATTATTTGCTGGTGAAATATCCCTTTTAGTCAATTTTAGAAACATACCATACAACGAAACATTACTTGTGTGCATTTTGAGACGAAACAATGACACTGATGCATTTTAAGATATGTCCATTCCAGCTGTTTTCAGTTACCATTTATTATAGTCTAGGACTAGTCTTAGGACGTATCACACATGGGCCTCATTTATGAAATGAGCGTAAGACTGAAAACTGGAAGTACGGCTGTTTTTTACGAAAAATTTAGCATTTATCAATATAGACCTGAGGGAAAGGTCTCAGCTCCTGTATGCAAGTTTTAAGAAGTATAGGTCCTTTACGCGTTAATCTTTTGATAACTGAAAAGGAATAATGTCTCACACCTCAGGCTGCAATCTGAAAAACTTTTCCTGAAGCACACAAGAGAATAGATGGCCCGAAGGCGGGGAATTCTGAGCTTGACACAGATACTAAACTTGAGTGGGACATTCCCAAATAGCTGGCTGCAGCTAGTGATGTTTGTAGGCATGTTTCTGGCCATTTTTGTTAGCAATTGTTCTGCATCCACTCACAAAAAAATAAGTTTTTATGTACTTGCGGTAGGAAATGATTTGTTTTAATATACCACCAATGTGTCCTAAACAAGATTTGTGTGTTTTTCTGCATGTGTGTGTGTGTGTCCTTAGTGTTGTGGCTAATGGAGACGTCCTGATTCCAGCAGCGAGGTTATTGATACCCAGTCGTGTGATTGGCCAGTTTGAACGTATTTTAGAGATGATCACAGAGAAAATGGGCCTGCGGATTGTGGGGGGTGTGAGGAGGTACGTATGCACGGTTAAGAAATGATGAATGATTCAGTGGATTAGAAGTGTGCGCTAGTAAAACGGCTTAACTTTCTTTTTTGCCAGTTTTATGCACAAGCTTCTGAAGAATAAAACAACATCATTTGTAAAAATAGCTTCCACAATAGCTTCGCTTCTAGCAGTTTCACATTAAAATATAGACTCTTTCCAGCTTTATGTTTTCAAAATCAAGTCTTTTCACCATTGGTACTACTACTGTATATCTACTTTCATTTTAACAGCTCTTCAGGACATTGTTCCTAAAATGTTCATAAAAAGCGATATAAATGTTAAAGCATTCCCTATTTGGGCGAATTAAGCATTTATATCTGCATAAACGCCCTGGTAGTATTTAACTTTATAAATCTTGTGTTGCAGTTTGTACACCTTTGAAGGAATTCTCATTACAGATGGGAAGGAGTTGGAAAACGGACAGTTTTATGTTGCTGTTGGCAGAGACAAATTTAAAAAGCTTCCCTACAATGACCTCCTGTTCAGTAAACCAATAGGCATGAAGAGACTTAATGGGTAAGATAAACAAAATCATTTTTTTCAGAAGATTAAGTTTACCAACCAAATGTAATTCTAATACAATTTTAGGTCGAAAGCAGCATCACTCCCCCCTATATACAAATACAGACGACAAAATGGAGATGTGAGTACAAAAAGAAAGATTTAGGCTGTGTGCATTCACCGGAATGGTTTTAAAAGAAAATGTAAAATTTTTGTGTTGGCAGGTGGGAAACCATGTCAGTAAGTCAGTGGTGGGTGGCAGTGAATGCGGACAGGACAAAAGCAGCCCTCCGGTGCCCAGCTCTAAAGAACATCTGTCCTCTCTTGTCAGAGAGATCTCTCAGGCCAAACTTATGAACATTCGCAAGAAAAGAAGTAGTCTCATGGCATCTCATGACATTCTAGATGACGGTAAGACATTAAACCTCTAACTCTGTTGATCTAAGATTTTTATAAGATAAATATTAATGAAGTTTTAAGTGAATTTGATAAACTACGGCTGAGCATTGCTATGTGCCTCTGTGATCAAGCCTCAAGTAGTAACTTTGTATTAGCACCTATTGTACTATAGCTCTTTGTATGACATATCGCTAATTGCTCCCCGAACGCTTTGTAACTTTTTGGATAAAAGCGTCTACTAAATGACTAAATGTAAATGTAAGTAAGTGCAAAAGTCAGCTTTTTTCATATTTGTGAATGTAGCTCGAAACGGACAGCCTGAATCGCTTCTCCTTTTTGGTTGTCGATGTACGATGTAGTCTTTGGATAATTTGATTCATGTTGATGACCGTATCCATGTGCATCTTGAAGTGACAGAGTGAAAAATGCCATTGTTTCCTATGGACGCTACGTGCACCGGATGTAACAGAGCTGGCTGAGATTTAAGCGGAAATACGTCATGGCTCCGTGTGCATATACCCCTTTAGGGCTATAATAATCGCAAGCAAAATAAAATGTATGTGCATGTACTGTTTATAATAATTATGTATATATACATACACGCACATGTAGACGTTTAAGAGAGATTTACATGCATACATTTTTATATTTATATATAATTTATGATACATATGTAAATATTTAATACATCCTTTTTTCTTAAAATGATGCATGCGTGTGTACATACAAATTTATTATACACAGCACATACACATATTTATGTAAACAAAAGCTTTTATTTTACTTCCGATTGGATGCGACTAATCCATGACCAAGGTCGTGGTTTCAGTTCCTAGTGAAAGCACATTCTGATGAAATGCAAAACTTGAACTTGAATTAAGTTGCTTTGGATACAATTCTGCCAAATGCCTGAATGTAAAACTTTGATGAAGAAAACCTATTGTCGGAGTTCTTGGAAGTGGCAGGACTATAAAACACGACCTTGTTTCCTGGAGGTCTGGTGAAAGACTGTGCACCTGACTCATTGTGTTTGCACATAACCAATCAGATTACAACACAGCTCTTGCCAGTTTTGTGTGCAATACGCATCAGACGTTCAGTGAAGGGACAGAGGGTGGTGGGTGGTCTTGTTGGCTCGGATCTAAAAAGCCTCATAAATTCCCCTAAAAAAACAGATATTAGGAAGATGTGGCAGGTCGGAGTCCATCAAAAAAAGAAAAATCTATCATCATTTAGTCACCGTTACATCATTCAAATGATGTACACTCTGTGGTTAGAGCATGGCGCTAGCAGCAACAAACAATAGTAATACAAGACTAATGTAGCCTACAAATCCTGTGGAACACAAAATAAGACATTTATAGAAATGTGAAAGTCAATTGAAACCAATGTCTTTTGTTTTCTGTTGAGCAAAGAAGGTCAAACAGGTTTAAAGTGACATGAAGGTGAGCAAATGATGAAAGAAGTATTGTATTGTAAGATGTATTCTCAGGTCAACTGTCATATGTGTGGTGCTTTTGTCAAATATAACAACGGTAGCTTCAATTTATGGCCAATGATTTGTCTTATTGTATTCCTAGCACTATCTTAATATATTTGTAATAATTCACGGTAAGCTTGAGTAAAACTGTACCTATGGGGTGTAATTCAGTAATAGGTGAATAATTTCAGATTTACCTCTAAAATGCGGTGAAAACTGTAAAGATCGTGACTATGTGACTGTGATTTTATTCTTACTCCTCTTTTTTACTCTGTATTTCTTTGTGTGCACTCACCTGAAATGGAATAACGTTTTCAGCACCCACTATTGTCTGGATAACGGTGATGTAATTCACTGAATCATACATAGTTTTCCCTTCTGACCAAGAGATGGCAGTGGTGGTCTGCGGGTGGGCCGTTGAGAGCCCAGCGTTCATGCGCTTGCTGTGGCACCAGAAGGATTACATCATCCTCACCATCATGTTTCCTCAGATTGCAGCCTGAGGTGTGAGACGAGAGTCACGGCTGACTGCTTGCATCTTTTTCCAAAACATCTCGTACTGACGTTTATGTGCAAAAAGAGTCCTTGCAAAGACCGCCTGTAAATGCCATTAGATACAGTCCAGATTTCCAAATGTCTTCGGAATTCTTTGATTCGTGCATGAACTGATATAGATGTAGTAAAAATAAAGGCGTTTGATTGTGAGTCTCACATAATGAGATGCGTTTGATCTTGAAAAGAGGACCGTCTTAAGAGCTTGTCATTTATTACGCAGGGTTTAAGTGCGTGTGTGCATTTGTGCGCCTGTAGTTAGAGGAGAGCGTCTCTCCCTCATTAGCACTCTGGGGGTCTTGCTGGTACCCAGGTGGCTGGAAGAAGCCTATTAAATCACCATGGTGATGAAGTCAACAAAAGCACATCCAATCTTTAGCGTTTACTGACTCCAAACTCTCAGAGGCAGCTTCAGGGCCACCGCGCTCATGAAAATGAGCTAAGCGAATTTAGGCGTAAATTGTTCGTAAAAGGAGTTCTGGGGAAATTGTTTGCCATTCTTATGTTAATGGTTGTGGTTTTATGAAACCTATTAATGCTCGCAACAATTGATGTAAGGATGGTTTTCAAAACTATCCACAGACATTCGCTCTGCTATTTTGAATAAAGGACACTACGGTCTACTTTAGACTTTAATTTCTCTGAATGACATGAATCAGAGGTTCTTTTAGGTTGGCATTTTGTGTAAATTACTTATGACTAAAAACAGCAGTGTTTACAAGCAGAGCAAAATTGGACCAGTGGGTCTGCCAAATGCCAATAAGGCTTTACAAAATGTGACCCCGGATCACAAAACCAGCCTTAAGTAGCACGGGAAAATTTTTAGTAAAAGCCAAAAATACATTGTATGGGTCAAAAGTATCGATTTTTCTTTACGCCAAAAGTCATTAGGATATTAACTAAAGATCAGATTTTGATCTTTACTTAAGATCAGATTCAGAGTTTTAAACGGTTCTAGCTCCGCCAGATATTCTCCTATCCCAACAACCCATATATCAATAGAAAGCTTAATTGTTCAGCTTTCGGATGAAGATGGTATTTGTAAATGTAAATGCAACATTTTCAATGCCGCTGATTTATGTCCAAGTGTGATTTGTTCATGGACCCTACAGGATTGAAGAGTTTGAATGCCTGTAGTCTTTCTGATCTGCTGTATCGTCCGTTCTCTTAAATGTGTTTTAAAGAAGCAGTGCTTCGCTGTACACTCATTCAATTGTGAAGGAGCAGCACTCTCCACATTTTGGCTGGTTGTGATTGAGTTTCAGGATGCCTTTGGGCCACTCCGTGTGTTCTTGTAATGCACTCACAGACAGTAGGAGCCAGGTGAGAAAGCAGGTTAATGTAATAAGTGTGATAGCATCGCACGTGCGCATAGCTGTTGTGGCTTTGATTCATTATTTGTTATAAAAGCGGTACAAATAGAGAACTGTGACTAAATCTGTGTCTGAACGTGAAGGTGGGCATATAGTAGTGTGAAATAGTGGAAATGAAAATGGACCAATGCGGTGTCAGCTCAGACTTTAGCATCATCACAAGATGGCTTCGGTGTAGTCTCGTTTTGTCCCTTTTTATGTCAGAAATAAAATGTTTACTTTAAATAAATCATAAATACAATTCAGTGAACAATTTTTGATTTTTAATGACATTTTTGTGGCTGCGTAGCTGGAATGCCATCCAACAACAGCTCTTCACGCAGGCAAAACATTTGGCATCCCTCTTTCAGTTTCCCTCTTTCATAAATAAACCGTGTATTGGAAGGCGTCAAACTATGTGTCGGAATATAACACTTTCAAAGCTATATATGTGCATACATTTGAATATCAATGATTTGCAGAGGAAATGACACCATTAACAAGGAAGTCTAACAGATGGCACAAGTGTTAAGTGAATGTAGGGCAAATCCTCCAATCACGTCGCATAATGAAGTCAGAGAGCTATGAGAGGAGAACGAGAGGATGTGTGGACGTGCACGAGAGAGACAGCAGGGAAATTGCCGTGCCTCTGCCCCACTCCAGTAATAACAGGGAGAGATGAGAGGAGCGTGGAGACATATGAGAGCCGCTGATGGCTTTCACACTTCAGTATCTCAGGGCTCCCGGTGACAATCCATCCACAATACTGTAATAATGCTGAAATAGGCCATTAAGGTGCCTGCCTTTCTGACTCACTTCACTGATCAGAAGTCTCCCAGCGTGTGTGTGTGTGTGCGTGTATGTGTGTGTGAGGCTCTTTCAGCACCTCAGAACAGACTGAGATGTGACAAGTGCTAAAGTCTCGCTCGGTTCTAATTAGATCATGGCCCGCAGTGATGAGAGTAATGCAATATCTCACAGGCAGAAGACAAGAGAATAAAAGACGCTTTGAAGGAGACTGAAAGATTTTTCTAAGCGTATGAATGTAATCTTCTCGTCACACTTTCTTTTCGTCATTTTGTTTGCGCTTTCTGTGTTCTGTGCCTATGTGATCTCATTAGTTCCCTCATAGATACATACTGGAAATTGTAGTTATACACTTCTGGATGAGCAGAGTGTTTTAAAACATAAATCCTTTGTGGTATGTTGTATACAACATTACATTTGTGCAGCAAAGTTGCAGTTCATTCAGCTTTCAACAACATGACACAGAAAGCAGAGTCACGCTTAGAATGTGTCTTAAGAATTGAACTCTAACAACTTTAGTTCCTAAAGGCACAGTTAACCAACAAATATAAATTCTGTCATCTTTTCCACCGTACAAATCTGTATACATTTCTTTGCTCTGTTGAACACAAAAGAAGATGTTTTGAAGAATGTAGGAAAGCAAACCGTTCTGGGGCACTTTTGACCACCATTGTAATTTTCCCTACTATTGTAGGCAATAGTGGCCAAGAACTTTTCGGGGTTCATGTCACGGTCTTGTCTGTCCGTCTGCTTCCCCGGGTTCTCCATTGCCCGTGTTTCCCCCCGGACTACATTTCCCATCATCCTCCAAGGTCCCTCCTCTGTTTTTTGCTGCCATCTGTAATCACCTACACCTGCCAGCGATCTCCAGCATCATCGCCATAGCCATCATCTGTTCTCCCTAATGTTGTCTGGTCATGTCATTGTTTATAGTGATGGTCTCTTGTTTTGTAGTAAAACAGTTTTTTTATCGTACACCCCCACGTCTCTGGTCTGTGGCTTACATGACAGTTCATTAGAACTAAGAAATGTATACACATTTGGAACAACTTGAGCGTGATCAAACGAAGACAGAATTTCAAGAATTGGGACTGAAATGGCTGAACTGTTCCTTTAAGAGGATTTGTTTAATTTTGTAATTTAAAGTTATATACAAGTTCACATGTTAGTGTTTATGTAGTTAGAAGGACCTAATGTGAGACACAGTACTGTTTATACAACTGTACTACTTTGTGTCATGATTCCGCTATCATGTCATGTTTATTCTTGGTCTTGCAGCGGAGTCATGGCATAGCCTTAGGTTTTGTGTGAGAAAGACATGGCTTTGTTTTGATTCTAACTTGCCATGTGCTTTCTCGTGTCTCGTCAGTGTTTCCCGCCCTTTTGTCTCGTTAACCTTCCATGAGTGTTTCAGTACCCGCACCTGCCCATTGTTATCTCCTGTGTTTGTTCCCCTATAAAACATCCTCGTGTTCATTGTCCTGTCCTCGTCTGCGGCCCTCGTCTGCGGCCCTCGTCTGTAGCCCTTGTATTGATTACCCATGCATCCTGTCTCTAGTTCTTGTCTTGGTGAGTTAGTCTAGTCTTGTCCTTAGTGTTTGTTTTCTCAGTTTAGTTAGTCCGTGTCCAGATTATTTCTTATCTTGTCTTGTTTTACCCCCTTGTGGGTTTTTGTTTTGTGTTTATTGTATAAATAAAATCTCTGTTCTCCCCGTCATCCCCGTGTCTGCCTGCACTTGGGTTCTCTCCCTCTGTGATTCCTGACAACTTTGTGTCACGCTCCCTGGAATAATCGATTCTGATTGGTTCATCAAATACTTTTGTATAACATAGCGTTATGGAAAGTTGTCCCCTGCAATCAATTGTAATAATAATAATGTATCTTGTATCAAATCCCACTGCAAAAAGCAGATAAACATATCCTCTGACGTAGTAAAAGGTTGGCTTGCTTACATCATATTTTCTTTTGACAACATATTTGATTGAACAGAACCAGTTAATTTATTATTTCATTATAACATGAAGCACTAATTTTGTTATTTGAAGAAAAAAACACGTTTCATCCCATGTCCTGATCGCACTATCTGGGTTTTTATTTTTCAAAATGACAGGCTGAGTAAGATGTGCTTGAATAACACCAACATGCATTTTTGGTTTTTCATTGTCCACATTTTTTATGTATTATTGCTGGAGAATAAATTTGTTAATGAAACACATTTAACACAATACCCCATTCTTTCACTTCACTGGGATCTCTACACATTAAAGAATCGGTGTAGGGTCACGCCAGGCCTGTTTGTCTACACATATCTGCACATATATATGCACACCCCCAAGGAGGAGTCTTCCAGCTATGAGTAAAAGCATCATTCTTCACTCTCTACTGACTGACATATCCCACTGGCCAATGATAGAGGAGGGGACGCATCTGTCTGAGGGATTGATGAGAATCTAAACATATTTTTCTTTGATGAATTAAATATTAATGTTTACAATTGAGCTTAGTGATGGAGTGCTGTTTGGTCTCGGATTAGTCCTAAAATTGGATTTTATGAGATTCTGGGTAAAAAAGAAAAATCTAAATTCTCCAAAAAGTGGCTGGCGTACGTGATTGGCTGAGAAGGTCCATGTTACAGTTGCTGGGCGGAGCTTGGACAATTGCCTTTTTGGGGTTGCTGCTCGCTGGTAACAGGACTCTTATAGGAGTTTCCCTTCTGCCTTTGACAAATCAACAGTAATGCAAAAAAGCACTCCAGCGAATGAAAATGAGGACCGACGAACCTGCTTTTGATTTCTTCCCACACTTACTGTAGACAAAGAGCAGGTGGTAATGAGTTTTCATCCAGCCCTCCCTCCAAAAGGATGCTAGTTTATTTTCCCAAAGGCAGCAAATTGCTTCGCAACAAAAAGGTGAAACGCACTCGAACTGTGGCTTAAAATATCTCCAATTAAGTCCCATCCCGGACAGATTCTTGCTGATAATGCAGTGTTGTGCTGGTAAAGCGAACCATTACAGCCTTTAATGTCAAGACTATTAAGGACTCAAACTCCCAGCCCTGCCTGCTATTGTGAGACATCCAAATTCACTTCACTATATAGCGTAATAAATTGCGTATGAGAACGCTACAATCAGACATATGGGAATTATTTGTGGTATTTACTAAGGAGAGCATCACCATTACTGTTGCTCATGCTTAAGGTTAGGGATTTGAACGAGAACCCCGAGCCCCCAAAAGTGTGGGACGATAAACAGGATGAAAAGATCCAATATAGGCTTACAGTAGGAGGGACATAAATCATAACTAGAGACCGGAATATCTTGCATAGACGTTTTTTACAGACGCACATGCCTGGCCTGTAGTTAACTTCCGGTCTATGTTTGTTTATAATGTAAAAATGTATCCTATATTTAATTGATAATAATAGATATCAAAATCATACTGTATATTAATTGTATTAAATTAAAACGACACAACACTTATTGATTCTTTGTGGAGGTCTTCCGGAAGCGAGAAGAATATCTGGTCTAAAGTCATGTTTAAGGGTTTAAAAATGTGAAGTTAATGTCTCCAAGAATTTATAATTTGGATTCCTGAGCTACAGAGGGCTCAGACTCATGGATAGACTCATGACTTGGAAGGACCAGTTCATTTTTTTGGAAAATATCAAAGCTTTCTGTCACGACAGACGGCGAGACACAAGGACAGAGGACCCAGACACAGACAGCGGGTAAGGTGTGAACAGACATTGTTTAATAATACGTACAAAACAAAAACCAACGAGGGGGTAAAATAACAAAGAACAAGGGTATAAAACATTACGGGTAAATTGAAAAACAGACTAACTACACTAGACAAGACTGAAACAACACTTGAATAAATACAAATGACTAGACTAGACTAGACTAGACTCACTGAACAAGACACAGGAACACAACCACACAATCAAAATGAACCAGCACAAGACAGAAGACATGGGGGGCATGAGGTTCTATGAGGAGACGAGAGGACGGGAACAGAGGCGAAACCAGAGAGAGCATATATGCTAAGCCATAAGTGCCAAAAATGCCTCTCTCCACATTAAACATGAGGTTCTTTCATGAAAACCAAGAGCAACATGACATGATGAGGCAGAATCGTGACACTTTCAGAAATATAATTAATTGTTTTGTGACGCTTGGATCTGTCCATATCCAAAATAGTTTTTCTTACGCATTTCACATATAGTCCAGATTTCTTTCAATGTGAAATTTGGAAATGTAAGAACTGCTGGACATATCATGAACATGTTTCTTTGCCTTTGTATGATGCACATTGATAGCAAAGCACATTCAGATGACATTTAGACACATCATATTTAATATATTATTACACTGCAGAATGTTTAAAGGTTACTGGCACCATTGAAGCACAATAAAAATGCATAGAGTGTAAATGTATTGCCACAATATTTATGTTTCTTTGTTGGCATTTTGTTTTCATAGATTACTCCCGCACTTCTGTTTTCTTGTTTGTTTCATAGTTTAACCTTCTGGGCACTTTTAACAAAATGTGAACACTTCTGCGGTCGTCAAAAGCAGGTGATGAAATAAAAAGACCTTTATCTGCTAAATTTCCCAGGGTGTCACGTCCACAAGGTCAGTTGCAGCTAAAGTCTCCCATTCCGTTGAACTCGAGTTTTAATTTCTTGTCCATGACAGCGTTATAGCCCTCTGTCTTTACGAGCATTCTGTGATTAAAAGCGTGCTTGTTAATCTGGCTATCAGGGCGCTTTTATAAGCAAACAACAAGGTTTAATATGCCCCCTCGGCTCTGTTAAAAAAAGTGACACTGCTTAAGCGAAAAAGTCAATCGAAACATATTTTTAAAGATCGGGAAACACACTCAGTTTCTGCCAGTCTTATATTAATCTTGAGTACCTACAGGTATACAGTAGTACTGCATGTGTTGTTTCTTCGAAGAGTATTTAGTTTGATCAAACTTATAAAATAGAGATAGAGATACAGCTGTACGATTATTTCCTATTATTTTCTCGGAACTACACCACGAGTACACAACACATCCTCGCATCCCTTCGTGTTTTTATATTATGCATGTACACGCCAATTGTCAACAAAGAACTTGTTATTAGGAGAATTGCCTAATAAAAGGAATAGGATCCCTGTTACGAAACATGGAGTCAGACTTTTACTTTCCGAAACAAGTTGGAGTGCTGGCGGAGTGTATCAAGCACAGAAATACTACATCATACGTCCAACTAATTTTTTTAACATGTTGACCATGAGAAGCCTGCACGTTCAACGCTGTAAAGAAGTCAGAATGCAAGACATAGCATGTTATCCCGCCTTTAATGCTTTCCGGCAGTCTCCTAAAACAAATGCTGAAACTGTGCAGAAAAAACACATTTGAGCAGACAGGTCTGTCTGTAAGTGAGCCACATCCGAGCGTTTTCACAGACAAGCGTGTGATCTGAGTGTCACAAGGTGGCGTCTTCTGTCATTTTACTGTGGATTGTTCGAAAAAACATGACGTCCTTATCCTGCATACCACACGTCCAGAAAACTACAGTGTTTCTGATCCTTTGAAGGGGGCTTAATGGATTAGAAGAATGAAATAATATTTGGTGGTTTTAGTCTGTAGAGGCGAGTGCCACATTTAGCATAAAAACCTGTTTTGTGTTGCACACAGACGCTTTTGAACGGAATTTTATTGACTTCAGAGATGCAAGATATGGAAGGGTGGATATATGTCCGAATATGTTTTTTTTGCCTTCATTTCTGTTACATAAATGTGCATAAAAACAATTAATGCAGTTGGAAACAGTAGATTAAACTACATTTATATTTTCTGCATAAAATGTGATTAAGTCACCATCGCGGTGTTGTGGTTGTAAGTTGCTCGGGATAAATCTATTGTGTTGCCAGGTGCTTTCTTTTGTGTTTTAGGTTGTCTGATCCCTAATATTAATAATTCTACTTCATTTTTTTGGAAGGTAAAAGTTGTCTCATCTCATCTAGTCATTGTATATCTTCAAGGACAGTAAAAGTACAGTATATATACTTACTGTGTAGTATGAAGACTTTTATTAGAAAAATGCTCTCAACGATTATTAGAAAAATTGTTATATACTTACTCGAAATGTACAAGATGCTCTCATACTAGACTTAACTGAATATTTTTATTAGAAAATTGCAGTTTACCTGCAGTTAACAGCAGTCAACACATTTAAGAAAAACTAATATTTCTCATCACCTGTGATTAAACTGCTGCTGTCAAACACATTTAGTACATCGCCGGTTGCCTGCGCAGGCTTTTTTCCTCATTTGCATATCCAGAAAAAACATTTAATGCTTCTGATGCCAGGTGCAGGCGTTTCAATCACACCAGCACATTTTATTATCATCATATTCTCATATTTCTCAATCACCTCTGCTGGTGTAATTGATTTCCATCAGGTTTATTATGCATCGCATTATCAAAGAATGCAAGTTGAGCTTTAAAAACAGCGCTGCACAGCAGAAGTCGAGGGAAAGCCGAAACCCATGACAGCACAGCATCACTGAGAAGAGATTACGTCTCGTGCGTGGTGTAGCTCGGTTCGTGACATTATGTAGATGAGACTTTGGAATACTTTATAGAGCCCTGGGAGGTCTTTATTAAAATAATCCATAAACACCTCAGCAAGTAGCATGTAAACAGCAGGACTTGTACTTCTGCAGCCCGCGGGAGTTTAAAGGATCGGCCGAGCGCCTAGCAACCAATGACTCTCTTAACAGCTTCACTTGTCTGCATACATCACCGCTGGAGTCCTTAAAAGACCTTTGTGTGGTGAGAAGTGATAAAGTCCTGACACAAGTCTTTCAAAAGCAGATCTCACTTTATAAACGGCATTCATCCCTTCATCCTGGCATTGTTTGTTGGCATTTCCTGTAGCAAATGCAAATCTAGTCTTGTATGTGGGAAGACATAGAGCAAGTCATTTGCACAGAAGGCAGCCTCAAAGTCATGCTTTTTGTAGTCCGACAGCAGTTGTTTTAGAAGTTAAGGCTTATAAACAGCCGGTAAAACTCAAGTCAGGGTTTATGGCGTGCCCCCTCCCTGCTGGCGGGCTTTAATGAAGGCAGGTTTTAAAATGTTATATTTAATTTGATTTAGCATTTTTATTAGGCAAGCTCTTCTCTCAATCACATTTAAATGTTTATTGTTACATTAGCTGTCCTGCTTACAGTCAGGGTTTTGGACTACAGTTAATAAATGTGAACGATTTCCATAAAATATTCAAAGATGCCCATTATTGCCACAGCGCCTCATCTCCTCTGCTAAACTTCAATCAGTTTTGCATTTGAAATGCATTAAATGCCTGGGTAAAACCCTATAATCTGCCCAGCAATATTTTTTATTGCTGCTATTTGGGAAAACGTAAACTTATATGAGGAGCATTCATTCTGCTGTTTAATTATTTAGAGTGTATAGATATCTCACACATTGTTTGGATTTATTACTCATTAACTATTTAAAACACTCATGTAATTTTCTTGTTTACTAGAGAGTACAATGGTATGACTGTAAATCTTGGAGAAATAATTACACAACACCGTTGCAATCTAATGGTCATTTTAATAGGTTCCCTTTAATTACTGCCATTATTATGCGAGTATTTAATGAGAGAAAACCTTCACTTTTTTAATAAGAGCGTGACGTATTTCTGTATGTGCTTGTTTTAGTCTGCAATTTCTGATATTTGGTTGCTGTGTTGTTCAGTTTGTTTGTTATGTTGTTTATAATCAAGTCTTCACTTTGATCGCCCTCTTGTCATTTAAACCTGTATGAGTTTCTTCTGCCGAACACAAAAGAAGATATTTTGAAGAATGTTGGTAACTGAACAACGGCGGTACCCATTCACTTCTATTGTAGACGCAAAACCAATGCAAGGCATTGGGTACCACCATCGTTCAGTTCTTTTGTGTTCTGCTGAAGCGATTGGGTTTGACATGACGAAAGGGTTAGTAAATTATGACAGAATTTTCATTTTCAGATATGGTATGATAAACTATACTATATAGACACAGAATATAACTAAACCACATAACACATCTAATCTGATTTGTATCTAAACAGAGGAAACACAAGTCAAACACAAACTGGGCCTTGAATCACTCCATAGTTTAAATTCTCACCATCCGGGGGCGCTGATGTTTCAAATTTCTTGTCTTGTGTCCGTTCACTGCAGATGATGGAGAGGACAGAAGTGCAGAGGATGACAAGTTTTCACCAGAGGTGGGTTCAGCAGTCAAGCAGGTTAGGAGCACTAACCTGATCAATATTTCTAATACTCTTACAAGACTGCCGTAAACTCGGTTTGCCAACACATAATTCATTTTATAACAAAGTTAATAAGAAACCTGGTTTAAAGTGTTGCGGTATCAGCCTCTGCAAGAAAAGTTGAACTTTTCTCGTATTTATATAGTATAAGTACACATAGCACAGATCAGCACTTCACAGGTTAAGGATAAAGTAAGAGCAAATATGGTCTCAGAGGTCGCTAAGTCTGCTAGCAAGAACTATGCAGGAAACAATATAAAGAAAGGCTAAAATACCCATGGAGACAAAAGACATACTTTAGTGTGACAATACACATGTTATTTTAGGCTAAATGTGTCTATTTTGTATATTTTTATTAGGTAGAAGAAGTCAGTCCGGACCCTAATCAAGAGAACAATTCTCAAGAACAAGCTGATATAGACGACTCATCTAAAACAGAAGAACAGAACCAAACTACAGAAGATCAGGACCAAACTACAGAAGAACAGAACCAAACTACAGAAGAGCAGGACCAAACTACAGAAGAGCAGGACCAAACTACAGAAGAGCAGGACCAAACTACAGAAGAACAGGACCAAACTACAGAAGAGCAGGACCAAACTACAGAAGAACAGGACCAAACTACAGAAGAAAAGGACCAAACTACAGAAGAGCAGGACCAAACTACAGAAGAACAGGACCAAACTACAGAAGAGCAGGACCAAACTACAGAAGAGCAGGACCAAACTACAGAAGAGCAAGACCAAACTACAGAAGGACCAAACCAAACTACAGAAGAGCAAGACCAAACTACAGAAGGACCGAACCAAACTACAGAAGAGCAGGACCAAACTACAGATGAACAGAACCAAACTACAGATGAACAGGACCTAACTACAGAAGAGCAGGACCAAACTACATGTAATGGAGAAGAAGAGCAGAATCAAGAGGATGAGAATGCAGAAGATGAGAACAAAGAAACAGAAGATGCAGTGAAGAATGAGTTTGATGGAGAGATCAAAGACGAGGAAGAGACATCAGATCCAGAGGCAAAGGATGTCAATGAAGAGAAGGTCGAGGCTGATGAAGAAGAGAGGCAGAACGAAGAGCCGCAGCTGAATGGAGAAGAGGAAACAAATGATGAGAAACCAGACAATGAGCAGACAGAAGAGAATCCAGATCAGAGTGAAGAACAAGACAATCCTGAATGAGAATTCATTGCTTAGTTTCTGGCTTCCTTTGTGATACACAAAATGATCAGAAGACTTTAAATATATTGCACACGTCAAGTCAACAACTTTTGAGTTTCATGTTTATTTAATAGTGCAGTTTTCTTTTAGTTTTCTTTATAATGTCTCTTTTTGTGTTCCATGGCAGAAATAGTCATATGGGAAGTAGTCATATCATGATAATAGTATTTTCATTTTGATGTAAACTATTCCTATAAAACTGCAGATTAATTGCATTGATTACAATTTATTTCATTGAGTAATTTCAAAAAATGTAATAACATACTGTAGCTAATCCAGTTTGTTAGGATTTATGGAAATATCTATTCTCTATAGTCTGTTCTATAAATGACAAAAATTAGCTGTATTGCTAATATATCTTCTATCAGCCATTAGATGTGGATCTGCTAAAGATATTTATTTTAGATTAATTTGTCAGTGAAAGCTAAATGTATAGATTTATATTTTTCAGTAATGTTTACTCTATTGTGTGAAAGATTTTAGTTTTGTTATATTATATTTACATTTGAACAGATCTAACTGACTAATGATAAGATATACTGTCTGTCTGTCTGTCCAACACAGTCTCAAGGAAATTTGTGACATTGTCAGAAACTGTAATTTATCCCCCTCTTTTCGTGTCAGTCAGCACAAATTTATTTCCGAGTCACCCAGCACAATTTTTTTTCCGAGTCACCCAGCACGACTTTCAGTCCAACATATTTTATGCAGTATCTCTATAAATATATAAATCAACGAAATCTGATGGGAATTCATACCTATTTTACAAGGTGGCCCATTCGTGTGAATTCCTGTTAACTACGATCTCATTTTATGTTTTGTAATGATTTGACGTTGCCCCTGTGATGTTAGTTTAGGGGCGGGGTAACCATTTATTGTTGCTTTGCCACCTCGTGAAACATTTACATTTAGTCATTCAGCAGACGCTTTTTCAATTCAATTTATTTATACAGCGCATTTCACATTGTGCATTTTTCCAAAGCAGCTTTACAGCACGGTGCATGGTGTTTATAGAACAAGCAGGATCATTCAAGCAAATAATATCTAATAAATGCAGTCTCAGGGTGAGCAAGCCAACACTGTCCTTTGTTGCGAAGAACCCAAACTCCAATGATAAATTAATGGAGAACAAAAAACTCGGGAGAAACCAGTCTCAGCCGGGAAAATTTGTCATGGCACATTGTACGAGTGCAGCTATAACATCAAACTGCTGTCATGTGATGTAAGTTTAGCATTAATGTGACAAGTAGTCCGTCCTTGCTCTCGGTTGGTTGTAAGTCACTTTTATCCAAAGCAAAACAGTGAAACTTGTCTCAGTGGGGACTAGGAAAGTAGAAATTAAGTAAAAGAATGTAATAAAGGGTCAGATGGTAATGGAAGAGATGTGTTTTAGCCGATTATTAAAGACAAATGGGTATTTCTTCAATTGGAGTGGCTAAAGAGATTATGACAGGTAGAAATTTAAAAAATGCTTGCTTGTTTTCTTTTAATAAAATCATTGCATTTAAAACGAGTTCAATATGCTACATCCATTAAAATGTAATCTTAATAACATTTTGATTTTTAAATCATTTTAATCGAACACAACTATTTGTATTCATTTATTTACTATAGAGTCTGTGGTGTAACCAGGAAAGAAAGTAATACCATAGACAGAACCACAGAAAAATTGAAATGAAGCCATCATGATGATTTCAAGGTCAGGGGGCATTTTGGAAAAGTACGTATTTATCAAAATGTTGATTAAAACATGTAAAATCTGCAAGTTATCAACATAACACAACAGACACTAATAAAGTGAGACACATGAAATTGTCAGACATTTAGCTAAGTTTAAGAAAAATAATAAGAAAGAATGTACTTACCATGCAACCTGCATCTGTAATGACCTTTACACACAGTAAGTAGTCCAAATAGATTCCCCCTTTTTCTTAAAGGGCGACATCTATTGTTGTAACACCACAGACATGAATTCGGGGAACACCACTTTATTTCTTAGATGTGCATTGTAGAAAACAATTTCATAAAATTGTACATGTTAAATAAAATCTATGTCCAAAATATAACCGGTTTATTTGTCTAAAAATGTTTAAATTGTTGCAATTACATTCCATGATACCTCTCTGAGGTATGGCGGAAACATGCGAATCAAATATGTATTTTAAAACAAAAATGTAACTATTAATAGTGCACAAATCGTGTTTATCCTACAGAATACAAACATTTTATAATCTATTGGTATTTAAAGTTTATTTTACCTGTTGTAAAGTAGAGGGCCACCACAAGTGAAGAGTGACCCAACTACAGGATCCGCTGATCTTGTGGCAAGATCGTTCCAGAGTCGTGGAACACGTCCGTAGAAAGTGCCTGAGAGCGATTTTTTCCTTTTGTGGGACAGCACCACAAGACGTTGTTCGATTGCAGAGAAGAATATTGCCTTTGCGGCTGTGATTTTTGGGTTTGGGGTGAGGTAAGGTGTTGGTTAGCTACCCCCTGAAATATATATGACTTATTTTGCTATCAGGTTATATACAAAAACAGACACTTTTATTATTATCAAATAAGTGCCAGACTTAAAGGCAAAATTTTAACTTCTTTCGTAATTTACAAAACCTTGTGACGTCAAACAAAGAAGTTTAGCAGAATGTTCCAGCTGCTCTTTTCGGAAAACCAGAGGAATGTTCTCATGTTGGGTCTGAATGTTCAGAATGACTAAAGTTATTGTATGGATTTAGAATAAAGCTTAAGCCTCAAGTGATGCTTTTGTCCTGTTTGAAGCTTAAAAGCTCTGGTATAACAAGTTGTATGAAATCTGGGTGACGGTTCTTTGAAAATTCTCAGTTTTTGTGCTATAGTCAATGAGACAGAATTTATTACCAAACTATTAGAGTGATTTTCCTCAGACTTAATATGCTTATGTACTCCTTAATGTCTATTTGTCATTTATTTTGATATTTGATTATAAATAAGAAAAACCAGTCTATCTTTCTTCCTGTGGCCTTTAATACAAGAGCAGCTTGGGAAAAATGCTATTGCTCTCCTATTATAGACATTTACATTTATGCATTTGGCAGATGCTTTTATCCAAAGCGACTTCCGTTGCATTATACCACACGTATTCTGTATATACATATTTTCATATTCTGGCCTTTCTTTCAGTGTTAAACCACAATTTTGGTAGATAGTACAAACAAATTACATTAAATGACAGTAGCTAGAATCTTACATAAGATGTACCACAAACACACAGACATAATGCTGGCCAGAAATGTACTGTAGATAGTGTTGTATACAGCTTACTGCCGTGAAGTGTTGGGTTAACCGTGTGAATGAGTCATTCCCACCTGAGTGAAGGCAACAGATCCATCACCCATGACTCATTCACTCAACATCTATTTTTAGCCCACCGACTCCCTCACTACTTGTGAGCGGGAGGGAAATGTAAAGAGACATAAGTCATTCTCCGTGGGTTGTAATACATAAATCAGTTGTGCATGCTGAAAAGTTTGTCAGTCGCCTTATTTGGATCAGGCATTGGAGATATAAAATCAACATTTTGTCTGTCAATGAACTCATTGGCTATATATTATGTCACATTGCAAATAGCTTAACAATACATTAAAGGGACCGTTCACCTAAAAATTCTGCCATCATTTACCTCACGCTCAGCTAAAAACAAAGGAATATATTTAAAAGAATATTAAACACATCTCATCTCCCATTTTCCGCCATATAAATAAATACAGGAGTCAATGGGGATGAGATCCGTTTCTTTTACTAACATTCTTCTAAATATCTTCCTTTGTGTTCAGTAGAACAAAGACATGAATACAGGTTGAAAACAACCTGAGGGTGGGTAAATTATGACAGCATTTTCATTTTTGGGGCGAACTGTCCCTTTAAGACAATTGTTTGGTTTGGTTTGGTTTGTAAATGTTATTAACCATTCATAAGTTTGATTGTACATGCACTACATTGGATATCATAATGATACAAATGTATGGAAATAGACATTAACATAATAAGTAATGTATTGCTAAATATGTTTTAAAACATTTTTTTGTGATTCATTGATTCTGATTGATTAATCAAATTTAGCTCTAAATAAGAAGGATAGTTATGAAACGTACTCGATTTGCAAATTCGGAATGAACAAGCATTAAAACCCATAGACAGCGGTAACAAACATTTACATGTTTATTCTGGTTAAGAAACACTTCCATAGCCTTTTCAGATACAGTCTCTTTCCTTTCCAACAGTAGACATCACAAACCAAAAGTCGAGAGTTTAAGAGAACAACCAACACATTTCTGTAACGTCACAATCAATTCAATATTCAATGATATTGTTTTAAACAGAAAATTACCAAACTCCTGGCTCGTGTGTATAACTGAAACAGGTTATTTTTGAACTCCTTTCGCTCTAATAGGGGTTTTCTAGCAAATACATTATACTATTAAATAGTTTATACTGCACTGTGCTCTGTGTAAGAGATTCATGAAGTTAGCAAGCTTTGACATATTTAAATATTTCAATGTTCTGTTCAATACGCAATATGCTCCATCATAATTCGTTTTCGTATCCAAAATAAATATCTACAGTTTTTCACCATCAGTAAATTTTTTAGACTTTGTGATCATGCAACTTTTGAAATATTGCCAAAGCAATAAACAAAGTAACATGACTTTCAAAAAGTCGAATACCTACAATAAAATCATGTTTGTAATATGCTTTTAATTCAAAATAAATACCAAAATAAATAAATAAACGAGATTGAGAGTGAATGTAGCAATGATGCTGCCATAAAGCGATAAACAAACTGAAGGAAAGTGGCATTACCCCAGAACATTAGCTGAAGCACATGAAACTCTTAATAGGCTGCGCTCCAATGAGTGGAATTACATACAGACAGAGACTTGGCCTAATGTCCTCTTGAGAAAATGGAGACTGCAGCAAGAATGATGTGCGACACAATGGGGGGATATTACATAATCCCACAGGCATCTCTTGACGTTAATCTATTTTCTCCCTTGACGTTGCAAGTGATGATGTATTTGAGCAGAAAGGAGAGATGCGTGTTATTGAGAATGTGTTGAGTAGTGGCTTCGGCTCTCTGGAACACATTGCGTTCTGTCAAGTAACTATTGATTGACTGGAGCAATAGACTGTGAAGCGTTTGTTTGGGAGAGAATCGAGAGAATATTTGTGCCTTAGGTGACAGTAATGAGCCGATGTGAAGGGTTTGGAACAACTGCTGAAATATTGTTATAGATTCTGTTGACAGTTAGTTAGGCAGCAATGATGAATTAGCGAGTAATGCGCAGAGCTCTGATAGACTTTCATTTTGCTTGTTTATGAGGTTTACAGAATTACTTTTTACTGTGTAATACAGCCGCACCGCATACATCAAGCTGGAAACTGGGATTGCGAATCTAGTTACTGTTACCCGTGCGGGGGAAAGTTGTGAACTCAGAAAGACTGCGAAGATCGTTCTGGTTCATTTCTAAAGGGGAAAGCTAAAGTAGTTTTGCGTTTTCGATAATGCTTGTTTTAGTACGCAAACTGAATATATACCACATGCCCTCGACGCCTCAAGAATATATCAGGAGTTGCTCTTAAGAACAGCTGCCTAAAATTGACCATAGATGTTTCATAGCCGTTCCTATCGGCAATATGCGTAGCATGTATGTTTGTGCTGTATATCTTTATTCAGGAGCACAAGTGTAGTGGCGTGATAATCTACAGGGTACATTAATGCCTTATCACCATAAATACTCTTGGTACTCTTAGTCGATATAGACGAATGATATGCATCAGAGAAAGTGCAATATTATCTATCTCTACTGTTCCTGTTGTTTTCTTTTGCACGGAACCATTTGAAACCCAGTTGGCTGACCTTTAGCAGGGTCATTTCGGTCATAAATTAGGGGGCAGAGGTCAGGTCTCCGCCCCGGGTTGGACGTTCTGCACCTTAGAGAGAGTGACGGGAACCTTGCCCTCCCCGGGGGTCGGAGCGCGAGTGATGGGTTGAACGGAGGCCTGGATCTCGGCTAGACGCTCTTTGAAACGCTGTTGCAGTCGGAGCTCTTCTTTGGAGGTGCCCTGAGAGCAAGCAGCCAGAAGCAATCCGACAGCCATACCACTGCCACCCACACAGAACAGAACAGCTCCGGCCAGTTTACAGGCATCCAGTGCACGGTTAAAGCGTACAGCGCGGCCATCCACGAAGAGCAGCTCATCTTCACCGAATGCTTCTAGCCGAGGAGGAGTGGCATAGCCCACCAGCAGCACTGACAGCCCGGCTACCAGAATGAGAGCTCCAAGCGCGAGACAGACCTGTTAAATAAAACAAACACACAACAATTCGCATGTTATGCAAAAAAAGAGTTTTGGGGCCTGTGCCATGATGCCTGTTTCAGGTAGATTTCAGAGCAAATCCTTTTTAAATTGACCATGGTTTTATACAAATGACTATACATAAATAATATTGCATCACTGTACAGTACCATACTATATACCTTTTCGTTGGATGCGCAGTTAACTTCCATATTTCTATTTTATTTCATTTATGTAAATATTAATTAGTATTATTATTTTACTATATAATAAGTGTATTAAATAAACGATTTGTTGAATGGTTCCTGTAGTTCGGTGCATTTAAACAAACCGTATGGTACACTGACATCTAGCGATTGAGCTTGGTATCGTAGTCTAAATTCAAAATATTGGAGAGACAAGTTTAACCAAGTAAAGGTTGTTCTTGATTTCTTTCAATTGTTATCAGAAATAATCTAAAGGCACTCTTTTGTTTGCGAATGTGTACTGGAGCATCAGTGCATGCGTTAGGATAAAACCTACTATAGTAAATGTGTTCATGTACTTCAAACATTGTTGTTTAACTTATGCATTAAAGGCGTGTGTCCGATTTCCGAATTTCACTTCAGGCCGAGTACCAAAACAACCTTGTAGCAAATCAGCGGTGAGGTGCACATTGCACCGGACGGACATTAGTCGAGCCGAGCGCCGACGAAAGCGACAGATGGGGGCAGGGGTGTGTTTGTTTTGAACATTTATCAATGGCTAAGAGACATCGGATATCCCGCCTTTAATAAAACAAGAAGTTGTTCTAAAACAGTTCTCTCTCTCTGCATATAATATTTGTCCATGATTTCTTATGTAGAACTTAGTAGCATGCATGTTTATAAGTGAACACTACAGTATACAACAAAATGGAAAATCACCTTCCAAAGGACAGAGCTCCAACGACTAGGCGATCTCTGTGTCTGAAAATCTTCATCGCGCTCCCAGATAGAGGCAGTGCACTCCTCGTAGAACTGGTGCAGGTAGGAACGCACCCCGTATCCTTGGTAACCGCTGCTGAGTGCACCCTGGCCCTGCTCAACATAATCCGACCCACAGATCTCTGAGCAAGAAGTCATGCTTCAAGTCAAGTCATCTGCATACGAACAAAGACACAGGCCCAAAACATTAGCAATATTTTATGCAACATGGAAATGTACTCAGACATACTCATGCCATTGTCTGTGCTTAACATCTAAACATCTTTCATGTTGGATGTTTCACCAAACTTGTAACGATATGTACATTTTGGCTGATAACGATAACCGTTCATTCTTGAACACTGGAAGCCGATAACCGATACATTGGCCGATAAACATTACCTTAATTTTACTATAACATTTTTTGAGACTGAAATTTACCCCTGAAAATCATGTACCAAGCCTACTTTACACTAATTCAAGATTGTTTAACTTTTAAACTTTCTGGTATGATGTTCATTAAATAAACAAATTATAGATGCACGATTACTGATTATAGATTACTGTTAAATGACTAAATGTTATAGAGGTTCTCCCAGAGCATCCCAGAAAGGTGTTCTCAATAGCCATGCTCTTACCACTGAGCTACAGGCAAGCTTTGTTTTGCTAATAGCATTAAGTGAAGGATCACAACAGATAGATAGTACTGTACAGTGAGCAGCATGCACCTGAAGTGGTTCAAGCTGAGGAAATGATTCATAATTTATCAGAAATAATATATATTGGCCTTAATGTTAATATCGCCCGATAACATAAAATATTTCCATTAATCAGCGAATACCGATATGGACGAAAATGTACCGTGCATCCCCTACATTGTCCCTTAGAAAATGCAATTACAATATTCTTTACTAGTTACTGTGTCTTTTAAGATGGGATTCACAAAAAAATGTCACACTTAAGTTTTAAACAAAAGACCTGTGCTAATGACCTTAAACACAGTGAAACTTTACACTGACACTGTACATTTTCTGTCTGCAGCAGAGCATCTGACCTGCTCTTGCGAAACAACATATATCAGCACTAATTGATACAGCGGCCTAAAAGATATATCGGATCGTTCTTCCGGGATCTCGCTGCCTCCACCTTTCTGGGGGGTCCTTAAGGATTTACCTAGTCGAATCAGAATGGTCACGTCTTGCCTATAGATGACTGATAGTCGAATTGCACCATGTGTGTGTGGGGTCGACACCAGGGCTGCGTCCGAAATCGCATACTGTGACAGTACGTACTGAATTTGAATAAGTACCTACCATCGGCCAAAGCAGAACGTTCTCGTATGAGTGGGAGTTATATGAATACATTTCGGACATACTTCGTCCCCCATGTTTTATGGTCATGTGACCCGTATGCTCTTTGACATATGATGTATTAACAACAACCTACAGGTGAGCGTTGATAAAAAAGGTAATTATTCACAAGAAATTCATTTATTGACACTTACATTATAAACGGCCGTCCGCCTTAAAGTTTTCCACAACATTTATTTAATTTACGTTTGAAACCGTTGCTCACCTCCCGTAGCATAATGTCATAGATAGTTGTCCATCCGATCCACACTCACGAAAGGGGTGCAGCGCAAAGTGCAGCACAACATTGATGCACCAAAAACAATCATACATTCATTTACAGAATTTGTTAAGATCAAAATATACCTTTATAATAAATACAAAAAAAGAAACGAAAAGCCAGTTTTAAGTCACAATGTGCAAAATAGATGTGTTTAGGCAAGATGTCTGAAATGCAGGGGAACTTATAATCAAGACACAAGGCAAAAATAGTAAAATGAATGGACATTTTCCTTAAACATCACTAAATAATGCAGTGCCACTTACTAGACCAGATCTTGCCTCACAACTATTTTCAAAACTACTCGATTACTGATAGGAGGAATGCGACAAAGCATCTTACCATTTAAACAGTCAAAATGTCCCTTTCACCTTTTTTCCTGCGCACTCTTTCTCCCTCCTCCTGTCACGCACACTTGCTTTCAGTGCAGAGAATGACAAGTTCTGCATCGTGCTTGCTAAATGCGGTGATTTTGGTTTATTTATTTATGTACTAAAGTTCAGTAACAACTGCGTACATTTACAGACAATGTGTTTATTCATATTTACAGGCCTATGCCCAACCACACAGTGACAAATGTTTGGAAACATGTACACACATGCGAGTCACCTCTCAAAGCACAGAAGACGCGGAGAGACGCGATCCTGCGCAGGGTCATAGCCAGACCTCAAAATGTACCATTTCATTACATCACAAATCATATTTTTTGCGGCACAGTGCATGCCCGTCTGCTACGCCATTGCCCACATAGCCAAAAATGACACGATCCCCATTGCATAACACCTATGCGAAGATTCGACTGTGAGATTGGTAGTCGAATCGCGCTCCTTCTATCGAATATTCGACTATTCGGGGTCACCCCTCCTTATATGCTGATTTAATTGTGAAACTGCAGGGTGCGTTTAAAGCTACGTTCATGCTGTGAGTAATTGCTTCTAAGGTTCAAATATTAATATTGACTGAAAGGCGGTTTGTATTATGTTAAGGCAGAGCTTAAGCGAGGGAAAATGAGGTTGTTAGTTTCCTGCAGAACGCCGTAATTAAATCACAGCTCAGTGTGTACCTGCTGAAACTGATTAGGAAGTGACTCAGCTTTCCCTCGGCATATGAATGAGCCTCAATAACAATCTCTCTCTCTCTCTCTCTCTCTCTCTCTCTGTATGTATGTTTGTAGAGATTTCATTAATTATTTGTTACTAAAAATACAAGTAGCTTCTTTTTATAATTACAACTATGTCAGAATATGGACATACAGAGTGTTTTAAAAGTATGAGAAAATAGTACCATTTCGCTTTTTCTAATTGAATGCACATTACTGGGAATATTCTAGTCTCAACATTCACGCATTCTTCAAAATGCCTGAATAACTGTGATGCGCCAACATGGAAGCCTCAAAACCTGTTCAAAATCGGACCATGTTTAATTTAGAGTGATCCAATAAGCCAGATAGAAGCACGAAAGCTCTTTGTCCGAAGTAAATGACACGAACCACTGCCTTGAGTTAGTGACCTACAAACGAGTGCTGTTTTGTCATGACCTTGATTTGTGTTTAGATATAAAAAATAGACCATATGACTAAGTGTGGTCTTGTGATTGTGGTTTAAATCACGTGGTTTTGAAATAAAGTGCTGTATATGTGAAACGTTTGTCTCTGAGGTGATGTCGCTGTCCTTGGTGCTGAATCCATAGCGCGCCGCGTCACGTCATAAATGACGCAACTCCAACATGTCATCATCTGATGTGCTTGAATATCTGAGAGACATGATGTTCCCTAAAGACTAAAGACTCAATACTCAAGTGCTCGGTCGTGTCATTACAGATTCCTAATTATACGGTGAAAGCTATTAATAGCTGTTGCTATCTTCTGCGTACCCACAAACAATTGTTGTTATACATATATGGTCGTTATTGTGCGAAATATCAGCAATCCTATTCATTTTAATAACTTTAAAAGCGATTTGCCAATCGATTTATTTAATAACATGTTTGTCAATTCATACAGCAGTTACTAGCATCAAATGCCGTGTCCTCCTTTACAATCATACGCAAACGAAATCGATGCCATTGATAAAACAGCTGTCGCCAGTGGCTTTAAATGGCTTCGTTAAAATCGTGTTTAAGTATAAATGAATAAATATGAATACCTGTCATAACCAGTCGGGAGAGTGATCGCTGGCTGCCGTTCTTCACTCTGCTCTCATCACTCTGCGCTCTCCAGCCGTCGATGAGCCTGACTCAACGCGACGCAATGCGCATGCGTCAGATGTAAAGCAAAGCTAGAGGTTGGGATTCTCTCCTGATAAAAAGGTGTTTAAAAGAGATTAAGAGCCACCTGGAAAAGTGTGATATGGTCTGTTTGTGAGGCAGCATCACCCTCAAATATTTGGTTTGGTCACACTTCAGAATAGGGGGCAATTCTTGCTGTTAACAAACCATTAACTACGACTTTCCACCAATAAACTCTTGATTTGTTGCTTATTAATAGTTAATAAGGTACTTGTATTGATATTGGGTAGGATTAGGGTTGTAGAGTATGGACATGTAGAATAAGTGCTTTATAAGTACCAATAAACACCCAATATGCCAATAATATGCATGCAAATAACAAACTAGTTAATAGGGAGAATTGCTTCCTATAATGAAGTGTTACCTTTCGATTTAACCACAACTGGTGCAGAAGAAACCCTTTGGTAATTCCAAATACTAAAGACCGGTACCTGCTGTCACACTTTGTGGTCCAGCTCGGAGCAGTTTTACTATGGAAATCTGTGTAGACAAACATAGTAAGTTAAAGTTATTTCCATCATTTCCCCACAAAAAGTAAACATATTAAAATCCTGCTATTTAGAGCACTTTCTTTGGGAGGTTATATATCAGGCACCATTTTCAAGCAGCACGAACAGTCTCCCTGGAGCATGTTAGATAACATTAAAAGGTGCAATGGAGAATTATGACCTCATTAACTCTTTACTTCCTGGTTCAGCCCTGCTTGGCGATAAAGATAAAACCTTTACATCAACCGTTAAGATCCATCCTAACTGCAAGCCTTCTACTGTATACACATAGGTGCATGCAAGCGGAATTATTTGAAGCCTATTTGTAGCGAATTCCGACAAGATAATGTCTTCTAAAGTGAAGCAATCGGTTTGCATAAGAAAACCGTTTATATTTTGATATTATATATACAAAAACCGACATATATTAGCAAAAAGTCAAATATGGTGGCACTATGATCATTGGTTCTTGCATGTTTTTGCAGCTTGTTGATATTTTTTCACGAGATCTGAAGGTTTGAAATTAGATTTTTGTCATGTACATCTGGGATGATATGAGGGTGGGTCAATATTGTGATCAGTTTTATTTTAAGCTGTGCGTCTAATGGCGTTGTTCCCATTTGTGAATCTAATTAATGCAAAAAATTCCAGTCACATGCGCAGACTATAAATGCCTGTAATAATGTTCCGTGTATGACGTGAGCTCCACATATAAAAGAATGAAACAAAAGAAGACTTTTGCTGAAGACAAATCACAAACAGCAAAGTTGTTGCGGATGAAACTAGAACCAATATGACTGTGTCGCATCATCCAGGTGGATGCTGCACATTAGTGGTGGTTGAGGAGCTTCCCCCCTTCAATGTAAAGCCATTTGAGTACCCAGAAAAGCAAATATAACAAATGATCAAGTGACGGAACAGTTCAAAAGAGCAATGATTTAGAAGTAACATCTTCTGAATTCAAATGTGACAGTGTCAACATGTCAAACCTTTTTTTGTCAGAACAATGTAGATCATTATTTACACAAACATCACTGATCAGAGCATCCCGTAAGACATAGAATTGGATCTAATATAACAAAACATCCAGTTAGTTTAAATGTTTTACAGTAAGTATGTGTTTTGCTGTATTTCCACAAGCAGATAATCGATATTCTGTCATTAACAAAGTATACATTGGCTGCCTGTCTCAATTTACTTTACAACATCTTAAAAGACCCTCAGCATTGCTCACAGGCTGGTTTTTACTCCACTTTCGATTCACACATGTGAATTATTTACATTCTGACTGCTGACCATTATTACAAGCTTTAGTCCAAGTGTCACCCAAAGCGCGATTTATCAAGACCTCTTTTCAATTAGATCTTTCTACATGCCAAGTTTTACACTGTTCTCAGTCTCAGATTGAGCTTGGCTGCAATCCGTTCCACGGCAGGCAGTTTGTCTTCTTTTGGCAAACACGAATCTTTCTTCACTTTTCTTTCCAGTACTGATTTTCTCAACACGAAAAGTGTCGTGGCACAAATGTGTAGCTTTTATTGTTAAAGGAATTGTTCACCCAAAATGAAAAACGTTTTCATCATTTATTCACTCTCATGTCATTCCACTCTGCAGAGCACAAAAGAAGATATTTTGAAGAATGTTGGTGCGTTGGCGCCCATTGACTTATATTGTACGGACACAAACCGCTTCTACATTAAAATACATAAAAATTTCTTTTTTTCAAAAAAAAGTTCTGACAAAGGTTGAATAAAAGATTATCACAATTAAATGTTTGTGTGAACCCTTTATAAAGCTCTAGTGATATGAAACTTGAAAATTGTCACATGACAATAAACATCATGAGAACTTTCTTTGCAGTCCTGTCCATATTTATTGGAGCTGAAATGCACATTTGTCTCTTCTTAAAGTCTGGTTAAACAGTTCCCAATGTAATATTATCCGCATTATTTGTGAAAAAGTCATTGAGCACCTGCTGAAAACTGTATTGTCTCCTGCTGCTCGACAAAATACAGAGCGGCTCAGTGTTTCTGCCACAGCGAGCAGTCACAGGCTGTGAGCTGCTTATTTGAGCTGAACAACAGAAAGAACAACACACATATTTCAAATGAACTGTTATGTAATCATCACTTCATTTTACATCAATTCATTTAGCAGACACTTGTGCCTATAATGCAATTTGCAAACATAGAATACCACTATACATTGTTACTCTAAGACTTCTTACTATGGTCCAACTGGTAACTAACTGGTGTTAGTTACACAACACTCATCGTTTTAATTTCCAACGAACACACTGATAAAACTTGTATCGTGAGCTACATAAAAAAGATAAAAGCATCTGCAAATACAAAAACAAAGACAAATGTAGAAATGTAAATATCCTCGCATATAGTTAATGTGGCCATCTGAAATGGATTCATGCACCAAATATTTCCAATTTCATGCTATCTGTATCATCATAGCATGTTTCCTCATCCCCTGCAGGGTTGTCGTATTGACATCCTCGTGTTGACATGCGCATACAAGTCATTGACTCATTACACAGAGACTTGAAAGCTGCCTCTAATGTTTTTATCATGGGAGCCCTCTATAGCAACCACTTAATGTTCTGTTGCTCCAGTGAAGCTACTCCATCGTAAAGTGTACACAATGGATTCGTGGAATAAGAACCCTACATCACCTTCTCAGAGCATTTTATAGCTGGACTAGCTTTTATACAGCAGGTAATATTTCTGGGTTAGTTACACGAGACAGAAAAAATAAAAACCTGTTTGTCAAGGTAGATTATGTGTTTTTATAAATACCATGCTGATTGTTGTTAGAATTAAAAGTGTGGTTGAAACCACTGCATCATTTGAGTTGAGAGAATATCTTTTTGTCTTTCCATTTGACACAGCATTGCTGTATGGTCTTTTAGAGCAAATGTGTATTATAAAGGGTGCTAAATTGTGAATGGCCACCTGGCAAAGATCACAGAATTTGCAGATTTCTCAATGTGCAATTGAAGGTGTATATGTGTAAATATTTAAACTTACATGCATGTGCATATATAGGTCTTAAATCAGGTGTTGTCTCTCTCCTCAATTTATGCTGTGTTTTCCCTTTCTCTCTCTTTGTGTGTCTCTATCTGTGTGTGGACAAGCTGTGCCGCTCTCATACCGTTTCTATGGTTACAATCACAGAAAGGTCACCTTCGGGAAGATGCTTGCGAGCATGCGCCGCACGATGGCAATTCAATAATCACACTAGCAATAATGGCAGATAAAAGCAGACTTCGTTAGGGTGCGCCTGTGTGTGCGCATGTCTGAATCACTCAGTTGTGTCACAAGAGCCACAGGACTTCAGTATGAAAGCATATCTCCTGTACTCTCAAAGTCAGTTTTATAGTACCAATACATAATTTTAAACAGACTGTAAATCTAGTTATCGTGCTCTACAAAAGTGTAAATGCAAAATAGCTCATAGGTCGAGAGTAAGAAACAGACCATCTTTGAGGGTAAATGTTTATTTCCTCCTTGTTTACATCAACTGTAAAATGAGTGATTTTCGCCACAGCTAAACCATGAATTTAGGCAGTGCCAAAATGCTTGGATGTGACTGCCATGAACATGTGTGATGATAATAATAATAATAACATCATTGAAAAAATTGATGTAACAAAATGTGGAGGCAACAGTGCATCTTCTGCCACCTAGTGGTTCATAATAACATACCAACAGATTTCAGGTTTCATCACACAGTGCTTTATGATCTATGTATTTCAAAAACAAAAAGCATCTATATATCAGCAAATGTGTTCTTAGTGAGGAAAACATGAGTTAATAAATGGCTCACACGGAAAAGTGATACTTCAAGATTTGAGATAATGTAATTAATCAGATCGGATATTTTATGTAAATGTAAACATAATATAACCAGATTTCTTTGTCTTATTCTTACAGCCAAAGGCTTTCCCCCCACACCCTTCATACGACAAATGATAAGATGCTTCACCTGAGTTGTTGTAATGGTAGGGTAATCATTTAATAAGCAACCCCTGGATATTCACTAATCAGGTTTGCGGCCCAGACAACCTCATCTTCATTTCAAAATCTCTAATGATAGTTCTGATTGGTCATCTGTCACCTCTCCGCGCTGATGTATGGAGTTTGGTTTCATTAGCCATTGCCTCCCAGGGAGAGCATTACTTATGGGCTGACGATACAATTTATCATAACACACTTCTCTTTCGTGAGACGGCAATCTTGAAAGCAAATGAGGATTATTCTGGGCTGGAAGAAACGGAGGTCACGGTTTAGCTATGTGAAGGGGTGCCAATATAGGGAATATTTGATGTCGCAGGTATTGAGGCAAGGGTTTATGTCAAGATCAACAGAATAGTGTAGTTTAAAATGTTAATTAATGTATTAAAATACCAAATAAAATACATGACTCAAAATGTAAATGTAAACTATCAAGAAACATTTGATTAAATATTTTTGTATTACCTTTAACTTATCATGTTTGAGAAATCTCTATATCGGCTCATATTTTTTCAGATGAGGTCTTTTTTCTATTATACTAATCATAGCAGATATGTATTTGAGGCATTGCCTATAATATATTTTAACATATTTTTAATAACTTTCCATACCAAACATGAGCGTCTCATACTGAAAATAGTGACATTTTTGAATTGTTAATCCTTACGGTTCTTTATTCTGTTTTCAGACAATGCAACAATGTCAACTCTCCATACTCCTCTTTCACTGTGAATTGTATCTGTTCTATTCCAGATCGTATATCATTTATATATTACTTGCTCTATACCGCATTAAGTCACTTCAATATTTCCATAAACACATAATATTGCCATCTCAAGAAAGAAAATAATAAAAATCAGCACAGTCAGGTTCCTGTTCTAACCATATTTCAGGGCTTCAATAACCTGCTTACCGTTTGGGATAGTACATCATTTACACACTCACTCTGTTCAGGTTCTCCGTGCGATCATGCCATGTTCATTTCCCCTGGCATTGTTAATATTAAAAATAAATGTATTGTTGGAAGACGCAGTGGCAGCAGCGTTTGGTGGGAAATACAGTCTGAGTTATGCGGATCCAGAGGCCATGCACCTGCTTTCTGATGGGGCTTTCTGCATCCGCACCAGCGCGCCACTGCATCATTTATCATGCAAAACAGTTCACACTCCTCTATCAAAAGATCTCATACATGGGCAGGTGGGGCTGTTTTTTTCATTCTTCGTCACATTATTTGTATTTTGTATAAATCTTATTTTTGTGCTCTCTCTTTATTTCTCTGCTCCCCCTTTCATTGTACCCTCTGTATCTTCCTCTCTGTCAACAGATTTTCATCCGTTCCTTTTTTCCCTTGGCCACCTTTATTCCTTCTATAATTGCTCATTTGTTTAAAAAGGCCTCAGATTGGGGATTAAGGAACCCAGACTGCATCGTGATAAGAGAACGGGACAGGCGGTAGAGCTTGGGCTCCTTCACATAACAAAGGGACAGTGGCGCAAGTCATTGCGAGCGTTACCTAGACAGCGGGTGCTCGGCGACAGCCACTCGTGGTTTCGGCTGAGCTCTCTAATTATGCCTGCGGCTGCCAGGAGGCTGTGCGGAGATGAATAGAAGCAGCTATTTGCTGCTGGGCCTCTGTTTTCACAAAGCCGAAGAGTCTGCGGCCATGGACGAACGGCTCTGCACCTGCCTCCTCCTCCTTTCATTCAGCCTCTTTGGACGATCTGAGCTCCTTTTCTTGTATGTCTGATCTCTGCTCCACCTGTCAGGACAGGAGTTTTTCTTAAAAGTGAGCGGTTTGCGTTATGTTAATGGGAAACCTGAGTGTTTCAGAATTTTAAAATGAAATGCTTTAATGTTTCTCGGTTGTGTAAATCAAATAAAAGGAACCGAATGATTCAGAATCAATTAATAGACACTGTACCTACAGTAAGTCCTACTATACTGTACTATGCTATTGTAACATTTGGAAAAACAGGAAGGAAATGGAAACTACTCTCTTAAAAAAGGATTGATGCCATGGAAGAAAGGTTGGTTGTGGTGAAAAAGGGTTCTTCTTTTGTATAATCAGGTTCTTCGGTAGTTAAGGGTTCTTTACGGAACCATTTAGACAAAAAACGGTTCTTCTATGGCATCACGGAGCACCTTTTATGCAGCGTGTGGTCAGACAAGTATATTTCACTTGTTTGTTCGCAAACTGTGCAACATGTAGCGAGATTTTACCAAGGTATTATTTCCTAAGGGTAGTTTTGCCCTTTTCCTTGTTCATCCCTGACTGGAAGACAAGACACATATCCTAGACTTGAATTATCTTGAACAACCCCTGCACAGCGGAACAGTGCAGCATAAATAGCCACAAACCAAAATGTTATGTGTGTGTGGGTTTATATTCTGTCAATCCAGTTAAAGATAACATGATCAATACATTAGTAAAAACCCTCTTCCGGAACATCCAGACAGCCAGATCCGGTCCTTGGGTGATAAAATGCCTCCTATCATGTACTTGTGAGAGAGAGACACCTGCTAATACTTTTGCTTACATCTGTTGCAGAAATGAAACGATTCACACTAATTCTCCAATGTCTCTTTAATGCCTGAAAACCTGATGGTTGTCTTTTATGGAGCAGCTTGGTCAAAGGTATACATCCAATGGAGGTTTGAATCTTAAACGTAAGGATCCCAGTCACATTCCATCTTCTCAAACCACATGTTTTTTATTTAATCATCTTCTCCTCTTTTCTCCTAAAAGATTCCCCCATGGTCAGTAGAGACAAAACAGTATGAATCACAATGACGGAATTTCTCCCACAGCATGTAAGAAGGACTGGTGTGAGTTGGCTTCGTCCTCATTATTTCGTCTACCCTCATCTTGTTTTGAACCTGTATGGCAGAGCTGTGTTCCACATCCCGTCAAACCCAAACCACCCCGAGAGTGAAAGGGCAACTCCTGAATACGATTTCTGTTGATCATTTGTTCTGTGCAGCTGCTATGCTCAAGAAGAAGAGTGATGTGTGTCCCCATTAACACAGGTGATGGGATGCTTCAACAGTTCTGAGTCGAGGACAGTTCCTTATACCCAGAGCCTTGTCAAATACAATCTTCTCAGCTACATGTTGCTGCAAGGAGATTCACAGATGCTCACCTGACTTGGCAGCATGTCCACATTTAAAGAAGTTTCCTCTGTGGTCCATTAGTGAAGGCCGGTCATGCGCAGCAGTCCAAAGGCTAAAGGCCTATTCTAGATACTCTCTGAATGAGACACGTGGGAAATGTTGGGACACTTGTATTAGTGGTCAGTATTAACTTAGTGACTTTAAAAAGTGTCAACCCATTTTTTTCAGTTAGGTTGCAGGACTAGAGTTTTCTACAAGGCACAGAGGTGTACCATGAGGGTGAATAGATGATGACGAAGATTTTGTGTTTGGATGATCTATACCTTCAAACGTTGAACTCTTCCTTATTTGGGAATGAACTGTAGCATTTTGTTTATCAGTGATCTTTGGAATTAAGAAATACTAATTAAACGTATTTTCTGTGTGCTTTTTATGACACTGTCCATGGTGCTGGAATGTTAGGTTCCAGAATATCTGGACAGATGCTGGCACGTTAAATTTATTGATTATGAAATTATGCTTAATTTCAGTTTGTTGACTATTATTTTTCATTCGAGTGTTTCTCTCACATTTGATCTCTCTGTTTACATGATTTAATCATTTTCTCTCCCACAACTGCCCTGTCGATTGCTTCTGTTTTTCGAAGCCACAAATCCCGGAAAGACAGATGAGAAACATTTTCAACCTGCACACATCACCCACAAACCCCTGCCTGCCCCTGTTTGCAGCTCTACCGGTGACTGGAATAAGGGATAGGTGGAATTTGATAAAAGCGCATTTCGCTAATCTTTTGAAGATCCAGTTGAGCTGCCGGCCTTCCCTCAAATTGGAAATGGAGGGGTGTGTGGAGGAAGATTGGAGAGGTTGGCAATGACAAGAGGGAGAAAATCGCAGGCCGGGTTTCCAAGAACAGGGCACGATCAGGCCACACAGCTCTAGGCGGAGTGTGTTGGAGCCTACTAATGGATGTTTATTAATCCAGGGCAGCAAAGCTTGAAATAACCTTTTAGAGCGCAATTTTAGAGTCCACTATGTGTAAAGAAAATGTTATCGCTGCCCCTGAAACTTCAAAAGGCCTTGCTTTAAGTTGCAGGTCACAGAAAATTTTAAGCAAGTGAGCTGAGCCCCAGGAGATCATTGATAACAAATGATCAGATGTTACTGAGCGATCTTGGATATGCAGAGAAACAGCAGGGGGACCGGCTGAACTACACAATTATTGACCAGTTGAGATATGCTCTGTATGTTACATGCTCCAGGAGAATGTCTGATAAAGGTAATAAAGGAAGACCATTGCAGCGCAACAAAATTAGCTTAATCCAACAATGCTCCAAGAACCAATTTATATCCAGAGTAATGTTTGTGCTGGTTTAGTCTGGTTTGTGATAGTTTTAGCTAGTGGATCAGCATAACCATGATGTTTAGCAGCTAAATTTGACCAGCATGGACTTTCTGGTAAAGCTGGTTCACCAATAAAGCCCACCCTGCAAAAGCACATTTGTCCTTTTTTTAGTCTTGTCTAACACTATACATATGTACAAATATCAAGAAACATTTAAAAGTAAAAAAAGATGTTATCTCTTTTCGCACGAAAACATTTTGAGTGATTCATTTTTCTAATGCCACTGGCAGAATTATGAGAGAAAACTTAATTCAGTCTTCAACTATTAAAAAAACAATTCAAGTTTATGTCTATTGCTGCATTTGCAGATAATTTTCTAGTTGTAAGCGAGTTACTACTTCGAGTTACTACTTTGTGTTTTTTGTTAATGTTTCTTCTTGAGTAAATGTATTTTGATTTAAAATTGATTTGATTTCGAGAAAGGGACAAAAACACGAACCACAAGAAAACCTTTTTTAATAGCTTTTTGAACTAGTCAGGTGTAGCTACCGTTCATAATATCAGACATCTTTCGGTATAGTATATTCTGTACATGTGACGAAGAAAAGGTATATTTTTATCCTTTTTTCTAGTAATAAATGGTAACTTGACTTGATTTGTGACAGAGGAGACAGAATACGGTTCAATATTATTAGGTAGCAGGTGTGTTAGGTATGCATAGTATGTGCAGCTCTGCCATAAAGGAAAAAGTATTTTGAAAGAATATTTTCTTGGTAATAAACGGTAAATTGACTTAAAAATGACGGTGAAGTATGCGCAATAAGGTTCTGAGATTCTCAGCCAATACCTCCACCGCCGTAAAGAGATTAGAGAACTGTCAGTCTCCGCTGACAGAAACACTAAGACCTGTAAGCAGCTGACGGACAGAACAGATCACCACCTGTCTATTTCTACAGCTCTCTATATGAGAGCTTTGTCAATTTTGTGAGTTTCGAACCAGCTAAAATGCATTTGCCTGCCCAAGATGAGCATATAAAAAGACGGTATGAAGGAATAATGTTTTTTATCATATTCTGAGTTATCTCGGTTTCTATGTGAAACGACAGGCTTCATCGTACACTAGTATTTCTGGGTAAAAGATGCAGATTCCGCCACAGAAGTTCACTCGTGTACAAGGGACGCACATATACACGCCAGAAGACTTTATAAAGTAAGCAGCAACTTCATCAATGAGTCCTGACAGTGCAGGTGCTTGACAAAGGATGAGGGATCAGTCTTAATGGGGTGGCGTCGCTATTGATACGTAATCACGCCCGAGAACAGCAGGTGGTCCAAATTAAATACAGTGGCGAATGCTCAGCCTGACACGACCCCTGTAGCACGACTCTGGTCACCCTCTCATTTACCCCGGTGATAAATTCTCTCACACTTTCAGATAATAAGGAGCTCGCGGGCTTCATCTCCTCAGAATTCATCATACGGTAGTCACATTACAGGCCTTTACCAACGGAGCTGGGGGGATGGAGGGGGTCTTCTTTAATTGTAAACCGACCCCCTCCAATGTTACAAATCACCCGTCCCTGAAAGACTATTTCTCAGACTCACGAAAGACTTAGTCGGAAAGAGTAATAGATGGCTGTTTTATTTTTTTATTTTTAAGAACACTGCTACACGAGGAAAGAGGTGTCAAGCCATCTACCATGGAGTCAGCGGACACAGCAGGTAGCCAAGGTGACCTGTCAGATAGAAATATACCCAGGTAGACCTAATGGTGTAATTTCGGTTTCAACTGAGCTGCTTAGATCAACCTGTGGGTGAGAAATGGGTTCATAAGTGACTGCTGGAAATTGTGCACACATTACACAAGATGGCAGTATTAGTCCGGAGCTTTCTGTCACTATTACTGTAGCTGCCAGAAAGCCTAGTGATGTAATCCAGTAAAATGAAATGTAAACTGTTCGAAAAAAACAGTTTTTTGTGTAAAAAATCGCAGCCACTATTGACATCAAATGAATGAATTATTACATAAACTAGCCTCTGGCGATGTATTTGAACGCTTTGTGTACGAAATAAAACATCATGCGATTTAAACAAATTGTTCCGATAACTACAGTAGCCTAACACTAATGCTGTAGGTTAAGGATGATGCAATTAATTTGCTAATTTACAGCTGTCGAAGTCTCTAAACAAGCAAATGAATATTTTGAAAGTAGTGAATACAGCTTTTGTGTTCTTGTGACCTTGTTTATGAGAAACATAAATTCACTGAATTATATTACAGACGTCGTTCAGTCAACACTCCTTTGTTTCCCAAATATTTTTTTCTGCTTTATAAATAAAAGAAAAACGAATACATATGTACAATCCAGTGATTCATTGCCAAAAAGAAACATCTTTTCTGACTGCACTCACGCAGAGGTGGAGGCTAAATGGTTTGCCGAGGAACATTTTTCCCACATTCGGAGACTTTCATTTACTTCCTGCATGTTGGAATGCGGGGGGCTACACAGCCAATTTACAGAGTAACTTGTACAGGGACAAGAAAATCATTACCGCAAGATTCATATCGCTGGCTGTTCTTTTAATGCTCAGAGACCAAAGTTTAGCCGTAAAGTCCTGCAGCGAAAGACTCAAGGATAGATCAATGTCAACAAACTGGGAATGGCCGACCCTCGTGAAATGAGCAGAGCTTCGGGCAGAGAAAGTCATATCGTGATGTCTGGCTGGTATGGTTTCATTTCATGAATTCTTTAATGTGCTAAAGTCCAAATGGTCCCAAACGTCCCCTATTGCTTGCCAGTCTAAAATAATTGAGGGGGTTTCTCTCAAAATTACACCCTCTCTTTCTGGACTCTCATGGCTTTCAGGCCAAAAGCTCTGGTCAGATGATGGAGCTGCGTATAGCCGTAATCTACAGATGTAGCGGAAAATGACCCCCCGGAGAACACCCCCGTCTGCGACATCATTTATCCTGCCATCCAATCACCGTGCTCATAGATCAATATTACAACCTAACAGAATGAGAAAGTGGAAAAAGTGAACATATTAAATGTGTGGTAAAAGAAAGTGAACATTTTCTTTAGGTGGCAGGTTTGGAGGCATACAGGTACCTGAAGACTGTATTGCAAATGGTATAGGTTTTTTTGAACTAGAAATACTGTATAGATGAACGGAAGACAGCATCCGGGCATCCAAACTTAAATGGAACATTATAAGAGACTGCTTTAAAATACTTTACACATGCAACATCTCTCGGTGTTCTTCTCATATGCAGTACACGACAGAATTTGCTAACAGGGTTTTTTTTTTTAAATTTGTTTATTATTAAAAGAATCGTAAGAAATATTATCACTCGAATGACATTATTGCTGTGCAAGATGCAATGCATTATGGGACTGTTATCCTTGTAGGATACATGCAGTGATGTTTTGTATTGTTGCCAATAATGGGTATCTTAGAACATAGATTAATTATTATAGCACCAGAGTCTTTGGGGATGCCAACGAACACTCAAAAAGCTGTCTACAGTAGGAGCCAAAAGTGATATCTGGGGGCATATTTGTACAATATTTGCTTTTAATGCTCCCTCAGGTTCGATTAAACCATCAAAATATGAGGTGTGTAGTACAACATGAACACAAACACTTCGCGTTCAAGATGGGACGAAGGTATTTGGCGAAAAAAAGCATAATACAGCATATCAGGGAACATGGGGTTTTATTGAAAAAAAAAAGAGAAAGTGCTGTACAACAAAATGAAGTGGAAAACTGAATAGTTACTCATTTTCATTTTTTGTTTACGTATACATGATGCTGTTGTAAAAATGATCTTGACACTTTTTTTCCGTATATGTGATGAATTATGCATGTGAATTTAGAAATAGGGATTCTTTCATAACATAACAACTCTTCCTTACATATAATACTGCTATTTTTGTGTCTATAGCAAGTGTACAGCTTTCGCGGTCTTCAGACAAGCAAATGAATCCATGTTACAAATATGACAGAATAGTGACATACTTAAAACACGCACGCACACAATTCAAAGTCATTTTAGAAGCAACTCATTAACCATTCTTGATCTTATTCGAGAAAAACAAATCACGGCCACGACACAGTTGCAATGTGTTATAAATAAATGTAACAAAAACGTTGCCAGACTTCTCATTATTGATGGACAAAAATGACGTGACTCAAAGTGGAATCAAAGTGAAACCATGTTGTGTGCATGTAAAAGGCTTCACGGGCCCTGCTATGAAGTTATTCCTGGACTGTGTGTTGTGCGGCACAGGATGAATGGCCCAGACAGTCACTATGCCCACAAGGGCTAAGAGAGATGGTGTTATTTTCAAGACGAATGGGCATCAAAGCTTTTAGGTACACAACAGAAATCCAATGAAGGGGAACATAGCATCATTTGATGAGGCATTCCGGGCGTCCCTGGGGAAATTGAGCCCTGTGGCTATATGAGAAATGTATGTTGGCTGCAGTGATTTTAGAGTGGCCTGCGACGCATATCGCCTGCAGTCCTGCACTCTTCGTCCTTGAAGATGTTTTTTTTGTCAAGTCCACTACTTGACTATTACTCTGTTTTAGCTTCTAGTCAAGTTCAAGCTTTGAGGTCTGCGGCATTTAGATATATGGTCCCGTATGATAAGATGTCATGTGTTCATGATGTTTTAACATTGTGGTGCCTGCCTTTGCGTAAAGTTTGTGAAAGGAAGTGGTGAATGGCAACATTTCTTCTACCTTCAATGTGCTCGTACAAATAGAGGTTCTTATAGTCAGGGTGTATGGTGTCATAAGAAACATGTGACATGCGTGATCTTTCTCATCGCACAAAAGTAGTGAAAAATGATATTATGTCGACACACATGTGCATTGTGTACTTTTTGTTTTTCTCCTTATTGTGTTGCTGCTAGAGGATTTACAGAGAAAGAATTTCATTGTGTAGTATTATATTCTGTAAACATAACAATAAACTTTTTCTGCTAAAACGCTTCATTGAAACGTGGTGCGTTTAAGCATCACTGCACACATAGCCTTTGCTGCTTTTAAGGGCGTATCTACAGTATATACATCAAAATAAGCAAACAACAAGACTATAGTTAGGTCATAAAAACGGTTTTTATCTCAGAATACTCCACTGACTGTAAGATGTTCTTGGAGCCACAAACCTCCTGTCCTTGGTAAACCTCAACACTTTAAATTCTCACTCTCTTGACTTGTTTTGCAGTTTGGTCCAGTGCACTGCTGTAACTTACAGTGTCAGTCCATTTCATTTCCAAGCAGGTTTTCAACCATTTACGAGAGACTGACACCACATTCATTTTAAGTGACAGCCAGCAAATAGCCCTCCAGTCTCCATTTACTTCCACTGGGACTACAGCTGAAAATAGCAGTAGTGCCTCCATGCTGGACTTTCTTATAGCTGGGGTTTGTATACCTTGATAAATACTCAATATGTACTAGTTTTGGGCTGTTTCTGATTTTCTTTGTCTAAGTTTTACGTGTAAAATCACATTTAGCTTTGTTCTTTGGTAAACTCAAGCTCAATCCGTTAGAAGAGAAGTCATCTCCAATGGAATCGTATTGAGCATTTGGTCTATAAATCAAATACAATTTGTTTTCTATGAGACTAAGGAAAGTAATTTGTCCCAAAAGCGGAACTCGGTCGGTTCATATCAAATTTATAGGCTTTATAAATGAGGGATAACAATATATTCATTGCTTTCCCTCAAGGACATGACTTGATTTTCTCTCCTTTTAGCCCCTTTTAGCAATTTTCATCTTTTCGCTGGTACCTGTAGCATGGAGCAATTTGGAACTAATGTATAATTTCATAATAACGTGTGTAATGTTAAAGAATGGCCCAAAGATTGAAATATTCCCAAAACATATGCAGTACACTGATGACATTACCATTCCGGAGGCTTGTCAGGATTTACTAAGACTTCTATTATAAAGAGCATCTGCTGAAGTCTTTGCAGTACCCTCGTGGCTCAGAAATCCAAATTTACAGTGAGCAGGTGTCAGAATTTTAAACAGATCTTCTTTTTGTTCTCTTCCCTAATTCCAGGAAGATTATGTCACCTTGAACTATGTCCTGGCCGTGATTTAAAATAAACAGTGAGAAACCAGATCTCGCATATATTTAACGTGTAGCGCTGATTTAAATCTTAAAGGTACAGCGCGCCCAAAACAGAAATTCTGACATCCTTTATTTACCTATCTGACTCTTTCTCCAGTGGAACATGAAAGAAAAGTGCAAAAGAAAGTATTAAAAAAATGTGTCCATGTTTTGAATCTTCCGAAGTCATGCAATACTGCGGCTTTTGAGAAAATGATGGCTTTTTACCACTTTGAGGTGAATGTTATAAATCTTTAAGCCCCATTCCAAAAACAAATACATAAATAATGCCAGTAAATTGCAGGTCAACTATTGCCATCCACTCATTATGAGGGTCTGATACGTCCCCTGTCCTAAGTACCTCAATCATTGTCAAATCAAACCCTAATGTAAGCACTCATTTCAGACACAAGCATATGAGAGCACAAGCAACATTTCTTACTTTAATGGCAATTTGATCAAATCTGGTGCATCGATACAGCTGAGTTCTCTGAGGGGGAAATTGGATCGGTCTGTGTGAGTTATGCCGTGTGGATGACGTGCCTGATTCCATTTGCACTTACAGCATCGGGAAATACTTCCATCTATCATCGCATAAAACAATAAAGCCTGCCAGAGCCGGCATGCTGTCTCATAGATCATATCCTGACTGGCACCAATCCTGGCGGGCGTGTGTTCCACTCTCAGCAGTCCTCCAAATATTTGCATTTCTACATAACTGCCAAATTAAAAAAAATGGTTGTAATTGTTCTTCAGAGTGTGTATGTCTGCTCTACTTGCACAGGAAGACTGTAATATCCATGCATGATTTATATGAGGCAGTTGTGAAGCTGATATTTGGAACACCACAGGTTTTCCTGGACCCTCACTTTATTGATATATTATTGCAGGACCATAACACTATTGATGCCATGCTTTTCTTATATTGCACAGGCTAGAAAACGGTGGATTCTCAAGATGTTCTAGTTTAGTCTGAAAGAGTTATGGCAGAATCTGTCAAGTGCACAGCTGAGAGTGTCAAAGGCACTTATTCAAGAAAGTGTTTCCCTAAAAATGATTCAAAATCATTTACTCCCCACCATGTCATTCCAATCTTTTGCGGAAAACAAAAAGAGATGTTTTGAAGAACCCTTTAGACTTGTCAAGCTATGGAAAAACAGAAGTATAATAAATGTAGTCTGAATGACTTTATCCTAGTCGTATAATAGTTTTGTGTGGAGAACAAACCCTAGTCATTTGCTGAAAATCTGAAAGGTCAAATGTCACTTTCACTTGTACATACTGAATGTAGTGTGTCAGGAAGACATCTGAGGTCAATGACAGCATTGGTTCTTGTGCTTAATAATGTGTATTGTTGGGTGCATGGAAATTTATGTGAATGTAATTCCAGTCTTGTCCTTGCAGTATATATTTATATGATATATATGAATATATATATATATATATTTCTACGATCTTATACTTATTTTTTGTTATGATATGATTTTTCCTCTGTGATGTCAGGTTTAGGGGCGGGTTTAGGGGAGCCATTTATCATTGCTTTGACACCTCGTGAAACTAGCATTTTTAGCTAAATTAGCCTTTGCGGCTGTGATTTTAGGGTCTGAGTTGAGGCTAGGTGTTGGCTAGCCAACTCATAAAGTATTTGTGACTTCTTTTGATATCAGGTTAGAAAAATATATGTACATAGACATGTGGTCTGTCGTGCTGGGACATGAAAAGCGGTCGTGCTGAGTGAAATTTGTGTTGATGAACTTCCTGTGAGACTTGTTTTATCATTAAAAAAATATTAGAGTTATATTAATCTCGTGTTTACAGAAATACCATACACGTCTCTGCCGCAAATGTACACTTACACTGAAAGTGACAGAAGTGCAAATGAACTTTTTCCAAGTAAAATTGTTAAAAAAAACATTTTAGGCCTTCTTGTTATGTATTAAAATACGGGGACAAAAAAACATTAAATTACAGAAAAAGAACACAAATTTTGGGGAAACTGTTATTTTATCTTTTATTTCTGGATCCTGGAGGTTTTTTTACAATTTTGACCGGACTTTCAAAAATAAACTGTAAAAAAACCTTTCAAAAAGCCAGGGATCCAGAAATAAAAGGTAAAATAACCGTTTTCCCTGTTATTTCGAGAAAATTTGCGTCCTTTTTTGTAATTTAATGTTTTTTTGTTACAAGAAAAAGACCAAACATTTACATGAAAAGCCAGAAAAACATGTAGTTTCACAGAAAAAAGGTTATTTTATGGTTTATTTCAGGCGCCCCAGCTACCAGAACATTTCAGATTTTAACAGGATTTTTGTACAGTGTCATTTTCATGTCTTTCATAAGAGCCACAAAAGTATGTAGTAGCTTTAAGCAGATAGTTTGCAAGTAACCACCGTTTTTTGAGATATGGTAAAGCTTTAAAAAACAGAAGTTGATTTTCAATGTTGTGTTTTATGTGATATAATAAAACGTAAAAATATTTAGAGCTTTTGTCAACCACAAACTTTACATCATGCATTTACCCAAAAGCCCATTAAACAAACCTAAGGGGGACTTTAAGGTGATTGAACCGCAGTTAACTCGTTCCCGGGTTTTACATAAAAAAATGTGTCATCCCCTGCAGGACTCTATAAACATCAGAGATCTTTGGCTGTAAGACTGTACAACACCCCAAAGATGCATTAGCCAGCAATACTTCAAACTTCTGACTCTATTCACTAATGTTACCACTAATGAATGAAATAATGAAGAAAACTGAAAAAATCAATACTCATATGAGTCATACTAAAAATACTAACTTCAATAGATCCCATATAGTCTAAACTCTCGCAACAACATTAGCTGTAAGTCTCCCACTAACTACAAGCCCATCTGCTTCTCCTCCATGCTGGGTGACTTCTCTTATAGTCCGCCCTGGAGCTATTAGCAGCCGGGTGCAGCATCTGCTGGTCCCACCTGCAGCGGTGATAGGCCTACGCTGCGCTCTCAGGTTGTGGATGGCTGATGCCAATGGCAGTGGTCTGCCTCCACAGGACTCATCGCTCATGCTTCCATGGATGCGGTGACCTTCACTGGAAACCTCTCCAAAGGATGTGTGATTATTGTGACTCTGGGCATCATTAAGAGAGCAGAGAAGAAAAATAGACGTGTTAATGCACAATAAATCAAACCATTACAATATTTGTGAGTAAATGCATACATTATTTTAATTATCCCTCCTGGGTTTGTTGCTTGCATATTTTATACAGGAAGGAAATAAGGGCAGCTTTCGTGGATGTTGATAAGATCAATGTGTGGTTTCTTCAACTGAACTGAAACTTATTTTTAATAACATTGCAACATAAAATGGTGATTTATCTCCTCTCCTTGTAAAATGTTTAAATGCTTTTACACAAACAAAACGATAAACCGTCAGGGACCACAACAATTACACTAACAGAGTGATCCTGTAAAGACTGTGGCGCAGCTCCACATGCAACATTACCGTGTCTATATGATAAACATATTGTCTTGTTGAAGTAAATTGAATCAAAGAAGATACAGGTACATATTGCAACACAAAATATGTAAAATAAGGGAAAGACATGAAATGCAACGGGTCTGGAAAGTTGGCAGTGTCCCCTCTTTGACAGAATCACATGTGACGTTCATTTTGCTTCCCTTCTGGAATGACGAATCAGAATTTAGCCTGTTGAGGTCCTCAGAGAGCCTATAGCCAATCAAACTCAAATAACCAGAAATTGGATTATGTCGGTACTTTTATTGCATTGCATGGCTGCGCTATTGTCTCCACAGATATGTTCACCCTCAGTTCCAAATTGTCTTGCTCCAAGAAACTGTATTGCTGCTAAGTAACATTTTCCAAGATCTTCCAAAGCTACAAGCACAAGATATAGAGAGCCATCTCACAGAAAGGCCTTTCTAGCCAATATTTAAATGAACAACCTCATCTCAAGATGCTTTGTCTTAAACAGAGACAAGGATCCCACAGAGCTTCCAACAGATCGGCATTCATCACGTTAACATTTGCAGACTATAATTTAATGAAAGGCAGCACCTAAATGGAGCTCTTGAGATTCAGCACAGGCCGAAACAGAACGCAAAGGTGTATGACAAGAAGCGGAGTGGAGCCATCTTCAGAGCAGCGGCTTAAGGTCATTAGTGTCCAGAGAACAACTCGAGGGAAATTTGATGGATTCAGGAGGGCATTTGCCCTTCAAGTCATTGCTATTTGCTGCAGGCTTACAGCTGGTTAGCGTTTAATCTAATGCCAAATGTCTACGGCCCAGGAAAAATGAAAATATTGTTTATGAAAAATGAGCATTCGCCTTATCAGAAAAATGCCTATGTTTATTGGGTCTCGCAGGATCCCGTTTCTCTCAGGAAAAGTAAATGGAGCCAATTATGCCAGAGTGATTTAACTAAGCAGTATAGCATGTCTCTATTAGCGACTTGTTGGAACACACATTTGACAGGTTTAAAGGTTGAGGTAAAAGAATATTATATAGTGCTTTATGTCTAGAGGGCCTTTCAAACTTTTTAAGTGCCACCAAATGTAAGGATCTTCTTGCAAAGGCCCCATTTTAATTGAATCCACTCTGCGTGCGTGTTAAAGACAGTAAACATAGTAGTATATAGACAGCATGGTCCCTCCAAAATAAGATAAAATCATTTAATGTGTAAAAGAATATGAAAAATATCAAACAAACTGCAGTTGGTTTTTTTTGATCAAGTAATAATAACTCAACTATACAACTAACAATAAAATCATAAAATGATTTTTTTTATTCCAATTCAAATGTATTAATTTTTTTACAACCAAGCAGTTTTTTCCAGGATATCGCAACCAAAGTTAAGAATGACATGACAATTGTCACGAGAAGCCTTTAGAAAGATACTCTTCTTTAACATTGCCTATATACATTGAAGTTAATGAGACACCTTTAAAGGGATAGTTCCCTGCAAAAATGAAAACGCTGTTATGAATTACTTACTCTGTCCCAAACCTGTGTACACTTTGTTTGGTTGAACACAGAGAAATATATTTGGATGAATGCTTGTAACCAAACAGTTCTTGGACCTCATTGACTGCCATAGTAGGAAAACATGACAATGCTAGTCAATGGTGCCCAAGAACGGTTTGCTGTCCTACATTCTTCGAAATGTCTTCAGAAAAAAATATATATAAAGTAACTTTTCCTACGACGGTAGTCAATGAGGTCCAAGAACTGTTTGGTTATAAGCATTCTTCCAAATATCTGTCTCGGTGTCTACACAGATTTGGGACAGCTCGAATGTGAGTAGATGATGCCAGAATTTATATTCGTGGGAGAACTATCCCTTCAAAACTTGCAGATGTAATGTTAATGAAGATTAAATGTAGATTTGAGTCTCTTGTTTATGTGCATAGAAAGATTGTTTATTTGTCTGAGGGGTTTATGAACATTACTTTAATAAAAGTATTGTCAAGTAGCCTCAGTTTCTGGAGTGAGTTTCATGGATCTCTCCACTCCAGAAGTATTGTAAGACACTTTTGTGTTGTGGTTTTGCTGACCAGACATTTTTAAAGGTTACAGTGTGAATATCTGTGCATTTAACTTGATATCAGTGTAAGGTGTGGTATTTTTTCCATCGCGTCCCAATTCAAATGCACATTTACACTGGTTCTTTCCATTCACATGCCAAACACAGTTCCACACGAACACAAAACTTCATCACAAACTTTCCTAACTCTGAAAGGTCTTGAATGTCTGAAGAACACGGAGGCAAAAAGCAAATAACTCTATCATTTCAACAATGTCCTTAAAAGCCCCTCTTATCTAGCCTGTGATAAATAGTTTCTGGATATCGTCTCATAGCACACATCAATATTCCTCTCACAAAGACCCTCATTGCTGTGTCTTGCTTGTAAAGTATGGAAGGGTTTTACTCTAAAGGGAAGCAGCTGCTTAGTAAATTATGGGTCTTTCTGCACCATCCATTTTATATGCTCCATCTGGGAATGTTGCCAAAGGAGTAAACGTGGAAAAGTACAGGGCGACTGTGTGTGAGAGAGTTGAAGATAGGTGTGAAATATAAACACACTCAGCTAGCCATGTGGGACACGGAGGTAGTTTTGTCTTAACTGTATAAACGTGATGGGGGGGTTAGATATAATTGGGCCTGATGATAGCGCCATTTATTAAACACTCGCTTACTCGTATTGTTTTGCAGCCGATTCACTAAAGCAATTATGCAAATCGGTTAATTGTGACATCAGTTAATTGTGAACCATTTTCATCCAGCAATTCCCCATCTTGCAGGCCGGTTGTAGAGGATTCATACTTTAGGATCCGGCAACTTCACTCAAAACGTACACTTTTGTATCATTTTACCACTACCATCTAGACACCTGAACTACACTATACTCTTTAGTCATACAATACGTTTATCTATAAGTAAATTTTTTGCAGTTTTACAAATAGATCAAAGCTTATTCGTTCATTCTGTCAGCTAGATCAGCACTAAAGCAGTTTTTGTGCTGGTCTAAGAAGGTTTTCCTTTTCTATTCATGCTTCCATTCTTTCTCTCCTCCAGGCTTTTGCCTCTCCGCCGCACGCAACAGATGCCACTCTCGTTCGTGTGCCGGGCTCCAGCCTCCCAATTCCTCCTCCTATCCATCTATTCCCACATCCCTCCATTACTCCATCCCTCGGCGGGATAAACCTGGCCAGAGCTAATTGCAGTCCCTGTCTAATGGTGACAGGCTTAATCAAGCACTATGGCTTTACCTCTTTTGCTTTTATTGCTCTTCTTATTTCTCTCTCTCACTCTCTCTCTCTCTCTCTCTCTCTCTCTCTTCATGGCTACTTGTGGTGCTCTAGCTGTTGTTGCAGGCTGTCCTGTCAGCTGCCAGATGAAGTGAGCGCTACAGTCGCGTGTGTGGGCAGCACCGCGGCCCGCATATTGAGCGCAAATTGGGCGAGATGCCACAATGAATGAGTAGGACGGGATTCAACACAAAGCTTCCACTCATCTATTATACAGAAGAGGAAAGAGAGAAACTCTAACGCTCTCTGGGTTGAGGTAGAGATCGGAGAGGATGAAACATGATATTGGATGCGCATGTTTATGAAGAAGGAGGAGCTGTTGGTGGACGGCTGCCAGCCACCAGAGAGACGTAATGAGAGCGCGGATCTAGTGTAGCAGTTACACTGAAGTATTCCAACAGCAGAAATAGAATTGAAAAATAAACTCAGTCCTTCTGGCAGCACGTTTTCAACAACACGGATGGCATCCGGAGCCACTGGCCTCTGATAATGTAATGCTTTTGGAGAGCAACTTGTTAATGCCAAGCAGCACTTGAATTGTTTCTGGCACCTGGCTGAATAATGTGTCACATTTTGCAATGCCATCCGCAGTTTGAGACATGTTGCTTCGACCAGTATCTGACCATTTGGAATATTAGTGTCATTGTTAAGGAATTGTTGAATGAAACTGTTAAAGGAACAATTTTATCAATTCATCGTTTACTCACCTACATGCCATTCCAAAACTGTATGAACAAAATATGTTTTGAATTATGCTGGTAACCAAACACCATTGACTCCTGTTGACTTCTCGTTTCACAAAATATCTTCTTTTGTGTTCCACAGAAGAAAAAGTAATATACTGGTTTGAATACCATGAGACTGAATACGTGGTGACAGAATATTTGGGTTGGGTGAACTATCCCTTTTCATCAAACACTCTTTTTTGATTTTGCGTATGAAAAATTGCTGTATTAAGCAATTGGGGAATAATGTTGGAGTTGTGGCCCAGGATGATGGTCTTAAATTGGTGGGTCATAGCCCGGCAGTGATGGGCAGCATGGGAAAAACCATGCCAAAAAGTTAAACTAGGTGCATAGTCAGGATGCTAAAATAAACAGTCTTATGATCTTTCAATAGGAAACATTTTTTCATGTTTTTCATGATGTGAAGACCATCTGTCCATCAAAGTCTGTGGTCTTTGGCACAAATTAATCTGTCGCTTTGTACAGTTCTTGGCAAATTACGCAGAACCAGACAGCTTGGCATTCTGAAAACATCATGAACGAAACTATGCAAAAGATGAAAAAATAAAAAAGGCTTTCAAAGACATATGAGTTTTTGTAAGGTAAACAGTTTCTCAAATCACACTGTCCACAAAATAATGCCTAAAAGTAATAAAAAAAACTGCTTACATCTACACCCTCCCACAAATAATGTTCCTGGCAGCACACAGTCGAGTCGAGTATCCTGCTCTTCATCCTGCTCTTTTCACTTTACAAACACTTGCAAAGACAAAATCAAACACTGCTTGTGATTGTCGGCGAGTGTTAGAACAGTGTTCTGTATCAATGCTCATTCATCTTTTCTTCGGTTAACATGAAATCAATGAAGAACAGAGGTTGAGCGGGAATAAAGCGCATTGCAGCTCATTGACCGGCCTGATGACACATGCAGGTGACGGCTCTTGCAAAAGTGCAGAGAGAGAATGTGCTCGATCGGTGTGTACTACAACACAGCAGTGAGTACAGTGAGCTAGACTCAAATGCTGAAGAGACACAAACGGCAGAGGAAGACGGCGAACCATTTTCTTACCGTACAGATGGATGGTGCTGTTGTCACACCAAACTAGACAGGGAAACAAACAGATCTGTTACACCGCAAACATCAAAGAGTCTTTGATAGATTAGCGTTATAGAGTAAAAGGATAAAATGAGGACCATTCCTTCTCAGCCCGCTTATGGAAAAATGGGACATGTTTGTTTGCTTGCTGAACTTTTGGAGCTATTTTTGTGCCCATTTGTTTGCACGTTTTCATGCTGGGACTGTTTAAAACTGATCAAAGACTGAATATGGACAAACAAAGCAGTATAGTGTATAACAAGCATAATTATTCAACTTTCAGAACTACAGGGATTTCATGTTATTTGAAATGAGTTCATATTTACCGTATGACTCTTTCTTCTGTAGAGTACAAAAGAAGACATACAATGTCCATACAACGGAGACCAATGGGGGGCAGTGTTGTTTGGTTACCAACATTCTTCAAAATATCTTCTTCAGTGTTCTTCGTATGGTGATAGAATGAGCATTTTTGGGAAAACTATCCATTTGAGTTAATCGTTTTATTTTATCATTTAAAATGTCACTAAGGTTCTACTTTATTTTTTGTCTACTCTCTATCTCGGATATTTAGCTGCTGTTGCTTCATAACTTCTATGAGCATTTCTTTGCATTAATAACCGGATTTTCCTACTCTTGGGTTTGCTGTTGTGTTCTCTTTGCGAAGCCAACTCAACATTGTGACTTTGAAAACATCTCATGTCGAAATCTTAAAGACCACGTTAATAATAACAAGTCTTAAGTATATTTTAGAATGATATGGGTAGAGGCGAAAATTGTACAACGCGTTCTCCATACTGATTTTGGGGGTTAACAGATTTTCCTGTGTCTGACATCTGAATTTAAAGCGTTTCTGAAAAAGAATTGAATTCGTGCTGCACATTTTCATTAATTGCTGCTTTTGTATGTTTTTCATGGTACATTGAACTGATAAAAAACCAAGGACGTTTTCAAACCAAGACCTACAGATAGGTAGCAATAGCCAAAGAAATGACTCTTTACAAATTTGCTTCAAATAGAAGTGCAATGTCAGTGCCACATAATAACACAATCTTGATCATAAAGAAATCCTCAATTCATGAATTCATGTGAAGGCTTAATGTGGTCTTGAATGAAAGAGCCCCGTTGAAACTATCAAGTAAGATATTTATAAGGCTTAGCTTATCTGAATGCTTTTTGACACATACTATTTTATTCAAGTGTCAGTATTTCAGGAAATGGGAATTACTGCCAAGCAAATTCTGTATTATTATTTTTTTACACTAGGACTGAACCTTGATGAGATGTTTGTACCTCTTTGAAATTAATTTTGTATTGTCGGTGTGCAAATCACAGGTGAGACAGGTCTTTAAATAACAAGTCTTTAAATAACTCATCCTTGATCATCTGCAATAACTTCATGCAAGACAAAACAATATCAAAATCCGGACACGTGGGCTATTCATATCACTTTAATCACTCAATTATGAAATTTCAGCTATACCTTTTTAAAAACATGCATCTCTGCCTACTGTATGTAGAAAGTCTGCCTTTGCTCTAGCTTTCATCTCTCCTCTATTTCACCTCTCCCCCACGGTGAGATGTTGTCCTCGCCGCTGAGAGGATGCAAGCACAGATCCACACGAACAAAAATAAACCTGTACGGAGAGCCCTGCAGGTATTGGTGATTGCCCGGACAAAGAAGTGGGAGATTAAATAAATCTCTTTGAGGTGATTTGCTGCAACACTTCTCCTGAGGAAGAGTTTACATGTACATACATTATTTCTGTCTCGATCAGGGGTCAGATTAGACCATAAAGCCTTTGGTTAGATACAAACTGAACACAGATTTCTGAACGCTGTGTACACAGTAAACAGGAACACTGGGCATTAGCGTACATTGCAAAGAAGAGTTATACAGTTCAGCAGCTGTGTAAGGGAATAAAGATCTCATGGATAAATAGTTGAAGTGTTCGATTTTGAGCCTGACCCACAGTGTAACAACATGCATATAGTATCATATTCAATGTATGTTTATGCATTATTATAATTATTGCATTGCTAATCCTTTGAAATAAAAAACTAATATTTATGTACAGCTAAATAATTTTTTAGAAAGAACTATACAGAGGATGAGTCTCCCACAATAGCTAAGGCTTTTCTTTTTAATGCCACAGTAAAAAGATCAGAAAAAGGTGTTTGTCTCTTACCAATTATCTTTCTCGCCATATTTATGTTGTATTTGTAGTTGTTCTCAGTTCATGTTTCACAGAACAACATAGTAATACGAGTTTAAAATGACATCACGGTCAGCAAATGATGATAGAACCTTTAGGTGAACTTGCCCATTAACTTCACTGAGATATGAAAGATCGGTCTCAGAGCAACAGGGCAAGGACTTTTCTCTATGGCTCTAGATGTGTCTTTAGAGCTGGCCAAGAGCGCCAGCCCCGCTGAGAGTGACCTGTGCTAAACAAATGAAGCTCCTTCATGAGTTTTGAGTGATGCTAACTGGCTACCCTTTTATATTTGAACCAGACCAACAAACGCCTGAGTGAGGTCATTGTATCTTTGTCTGGATATATATAATGTCAAAACAGCAATCATTCCAGACAAATTGCTACAGATGTAAAGAAAAGCAAATTATAGTTTTAGTCTTACATGGACAGTGGGGGAAATGGGGAAACCATAACAAAATCAACCAGAGATCATTTAAGTGATAAACTATGTTCCAAAAATAAGAAAAACTATTTTTCCTGTTAAGTTATTGTGGTCAAAGTTCTCAAAGGGAAGGCCAGTGCAGTCTGCAGTATAAACTAGGGATGGGAGAAAAAAGGATTCACATATAATTCATTCAATCTTCTAGCGATTTTCTTGAAATAATTCAAATGTTAGTTAATATAATAATGATAATGACAATAATAATAATAATAATAGCATTGTTATTTTATTTTGATATTGGATAAAAAATGTTTTACCTCTGAACACACACGTGTTATGATATCAAAAAACTGCACCATTGGGAACATTGGCAAAGCAAAACATTTTTTATTAATATAATCTCTCTGTAAATGTGACACAGATTGTAATTTCCTGTATGTGTTTATGATTTTGACAGATCAGAAACAGCTTGCACAGATAAAGAGCTCAATATCATTCTTTAGTTATTGACAGGCAGTGATAGTTCACTATCCTGATTTTCTCACTCTCATGTCAGCTCGGAGAATGTGAAAAAAGAGAATAAGATTGAAGATTGTGCCAACTATCTACAGTGAAAGAATTAGAATTTGATTTGGTTGTCTATTGCTGTGATATTACTATAGATGTAGGTGTAGAATAGTATTATGGCTCCATTACAGTCATGGCGACGTTCTTTGTCATTGACTTTGTAAAAAGACGTTTGAAACAGTTAAACAATATTTACATTACATTTACATTAATGCATTTGGCAGACGCTTTTATCCAAAGCGACTTACATTGCATTATCCTATACATTTATAAATAGGTATGTGCAATCCCCTGGGATCGAACCCACAACCTTGCATTGAATTGGCAAGCAATTTCGAAGCATTGAAACCACCCTTAACACATCCTACGTTTAACTACAGTCAGTTACAGAGCTTTTATAGTTTATGCCTTTATGTAAAAACTGTGTATATGTTTCTTAAAATACAAACAAGGGATGCTACGGGATCCAGGACTTGACTGAGTGACTGATGTATGATTACATATAAAGAAGACATGTGTTCATTTATTTTTTATTTCTTTTCTCAAAAAGAACAAATTGTTTCTTTCTCTTTGGGGAACCGATAACTCGCTTCTTGATCCATATATTCTGAGGCCAAGCTATTACAGCACCTGCCATAAAATAAACCATTTTCAATTTGAATATCTAAGCAAAAACAAGATGACTTATGCCAGTCCTGGTGATCATTGCAAAGCTTGCTTTTTTCCATCTACAGCAATCCTCAAAGCTGTGCAGGCATCTATCAAGGTCACTTATGTTGACAGCTCTGTCCATGACATCGAGGGTAAAACCTCCAAGCAGTGAGTCCCAGATCACTCACAACCTGAGCACTGACAGAATCCCACCTCACAGCAGCATCCATAAAACCCTCCAAATGACTGTTAGATGTCAGCTGGAAGGACATTTGATTGGAGGCGTGCCATTTTTCTGACAAATGCTGCCATATCAGTTGGTAAGGAATGAAAGATGCAAGAAAGACGGATGACAAAAGTATGAAGAATAACTGCACAAATCGATGATAAACTCCTGAAGGTACCAAATAGATCAAGCTGGTTGCCCAATTCATGTTTTCAAAAGACTGTGTTGGATACGAATGGGCTTTCTGTAAGAGATAACATGTTTACATGAACATTGATCTGTTGTTTAAGGAATATTTCATACAACATCTTTTAATAAAACGGCCCAAATTTAAAACGGGGTTGACAATCTTGGTACTGGAGCATCACTGTTCAGCAGGACAGGACAGTGGCCCTTTAGCACCAGGATTGCTCATTTCTGTAAATAATATGGCTCATTTGGTTTCAAAAGTCTTTTCATTGGTTACATTTCATGGAATTGTTGTCTTTTTGGTCGTCGGAATTAGCTCTTGTTGTAAGAAAAGCGCAGAGTCTGGCTTTTTTTAGTGAATGAGAGAAATTAGAAATGAAACAATAGACGACGAAGGGTCTTATTTTGCAAAGTTGTACTTCTAAAACTGATTCAGCTCTAACTCCAATTTCATTACTAATCTTTACGAAATAGTGGCAAGAGCCCGACTTGAGCCTGCATAACCTGCAAGCATCACACCTTTGCATCAAGTGTGCTAACCGCTAGGTCACGACACTGGCATCACGGAACCTACAGGTCATGTATGACTCCACGCACCAACATTTTGATTGATTTTTTCTCATCTCACTTGGGGACAAGACATGTCGCAGAGAGTCTTTAGCATTTCTGGCTTGTGAGTCGAGCTCTGAGAGTGAAATTGTCCTTCAAAGGAACCAAACCTATAAATCTTGCACAACACAAGACTTCAATGCATTCTGTTCATACAAGAAAACTCACACACGCACACACCCACATAGACCGCTTATCAGATCTAATCAATTTGACCAAGACTTCATTCCCAGGGAAAAACATTGACGTGTGAGTGTTTGATTTACGAGGTTTGGACGCTGGAAATTTCATTCTCAGATTCAGCCAATGCCATCCAGATAAAAGCGGGAAGGTTTTTTCCTGAAATAGGTTATGGGCTTTGCTCAATTGCACACTCTGATTTTCTGCAGTCCTCAGCTCGCTGTCAATGGCGTTATACGTGCGGCTCAGATTAGTGGCCTGAAGTGAGATAACCTTGCGGAGCCATCAAACGGGCAGGCGAATGATTTACAGTCCGGTTTATAAAAAAACAGCCCGTTCCTTTGATACGCTCACACCATTGCAGGCTTGTAAAGCCAGTTATGGATCCCTTTTGATTTAAAGGAAAAAAGAAGAATTACATCAGTTTGAAATATGGTGTTCAGACGCCGGGTTTATTTTGCTGGAGATGTTCTATCTAACGCAATACCGTGACAACCCACATGCTTACATCATTTCTTTAGCATTTCTGCACAAACTACATTGTAAACATTAACAATGTTTAGAGCATTTTATGTCTAATGTAGTAATACTATCATTTAGTCATGCAATTTAAGAGTTTTGTTTCAGGGCCACCAGCCTCACCACGCTGAATTGCAAAAAATATGTTTTAATAAATCTTTATAATGATATTTTTAATAAACGTTATCCCCTTCCATTTTTGGTCCCTTAAAGAGCTTTTTTTAAATCCAAAGAACGTTTTATAAAACAGAAAGGTTCTTTGGGTGTTAAAGGTTCTTTACCGTCAGTTTTATGGAACCTAACACCCCAAAATGGTTCTTTTTTGGCATCGTGTGGCACCCTAATCCTTTTTTTATACATAGTACAGAATAGTACAATATTAGAGAAAGGGTAAGTGAATTGGATTGGGGCAATTCATACTGTAGGCCTCAAACTCAAACTGGATCTCTCGTATGATAGTCTGTTAGACTACTTTAGACTGTATTTACTGTACATTTATGTATTTTGGAAGAACGAAAATGTGCATTCAATGCAAAATAGTTTCAGTAGAAGCAGTAGAATTTGTCTGGTTAAAGGTGAGGAAACAAGCTATTTCACGCATTCTAACTTCTTTACACTGTTAAACGGTTTGGCTTCTCAATCTTGGATTCCCGTTTCGTTACAAGGGTTTTTAGTCCCTTATTGAACTTTTCTCCCGAAGAAGCAGGCCCACGCGTCATCCATCGAGCGTAAAAGAACTCGCACGCGTCAACCACCCAGCCTGAGAAAGAGCACGCCCATGAATGCCGCTTGACTCCGCTGACGGAAGTTTAGCCGTTTTTATTTGCTCACTGCATTTGGATGATGAATGTTATATAAACTGTAGATAGAACACTGGATTTGGATATCGTTTGAAACTGATAGATGTGATAGATTGAAACATGCCTGATGTGAACCGCTAACTAACCGCAAACTAAGTCTTCCGTGTATTGTTGGCAAACGTGCGTAATGTAAACAGCACACACTTATAGTAAATCAATGCGATGTATTGTGTGCTTGCGCTGTAGTTTCGGACCCCCCCCCCTCACGCACGGCTCCAGGCGCTCTTCATTTTCCAAACATAATCATGCAGCTGTATCTCTCTTTTATAAAGTGAATCAAACAAAATACTCTTCAAAGATACTAAGTATGCTGTACTACTGTATAGGTACTCAAGAATAATATGAGATTGGCAGCATGCCAATTATTTTAAGAACGAAAAGTGTTAGAGTGTTCCTTTACGCCACAAAATCACCACAGCTTCAGCATTTTCAACCTGATCTCATTGTAATTTTACGAGGCAGCTAATTCAGCAATGCTGAAGCCCTGAACTGAACTTTGCTGGTGCGAAAGCAAATTATTCTAACATGTACAATGAGATTTCATACATATTACCTAAAATAAGCTATTTCGTAAAATAGTTACGTTTTTGTCTTGAGATTGTGTTGGCATTTTCCTAATAGAACATTGTAAGGTAGCTGTCAAAATATTTAGAAGATACTGTCTGTTCCACACACAGATACAGATCAATGGCAGCAGGTATTCTGACTTTTATTGTTCTATTGAAGAAATCCACACCAGCTCAGTAAAGGTCTTAGTGGATCAAGCGGTCTGGTCAGTACAGCTGGAGACAGAGATAACCCACGTCATCATCACACCAGACCAGTTTAACACCTTCAGAGTCACAGGGATTAAACCGAGGAAAAAACTGAAAGAAAACTTTATTGACACTTCCACGGGAAAGCTTGTGAACGTTTAGAAATAAGACACCTGCTCAGTTAAGCGTTCGGAAGGATTCGTAGTTAAAAGCCATTTTCTATATGGTTTAAAGAGTAAAGCTCAAGCAACTTATTGAACTTTGAGAGCCCATCAATATAGCTTCATACGTCTGTGACTTTTCAAGTCACTTTGGTCTGTGACCAAACAAATTTAGGTGACCAAACAAGCACAGGGGACATGTGTGACCTGTAAGATGAAAAATGTGCACAAGGCCTGACAGTCTACGGGTGGTGTGGAGGTGAGTCTTGTTAGTGTGGTTACACCTGGTGTCTTCTGTCCTGTCATGCTCACCTTTTGACTCTAGAGACAAATCCCATTTCTCACAACAGCATTAACTGACCTCTGTTCGGGTGAAACATGAGCATAACTCCTGTCACATCCAACTCCCAGAATGTGTAAAGCTCGTAGAGTGTTTTGGCAACTTCCTGATGAGGTGATTTTCTGTATATAAATGCAAAGTTCTTATCAGATGGTAATTCTTTATCTCTGATGTTTTATTATAGTAGAATTATAAATAGAACAACTGGGCTCACCATGAAACAATAAAGTGTTTACCAACGGTTTTTACTATGGTAAAATCACAGATATTAACATTTGGTGGTTTAAATACCCATGTCAGATCTCTCTTCAAATTTGTAAAGCATTTGTTTTCTATTTGGTGCATGATTTTTCATAGTCAGGTAAGTGCCATTCACATCCATAACTTTACATGTTCCTCATAAATGGACAAATTAAAATGATAAAACTATAAAGTGGCATCACTTCCCCATTAATTATGTATTATTGCTTCAGGTTTGTCGTCTCCCTTCTTTTTTTAAAAAGAAAATGTTTTCATAGACCGACATTATTTATGTTAAGACTCTATCAACAAGGGTTTAGCAAAATATAAACAAATGGTTAAATATATTCGTAACAAATTCATTTTCTGAGCATTTTTATGTCACGTCCATAGCGTTGGAATGTGAATTTTATACAAATATTTTATAATATAGCCTAATCTGAAAAACTTGATTCTGATGCGCAGCATTTTGAGTCATCTTGGTTTAATATTCCAATAATAATAGGCTGAGGGCCCATAAATATAATGCGTTGCGTTGAGTCCTGATCACAAGGTTTATTCTGTTATTACAACTGGCTGGGTGTACAATATCCCATACATAACATTAATATTTATGGTCCCATATGAATGTAACTTCTGTGCTATTACATACAGTAAGAACAAATATTTGATCCATTGTATTTATTAGGTACATGTGTAATACTGCTAGGTTTCAGGGTTGGTTTAGGGTAATTATATGCATATTCTTCAAATGTTTAAGAAGGATTTTAAAACACTTATGTACACCAGATGTCTTTCTAGGGTGAAATCCATATTTGTGTCAGAAAACACAGATTCTTCTAAAAGACCTGAATAAATGCCCCTCGTCTACATTTACAATAATGAACTTGCGTACGCGAAAGACACAAAATGTAAACGATCTCGAACTTATTCGTACATTTCGTTTAAGTACATAGTAGTTTATAAACAGCTGATTGCCTTCTGGGACCCTATATACTGTATAATGTATACAAGAAACAACATGAAATGTTTGTGTCAACGATAAAGGTGTCATTCAAAGTGATCCGCTTGATTTGTTAGTTTCCACATCGCTAATTCAATTAATTGTCTTATTCACCCAACAATTGAAGGCTGATACGGTGTAGAGGGAAGAACTCTTATATTATGACCTGTGAGTACAAAATCACCAGCAGGAACCAATGGATTAGTCGAAATCCGTCATCCGAATTGCCTTGAATATGATCCCGTAAGCAGTGTGTGTATGCGTGCGTGCGTAAATTGAACATAAACGTTTAAATGAAGCCTAATTTTAGGACCTTTAAGGTTATTTTTCACTCTGACATTATTTACGGATTTACTGCAGTTTTTGTTGTTTTGAATTTGGCTGCATGCTCAATTCATTCCCTCCATTAGGAAGATAGAGATTGATTTAATAATAAGAGGTTTTATGCATTAGGACAATAGATTAGTTGTCATGACAACAGTGTCAGAGTGCAATACAATCTTGATATATCATCATCACAAATTGTTTATTTTCTTTCATTCTTTTGCTCGTGGTTTGAAATAGGACCTGAACGACGCTTTGCGTTATTCGCCTACATGCGTGTGCTTTCCTCGTGTTTTTTTTTTATAAAGGAGAATGCATTTTAACATCAAAACATTTTCTTTTAACAGAACACAAATGTAGTTCAGAGGTACTCTGTGCTTCTTTGGCGCAGTATCAATTTAAGCGTGCCGTGGTGCGACTAACTTTACTTTCCCCCATGAGTCTATACACTCATATGCAAAAATAACACAGAAAAAAAGCACAATGTGCTCAGTCCAGGGGAATTCCCCTCCTGGATTGTGTCAGTGTTTCAGATCAAAGCAACGTTATATTACTCAGTGTGGAGCTTTTTGAAGTGTAAATCTCGCTCTGGCAGATTTCCCAGATGTCATAAGCTAACTCCGGATAATAAACCCCATGCAATCATGTTGACTCACATGGGCCGCTGCCCTGTCCGATGTAAAATCTTGAAGGTTTTCTGGAGGGCTTAAAGTCATTTCGCTATGGTTTCTAATCGAAGGGTTTTTCAGAATCGACTCGTGTATGTTACATATTTATGTTCTGTGTGAAACATGCAAAATGCTCCTTTTGGCATTTAGTGATTTAATGATTTTATTATGTACAGTATGGCAAAATGTAATCTCTGCACACAAGAAAACCTCATGTTAATCGGTGCAATAAACAGTCTGGGTACATTAATAGTATTAATATAACCTTAAAATGAAAGTAGTTTCATCTTTTTCATACTATCGTGTTTTTTAAGCCTATGACTATTCTTTCTCTTCAACAACAAAAAATGAGTTTTTTTTATGAGTTTGTAGCAGAAGTCAAAGCTGATCTTTTCTAAACAAAGAAAGAATGGGGACCGTATCGGCTTTAATGTAGTCCATACATCGATTTCCAAGCAGCTCAGACATTTTGCTTTGCATTTTCTTTAAATTGCTTTTGCAGGTGTAGTAATAGATACTTCGCCTTTTGCATTTTCGTGTCCGTGAGTAAATCTACACGTTCAGCCGAGCTGCTCGACTTTCATGTGATGCATTGTGTCGTTGATGGAACTGCACATTCACTTATGGGTTACCAGAGAGAAGTCGTCCCCGGAGGACAGGAAAGGGACGGGCTTGTTTTTAAGCAAATATGAACCAGAGCAATGAATAGGCTTGAATATTCCCCAGCTACTTTGCATTTTGTGCTTTATCAGGTCATTCATTTTCCCATGCAGAGCATCACTAGGCGGTAATAAGCTAGCGTAACCTCGGGGCACAGGCAAAATGAAAAATACCTGACGGTTAGGCGCTTGCTTTCGTTCTAAAATACAAATTTTTGGCAGGGCAATCATTCTAAACTCACCTCTGCTCCGCCAGCAGCTCTCTGAACAATGTTTGCTTAAGTGCCTCTAGATTCAGAAATATCATTTCGGAAACGAGAATGTGAAGATATTTCCTTGAGGTATCCAGATATGGGTTAGAAAATCAAACTAAACTGACTTTTACGCTAGAAGACTGTCTCGTGTCAAAATGCCTGATAATTTACACAGGTTACTAGCAAAGTCATACGATATGTTGTGTAAGAATAAGATCATGCAAAACACAAGTTTTGGTATCATAAATCTTTTGTATGTGTGTGTTTCAAGAAAGAAAGAAAAGCTCATTTTTTATAAAATTATTTTGGAAATTAGTAAGTATCATCATACTGTATATCACCCTAAAGACCCTGTGTATGGTTGACATATGTCTGTCATTTGTATGACATATATTAATCTGATATAATTTGATTTGTGTACACAGCAGTAAAGCGTTTATGATTTTATCCCAACTTGTATATCTAAGGATTTGTAATGAGGTCAGCTCATACAAATAAGTATTACTTGTTAACACATGAAGAACTTCGGCAGATGGGGCCATTGGCAAGAGTCCGAAAAGTCGCAATTTCCTTAAAAATGACTTTTTCACTCACAAACAACTATCACAATGAAGATTAACATGGTAAAACATTTTTATATGGCAATGAGTATAAATTCAGACAGTTTGTCTTCTGGGGTATATGTAAACTTCTATTGTGTTATAGCCTATTCAGGACAGTACTAACTAAAATTTACATGAAATGTCCATGAAACCAGATACCTTTATTTGCATATTCGGTAAGGGGGATGAAATTTATGAGCAGAACTTTAGGATGCTTTTTCAGATTTAAGAGTCAGAGAGTTAGAGATTTCTGTTTACATGAATGAAATACAGTTACTCAAATTTAGTATTTTAAATACGTAACTACGTTACATGTATTACGTTACTCCCCAGCCATTTCTCAACAAGATGCATCTGAACTGAATTTCTAAATCGGCTGTTGTGGTCGATTCAGGAATAAAGAACTCTTACTCGATTTACAAGATGCAGCTGCGTCTCACGTTCAATGTATCCCAACAGTGCATTCCCATTTAAAAATATAAATAAATAAAACTAGATCGGAATGCAATCTGTCCATCACAGCCAGTGCAGAATATGGAGAAAGTGTTGGTGTATAATGCTACCTGCTCTCAATTCAATACAGAGGTGACAACAAAAACTGCAGATGAAGAACGCAGACAAGCTGTAATATGTTGGCTGGATTTGAAAGACACGCGCAACAGAGGCTTAGGCAGCTGTGATATACACTCCGATATACATGTATATGGTCTGGAGGAGCACAATGGATTGAAAGCCCCTGTGAATTCCATTCCGCACGATTCTGAAAAAGTATTTTGCATTACAAAGTGAGCAGTTGGATTTTCTGTGACGGACTCCATTTTCAAAGGTTTATGGGTTTTCTACATTGAGTTAATCTTATCAAAGCATATCGTGGTTGAGCCTAAATAAACATACAGTATGGCCAATACATTAAAATACATCAAGCCAAGAATCACATAACATGTTCATGAACCTGTACATGTTGAAAATCAACGAAGCGTTGCCTACTAACACAAAGTCAACCTTGCACAAACCTCTCTCAATGATTTTAAAACAAAACTATTCTTTAGTTTCATGCCTCTTTGGGTATGAGTACCAAGATTTTTCTTTGTCCTCGCCAAACATCTTAAAGAGTTCAAAGCATCCTGACTGTGGCGGAGCATGATTGTATATATTCCAGCTTTCAGCAGCTCACATTGCAGAAAAATCACACATTAATCCTATATTGTTCAACAACAAGAGGATGAGTGAAGGATTAAGAATCTGAATAATCGAGTTAAAGCAACACAGCTGTTATTTTGTCATCATGTGGCTCTTTTCTATATGAAACATAAAGGCCATGTCTCTCAACCCCTAAACAGAGTTAAAATCACCATGAAACACTCCATATGGGTCAAAGATTTTGCCAAATTTGTGGAAACCTGATAATCGTTGGATAATCTTTTAACTTTCATATTGTCACACAAAGCGATTATATTTGTACTCTATTCATTGATTCGACATGGTTGGAAAGAATGGTGTCTCTAGATTAAAAAAAAGACATAATCCATGAAGCAACTCGGATAAATGACTGGGATGCTTTTCAATCCAATCCGAAATCTTTCAGTGACCTTTTCGACTTTTTTCCAACATGATCTCACCAAACACATTGCACAACCTCTCTCTGGCATCACAGAACCACAGACGTCCTTTGTGTCCAACATTTATCAACCCTGTGTTACTCAGAATCTTAATAGAACCAGAGCAGCATTCCATCTTAATAAAACGGATTAACACAATATCTCCCACTGATAAACAATGTCACCTCCACAAATAGTGCTGCTGAGCACAGGAGAGTGGTGTTCGGGATATTGTGAGCACGTGGCTGTGGATTATTTTGCGTCCTGTCTTAGTTTTGTCCCATTTGTTCTGAGGTTGTCGGATTAGCTCTGTGAGCCCATATGCAATAGTCTTTAAGTATGTATCTTCACTATAAGAGGATATCCTGTTTGAATGGGGTTTGAGGAACATAAAGATAGCAAACGTTCTCCAGCCGTTTTTAACCACTAAGCAGCTTATGGTGGATACCGCCGTCTCATCCATTGGCCTGTTGCTTGGGATGATATCGGTGAAGTGCAAACTTGTGTTAACAGCTAGTCATGTGGCACGCCGGTCTTTCAAAACATCTGTATTATATGCACGTTCATGCAAAGCCGAATGCAACGCAATGCTACATTTGAATCTGCAGCCATACACATGCAAATACGCATTTTTCTTTCCACTTTTGTCTGCGTAGGGAAGGATCACTGTTACCATTCGGTTTGAGGGACGCAAAGAAACTTCGCCATCAATTACACTGCTTGTGTTACAGACAAAAGTGATCAGATCAGTGTGATTTTCGTCTGGAAGCAATCCCATATACTGACATCATATCTATTGGCAAATAACCATGAAGATGTGAGATGTGTTGAGAAGTCACTCAACAAAATCGAAACACCCCGCTATAGTACAATGCCAGTTACGGTTGTTTGTTTCATCACTTTTCAGAACAATACATTTATTTGTGTATTTTCAGGCGTTGTCATTTACATAGATATAAGGAAAAGGAGATTTTCTGAAGTATTTTTCAAAAACATTGAAATATTGTACGGATTAAACCAGCATACGAAAGGAAGGAGGGATATTAGCAGAGGATTCATAGATCAGAGTCTTTGTGAAACTCTAATTGTTGTGGATTGACCACCTAATGCCGATTTCTTAAAGTTCTCAACCACTTCAGCACTCTGTTCAGGGAGTCGGAGTCATCAAATGTCTTTGAATCTTTTATTTATGAACAGGGTTTCACCATAGCATATTCACATGCTGATATGCATTGGAGATAGTTTCTGCAATGAACAACAAACAAGTAAATAACTAAATGTCTAACATAAACATTTGCATACTATTCCATTAAAACAGCGCATGTCAAATGAAGCGATAACAACTCAATTAGCGTGCCATATGGAACTAGTGATTACGGGATGCAAACAAAAGGTGCATATAAACAAATTGAGGTACATTACACAACATCCTCATTACGATATGAGAAACATAACAAATGTGGAAAATATATTGTAAACATATTACATTAGATATAAACAACGGTAGCAGGATTAGCCGCGATGCTAGCGTCACTTCCACGTGCGTTTTAAGTAAGAAATTAAGCATCATAAAGCTCACGAAGCACCAGTAAATTCACAAGCTTAATATACAAACAGATTAGACGTTTACACATCCAGTATGACACAGCCATGGAGCAAACTTACGTGGTCAATAACTTCGCCCTGCACATAGAGATCCTGCACAGGTGGAAGATGCTTCACATCGATCAGCTCTGTATACGCAACCAATAACGCGTCATTTACGCCAAACGCGTATCAAGCTAGAAGTTGCGTAGTGCATATTTACATAATAAAGCTCCCACAATACACAAACCCAAAACATCAATATGTAATATAAATAATTCACAACAGCCGCCCCCACATTTGAACAGCAAATGTGCAAGTTAAGTGAATTCTTTAAGAGTCTTTGGTTTCGTCCTCAAAGGCTGGCAACTGGATGAGGCGGGCTACTGGCCTGGTATACACTTTGCCTCGAACACTGACCTCTGCTGTTCTCACACATCCATCATTGCTGACCACAGTCTTGGAAACTCTGCCGACGGGCCACTGAGCTCTGGGAAGTTGAGGATCTATTATCAAAACTACTGCTCCCACTGTCAGAGAGTCTGATGGCTTGTGCCACTTCTGGCGTGTCTGTAGTGTGGGTAAGTAATTTCTCGTAAACAGAGACCAAAATTGATCCACAAGGTACTGACAGTGGCGCCATCTGCGCCGCCCCATTTCTCCTGAAGCATACGCCACTTGTGGAAGTGATGCATCTCGCCGCCCCATGAGGAGAAGGTTTGGCGTAATGGCATCTAGGTCCGCAACGTCTGTGGAGACGTATCCAAGGGGTTTTGAATTCAAAATGCCCTCTACTTCTACCAATACGGTAGACAGGACATCTTCTGATACAGACTGACTTCCAACTGCCACCTGTAGAGCAGCTTTGATGGAGCGAACCTCTCGTTCCCAAACTCCACCAAAATGAGGAGCATTAGGCGGATTGAATTTGAAGAGGATCTGATAATCGGCCAGCTGCTCCTTTAGTTGGGATTCCATAGCAGCAAAGGTTTCGCGCAGTTCACGCTCTGCACCACGAAAATTTGTGCCACAGTCTGACCTGATCTCCTTTGGTCTGCCACGTCTTGCTATGAACCTCCGAAGAGCCAGCAAGAAAGCATCCACGTCCAAAGAGTTGAGGAGCTCTATGTGAACAGCTCTTGTGGTGAGGCATTTGAAAATGACACCCCATCGTTTCTCAACCCTTCTGCCTATTTTAACATGATAAGGGCCGAAGCAGTCCACTCCAGTCGAATAAAACGGTGGACAGAAAAGTCTGAGCCGCTCTGGTGGCAAGTCTGCCATCTGCGGTATCTTAGGCTGAGCTCTCCACCGTTGACAGGATGAACAATTGAGCTGGTGGTGTTTAACAGCTTGCCGCCCCCTCAAGATCCAGTATTGTCTCCGTAATTCTGCATACACTCTTTCTGTACCTGGGTGCAATAAGCGTTCATCAAAGTCTTTAATGAGGAGTATTGTTGCTGGATGCCGCGAATCCAGCACTATAGGGTGAATCTGATCAACATTTGGGCTTTCCATTCTCCGTAATCGTCCTCCAACTCTGATTACACAAGTTCCTGGGTCCCACTCTGGAGCAAGACATATTAGTCGGCTGTGGTTTGGTATAGGTTTGTGTGTTTCGAGGGCCTTTGTCTCCTCAGGGAAGCTTTGAGCCTGACACTTCCTTAGCAGGATCAACTCTGCTTCACGATGATCAAGGAGCTGAATACTTGCTGAATCAGCTGTCACTTGTTGACATTCCTGCCGCGTTGCTTCCACTAACTCTTTCCATGTGCTGAACTGACTGGCATCAGGAAGGGTATGATATGGTTCTGCAGTGGTCAGACAACAGATAGTGACACTTTTCAACTCGGGTAACTCTTCTGATCGTGCCGGTTCAGGTCTCTTTGGCCAGTGCTCAGGACTCAGTTTTAGAAACGATGGTCCCTGACTCCAACGTCCAGACACAGTGAAACTTGCGAGGGGTTTACCTCTGGTGATATCATCCGCTGGATTCTGCTGTGTGTTCACATACCGCCAAGCACTGCGGTCTGTTAACTCCTGGATTTCTGAAACTCGTGTTCCAACAAAGACTTTGAACCTACAAGAGTCGGACTGGAGCCACTCCAGCACAGTTGTGGAATCTGTCCACAAAATAGTCTGCTGAATAATGAGGGTGATCTCGTCTTTCAGGAGCTTCGCTAGCTGTGCTCCTGCTAACGCTGCACAGAGCTCCAAGCGAGGAATGGACTGTTGCTTCCGGGGAGCAACTCGAGATCTAGCCATAACGAAAGAGGTATGAACGGAATCTTGTGCATACTCTACCAAGTAAGCCACAGCTCCATATGCTCGTTCTGAGGCATCGCAAAACACATGGAGGTCGTATTTCCGTTGTACATCATTAGGAACTGATGAGTAACAGCGAGGAATTGTTATGGTGCTGAGGCATTTCAACTCACTTTCCCATGTATCCCAAGCAGCGTGAAGATCTAGTGGCAGATTCGGGTCATCCCAATCCCTTCTTTTGATCCATAGTTGTTGAATGAGCACCTTTGCTCGTGTGGTGAAAGGCACAATGAACCCCAGTGGGTCATACTGTGTTGCTAGCACTTGATAAGCTGTTCTCATAGTTAGTGTGGCATGTTCGATGGGACGATATTGGTATCCTAGTGTATCAGTTGAACAATTCCACCTGAGACCCAAGGTTGACTCCATTGCAACAGTCCTGTTCTGTTCAAGCCATTGTTCTGCAGCTGAAGACCTTGCTTCTGTGGGTAGATGAGAGATCACTGAGGGTTGGTTGCTCGCCCATTGTCTGAGGTCAAAACCACCCGTAGCTAGCAGACTGCGCAGCTGATCAACTGATAGCCTAGCCTCAGATGTGGTTGGAAAGCTTGCCAGATAGTTGTCCACATAAAAACTTTGCTGTACTACCTGTAAGGCACCTGGGTAACTCTCCTGGTTATTTCGAGCATGCTGTTGCAAAGCAAAGATGGCACAACACGGGCTGCTGGTTGTACCAAATGGCAAGACTTGCCATTCGTAGACGTCTGGACAGTTCTCGGAGTGCAAATCTCTCCAGATAAAGCGAAGAAGAGGTCGGTCCTCAGGCAGCAAGCGAACCTGATGGAACATTCCACGAATATCCGCACTAACGGCCACGTGGTGTTGACGGAATCTCAAGAGAACACCCAACAATGATGGACCAAGTGCAGGCCCTGGCAGAAGCTGATCATTTATAGACAAACCTTGGTACCTGAATGAGCAATTGAAGACCAATCTTGGTTTATCGTTGTGACAGACCAGGTGGTGTGGAATGTACCAGGCTTCCTCTGATATGGTGACAACTTCAGGTTGAAGTTTAGAAACATAGCCTGCCTTAATGAGCTTCTCAATCTCACCAGCGTAGACTGCAGCTTTCTTGGGGTCTCTCTGAAGTTTCCTCTCTGTACTCCTTAGACTAGGCATGACAGAATGAATTGGGCTTGTGAGTTTTGGAGCACCAGGTTTGCGCAAGAGGGGGGTGGCATAACGTTGGACATCGTCTACCTGAATCCTCTGTGTTCTGCGTTCTAGAAGTTTAATTGCTTCTTGGTCTTCCCTCGATCGGACCACCAGTTTCTCATTCCGATAAGGCAGAACGTCCAGCTGCCATAACTTCTCAACATTACGATAGAGCAAGTCATCGGGGCAGGCAGTTGACACAAAAAGACACTGATGCACTGAGCTGTAGCTCGGGGTGCTCTCCTCAGTCCCTTGAAGGGCCCAACCAAGAGCTGTGTGCACTGCCACAGGACCACCTTTGGTTCCTTGCCGGACTGGTTTGTCTGCTGTAATAAGACGAACATAGTCTGATCCTATCAGTACCAGTGGGCGCACATTGTGGAAGGACTGAAACGGGAGCCCTCTGAGGTGAGCATACCGTCTCTGAAGTCGCTGCACTGGATACGATTGCTCCACTAAGTCCAGACCTGAAGCTGTGAAGGCTCCGAGTATCTGGAAACGCTTCTTTGGTTCACTGTTTGGGGAGATTTCAAAGTCAACCCTGGAGCCGGAAAGATGAGTGATGTCGGGTCGTATAGTGCGTAGAGCCAGTGTTTCAGGTTCACCTCTCAACTGAAGCATTTGAACTGCCGTTGGCAAGATCATCGTTCGCTGCGCACCATCGTCTAGAACAGCATAAGTTTCCACTGACTTGAACTTGCTATGTAGTAACACTGGTACCACTTTAAGAAGTACTCTGCTGGTCGCACTAGCGGGTGTGAGGTAGATTCGACTCTCTGATGTACTTGCGTTGTTTGTCGGGTCATCATGTGCTATACGGTGAAGCACCTGTAGATGTGTTCCACCACAGACACTGCATGGCTTTTTGAGGTTACACAGCTCCGGTTCATGCAGTCGCGCACATCTCCAGCATCGCTTCCCATCAGAAATCCACCTTTGCAGGTCTGCAACTGACTTTTCCTTAATGTGTTCACAACGTGAGATGTAGTGCTCTTTACTGTCGCAAAAGAGGCAGTGTACCTTAAATGCCTTTCGTTGCTTAGGATCTCTGGGACGGGTAGATTGCACGGTCTCACCTGGAGATGTACCATGGTAAAGAACTAGACTTGGACCTTTTGTCTTTGTTGAGGGTTTCTCTTTCCCGACACTTGGAAGCCTCTCGTGTTGATAACGCTGCACTAGACGAATAGACAGTCGCTGCTGCTGTGCTTTGACTTGTAGCCATCCAGCAAAGTCCTGCAGATTGTAAGGGTTAAGACTTATAGAATTGAGCTTCCCCTGTTGTTGAAGGAACTCAATGAAGCCATCTCGAAGATACTTTGGCAGCTTGCTAAGTAGGCGGTCCACATGTGAGCAACAGTTAAGCTCCATCCCATTTGATCCCTCTAGCGACAGCAGCATACTGACCAGGAGATGAACTCGCAAGGCAAAGCTCTGAAAGCTGTGGCTATCGTTAGGCTTTACATCTGGTGATGTAAGGATGGCCGCTATCTCACTTTGGGCCAGTTGATGTGGCTGACCGTACTGTAGCTGAAGCGCTTGCATAGCTGCAGAGTATGGATATGGGTGATGCCGGCACGACTGCCCTATCATTTGAGCTTCGGACAGTTTAAGATGTTCCAGTAGTACATGGTATTTGTACTTCTCTGTTAACTCTGGGTAAGGATCAAGTAGATTGTCCAGTGCTAGCTTCATATTTGCAAATTCTCTTTCGCTGTCACTCGTGAAGTCTGGAATCTTGGGTTTAGGTGGATTAAACAATGTCCGTTGCGGTATACTGCCACTTGTTGGAGCGACAGGCTGGGCTGGCATCAGGTGTGGTCCGGCTGCTACAGTGCTCACTGACGGGTGTAAACCAGGGATTACATTTTGGGAGGGTAATGTTATTGGCATCATTGTTTGGTATGAAGGGACATAATTCAACGATGTTGGTGCGTTCACCGGCTGTGTCAGCGAATGCGGTGTTGCATGATGGCCGCCCGATGCCATGAGGTGAGGATATGCTGGTGCTGGCGAAATCAGCTGTTGTTGCTGAAGGGGGTAGAATGCTCGTTCAGCATCATGAGGTACAGATGGTTTCTGACTGGGCAGAATTCTGGGATACTGAGAGGTAACCTGTTCACATGGTTGTAGTTGTGAGCGATGTGAGACAGGAGAAGCTGTGCCAGAGGAGGTGGGGGTATACGGTGCCATTTGTTGATGACTGGGTTGGACAGGAACAAATCCACGGTTGTGACTCTCCAACTCTGCTTCAGGGACCACAGCTGTCCTATGTGAGCTTTCCTCATGTCTCACCGATGTGTTTACAGCAGCCTGTTTCTCAACTTGCAGCACTGTTTCCCGTGAGAGTAAGGGTGGAGGACTTGGTGGACTGCATGAATGTGTTGAAGATGCAACAGCCTGTGCCCGTTCATCGTCCTCGTTGTCCTGTTCCTCCCTCAGGAATGATTTGATGCGTTCCATCATCTCGTCTCTGCGTTGCTTTCGTTTCTTAAGCTGATCTAATTTCCTGATAAGATTTTCCATTTGTACAGTCTCCTCTTTCTCCTTCTCGTTCAAGAATTCCGTTAACTGGTTTAATGATTGCATACTCAGTAAGTCTGCTTGACTTGGACTGGACATTGCTTGTCGTGCATCTTGGCTGGAAGTTGCATCTGCTTGACTTGTATTCACTGCGGCTGCTGCTCCTCTCTGCTCCTCTGACTCCTTCTGAACAGGACTGGAGGAAGGGGCAGGTCTGTGATGAGAGTCAAGGATGTAATCCTCAAGGTGTCTTGGGAGTTGACATCGCCGTGATGTTCTTTCTTTAGGAGATGTTGGTTTTCCATCTGATGACATACTGAAGCAGTCAGAGAATCCGGCTCGAAGGACCATTTGTTGTGGATTGACCACCTAATGCCGATTTCTTAAAGTTCTCAACCACTTCAGCACTCTGTTCAGGGAGTCGGAGTCATCAAATGTCTTTGAATCTTTTATTTATGAACAGGGTTTCACCATAGCATATTCACATGCTGATATGCATTGGAGATAGTTTCTGCAATGAACAACAAACAAGTAAATAACTAAATGTCTAACATAAACATTTGCATACTATTCCATTAAAACAGCGCATGTCAAATGAAGCGATAACAACTCAATTAGCGTGCCATATGGAACTAGTGATTACGGGATGCAAACAAAAGGTGCATATAAACAAATTGAGGTACATTACACAACATCCTCATTACGATATGAGAAACATAACAAATGTGGAAAATATATTGTAAACATATTACATTAGATATAAACAACGGTAGCAGGATTAGCCGCGATGCTAGCGTCACTTCCACGTGCGTTTTAAGTAAGAAATTAAGCATCATAAAGCTCACGAAGCACCAGTAAATTCACAAGCTTAATATACAAACAGATTAGACGTTTACACATCCAGTATGACACAGCCATGGAGCAAACTTACGTGGTCAATAACTTCGCCCTGCACATAGAGATCCTGCACAGGTGGAAGATGCTTCACATCGATCAGCTCTGTATACGCAACCAATAACGCGTCATTTACGCCAAACGCGTATCAAGCTAGAAGTTGCGTAGTGCATATTTACATAATAAAGCTCCCACAATACACAAACCCAAAACATCAATATGTAATATAAATAATTCACAACACTAATTATTCTGTCAGGTACTGGTTACAAGCGCACATAATTGTCCCCTATTAAAACCAGCACATTTCAAAAGTTTGTAATATCCCCCATTACACCAAAATGCCAAGAAATAACATTAGCGAAGTAATTAACTTTAAATTAAACACACCTCTCTCATGCGTTCCAGTGCCAAATGGTTGGATTAGAAGAGAAATAGATACCCAATTTATTAAAAATTGCCACATTGTTAATGGTTCTGAGAGACATTAACATAATTTAATATCCCGATGCCATTAGTGGGCATTCTTTTTATCCACCGCCTTCAAGCTCTTGGGTTTTGGCCAAAGATGAGGTAATAAATCTACAGCGGAAAATGACAATTTACTGGCCCTCAAACAATGAACATCCTTCATTAGACAAAATCTCAGGCAGTGGCTGGAATCGTATCCACACGATGGGGAGACCGATCACCCGAGATCAATTTGCAAGGATGCAAATGTTTCATCATAGCTACATTTTTTTCAGCTGCTGCAGACTAACATAAAGAATGTAAATAATTGAAACAATAAATACGAATATACGAAAGCACCACAGCAAAGTGTTTCTTATTTACAATTAAACATTTAGCAGACGCTTTTATCCAAACGGAGACAGATTTGTTTCGGTCTAAACTATAAGCTAAACAGACAATATTTATTTTCTTTGCCGTGTTTGCTCTACCCCACAGACAGGTAGCCTCGCTCAAAAGGACTTGCTGATATCGACCTGTATTCATCCTTTAAGATGAATATGTCTGAGGATGGCATCCGAGCGCTAACAAAACAGGCCTGTTGTGATGCCCCTGCCTTTCCTTTCAGGTGGGCCTCTCCAGATCCAAACTTCATTGTGTGAGTCAAGGCTGCCGCGTACGGCTCGCACAATACCTATTCAAGCTGCGGATCCAGCGGGAGATGTGCCATTGAGCAAACGAACTGCACAGATTTTGACACGCATTTTCTTTTCTCTCATTTTCCAAGGCTTTTTTGTGTACGCTGTGGATTGGATGGATGAAATAGCGGAGTATACTGTATCAAAGCGTGATTGTTAGAAAAATAAATCATTATAATTCAGTGACAAATGAAGCAGGCTTGGTAACATAAGGTTAACAAAACAAATATATGGGTCATGAGAAACACTTGTTGTTCAGGCTTTGAGAGTTATATGAATAATCCGACGCTAAAGGACGTATTTATAAATCCCGCCTCGGCTGTTTGGAAACTGGGTGTCAGGGTTATTTGAAACAAATTCAATGAAAGCTTGACATTCGGCTCTGGATGCATTGAAAATCAGGTGCATTTTCTGCTGAAGAACCTTTCGTACTGTCTGATGTGATGCAATCGAGATGCACTGCCATATGAAAGTAACACAAAAGCAATGTACGCCTAACAAGCATTCATGTTATAAATTTACAACAGCGTATTTGTACATTGTCTACATTTTAAATTCTTGACACAGAGAAGCTGTGATGATATAATCCAAGTGCTCTCCTCCACCTGTATCTATCACCCTTCATCTCTCATGATCAAACGTGCAGACCGCGGATTGACAGGGGAATAAATTAATAGTCTTGTATGGCCATAAAAGAGCCTGAATTAATCCTCCCTGGACTGTTTAAATGCCACTGGCTTTATCGCAGACAACATACAGATCTCAGAGCGGAGAGACATACACATGCTTTGCTGTTGAGAGATCAAAGCTGTGGTGCAGTGTAGGCGGTGAAAGTCATTTAGAGTTGATTTGGGATTAAAGTTAACACAAACTGATCCAGGATTTACATGATCTCAAACTCATCCGAGTTGCTGTCAATCTGTGTGCTGTGAATGGGTCGCACAGGGGACACTTTTCAGCTTTAAAGCAACGTGTTCCTGTCGCTGTTAACCTCTGCATTGGTTGCAAAGGTTATGGGTTTTGACACCCGTGGAACACAAATACTAATTCAAATAAATATTTGGTGTCTGTCAAATGATTGTAAATGCATGAACATTTTCTGCATTTCTCGAAGTTCTTAATGAATGTATAAAAAATATTGATCAAATTCATCGTGGCATAATGATACATGGGCGATTCCAGCATTACGGTCGTGACATTTGGCATTACACGGGACATACAAATGCTCAGAGAATGTATTTCTCACGGATATATTGAACCATCTTGGTTGTTTTTGTCTAAACGCAGGAAAAATGTCAGTCTATGAACATAACATGACAAAAAAGGACACGGTTTTTGGGAGACTATACATTTTGTAGGATTTCTGTCAATTAAAATGCATGAACTGGAAGCCATAATACCCAATGAATGGAGAAGGGATGCCTCTTAATAGAATATTAAATGGTTACTTTATTTGCACTTACCTGACTATGAAAAATCATGCGCTTAAAATAAAACAAATGCTTTAAGAACTTGAAGAGAGACCTCACATTTATTCATGTTAAGGTTGACTTTTTACACTTCTGTGTAAACTAGTCATTAATTTTTCCAAACATTTCCTAGAATATGTATTTCAAATGCATCTCAGAATGCATAATGTTATTGAAGTGTTATTTAAGACAGGGTCGGGTCTGATTCTGTCATTTACTGTTAAATACACTTTCCAAATTCATGCATTATCTTTTTTCAAGTGACGACCCCTCTTACAGCTGTTCAGGTTCAGTTCATCTCTTATACTGTAGGTGGCGCCTGTGTGCTTTGAAAAGAGCAGAGAAACTCTCATATCAGCACGATTTTATGCTGAGCACTGGAATCTGATTCAAACAAACCAATGTTTCCAGAAAGTAATGGACTTGTGTCTGTGTAATCCAGATCTGAATCTATTCACCCTCTCTATCACCTGTTATGAGCACATGCATCATACAGAATATATTTATGTTTATCAGATAGCCGCAGCGCATTTTTATTTTGGGTTTATTTGTTATGTATCTAAAAATTGCTTTATTCCGTGTTTTATATATTGAATATACTGAAATGACATAGACGGGCGGAATTTTTATTGCAGAATGTCCAAACGTGAAGTGAGATATCACAGTATATTTAATTACAAGTCAAGTCACAGACACATATTATTTATGTGTTTTTGTATGTTGCTGGAAAGAGAAAATACATATTGTAGCAACAGGTTGCTCTGTATTTTGCTTTCCTTAACTGTAAAAATGTTTTCACATATACCCTAAATCATACATCATAATAAAACCTACAATTACATTTTGAGCTAAATGTAAAACTATATATTTTGAAATCCCAAAACAATCCCTGAAACAAATGACAAAAAACAGATATATTGGAAACTAACTGAATGACAATACAACATAGTAAAGGACTATAATACTGATGTATAATAATATAAAATAATAATAATAAAGGTATGTGAAGCCCTTTTCCGTCAGATTAAACATCTGGTTGGGCATCTTTATGTGGTTTAGAGCTTTATTCACTTTTTTTTAGAAAACATTGATATTTTCTTTTAGACTTTCTTTTTGACATTGTCTTTTAGAAACATTTATGCACAACGTTGCACAGTGAATTGTCTGTTTTTGGAAAACATCCACGTTGAGTTAGAGTATGGTGCATGGCCTGCGCGGGATATGACTGCATTCACAGAGTAAGTGCAGCACCAGTGGCATCTGAGACGGGACTGAGATCTGGAGTGCAGGCGCGTCCTGAACGAGACTTCTGAATGAGGAAGTAGTTTGACACACACTGAGAATCTATGAGATACAGATGCTGTTTTATTCATCAAGTCTGCTCTCTCTTCTTTACACTCACTCTATTTTCCTTTCATTCTCACTGTCTCTGTTCTCTCTCTCTCTGTTTCTCGCTCTCATGCATTTATGGATGCTGATGCAGTGAGCTCAACAAGTAAATCACCAGCTAAGAACTGTGTGCTACAGAGGAGCAATGTTGATACCAATTACAATCTTAGTTCAAAGTGTCTTACTTTAACTGTCTTTCTTTCTCTTTTTTTGTTCTTTCTTTCTTTTGTTCTTTCTTTCTTTCTTTTGTTCTTTCTTTCTTTTGTTCTTCCATTCTCTCCCTTCCTTCCTTCCTTCCTTCCTTCCTTCCTTCCTTCCTTCCTTCCTTCCTTCCTTCCTTCCTTCCTTCCTTCCTTCCTTCCTTCCTTCCTTCCTTCCTTCCTTCCTTCCTTCCTTCCTTCCTTCCTTCCTTCCTTCCTTCCTTCCTTCCTTCCTTCCTTCCTTCCTTCCTTCCTTCCTTTCTTTCTTTCTTTCTTTCTTTCTTTCTTTCTTCCTTCCTTCCTTCCTTCCTTCCTCTCTTCCTTCCTTCCTTCATTCATTCATTCATTCATTCATTCATTCATTCCTTCCTTGCTTTCAATAAAATAAGCTCACATTGATGTTTATATTTATATATTATATATAAAAATATATACTTTTGTTAGTTCGTTCGTTCGTTCGTTCTTTCCTTCCATCCTTCCTTTCTTCATTCCTTCCTTCCTTCCTTCCATTAATATTGTTAAGAAGTCAGAATACATGACACACCATGCAGCATCCCTTTAAGTGAAGATTCAAGTTTATAATAGAACCTCAAAAACAACTGCATTTTCAATACTGACACAGGGAACTTTTTTCAGAATAGCCTTCTTTGAAATAATAAGGTGTGTTATGTGCAGAGTTGATACATACAATGTCATTCATTCATTCATAACTTTATTCATTCAGGGTGTCCTAAAACAGCTGTCAAACAACTACAACAGACTCCCAAGCTGTGACTGACAGTGCTAGTTTATCTTCTGGATGCATTCATGTCACACAGCCCCACTCATTCAGTGGAAGTCTGAATGAATGTAAATGTGCGTAACAAGCACTGAATTGACACGCCAGCACACAGCTCCACACTCCGATGTCTGCATCTGAAATTACAGACAGTTTATTTATAAGATCTTGAATGGAACAAATTACCCTAATATGAATGAGATCACTCTTCTCCAGTTGATCAGTTCCTGTTGAAGGCCAAAACAAATTGTGATATTTATTTTCCACCTCCACCTGAAAGTCCCAAAGAGGATAACAAAGCTGGAGGGAATTGTTCCTGGCCAGATGAGGCAACCGTGAGCATTACATCACTTCTGTATCAGAACCCATGAAATGGGCAGTGTCAATAACTGACATGTATTTAATGTGAATGATATTCACATCCATGTTTCACCTCAAAACATATGGGATTTCCATTTTTCATCCATGAAAATGCTGCCACACATGCATATTCTGTACTCTCTTGATGCCTTCTTTTAAGACACCGGACAGCATCTTAAATTAAATGTCTGTGGATAAATGAAGAACGAATGTTTAATTGGAAGCCACACCATCAATAAAACATGACTTTCATGAGTTGGGTTTCAGCAGGTCAGTTCAACACAGCTCAACAGGAATCCCAACAGACAGAGGAAAAGAGCAAGCAGACACTCTTCCATCCATTCATCTCCATCCATTTCTGTGAACGCTTCAATAATGCGATTGGTTCTGCCCAGAGAAGCCCTACACATTATTGGCTTGGTGTATTTTAAAATGAATGAAATTGTCCTTATGGGTGTGCTGCTGTTAGCTTTATTTACAAAGTTGGAACAGTTATCACATTTAGATTAACTTTGTTCATCATATAGCAGCTGAGCTGAAATCTCTTACTGAAGAGTATGAAGGTGTGTTAACGTGTTTTGAATGTCTATTCTGTATTTTCAAAAGGCCATTATTCTTCAAGCCGCGCTCATGTTTTACCACTGGAGGCACCAAAACAATAAAAAATGTCATCCCAGACACATGCTGTTTCAAACAAATAAACAGGACCAGAATACCATTTTGTTTGAATTATTCAGGAAGTCACCCTCTCTTGTTTTCGTCATTGCTAAACTAAGACAGCTAATAGCTACAAACCTCAATAAAAGTCCTGATTTTATGATGACCGGTGTGTAAAGCCCTGGAACGCTAGATTGTAAGTGTTAGATTGGCAGTGGTAACATATTTACTTAGCCAAGTGAGAATACGTTAAACAAATTGAGACACGATTAGCCTTGAGCCTAGAAATATATAGCAGCCAGGAGAGGATGCTTTATTAATTCCGTCCTTGCTGTGGTCATGATGCAGAGGCTTGGGGAAATGGTCTGCGATGGGCTGCTTGATAATTACAGCCACACAATAATTAAATCTATATGTGTGAAATGTAATTATTCCCCTAACTTTCAGACATTGGTATGCGGTATTCAGGCCTTTATTAATATTTGAGGAAAAACATTGTTTGATGTAATTGTAGAATAATTGTAAGTGTAGAATAGGAGTTCCGATTAACAGCAAACAAATACAAATTAAAACAAGTAAACACTTGAATACTCTTTCCCCAGCTAGTATTTTAAAGATGACAATAATTCAATGGTTAAGGAAAATAAGGACATTTTCAAAACGTACAAATTTGAGCGTGTTGTCAGTCATTTCTATCCCATGATGCCACAGCAGCTGAGGAAAAACAAAAGTTAGTCAGTTAAAATTAACGAAAACAATAAGCTAGTGGGTTTTGCCACGAGAAATCTATTCCTGGCTCTTAAATTTTGCTTGTTTACAAACACCTAGGTCCATTACTTTAATGGCCATTGTTAGTATGTTATAGGACAAAGTGCATATGGGTCACATGACAATAAAAACATGGTAGATGTAATATGTCTGGAATGTACTTAAGGGACAAAAATTCTGACGCGGGGCCGGTGGCGTGAGTGATAAGTGCAATCAGCGGTCCCGCATCATTCACGGAGGAGACCAGGAGCTTAAAAGGACGACCTGCAGGACTGTTGACGAGAGAGGACCGGGCCCGGACATATGTTTAGTTTATGTGTATGTTTTATGGCTGGCAGTCTACCGTGAGGCGGCTGCCGGTTACTTCCGTGTTTATTGTTTATTTAATGAAAGTTTTATTGTTCGAATGTTCGCCGGTTCCCGCCTCCTTCCTTCCCTTCTAACGAACTTTGCTACACTCACCTTGTTACAAATCTGTACAAATGGCTTTGTTCGGATGAACAGAGAGAAAGATATTTGGCAGAATGCTTGTAACCGAACAGACCTCGAACAAACATTGACTCCCATAGTAGGAATAATTGCTTTATACATTTCTTTGTTCTGTTGAACACAAATGAAGATATTTTGGAGAATGTAGGACAGCAAACAGTTCTGGGGCGCTTTTGACTATCATTGCAATTTTTTCTAAATGGTAGTCTATGGGGTTCAAGAAATATTTTATATATCGATTGCTTTGCAAGTCATTTTGAACCAAAGTGTGCCAAATATATTTAGGTAAACAAACAATCAATGTTAAAGCATTGAAAACATATTGCCATTATCAGCAATTCTTTGGCAGCGTGTGAAGAGGTAACATTAAATGTACATATTATTATTACTTGGTGAACATTTACTATGTGCATGCATTTAGTTGGAAAAGTGGAACAGTAAAAAAATATTTATAAAAAAGTTACAATGCCAAGTAATATGCACACATGCAAAAGATAAAGAACATCCGCGACTGGTAGATGAAGGACATTTGGTATTCAAAGCGTATCGCGACCCCACAGAAAAGTTGTGACAGAGACTGACCACACCATGCCATGAACCCTCTTCAGGGTTGCAGAACTGATGGTGTTTAAGGCAGAGATTTATGACAAGGGAACAGGCTCTGTCTCGCCTCTGCTGTGAGTGATGTCCTCTGGGAAACATCCCATTAGTGAGCTCCTGCAAACACCCTGCCATGTTTGTTCTTCACCTACTCTTTCCAAACACTTCTTCCTTGCTTCCGTCTCATCACCTAACCTGATAACAAAAGCCCCCACTGTTCAAACCGTACGTTCTCTGTTTGTTTTGCTCAAATCCCATGAAACCTGAGGATGAGCAGTTAATCTGTAGGACAGGTTCACTGTTCGCTTTAAAACGCTTTTAATCAGCAACGCTGGCTGCTTTTACATGTAGACACACACTATGTGGTCTCGTGTTTCTTGGAGTGTGTTTTAAGCTGAAGGCACTGTCAGAGTCCGTCATGACAGCGAACAGTACCGGGGGATTCTGAATTCATAGCTTCACCGTACCCTCTCTTTCTTGACCTGGCTAGGCCTCTGCCCATCACAGGAGATTTTGAGCCCCGAGAAGAGCTCACGCGTTAACAAGGTACAGCAAGAGACCTTTTCCTGGCCTTGGTTCGCTAGCTGTTGAAAACTTGGCAAGATGCAGCTTAGTCTAAAGGTTAACTTATACTTACTGCCTGAACAGGCTTCTCTCAGTTCACCAAAAGACAATGACTTAATGCACGTGCTTTTGGGATGTTCAGTATGAGGTTTGTTTTTTGTTCTCTATTGATTGCAAGGAAAATGCAACTGTTTGGTGGTTAAAACTCATGAAATTATTGGTGTGGCCTTGAGTTTGTTTAGTCACTACCACATGTACATAACATTGAAATATTTAGCAGACACTTTTATCCAACGTAAATTACAGTATTCAACCATTCCCTGGGCTCAAACCTCATAAAAACGAATATAAGTTCAAAACTAAATAAAAAAGCCTAGTATAGACGGTTTCAAAGCAACAGCACTCAAAGCGCGTTTGTGGACTGACCTTAATTTCCGGTATATATTTTCAAATAATCGCGTGCCTGTAGATTATTTATGATAGCAAGCCAAAGAAACCGAGAAGAACAGTTACTTGGCTAAACTTGCCTCTCCAATATTAGACTACGATACCAAAGTCAACCACTAGAGGTAGATGTCCCATACGGTTTCTTTAAATGTGACAAAACAACAGGACGCATTCAACTTGTTATTTAACAAAATTAACATTGATCAACGAATCGTTTATTCAATATAATTATAATACAATCAAATAATAATATTAATTAATATGAACATAATTTAAATCAAATATAAAGTGTTATTATAAGACACTAGCCAGACAGCCAAACAAACACAAACCGGAAGTTAACTGCAGTCCAGGCATACGTATCCGATGAAACGGTCTATTAACAGACTCCTCACCTTAAGTGGCTAAAAAGTTTGTCTTTTTCTGTTGTTGAAGTCACTTTTAAAGGTGTGTAATATTAACGGAAATCCAATATAATATTTATACGTAACTATGTCTTCAGAGGTGTATAAAGACCAATGAAGCATTATGCATTTTAACTTAGAACAAGCTATTTCTATCTACACACTGCGGTTCCCCTTACATGTAATTCACCATGTTGTTTAAACAGTATAGCTCTAAACGGACTGCTGTACAGTGCGTGTTTTCGTAAATACGTCATCTCCATTTGACAAACAAATAGAAACGTGACGACATCTTTGTCCTGTGTCAGCCGCCGTAGTGCTTCGAAAGGGAGTTCACAACCAATTCACAACCTCAATGCTAAATGCCACTTAAGTCCACATTCACACATTGTCAGAAGGGATAACCAGCAGCATTTTCCCGAAGCCTTGTAATGATCATACCCAACGCTGCTAGATGTTTGGTGGCTTATAAATCATGAATGTTGTGGTGGCCCTGCACGTCAGCAATTGTATGATCAGAAACTTGCCCTGCATCATAAACCTCATCATAAACATAACTGAAACTATATTATATGACCCCTAAACGTCTTTTTTTCCTGCAGTGACCATGAGGACTAAAGCAATCTGGGGTCACATTCTTAATGTTGTGCATCCATTTTCTCAAACAGACACAGTTGCTATAAGCTGCTATCATGCTGTATTTCTGCACTGCGTGTGACTAACAGATCGGCAGTAAGAAAGTAAGAAAGAAGACCATAGCTCACATTTGCAACAAGTCATCCTTGAATGCAGCTAGTCTGTATGGCCATCCCGCTGGAAAATGAGCACAGCTAATGTCATTTAAACCCTATAGACCATAAGCTCCCTTTAAGGGATCACTGAGTCTTTGAACTCGGCTTTGAGCTGTCTGGAAGACTGAGGAATTGTAGGATGTGGTGAAGGCACATCAAGGCGATGATAATGACCTTAACAGAGTTTCCATTCAGTGTCTGTAGAACAGCTGGAAGTATGTTGCGAATACTCGCTGTGAAGAACTGCTACACACTACGGGTCGCACTAAAGGATGCGGTCAGCACTTAAGAGGCTGCAAGTTGCGACAGGTCACCCTGGTTACCCAGTTTTAAAGGAAAGCTGCATAGTCTGGGTGAATCGGATAATGAGATATGGTGACATCTATGAGTCCTGGTGGTTATAAGCAGACTGATTTCAAGAGGAATCAGATCTCTGTTTGGTAATCAGATCTTGCTTCGGTAATCTTGTCTAGAACACCTGGGGAAATGCTATCTGTTAGCATTTCCATTCATCACAATGGTCGCCAGGCTGGCACAGAAAACAAACAATAATCATTTTTTCTCTGCGAAATCTATTCGATCATTAAAAGTTCACAATTGAGCCAAAAGGGGAGGAGGCTTGTGTATCTAACTTCAGTTACATTATACATTAGCCTATGCGCTGAAGATTCAGCCCTTATCCAATAATGCTATGTCACCAGGAAAGGTCACAACTAATTTAATTCTGGGTTTAAGTAAATCTTGAAATGGGGCGTTCTGGTGACAGAATGAGTCCTGTTTGGATAGCCGGTGTCCTCGAATTTAATCCGCTCATGGAGGCATAGCTTGGGCAAGGGGCCATAGTCAGCAATACATGCAAATGGTTGCCCCCACCCTTCAAGATTGCAATTTACAATCCATGACACGGGGAGGGTCTCAGTCTCCGTTTTTATGAAACCGTAAAAATTGCCGGAAATCTCAGTAAAATTGTGTAATGTGATAGCGGACAAAACAAGTAAATGCAAGTCATAAATATAAAAACAAAAGAAAACATCAATATCACTAATGTTTAATTTTTTGAAATATTTCAAAATCTGTGTGGGGCTGTAGTTTTACTACAAAAGACCCTCATAATTGAGAATTTTGTTTAATGTTTTTTTAACTGATAGTACATGATAGTACAAACTGGACAGATGAATCAAGAGAAAAATACATTGTTCTTCTGTTTTGGCCGGTTTTGACCTGCCTGTAAATTTGCTCCCCCAGCACAGGAAACAAACTCAATAAAGAAGCCCACAAAGCTTGAACCTAACGCTGTGTTCGGCCGTTGTGTCTCAGGGGCCCTGAAGAGTATGTGGGTCTGTGGAAAAGTAATTCAACGCCACAGGGTTGTGTTGTGTTCTGCTAGCCCGGCTTCACTATAATGAGCTTGAGATTAAACCAGCCCAAGTTGACATGTGAAACAGGCATTACTGGCAAGCCACAGACTTCTCTCGCAGAAAGGCCTCATTATTAAAACATATTGCCCAAAGCTGGAATAATCGAGAATAGAACATAAGAATCATGTTCCTCTTTTTTTCTTTCTTGGACGGGTTGAAACGTGAGATTGAAAGCTGTGTAAAATCGAGATATTGTTTTTATGGTGATGAATGACGCTTCACTTGAACATAACAATTTATATTTGAATTTACTTTTGTCACAGTGTTTGTTAGACTCTCAATCAGAATCAGCTTGGACTAAAATATGGTGAAAAGCTATTTTATCCCTACCTGGGATAAAACCTGTATAACCGGTTCCAAAACGGTATAAATGTCTTTGTTTGGTTGAACACATGGAAAGATATTTGGAAGAATGCTAGCGAATGACAATTCTGGGACAGAAGAGGAACATATGAGGAACAAAAATAAAATGGTAGTCAAAGGTTTGCCAACTGTTGGCTCTACTAAATTCCTCAAAATATCTGCTTTTGTGTTCAACAACTTGAGGGTGAGAATTCATGACAGAAATTTGTGGGTTGAGTATATAAAAAGCACTTGTTTTATTTCCATTGTACCGTTGTAAACCAACTGTTTAGCTTGTTAACCGAATGTTTATATGCTCTACTTGTAAGTCGCTTTGGATACAAGCATCTGCAAATGAATAAATGTAATGTAATGTCATGTATTTTAGAATTTTTACATGCAATAAAGAGGATACAGAAATGTCCCACCCTTTCTTTACTTATTTTGGGTAATAGTGGTATTTTGGGAAATCTATTTCTGAAGAGAAACAAATCCTACAAATTATGGTCGATGCTAATGTCTTAAATGTTTTAAAGGCAGTAGTTTAAAGCTATGATTTAATGCACGCTTACCTCGAACAGACGTTTACTGATACTGAACGCGTTCTTCTTTTATGGCAGGCTAGCTTGTGTCAAGCGGACATACCGCCCCCTACTGTCCCTGTTTGTTTATATATCTGATCTGAGTTATATATGAAAAACGTGTGTGCTTGCTGTTGCGAAAGAGAACAGGTTAAGGTTGCAACCATTTGACATCACGGATTCTGACGCAAGAAAAAGGCGGCCTCCAAGTAAATATATTTTTCAAAGTTTATGAATACTGTGACATTTACACAGTTTTTTTATTTCACAATAATAAAGTCAATGCCATTGTTCAGAGACTCTTAACACTTATTGCATTACATATTAAATGGTTTTACCTAAAAACCTAAAAGATTTCAGAAACAATTTCCCAATTCGCCTTACACTAACAGACCTGGGCTGGGTTTCCCGAAACCTTCGTATCACTACGTTGTTCTTAAGAATATCACTACCACACTTATGGTAACTTAAGATTTAATTAGCGCTAAGAAGGTTTTGGGAGACCCAGCCCTATTCTATTGTGCTAATAAATCATTTAAAGGTGGTGTATTGAAACTTTGCTCTTTGCTGCGACAACTTCGTTGCAGAAAAGATACACAGCTTTGCATTCACAAAACTAGGCAGGATGAATGCATAGTTATCTTTCCATTCCTCTTTGTATGCCCTATTTTCGCTGTCAACTTTCCTCTGTGAATACTTGTGATAGCATCCTCCTTAAAATATACCACGAATGCCCTGTTCCAACAATCTGGAGTCTGTGAGCAAATAGAGCCTCTCAGTTTAAGTAATTGTGTTGGAATTGACATTATACACACACCAGGCTGTTGCCCAAGCTGAACCCTTTCAAGATTGCAGCCTGCTCACTTGCATATTGTTGGTCTGCACCTCACTATGAGTTGACAGCGTGAATGTAGGTGTGTCGTATTGCAAAACATACTTTATTCACAGGGGGATACTTTTTTCAGAGGCTGAATGCAGGGTGGGTTTAATACATTTGCTTTGGCCCCTACTGAGGTACCACTGACTACCAGCCCTGTATTTGAGGTGTACAGATGAGGCATTAATTTGGAGAACTCAATTTATTTGAAATGTAATGATGAATTGGTGTGGATTACACTTTGTGCTATATGCTACTGTGTGTAGGCCTATTAAGCTCTGGCTGTGTCTGGCTCCAACTTTTGTTTATTGTCTTCAGTCATTTTGCAGCTGACAGGTTTTGGAATAAAATTGATCAAACAACAAGAACTTCCTGTAATTATTATTATTATTAAAATCTACAAACTTACTAAAGAACTGTTACCGTGCATATGTGATATCACAGATTATACATTACCAACTGGGTGAGGGGGGTGACATCCTGGAGGCTGGCGCAGGAAACATGGGCTAGGACGGCTGCCGCCTTCAGGACGGTACTCCCGGCACCGGAGATCAGAGGAGCCATGGATACTGGTCGCTCAGGAGGCCTGTAGAGTGCACCTGGTCACATGCCGCTTCAACAACTTTCTTCAGGATGTCGTTCTTGTCTTGTTTAATCACAGACGTTCTGCTTGAAAGCATTGGATAAGTAAGCCGGGCATCTTCACAGCTGACCATGCAGTTGATCAAGCCGCCGTGCCCTCACTCTATAATGAGGTGTTGCATGACATGACACTTATGTATCTGTTTTTGATCATTTTCCCGACATTTTATTATAGGTATGATTTTTTTGAATGATTTCAACCTCCTCAGTAGCCAGTTTGCAGTTTAACTGAAAGATAAATCAGAGTTTAAAATAATGGAGCAACAGAATTAAAGTTAATATAGATTTACTGTCATATTAAAACCTGGATCAAATAAAAAAATTCTGTCTATTTAGGTTTAAAACTAATCCTTGTTGGTGCACCCGCCCCCTGTATCCGGAACCTGCAGCTCCTCCTTTAGTTTGCGGATTTCAAACTGCGTCACAGAAAAGTTAAAGTGAAAGTGAAAGCAGTTTCTTCCCGACATTAGGTAAGTTATTAATCAAAACCACGAACAAGTTATAAAGAATGTTTGCCGCTATGTATATTATTAACCGACTAATATTATTTTAAAGATACAAATAGTTAATAATGTATCGTAAAGTAACATATTGCTTATTTTGATGGCTTAAACGAGAGGCCATTGTTTACCGTGTTTATGAAAGGCACATATGGACATCAGACAGTTGAACCTGTTCTATATGCTTCTGTATACAGGCGTTTGTCTTTTTGTGTTTTAGGATTATACTGAGCTCTTTTTTTGTCCTTAACTGTTTATGATTATCTCTGGGTAACGTGAGTTGACAAATAAACCAAAACGGTTTAGTTACAGACAACGCTACAATATGAACACAGAACAATAGAAGGGCTACTACTGTATTACAAAGTAAACATTAACAAAAACCTTTTCTGAGTATACATATACACTATACGTTCTACTTGACAGTGGACTGACGATACGTCGATTAAAGATCTCAGATGTGCTTCAATGAACGCGTTTGGAGGACAAGATGATGCCTCCCCAGAGGAGGACATTCACACAGCGCAGTGAGGACCATTATTTGTCGATTCTTTCTTTTAAGAACTGAAACTGCTTAATATAGTGTGAATGACAAGAAAAGTATTCACAAAAAAACATATTGTAAAGCATATTTGACAAATTAATTAGAGTCGCATTTTGTTTTGGTCAAAAAGAAAGCGCTATTAAATCAAAGAAATAGCACAGTGTTTTTCCTTCTCCTGAAAAACAGCTAATTTGGACATTCAAGTTTTTGGATTCAGAGCAACAACATAGAAAATATTGTTATATCTTACTCTTTTGCTTCCTCATAATTTTAGTTCGATTTGCAAAACCCGGTGACATAAAGAGTGACTAATAGTAATGATTTTTTGGGGAAAATAAAATGATAAAATATTGATATATTCATTCAGCAATAACTCTGAATATGCTGAAAAATGCTCGATTATTAAATCAAATATAGGACGAACCCAATGGTTGGGTTATACATTTACCTGCTGGGTGGTTTCAGCCCAAAATGTTTGGTTGTTTTCAACCAGTGGTTTAATTTTCTGGGTTATTTTATCTCAAGGGTTGGTTTCATCCCTTTTTGACACAACCAATGGTCGGAAATAACCCAGCAGTTCTATAGTGCAGTATCAAAGCAGCCGGTATGACTGGTTTTGTCCACTGGGGACAAATAGATTTATTTTACATCTTTTCTAAAGACTCATTTCCTGAACCTTAAAATAAATGACTGTAACAGAGGAAAAAGCTAACATACTTGTAAGCATGTTTAAAAATATTCTATCTGTTTATTTTAAGAGCTAACCGGGAGAGATCGGACTCTCCAACATCCTTGTTGACTTTGAGGAGTGGAAAATCAATTCCTCAACCCATCAACTTCAGCAATGAAGCACACACAACTTTTGAAAGGTCTGGTATAGTCAAACATTGACAATTTAACATAGACTGTTACAAAAGTTATGGTTTTCCTTTTTTTCTTGATCGGCAACACCATATCAAAACAATGTTTCGTGTAAACCTTAAGTGTATGTCACAATTTAAGTAAACAAATATTCTCTTCTGTCAGACTCTAACTTTGACATCAGATAACCTTGCAACGCATATGGAATAACCGTTTTATAAACGCAATAAGCCCCACGAATCAGTGGGTTACAGTGCATCTGATAACAGCTAAGGGGTTTTAGGCACTCCGCCCTTCACAGGGCTTATTGCGTTTATTCAGGTTATTTGAGGCACCTCTTATTTTTACAGTGTAGAAACTAACATGAATACTAATGAATGACCGTTTGTTTTAAACAGGATTTGAATCATATTTATTTTTCAAGTAAACATTTTGTATCCTCCATTTTAGAAATATACAGAAGAGAAAGAGACCAGATTCACCTACACCATCACACGAGTCTCTGACGAGTGCCAAATCAATTCCTCAACCAATCAACTTCCACCGGGAAGCACAGAGAACTCTAAAAAGGTCTGGTATTAACAAAAACTCACATGTTCATGTAAAAAAGATTTAAAAAACTGTTTGAAAAGAAGAAAATCACCATTGTTGTTTGCAAGTGTTGAATTTTCTGTCTGTTTTATCCTTAGAACTAAACGGAAGAGATCAGACTCGCCTACACCATCACAGGAATCTCTGAAGAGTGCCAAATCAATTCCTCAACCAATCAACTTCAGCAGGGAAGCAAGGTCTGGTATTAACAAACAGTCACAAGTAAACCTAAAAAATCTGATTCCAAACTGAACTCTGTTTGCAACACAATACAGTACAGACTACTAAACAAAAATATCAAAATATATAATATTTTTGATCATCTACAGCATACTTGGCTGTTGACTTTCATATTTTGTGAATATAATACTGGAAAGTTATGATCTTTACAGTCTGCCAACAAGCGCACCTTCAATCTTCAAAGAGAACATCCAGACGAAAAAATTGAAGTTTGGCAGTGAAAGCTTAAAACAATAGCTGGTTTGTCCAGGTTCTGCTCAGTTTCCGACTTTAGAAATCACTTCATGCGGTGCTGCGCAGGCTGATCGGCACATGACATCAAAGTATCATAAAAGCAAGTTGAATGATACAATTTCAGCCAAAGTAGTAGCGTGTAGAGCACAACAATGTTGTTGAAAATTCTTCAAAATATCTCCTTTTGTGTCACACAGAACAAAATATAGTTTTCCTACTGTGGTAGAAGATGATGTCCCGAAACTAAAACATGTTAACATTCTTACAAATATCTTTCTTTGTGTTTAAATGAACAAAGACATTTATACGTGTTTGAAACAGTAAATTATGACAGCATTTTCATTTTTGGGTGAACCATCCATTTAAAGTGTCACCAATGTACCCCGATTAAACTTTTCAGTGGCTTAAAATGTATAGAAAGAGTCAAAACATATTTTTTTATTTAGCTCCATGATTTTAAATTTAATGGTTTTAAAAAGCAAAATAATTTTTTACATGTACAAGCAATTTTTTTCCTTTTTACATGACAACGTCAACATGGTTGCTATTAAACAGGCAAATCCATCACGGCGGAACATTTTTTATTATTACAGATGACGGTTTAAATCAAGGCAACACACCTTGATTTAAAATAAAACATATCAACAAACCCTCGATTAGCTCTTCAGTCTGTTTACTTTAATCCTTATTGGTGAGACCCACCCATAAAGTATTTTTTGGATCCATGCTGTACCCTTTCAGAAGATGGATAACAGCATTCCCTACTGTAAAACAGTAAAAAAACATTGGATTCTATGAATTTTTTAATGGCTTGGAAATGTTGTCTGATAAATAATGGAAAATTCAATGACGGGGAAAGAGTTAAAGTTGACATAAAAAAGGTGTAAATAGATATAATAGTGCAAAGAATAAATCATTGAAGTTTTTATTCCTGCAGTGAGTTGGCTGAAAAACTAACATGGAAGCAGGCAGAATCCAGACCAGGCACAGGAGTTTGTCAGCAGCACCACAGACCTTTGGAAGTGTTCTGTAGGACTGATAAAATTTACATTTGTAGCATCTGTGCAGGACAAGAGCACCATGGCCACAGCAAACTCTACAGTGCAGTAAGTTTCACACTTTTCACAACTTCTAAAAACCATGACCATAATTTAGAAATACAATTAATCCAGTTTTACATAATTTTTTTATACTACTGTGAATCAGGTAAAGAAGCTTTATTGTAACTATAAAAATATCACAAACAGACAGGAAATCAGGGCAAATGATCACAAACGGTTAGGGCAGGCAGCAAAATAAATCCAAAATCAAAGCAAATAATCCACCAAAAACAGAATAACAGCCATTGCAAAATAAGACTAATGGGAAGTAGGTTGGTATTCAGGGGATTAAGCTCTCTGCTGGTGAACGGGGTGATTCTCAGGGGTCACAACTACCCTATGAACATTTCAAACTTTATATATAAAACACATGCAAATCATTACAAAAATAAATGAAAAATCATATTTAAGTGAGCAGTTTTCCTGTAGCGGAGGATAACATGTATATACTGTAGGTAGTGTTATTATAGCTAGACTAAACAGCTAATTGGTAACATTTTTCTCATAGATATTGTTTCCTGTGAACTATTGTAAATAGTGAACTGTATTTATTATTCAAGTATACTACAGTTAACAGATAGAACTACAGAATATTTTTTCATGTAGGCTACCACAAACTTTGATAATCATATTCTTTTGAAGTTATAATGATATTGTATATTTTTTATCCATAACAGTGTATACAAGTACTATTTGCAAATAACATCAAAGTGTGTGACAGAAGCTACTTACCTTGCAGTAGAGTTCTATAAAATGTTTAAAGCTGTAAAACAAAGCTCTTAGATCTCTGAACTGCAGTGGATACGTCTCATCCCATTCTAGAAACATTGTGATATGACCTTTTTATTTTGACTTCAGGTATCTTCTGTACCAGAAAGTCAGTATTTACTCCATCGTGTTTTGGACAACATGCAGACAGAGGACTTCAAAACCTTCCAAAAACACCTAAGTGAGCAACACCCAGAATGCTTAGGGAGTCATCCAGAGGAGCTAAACGGGTCTGGTGTAGCTGAGAAAATAGTGGAGAGCTTTGGAGGAGAGGCAGCATGGAGGATCACATATCACTTTCTGGAAAATTGTAATTAATTCAATATTATGCTTATATCTAGACTGTAATTGTATTTTTAATTTGTATAATTCCTCTATGTTTTATATGTATAAACAGTTATATAACACATTTAAAAAGGAAATGTAAAATCAAGGAAAGTAGAGTAAAGTGCTGTTTAATGGGTTCCAAATCTGTTCAGTGAAATTTTAAAATCTCTTACTTTCCCTTAGCTAATCCTCTTCAAAAAATCACTGAAGCCAATAAAGCAAACCTGAAGCACAAATGTCAGCAGATAAATGAAGGAAATTCATCTCATGCTAAACAAAGTTTGTTGAATGAGATCTACACAGATCTGTACATTACAGAGGGCAGAAGTGGACAGATAAATACTGAGCATGAGGTGTTAAGGAATGAGGTGATATCACAAAGAAGAACTACACCAGAAACTCCGCAGGCATGCAACGACATCTTCAAGACACTGCCGGGACAAAAAATGACAGTCAGAACAGTTTTGACAATGGGGATTGTTGGAATTGGAAAGAATGTGTCGGTGCGGAAGTTCATGTTAGACTGGACTGATGGAAAAGCAAACCAAGATATCGAAATCATCATTCATCTAACATTTCAGAACCTTAACAAGAGAAAGGGCAACTGTAGTCTCCAACAACTCATTCATCGATATGCTCCTGAACTGAAAGATGTTCAAAAAATGAAAGTGCTTTTTATTCTGGATGGATTAGATGTCTGCCAGTATCCTCTTGATTTCAATAACAACGAGCACTTCTCTGATATAAATGAGGAAACATCTGTTGATGTGCTGCTTACAAACCTGATCAAGGGAAATCTGCTTCCTTCTGCTCTTCTCTGGATAACCACAAGACCATCATCAGCCAATCGGATTCCTCCTGAGTGTGTCCATCGAGTAACAGAGATTCGTGGATTCAATGACCGTCAGAAAGAAGAATATTTCAGAAAAAAAATCAAAGACAATAATCAGGCGAATGAAATCATCACTCACATCAAATCATGTCGAAGCCTCTACATCATGTGCCACATGCCGATATTCTGCTGGATTTCAGCCACTGTGCTTGAAAACATGTTGAGTAATGGAAACTTTGATGAAAAACCCAAAACTCTGACAGAGATGTTCACTCACTTCCTTCTCATTCAGATCAGTCTCACGCATAAGAAGTTCGATGGAACCGACACAGAAAACCCAAAGAAACTCTCTGATTCAGACACAACATTGATTCTGAAACTGGGAGAACTAGCTTTCCAACAGTTGCAGAAGGAGAGAAGTACATTTACTGAAGATGATCTGAAAAACTGTGGCATTGACGTCAGAACAGTCTCTCAGTACTCAATGTGCACAGAGATTTTCAGGGAGGAGCTGGGCTTGTACAGGGAAAAGAACTACAGCTTTGTGCATCTGATCCTTCAGGAATATCTTGCAGCACTTTTTGCTCACTTTGCATGTGTTAATGATGGTCAAAATATACTTTTCCAAAACAGACCCAAGTCAAGTCTTTCAGATGTTCATCAGAGTGCAGTGAACAAAGCTTTACAAAGTAAAAATGGCCACCTGGATCTCTTCCTGCGCTTTCTTCTGGGTCTTTCAGTTGAACCCAACCACACTCTCTTGCAAGCTTTGAGGAAAGATGGTTTACCAGAATCCCCCACAAACATGATAGACTTTGTAAAAGAGAAGATCAAACAGGAAGCAGCACCAGAGAGAATCCTCAATCTCTTTCATTGTTTAAATGAACTGAATGACAACTCTCTTGTGAGATCAGTTCAGTCTGCAATGAAATCAGGAACACTCTTAGGGAGTGAGCTGGACCCAGAGCAGTGGTCCGCACTGGCTTATGTCTTACTCACAACTGAAGAGGAGTTAGAGGAGTTTGACATGAAAAAGTTTCGTACATCAACAGCAAACCAGCTAAGACTTCTCCCAGTTCTGAAGATCTGCAAAACAGCAAGGTCAGTAGATTTTTTTGGTCATACGTTAACATTAATGATTCATGCATAGGGTTCGTACGGTCATGAAAAACCTGGAAAAGTTATGAATTTTAAAATGGCTATTTCCAGGCCTGGAAAAGTTTTGGAAAAATTAATTAACCCCCAAAGTATAGGAAATGTCCTAAAAACGTTTGACATTTCTAACATGGGAGAGGCAGCACTGTCTTGCCACGCTAAAGGTGAAAAGCACCAGTCTGCAGCTGCGTGCTCGACAGCTTCCAACACGATCGCTGGCTTTTTACACCTGTGCGACTGACGTGACATGCGCTTCCAGCTGTGGTGCGTCCCACTCATCCACTGTAAAACAAGGGACCATTTTAAGTGCTGTATCCAGAAACGAAACCCTAACTGCAGAGGTACTGTGGGCGCTAAAGGTGGCTAATTCGCACTATTCCTTCAAGTCTTGTGAAGACACAGGCCAGCTTTTTCAGACTATGTTCCCAGACAGCAAGATAGCGGCCAGCTTTGAATGCGGCGAACACAAGTGCTCATATTTATGCACGTTTGGACTGGCTCCTTATTTTAAGAAACTGACTTTGTCAGATGTTTCGAAGCTACTATTTACAGTCTAAACAGTTAGACATTCATGTCAGGCTATGGAACGGATCCGAGGTGAAGACTAAATAAATCGGCTCAGAGTTCATGGACCATTCATCAGCTCAAGACATAGCTGAAAAAATGAATAACTTGCTCTCAGAGATCGGAATCAAGAATCTTGTCCAGATTTCAATGGACATACCACACGTCAACTGGTAAGTATTCGGAATACTCCAGAAACAAGTGCAGAAAGATGCAGGAAAGTCCCTAATTAACATTGGTTTGTGCGGGTTGCACATACTGCACAACATGTGTTCAGAGATGGATGTAAATCCACCGGATGGGAAGTTGAACACGGACTCTCTAGCTTGTATTGGCTATTCCATGACTGCCCTGCACGTCACGAGGATTTTATGACAACAACCGGTTGTAAAACTCCCATGCTTAAATTTTGTAAGCACTGGTGGATTGAGAATGTCAACGTTACTGAAAGAGGATTGTCATCGAGATGGTAGAGAGAGGTGATCTACCCAATCCAAAAGTAAAGTCATTTGAAGAGGTGAAGATGCGCTGTGCTGATCCTCTCTTCACAGTGAAAGTGGGAATATTCAACAGCATTGCGAGAGAAAATTTAATTTGGCTTGTAAATTTGCAAATTAGGTTATCATACTGAAGAAAGTAATTTGAAAAAACTCACTTAATTTGACTTTTTAATAGGCATCATTGGACGATTTTTTGAAGGAAAAGCCTCTGGAAGAGGCCACATCCACTCTAAAGCTCCTCCATGTCCCTTTTCAAGAATGCAGTCTGCACAAGGACAGTTCACAGATTGATATTGGGTTTGTAGCAGAAGCCACCCTGACCCAACTCATGTCTTCAAAAAAAAATTCAGAGACTAGAGATTAAGATGGACTGCAAGAAATTCTTGATCACACTCCTTGACAGAAGGAAAAAGGCTGGAAAAAGGCTCCAGTGCATCACACATTAGTGAGAAGCATGCAGTGCCTTGACCCGAGACGCATGGCTGAAAGCAAGGAACTCTGTGTAACTCAAATGAGAAGGATGTTGCACATACTTGTTGAAGCTAAAGATGTAAATGACGCAGTCTGCGACAATATCCTTAGAGAGTTTTGTTTATTTGGCTGCTCTTCAGGTTAAGTTCAGGGAATTTGATCCCAAAACTGCTCTTGGATGGAGGCGAACATTCGTGCTCTTGAAAAATCAGCGGATGAATATGCTGAAAAGGCAATCTGACCTTAATCAGTATATCCAAGAGTTTCCGCCATACTGCAAAAGAAAAGAAAGCATCTCTGCTCAAAATTGAAAAACAGATTGATGAAAAGCTTTCAGAAAACAAAATAAATGGTGTTAATCGTTTTGGGGCGATTTAGAAATAAAATAAAGATTTAGTAAACTTGTAACAGACCATTATCAGGTTAATTTATGGCAGTTAAAGTTAAGGACAGTATTGCTGGACACTTTAATAAATTTTTTAGTTTAACCCCTTGATTTATTTTAATTATCTCCCATGGATTAGGTAAATCCATTTCTAACCGGTTCTCAGGGTTTGATGTATTATGTTATAAAACTTTGTTACTGTGCAAGCGTTATTTAAATAAACATTTCATATTGCACTATACACTACAAAGCTTGTCATTTATTTTAGTAAAAATATGCTGGGTGTAACATTGACTTTCTTGGGTGTATACATAGACATTTCATGAAACAATAGGTCATGAATATTTACTCATGTCCGTCATGGAAAAGTCATGGAATTTTATTGGTAAAAATGTGTACGAACCTGATGCAGTCTCATATAGCAATTCATTTATTGTTATGCCTTTGTCATTTGAACATATAATACATTATTTAATGAACACACTCAATTGAAAGATTGTATGTGCATTGGTTAGTTTTATATGTTAGTGTAGCTAAAAAATTAACTGACGTAACAAACAAAACTAGTTTATAACAAAAGCCAACGGCGGCTTTCTTTTGGTCATTTTTACAAAACTCCCCCAAAAAACAACAAAAAAGAATATTTTCTTCTATCTGAACATACTGTACAATATATCAGATTTGCCATTTACTGTGTAACAGTGAAACCTGGAAAAACTTGTCAATGTATGATGGCTGGGACAGAGTTCCAGAGGTCAGATCAGGTTAGAAATCTGAATTGAACGAAGACTTGTCTCTTCCAAACAGGTTGGATTGCTGTAATCTCACTGTTGAGTCCTGTAAGAGAGTGGCCTCATCACTCCGGACAGTGAACTCGCCTCTGAGAGAACTGATTCTAAACAACAATAAACTCAACAAGTCTGGAGTAAACTTACTGCTGTCTGGGCTATCCAGTCCACACTGTCAACTACAGAAGTTGGGGTAAGTAGTCAATATGTGTTTTAATTCATAAAGACTATTATTTAAATGCTGGATTTGACTTTCTGTCATGAATAGAACTCCCAAAGACAAAAGAGTTTTGAGAGAGAGATTTATTTGTTAAGAATATCACAAAGACCAACCCTAACATTGGCAATTATAGCAATTGAAACAGTTTACAAAAGGGATAAAACAGGAAAACATATAACAATGTTTTGTAAATTGTAATACTTACTGTTTTTATTTCAGGCTGTCTGGCTGTAGTTTTCCATCAGAGTCCTGCATAAATGTTGCCACAGTTCTCAAATCAACAAACTCATCTCTGAGAGAACTGAATCTAAGCTACAACAGAATAAGTGATGACGGAGTGAATGATCTTTGCGATGGATTGATGAGTCAAAATTGTAGACTAAAGATACTAAAGTAAGTATTGTGTTCTTGTGTGATTGCTTAGTTTTTTTGGCTAAACTCGGTCTAACAGAGCTCTTTTAACAGGTTAAAGCGCTGTGATCTCACAGAGTCTTGCTGTGAGAAGCTGGCATCAGTTCTGAAACTGTCACACCTGATTGATTTACAACTGAAATGCAATGACCTGCAGGATTCAGGTGTGGAAAAGCTCTCAGTTGGACTGGCGGCTCCACAATGTAAAACCGAGAGACTTGGGTAAGTGAAATTACAATGACTTAAATTTAAACGATTTAAAGGAACTGTCGTAAACTTTTAAAATTGTCTTCAGATTGTCAGGTTGTATGATCACAGAAAAGGGCTGCAGTTCTCTGGCTTTGGCTCTGAACTCAAACCCTGATCACCTGAAAGAGCTTGATCTGAGCTACAACCACCCTGGAGATTCAGAGACAAAACTGCTGACCGCAAAACAACAGGATCTAGACTTTAAACTGGTGTAAGTGCTCTTTGAATGTTACAGATGTGTTAAAATGTTATTTTCCTATTACTTGCAGCATGTAGATGCAAAAATCGGCAAAACCAAATGCAAATGTGAATGAATCTTGTTAATCGTGTGACCTTGTTCCTGCAGACTGTCATTGACAGAGTGACATTACATTTACAAGAGATCTCTTGTACTAAAACTTCCCATTTAAAACAAATTTCCTGTATATTCTGTATGAACAAACTCCCACACGTTCGACTGCCGGCCACACAAACACACTAAAACACAACATAAAGTCCTCACCCAGCCGAGATGTTCTTCCTCGAGGTGTGATGGTGCTTGACTCTCGGTGGATGGCTCAATCCTACCCCTGGTGGCCGCAAATGGCTCCTCCATTTGAGGGCAGCCGGCAGCATGTCCCCCGTTCCCTGCTCCTCCCCTCCAGGACGGATGGCACCAGCACGACCCCCTTCAGGCTTCCACACTGCCCGACTTCTTAAGCACTGCGATCCCCGTCAGCATCGAGGGCACCCCGACAGCATGTCTCTCCTTACTCCCGGGTTTCGGCACCATATAACTAGGTTCAATAAAAGGAAGAAAGGAGGCGGGAACCGGCAAACATAAAACAACTTTTAATATAACAAAAACAAACAATAAAACAAAAGTAAAATGCCGGCAGCTCCCTCATGATCGACTGCTGGTCACACAAAAACAAAATGAAGCGAGACCGGTGCACCGTGCAGCTGACACTCAATATCAGTCGCATTACTGTCCTCTGCCGTTCCCTCATGGCTCTCGTCCCGCCTTGTTCATTACACATGTCCTTTAGCAAATATTTGTACTTGTATGGTAATGATTGTTTTTATTTTTCACAGTCTTGAAAATGGAGGAGAGTGCCGGATGAAGCCAGGTCTCAAAAAATGTAGGTGTCTTTTTGTGCAAGATACTTTGCAGATCAACTAAAGATAGGGTCCTTCAGTTTAATACCATTAATCTAATGATTTTTTTTATTCCAGATGCCCGTCAGCTTACAGTGGATCCAGACTTAATACACAAACGCCTGTTAATGTCTGAAGATAACCTGAGTGTGTCAGAAAGTAGAACAGAACAGCCATATCCTGACCGTCCTAACAGATACCGACTCTTTCCACAGGCTTTGTGCAAAGAGCCTATAAGAGAGCGCTGTTACTTTGAGATGGAGTGTAAGGGTGGAGTTGTTGTGGGTGTTGCCTATAAGAGCCCAGATCGAACACAGACAGTAATGGGGGTTAATAACAAGTTCCCCAGTCTTCACTGTCAGGATGGTAAACTTAATCTATGGCAAAATAATGAGAGTACATGTAAGTTCCCATTATCTGCCAAGTCCACCAGAGTAGCAGTTTATGTAGACTGGAAATCTGGTAGTTTGACATATTACAGCATTCGTAAGGACACACTCATTCACCTGCACACACACCACACCACATTCACTGATGATTTATATGCAGGGTTCTTTCTTATGCCTGATTCCTCTGTCACTCTTTGGAGGGGACTGTGAGTGAACGGTGTAGCAGACTTTACATGCTAGAGGCAAAGGGTGATAGTTCCTAGTCCTTGCATTTTTTGTGTGTAAACTGTTTCTAAACTCTTTGGCTAATAGTCATAGTAGCCTGTCATTAGTGGGAAGGCACAGCAGCCTATCAGAGCTCTAACAGTCACCGTCACTTCTCAGCTCCACCTGTCTAGATCTGTTTATAGGAGATTAGCATTGCAGACGCATTCTTGAATGCCTACTGCAGCGTGTGTATAAGCAGTTTCAAGTCTTAACACTGCAACTGCAGCAGTGTAAGCAGATCAAGATCTGCCAAGACCAAATATACTGAAATGTTATGACCATTAACATGCTAAAATTGATCTAGAAAGTTGTCACGATTGGGGTTCTTGGTCATGTTGGACTAAATATTGGGTATGTGGGAAGCCTGGTCACAAATATACATAAATGTAGAATTGAAAATTCTGTTCAAATGTATTTCTATTGAGCCTTTTTTATAATATTGTGAAGCAGCAGAACGGTAAATACATAGTACAGACAGTGGAGACATAAGGAATGAATGCTAGCCAAATTAGCACAATGAAGAGATAAAACAGAAAAAGTTCATACATATATAGATGTAAATAATGTGCATGTATTCTAAATGCACATACCCAGAATAGAAATAAGGTCTATGAGATCATAACATGTAAGAGTAGAAGGACTATTAGAATCATTATTGTTTTTTTGTGGTTGTAATAAGATTTTTTAAATGTGTCTTAGAAACAACATTACTGGGGTGCATCCTGAAACTACACAATGATATACATGCAAACATATTATAAAATGTCAGCACACATGGTTTTCAGTTAAGACAGCTAGGGCATTAAGTCTGGGTGATGTCTTATGATTGCCTATGAAACTAGGCCTATATTTTACATTATAATATTTGAATTGCATTAACATAGATGTGACAAATATTCTCAATTCCTTTCATATGATCTGTGCCAGTCTTCAATACATATATATTCAATCACTTAATGCTTTATTTATAAGTATAATGGCAACATATATAATACTGTGCTGAAATTCTTTTTGTTAGAAAAATGTTGGAAAAATTCTGGGATGATTTAAACTGGTAAAAGTTGTCTTAAAAATATCAATATGCTAAATAACAATAAATACATTAAATTGTTCATGTTTGTTCATTTTTTACATTGTAAATTATTTTTAGACTTTTGTTATGTACTTTATACTGCATGTGTGTGTACACTGTGCTCACTGTCACAGCCTGTCATGGCCAGGGAGCCTCCAGAGATCAGTTCATGGCCTGAGCCTCCAAAGCCCGCTTTTTGCACAGAGACTCTTTGGTCAATAGCTGCATCAGCTCCAGTCAGGACCCAATCTACTACAGCTCTGCCCTGATGTAAGGAGTCCACACTCCTACCTGCTTTATTTTAGTACACACTAAAGTCAACTTCACCATGGTCCACAGCCACACCAGCGCTCCCTTAGTCACATGTTTGTCAAGGACTGTGGGCACCTGACTCTATCATGTCCCTTGGACCACTCCGCCCCTGAACTTATGTTACATTTACATTTAGGCATTTGGTAGACACTTTTATACAAAGCAACTTACATTGCACTATCCTATACATTTTGTACAAGCATATAGTGGGAGAAAACAGCTAAACCAGCATAAGTGTAACAGGTGTACATTTAAAAACTAATATTTTGTGATTCCACTTGCCATGACCATATATGGATTTCCTGTGAATAGCTGTCATCCACGCTGATTTGGGGAGTTAGCACAATTAGCTTCCTCCCAGTCTGCATGTGATCTGGCAGCGGTAAGTCGCAGATATTTTAGTAGTGACTCAATTAAATATAAAGTTCATAAAATCGATTGGTCTAACTCTAACTTTAAGTCCCCCTTTGATGTACACTTGTGTATGGTCGATAAAGTTTTATATTTAATTATTTCGCTCAACAAAATTGTATTTATATCTTTCTCAGCGTCGTGCATTGCTGCTGCGCGCTGCTCATTGCTGCACAAATCCTCCATTTGCCTGTTTGTTTTATTCAGGTACATTATATATTGTATTGTGTTCTTAAAAACATGTATTTTTGTAAAGTATAAGTCCCAGTCTGCATGTGATCTGGCAGCGCGTCGTGCATTGCTGCTGCGCGCTGCTCATTGCTGCACAAATCCTCCATTTGCCTGTTTGTTTTATTCAGATTCAATAAATGGAGACGTGATGACAAGAAGTTTGAGATCTAATTTATTACACAACGCAGAATAAACACCGCTACATAAGCTTGGCTGGTCATAGCTGGTTCCCTTTCGAGAGCGGTCACTTCGACATTGCGGAGACCGCATATGAAACTCCTCCTCTTTTTCACTTTTCCTGAAGTCCTATAGGATAACGCCAGTTAAAAAACTGGCCAATTGTCGCAAGACATGCACAGTATGCAAATACTGACGAATCTAGACAGTATAAATAAAGTGCATGAGACGACAATACCTCAGAATCTTCTTTTTCACGCTGCCATCGTTGAAGACGCAACTGGATACTTCTTCACCGCATCCGATGGCTTCTTTCTGTCGTCTCTGCGCGGGCCCCATCGGCCCGCAGGATACTCACGAGCACTGCATTGCCTGCCTGGGCCTTGCCCATGCGGAGGATGCACTCTGCGAGTCCGATTGCGCGCACTGTGCTGACCTGCCGGCGCGTGTTTTGAGGACTCGCAGGAACATTGCTCGTGGACTCTTAGGGTCGAGGCTCACCGCCGCCAACGAGCCGCTGGTGAGTCCACCCACTCCACGAGGTGGCGGCGACGGCCCGGCTCCGGGCCCCCGTCCTCTGCCGTCACCTCATTCCCCAGTCCTCTTCGTCGACGAGGTGCTTCGTCCTCCGCCTTCCATCGCGGACGCCGTTTCCTTCGGCGTCGAGGAGGACGATGACTCCATGTCCATATCAGCTTCGGACAAGGACTGGGCAGGATCGGAGCGTGATCGTCCCGATCCGGAGAGCACCCCGGACCTCCACGAGGAGTTCGTCAGGGTTCTCGAAAAAAGCTGTAAGCGAGCTCGACATCACCTGGGATCCACCTGAGATGCCGGCGAAGAGTAAGCTCGACTCCTGGTACTTTCAGGCGAGTCGCCGCCAGGCCACGTCGAAAAGGAGTTCGCCGTTCTTCCCAGATGTCCACGAGCACGTGGTGAAGACGTGGTCAGCACCTCAGTCGGCGCGCGTCCACGCTGCTACGCCGGCCATGTTTGCCCACGTGGTCGGGGCCGAGGCCCACGGTTACGTGCCCATGCCACCCGTCGAGGAGACCCTCGCCGCTCATTTGTGCCCTTCCGCCACCTCACTGGGCTCGGACCCAGGCCTGCCCTCGAAGCCGTGCAGGTTTACCGCCCATCTCGCTGGTAAGGCATACGCGTCCGCTGGCGAGGCCGCCTCCGCCTTGCACACTATGGCGGTGCTGCAGGTGTTCCAGGCAAAGATCCTTCAGTCGCTGGATAGCGGCAGCCTGGAGACGGACGCTACACGGGATCTGAGGGCAGCGACCGACTTCGCGCTGATGGCTACGAAACGCACCGCCCAGGCTATCGGCAGATCTATGGGGTTTATGGTCGTCCTCCACCGTCATCTGTGGCTTACGCTGGCGGATCTAAAGGACGCCGATCGTAAGTCCCTGCTCAACGCGCCGATCACTCCCTCCGGCCTCTTTGGTGACGTCGTGGAGTCGGTAGTAGAGCGTTTTGGTGAGGCGCAAAAGCGCGCCAAGGCCATGAGTCACGTGCTGCCTCGACGCTCTTACCAACCGTCTCCGAGAGCCCGCTCTTCATCCGCGCCTCACTCCTCGCAGAGACCCGCCAAACAGCACGCGGCTCCCGCACCGGCTAGTCGAGGTCGCGAACCGGACGTCCGTCCTAAACAATGGGCGGGCCCAGCAAAGAAGAGGTACGGGCCGAAGAGGGGTCCACGCCACGACGGACCTGGGAAGAGGAGGAGAGAGTCTGTGAGCGTGCCGGCGGACCCAAAGCGCCGCTGTTTGCAACAGTTTTCCCCCGCGGTTGCGGGCGATTATTGCAATGTTGTAAGTGTTGTTTGTGTGAATGCAATAAAAACACATACCTGTTCACAGAAGGAGCTTTTTCCCCCTCACACACACAATGCTGCGTCCCTTGCCCTGCCACGGTGCAGCGTGAAGCCGCAGCTAGTCACAACTATAACCAGCATTCCCTCGTCCACGGACGCTCCCGTGGACGAGGGACCGCTGGAGTCTCACGCGCGAGATATTTTCCCGCCAGTGCATTTAGCCTCGCTGGGCCAGCGCGCTACCCTAAACGGTCCGATGACGGTAACCCCCGATCAGATTCGGCCGTTATGTCTGTTTCTGGACGCGTGGAAAGCCATCCCAGGCATCTCTCTTTGGCTGCTAAACGTGATAGAACACGGGTACTCCCTGCAGTTCAGGCGCAGACCTCCCCACTTCAGCGGTGTGGTCCCGTCGCTTACGTCAGCGCAAAACGCACCTGTGCTAAGGCAGGAAATCCGCAGCCTGCTCGCGAAGGGAGCGATCGAGCGTGTCCCCCCGAACGAGCTGGAAAGCGGGTTTTACAGCCGGTATTTTGTAGTGCCCAAGAGAGATGGTGGTCTGCGTCCGATTCTGGACTTGAGACCCGTCAACCGAGCGCTTCACAAGCGAGCGTTCAGAATGACAACTCTAAAACAGATCCTGGCACAAGTGCGTCCCGGGGACTGGTTTGTTTCCGTAGATCTGAAGGATGCGTACTTCCATGTTCAGATAAACAAGCGCCACCGAAGGTTCCTGCGATTCGCATTCGAGGATTCAGCGTACCAATTTGCCGTCCTCCCATTCGGGCTGGCATTAGCTCCGCGCACATTCTCGAAGTGCGTGGACGCGGCGCTTTCCCCTCTCAGAGCGAGCGGAATGCGCATTCTCAATTATCTGGACGATTGGCTGATTTTAGCCCACTCTCGGAAGGCGCTAATCGGTCACACGCAGATGCTGCTTGGTCACTTGGCATCCCTGGGGCTGCGCGTGAACATGCAGAAGAGCAAACTCACGCCGAGTCAGTCTATAACGTATCTGGGGGTATGTTTCGACTCAGTGGAGATGCGCGCTCGTCTCTCCCTAGAGAGGACGGAGTCCATCTCTTCAGCTCTACATTTGCTCAGGCTGGGCCGGTCTGTTCCCCTGAGGGAGTTCCAGAGGCTTTTGGGTCTCATGGCATCGGCGTCGGCGGTCTGCCACCTAGGTCTTCTGCACATGCGACCGCTTCAGTTCTGGCTGAAGGCTCGGGTTCCATGGAGAGCATGGTCCTCGGGCCAGGCGCGAGTCCCGGTTACACGCCGCTGCCTCGACGCCCTGAGTCCATGGCGCGACCCGAGCATGTTCAGTCGGGGAGTTCCCCTGGGGCTGGTGACGAGACGCACAGTCGTTACGACGGATGCATCGTCCTCGGGATGGGGCGCGGTGTGCGAGGGCATGCCGGCATCCGGCCTTTGGTCACAGTCTCTGAGGAAATGGCACATAAATCGCTTGGAACTAAAGGCGGTGTCTCTAGCTCTTCATACTTTCCAGTCGAGGCTGGAGCAGAAACATGTTCTGATTCGCACCGACAACATGTCCGTGGTTTCGTACATAAATCGCCAGGGAGGGATCCGTTCCGGAGCTCTTTTCAAACAGGCGGCGGGTCTCCTACTGTGGGCGGATCGGCATATACTCTCTATCAGAGCAGCGCATATCCCCGGTCATCTGAACCGCGGAGCGGACATGCTTTCGAGGGAGGGTCTTCAGCACGGGGAATGGAGGCTTCATCCCGACACAGTCCTGTTAATTTGGGAACGCTTCGGGAAAGCGGAGGTGGATCTATTCGCGACAAGCGAGAACGCACACTGCCCGTTGTATTTCTCGCTGATCCACTCCCCTATGGGGAGCGACGCGCTGACGGGGCGTTGGCCGGCCGTTCGGCTTTACGCGTTTCCTCCGGTGAAGATTTTACCCCTAGTGCTGTGCAAAGTCAGAGAGGAGACGGCGTCGGTGATTCTCGTCGCTCCGTTCTGGCCGAATCAACCATGGTTCCCGGACCTGAGGGAGTTGTTGACGGCACCGCCGTGGCGGATTCCCCTCAGGAGAGACCTGTTGTCCCAAGTGAACGGCACGATTTGGCACCCCAGACCGGAGTTGTGGAACCTTCATGCCTGGCCGCTTCGGGGATTCTAACTGCACTCCCTCAGCGTGTGCTGGATACTATTTCGGAGTCTCGCGCGCCGTCTACCAGACGTTTATACGCTCTAAAATGGGGGGTGTTTGCTAAATGGTGCAGCAGCAACAATATCGACCCGGCGTCTTGCCCCGTGTCTGATATTTTGTCTTTCCTGCAGCACAGGCTGGACAGCGGCGGCCTCCCGTCAACGCTGAAGGTTTACGTAGCGGCCATCGCCTCGTTTCGTTCCCCGGTTGATGGGCAATCGATTGGTAGGCACATGCTGGTGGTCAGATTCCTCAGAGGAGCGAGGAGACTTTTCCCCCCGCGAACCCCTTCGGTGCCACCTTGGGACTTAACACTGGTGTTGAAGGCTCTCTCTTCTCCACCCTTTGAGCCTTTGGACGCGGCTTCGGTAAGAGAGCTCACTCTAAAAACCGTTCTCCTTCTCGCCCTTGCTTCGGCTAAGCGCATAGGGGATTTGCAAGCGCTCTCAGTCGGCGCTGATTTCATTCGTTTTGGGCCAGGCGACTGCAGCGTCACTCTCCGGCCAAAATCGGGTTATGTGCCAAAGTCCATGTCTACCCCTTTTAGAGCTCAGGTCATTTCCTTGCCCGCCTTGTCTTCCGAGTCGTCAGACTCACAGGATGCTGACGCTCAGAGAGCGGTATGCCCGGTAAGGGTATTGCGGGCTTACATAGATCGCACGGCCGGGTTTCGGCAGTCGGAGCAGCTCTTTATTTGTTTTGGTGGGGGTACTAAAGGCCGGGCTGTCTCAAAACAGAGGCTCTCTCACTGGGTAGTGGACGCTATTACCTTGGCGTACGAAAGCCAGGGTCAGAACTGCCCCTTCGGTATCAGAGCTCATTCGACTAGGGCTATCGCCTCTTCGTGGGCCTGGTCTAGGGGCACATCTATTCAGGACATATGCTGTGCAGCTGGCTGGTCTTCTCAGAATACTTTCGCCAGGTTCTACAGATTGGATGTGTCCTCGTTGGCTTCTCAAGTCCTCTCGGTGAGTGCTGATTAAGCTTATCTTCTACCTTGTAAATGTATTGTGCTACACAGTTGTTGCCGCATTGCTGTTTACACTGTGCTTGGTGTACTTATGTTCGTTATTATATCGCCCGGGTTTCCGTGCTGGTTCTACTGCTGTGGTGTCTGCCCTGTTCAGCGCAGCCCGCTGCATTCGTTGGGTTTGGATATGCAAATTCGACAAAAGACCAATCTAGCAGTTCATTGGCGTGCTCAGTGATCTAGCAGCTCATAGGCCGGTTTCAGCCAATCAGCGGTTAACGCTTGGGGCAACCTCGCGAATGGTTGGTTTGTCTGCTCCGCATACTGTGTACGTGTTATCCCAGTTATCGGGCTGTTTTTGCTAGCTCTCACGGCGGGATTGTACTACCGTTCCATATGCGGTCTCCGCAATGTCGAAGTGACCGCTCTCGAAAGGGAACGTCTCGGTTACTTTCGTAACCTCGGTTCCCTGAGAAGCGGGAACGAGACATTGCGGAGAACGCCGTGTTCGCGGCTTATCTCTGGTCAAGCGTTCTATCGTAGATTCTGAGGTATTGTCGTCTCATGCACTTTATTTATACTGTCTAGATTCGTCAGTATTTGCATACTGTGCATGTCTTGCGACAATTGGCCAGTTTTTTAACTGGCGTTATCCTATAGGACTTCAGGAAAAGTGAAAAAGAGGAGGAGTTTCATATGCGGTCTCCGCAATGTCTCGTTCCCGCTTCTCAGGGAACCGAGGTTACGAAAGTAACCGAGACGTTTAGGATGGAAGTACGCCACAGTAGTACAGAACTAAAAACTTAAGTCTTTAATCACCACTGCAATCTTCATAGTGGCATCATACCGCAAGCAAAACGAGAAGTGCCCGGTTGCAAGAAACCCCTTAGGGTAAGGAAACCCTTTGAGGGGTTTCTTGCAACCGAGCCCAGCCACTAGTTGGCTTTAACCATGGTCATACTCTGAGCAATAGTAAACCTGCCAATGGAGATCTGAAATACTTAAGACTGGAGCAATAGTTTCTATGTGCCTGTGTTTATGTTTGCTGTATTGTGGTTGCCGAAGGTTATATAAATGATATAGTCCTACATGAATACTGATAACTGATTGATAATATTTCAATAATAACCGTTTGGCCATTGTTATTATTATTATATAAATGTTTATTATTAGTAAATGTTTACTAGGCCTATGTAAAAATACACATGGCAATGTGTTTGTGTGAATGACCAAAGTGTCCTGGAAAAAGTACATTTAACATTTTACTATCTTTTAAATTGCCTTATGTCGATAAATCAGTAAATCTTGAAAAGTATTAAGTCAAGTTTATTTCTATTGTACCTATTTAATAATGTCGCATTTTTTCTAAGGAGCTGTAGAGAAAACACATTGTGAAACAAACAGACAACAAATCTAGTTATACAAATAATAATAATAATAATAGCTATATAGAAAAAATATAACATTAATAAGCAAAAGTTGCATATCTCCATTGGAGGCAAGTGCGTCTGACGATTGGTTTCCGTTTCTAAAGGAACATACAAGAAAAATGAGAGACTTAAAATATTGAAAAATATTTATTGCGACGAAGTACGGGATTTGATTGTACGTTAAGAGGTATTAATTGTTAAGAGTGATTTAGAAAGACTGAACTGAGATTGTGTCGACCGAGAAGTTTTAAAGAGGCTAATGCGGCAAAGACTTCTGACAGGTGTTGCACTTATATTTATTTTATACGTAGCCTATTTATTTGTTTATATTACATGGCGCTCTGGAATAATTGTTTCTGATGGGCGTAGCCACGACGTTACAATGCATTTTATTCCCTAGATAATAATATATTCATAATGATATTATACGCATCTTGCCCCGTGTGGGAGCCATAACACATTATGTTCAGACGTTCTGGCTCCATGGCTTTCTCCAGAGAAGTTCCCCTGCCGGTTTAAAAATAAACACGACATACCTACCTACAGGTTTCTATGAAAGCGAAAGTATCCAAATCAACCCGCGCAATCGTTCGGTAAGTAAGTATTATTCGGTAAGCCTATTGTATTATTTGCAGTATGTGTGTGTGTTTAGCGTTTTAGAAATTGATTATGATTAAAGAAATTAAGATGTATTTCTAAAATGAGTTCCCCCGGACAAAGTGATGGTTTTAAAAGCAGTCCAGCTGAATGCATTCACTTCAAACTGTATGAAAAATATACATTCAAATCCCCCTGCATGCATGATAGCAATGACCACCGGCGGTGCTCCGACAGCTTAGGGCTGGCGGCAAATAGAAGTCTTGCGGATATTTTTTGCTATCTGGGATGTAGGCTATGTAGTCAATAACTTAAAACTCATATTTGTTCATTAAATCCTTCATCATTCATCCATTTAAAAAATGCATTTTTGTTATTAAATAAAATGTTAGTTATGTAAAGAAAAAAACATTTCACATTTCACTGGAGTGTTCAAAAACATATCGATAGTAGGCTACATAGATTCCGTGTTTAACAGTTCCGGCTTGGAGCACAAAATCGGCGTTTTCTTGTTTATTGATGAAAATATTTTAAGAGCACATTTCCATAGCATTTGTATAAAAATGGATATATTCAAATAAATGAGCTTTATTCTTGCTGCTCTAAAGGGAGTTGGCTAATCCAACCGGTTAATCCACGTGAAGCGAAAGTATTCATTTTCACAATTGTTTGGTAAATTAATTTGGGTAATTAAGTACATTATGTATGTGTGTAGCCTACAGTATGTATATGTACAGTATGTATCATGCTTGTATGTCTGTGTTCAGTGTTCAAGTAACTGATCATGATTAAGATTTTGTTATATATCACCAGGAAGTTACATAGGGTTTAAGACCATTAATAAACAGTAGATTTTTCTCTCTTTGAAATGTATTTTTTTCAGGAATTAACATCGTTAGTTTGATGATGGATTCCTCAGAAGAAAGTGATCGATCTAGTCCGGAGGAGGGCGTTCACTTCAAACTGTAAGAAACCCCAAAATATATATACTTTAAAGTCCCTCTGTAGTCGATCATTTATATTTAAATCTCATTGTTCAGTATCTAAATAGCGTAATGTATGTAAAAACGTATACTGTATTTCTTCATAGGCAGTTAGGGTGTTTTAACATACAGATTGTTTTAAATTAAACAAACCCAGTTCACCCAAAGTAAGGTCATAATAATGTTGGTAACCCGAAGGTAAGTGGGTTCCCTTTCTGTCGGTCTCTTGACGCTGTGTCGAGACTGACAGAATGGGGTTTGAATCAGAAGCTTCATAGAGCAAATTCTCCTGCAGCGTGCATATGTCTCCAGGCATGTCTCGCCACTGTAGTCTTTGGTGCGACCGCTACATCATCGAACCGGACAGGCACGATACCTGCGTCACATGTCTGCCAGCATGCTGAAGTAGCGTTCCTGGTAACAGTATTGTTGTCACAGCTGGCCGTGTTCATTTTGGACATTGTTTACTTCCTGCCCGACAGCGGCTAACAAACCGGCTGCGGCAGCGAGCGGTGGTGGTGATATGGGAGTCCCGGTGGGCGTAACTCTGTCACAGCATTGCTGCAGACCGCACAGTCCCGTCACCCTCACTGAACATGTCTCCTATGGGCATCTCCAGACAGTCCTGTAGCGGATCCATGCCATGGCGTGCAAAGAAGGAGATTTCGGTTGCGACATCAGATGGCGATTTCCTGAAGGACTCCCTTCAGCTCCCGGCTACGGCCGGTCGAGCCCAGGACGAGGCCGACGTGGAGATGACAGCCATGCTTGCCTGGACCGGCGTGTTCCCAGCAGTTCACGGCCGGATTCCTTGTACCTGGACACGGAACATGGGGGAACCGTGTTTCCCGGCAGTGCATGATGAGCTCACGAAAACCGAGAACGCCTCCTGTGGCACGTTTGCGGCAGACGGGCTTGGTCGCCGTGACAGCCCTTAGCTGCTCCAGAGTAGAGGGAAATGTCGGTACCCCAGGTAGAGCATGCTCTTGTGGCACAGGTGTTTTTGTGTCCATGGACGTGCCACCTGGAGGCACCGACCAAGGTTCCCTTCCAAAGCTTGTTAGTCCTTGCCATCACTGTCGAGCATACCAGTACACCCTCCTCCCGTTAGTCTGGCCCTGCCTCCCTGTGCCTTTACGAAGGTCACGGAGGCTGCCCTCGCTCCCCCTGGGGTCTTGACGACTGACCTATCTTGGCTCACTCGTGGGATCTGTGGCCTACGCACAAGAACCTTGTGCCTGGCACCTTAACCGATTGGGCCTACGGGTCACCCTGGACAAGAGCATGCTCTCCCATGTCGGAGCACCTCTTTTCCTGTTATGGAACTAATGCATTTTTTCCCCTGTTTTACTATTAGATCTAAACAGAAGAGATCACACTCACCTTCATCATCACATCTGTCACTGAAGAGTGGCAAATCAATTTCTCAACCACTCAACTTCAGTAATGAAGCACTGATAGAAAGGTCTGGTATAATCAAACATTCTCTATTACAGTAAAGTTACAGTATTTCACACTTTTCAAACTGTATTCAACCAATTACCAAGCTTTCCAGTAGCTCAGTGGTAAGAGCAAGAGTTGTGGGTTCGATCAAAGAGATTGCAGATACCTATGTATAGGATAATGCAATGTAAGTCGCTTTGGATAAAGCGTCTGCCAAATGCATTAATGTAAATGTAAAATGTTAATTATCATTCAAGTGAATATAACACTTTCAACCTTTCTTAAAAGTAGTGCCTGTGCAGAGCAAGAGCATGGCAGCCAAAACAAATGCTACAGTTTGGTGAGTTTTTAATGGAAATATATTTTAGTTCCTTTAACCATATTGTGATATCTTTTAAAGCCCTTCGAGCTCCTAACAGGGTGTATTGTGGATATATCCCATTCTGTTGCTGGATTATGATATACTGTATGTAATCTTTTTTGACAGTTATCTAACGTACCAGACAGTCGATCTCAACTCCTTCATATTGTGGGCAACATGCGCACAGAGGAATTCAAAACCTTTAAAACAGACCTAAGTGAGCAATACCCAAAATGTTTGGGTAGTCATCCAGAGGAGCTCACAGTCAATGGTGTTGTTGAGAAATTAGTGGAAAGCTTTGGAGGAGAGGGAGCGTGGAGGATCACATTTTACTTTCTACAAAATGGTATGGATTTTTCTTTTTTTCACTTATTCATTCATTTTATCCCATGGGGTTAAAAACGATTCATTCCATTTACACATCTACTGTTATTTAGTTGATCCTCTTCAAAAATTCACTGAAGCCAATAAAGCAAACCTGAAGCACAAATGTCAGCAGATAAATGAAGGAAATTCATCATATGCTAAACAAAGTTTGTTGAATGAGATCTACACAGATCTTTACATTACTCAGAGTGCAAGTGGACATATAAATACTGAGCATGAGGTGTTAAGGAATGAGGTGATTTCACAAAGAAGAACTACACCAGAAACTCTGCAGGCATGCAACGACATCTTCAACACACTGCCGGGACAAAAAATGACAGTTAGAACAGTTTTGACAATGGGGATTGTTGGAATTGGAAAGAATGTGTCTGTGCGGAAGTTCATGTTAGACTGGACTGATGGGAAAGCAAACCAAGATATCGAAATCATCATTCATCTAACATTTCAGAACCTCAACCGGAGAAAGGGCAACTGTAGTCTCCAACAACTCATTCATCGATATGCTCCTGAACTAAAAGAAGCAGATGTTCAAAAAATGAAAGTGCTTTTTATTCTGGATGGATTAGATGTCTGCAAGTATCCTCTAGATTTCAATAACAACGAGCACTTCTCTGATATAAATGATGAAACATCTCTTGATGTGCTGCTTACAAACCTGAACAAGGGAAATCTGCTTCCTTCTGCTCTTCTCTGGATAACCACAAGACCATCATCAGCCAATCGGATTCCTCCTGAGTGTGTCCATCGAGTAACAGAGATTCGTGGATTCAATGACCGTCAGAAGGAAGAAGGAAGAATATTTCAGAAAGAAAATTAAAGACAAGAATCAGGCGAATGAAATCATCACTCACATCAAATCATGTCGAAGCCTCTACAATGTATAGACCATAAGCTCCCTTTAAGGGATCACTGAGTCTTTGAACTCGGCTTTGAGCTGTCTGGAAGACTGAGGAATTGTAGGATGTGGTGAAGGCACATCAAGGCGATGATAATGACCTTAACAGAGTTTCCATTCAGTGTCTGTAGAACAGCTGGAAGTATGTTGCGAATACTCGCTGTGAAGAACTGCTACACACTACGGGTCGCACTAAAGGATGCGGTCAGCACTTAAGAGGCTGCAAGTTGCGACAGGTCACCCTGGTTACCCAGTTTTAAAGGAAAGCTGCATAGTCTGGGTGAATCGGATAATGAGATATGGTGACATCTATGAGTCCTGGTGGTTATAAGCAGACTGATTTCAAGAGGAATCAGATCTCTGTTTGGTAATCAGATCTTGCTTCGGTAATCTTGTCTAGAACACCTGGGGAAATGCTATCTGTTAGCATTTCCATTCATCACAATGGTCGCCAGGCTGGCACAGAAAACAAACAATAATCATTTTTTCTCTGCGAAATCTATTCGATCATAAAAAGTTCACAATTGAGCCAAAAGGGGAGGTGGCTTGTGTATCTAACTTCAGTTACATTATACATTAGCCTATGTGCTGAAGATTCAGCCCTTATCCAATAATGCTATGTCACCAGGAAAGGTCACAACTAATTTAATTCTGGGTTTAAGTAAATCTTGAAATGGGGCGTTCTGGTGATAGAATGAGTCCTGTTTGGATAGCCGGTGTCCTCGAATTTAATCCGCTCATGGAGGCATAGCTTGGGCAAGGGGCCATAGTCAGCAATACATGCAAATGGTTGCCCCCACCCTTCAAGATTGCAATTTACAATCCATGACACGGGGAGGGTCTCAGTCTCCGTTTTTATGAAACCGTAAAAATTGCCGGAAATCTCAGTAAAATTGTGTAATGTGTTAGCGGACAAAACAAGTAAATGCAAGTCATAAATATAAAAACAAAAGAAAACATCAATATCACTAACGTTTAATTTTTTGAAATATTTCAAAATCTGTGTGGGGCTGTAGTTTTACTACAAAAGACCCTCATAATTGAGAATTTTGTTTAATGTTTTTTTAACTGATAGTACATGATAGTACAAACTGGACAGATGAATCAAGAGAAAAATACATTGTTCTTCTGTTTTGGCCGGTTTTGACCTGCCTGTAAATTTGCTCCCCCAGCACAGGAAACAAACTCAATAAAGAAGCCCACAAATCTTGAACCTAACGCTGTGTTCGGCCGTTGTGTGTCACATAACAATTTATATTTGAACATAACAATTTATATTTGAATTTACTTTTGTCACAGTGTTTGTTAGACTCTCAATCAGAATCAGCTTGGACTAAAATATGGTGAAAAGCTATTTTATCCCTACCTGGGATAAAACCTGTATAACCGGTTCCAAAACTGTATAAATGTCTTTGTTTGGTTGAACACATGGAAAGATATTTGGAAGAATGCTAGCGAATGACAATTCTGGGACAGAAGAGGAACATATGAGGAACAAAAATAAAATGGTAGTCAAAGGTTTGCCAACTGTTGGCTCTACTAAATTCCTCAAAATATCTGCTTTTGTGTTCAACAACTTGAGGGTGAGAATTCATGACAGAAATTTGTAGGTTGAGTATATAAAAAGCACTTGTTTTATTTCCATTGTACCGTTGTAAACCAACTGTTTAGCTTGTTAACCAAATGTTTATATGCTCTACTTCTAAGTCGCTTTGGATACAAGCATCTGCAAATAAATAAATGTAATTTAATGTCATGTATTTTAGAATTTTTACATGCAATAAAGAGGATACAGAAATGTCCCATCCTTTCTTTACTTATTTTGGGTAATAGTGGTATTTTGGGAAATCTATTTCTGAAGAGAAACAAATCCTACAAATTATGGTCGATGCTAATGTCTTAAATGTTTTAAAGGCAGTAGTTTAAAGCTATGATTTAATGCACGCTTACCTCGAACAGACGTTTACTGATACTGAACGCGTTCTTCTTTTATGGCAGGCTAGCTGTGTCAAGCGGACATACCGCCCCCTACTGTCCCTGTTTGTTTATATATCTGATCTGAGTTATATATGAAAAACGTGTGTGCTTGCTGTTGCGAAAGAGAACAGGTTAAGGTTGCAACCATTTGACATCACGGATTCTGACGCAAGAAAAAGGCGGCCTCCAAGTAAATATATTTTTTAAAAAGTTTATGAATACTGTGACATTTACACTTGTTTTTTTATTTCACAATAATAAAGTCAATGCCATTGTTCAGAGACTCTTAACACTTATTGCATTACATATTAAATGGGTTTACCTAAAAATCTAAAAGATTTCAGAAACAATTTCCCAATTCGCCTTACACTAACAGACCTGGGCTGGGTTTCCCGAAACCTTCGTATCACTACGTTGTTCTTAAGAATATCACTACCACACGTATGGTAACTTAAGAATGAATTAGCGCTAAGAAGGTTTTGGGAGACCCAGCCCTATTCTATTGTGCTAATAAATCATTTGAAGGTGGTGTATTGAAACTTTGCTCTTTGCAAACTGCGACAACTTCGTTGCAGAAAAGATACACAGCTTTGCATTCACAAAACTAGGCAGGATGAATGCATAGTTATCTTTCCATTCCTCTTTGTATGCCCTATTTTCGCTGTCAACTTTCCTCTTTGAATACTTGTGATAGCATCCTCCTTAAAATATACCACGAATGCCCTGTTCCAACAATCTGGAGTCTGTGAGCAAATAGAGCCTCTCAGTTTAAGTAATTGTGTTGGAATTGACATTATACACACACCAGGCTGTTGCCCAAGCTGAACCCTTTCAAGATTGCAGTCTGCTCACTTGTATATTGTTGGTCTGCACCTCACTATGAGTTGACAGCGTGAATGTAGGTGTGTCGTATTGCAAAACATACTTAATTCACAGGGGGATACTTTTTTCAGAGGCTGAATGCAGGGTGGGTTTAATACATTTGCTTTGCCCCCTACTGAGGTACCACTGACTACCAGCCCTGTATTTGAGGTGTACAGATGAGGCATTAATTTGGAGAACTCAATTTATTTGAAATGTAATGATGAATTGGTGTGGATTACACTTTGTGCTATATGCTACTGTGTGTAGGCCTATTAAGCTCTGGCTGTGTCTGGCTCCAACTTTTGTTTATTGTCTTCAGTCATTTTGCAGCTGACAGGTTTTGGAATAAAATTGATCAGACAACAAGAACTTCCTGTAATTATTATTATTATTAAATTCTACAAACTTACTAAAGAACTGTTACCGTGCATATGTGATATCACAGATTATACATTATCAACTGGGTGAGGGGGGTGACATCCTGGAGGCTGGCGCAGGAAACATGGGCTAGGACGGCTGCCGCCTTCAGGACGGTACTCCCGGCACCGGAGATCAGAGGAGCCATGGATACTGGTCGCTCAGGAGGCCTGTAGAGTGGTCGTCCTCAGTCGTGTTCCTGGGCCTGTTCCGGTCCGGACAGGACCACAATTTAGAGATGGCGTCCAGAATAGATACCGGTGCACCTGATCACATGCCGCTTCAACAACTTTCTTCAGGATGTCGCTCTTTTCTTGTTTAACCACAGACGTTGTGCTTGAAAGCATTGGATAAGTAAGCCGGGCATCTTCACAGCTGACCATGCAGTTGATCAAGCCGCCGTGCCCTCACTCTATAATGAGGTGTTGCATGACATGACACTTATGTATCTGTTTTTGATCATTTTCCCGACATTTTATTATAGGTATGATTTTTTTTGAATGATTTCAACCTCCTCAGTAGCCAGTTTGCAGTTTAACTGAAAGATAAATCAGAGTTTAAAATAATGGAGCAACAGAATTAAAGTTAATATAGATTTACTGTCAAATTAAAACCTGGATCAAATAAAAAAATTCTGTCTATTTAGGTTTAAAATTAATCCTTGTTGGTGCACCCGCCCCCTGTATCCGGAACCTGCAGCTCCTCCTTTAGTTTGCGGATTTCAAACTGCGTCACAGAAAAGTTAAAGTGAAAGTGAAAGCAGTTTCTTCCCGACATTAGGTAAGTTATTAATCAAAACCACGAACAAGTTATAGAGAATGTTTGCCGCTATGTATATTATTAACCGACTAATATTATTTTAAAGATACAAATAGTTAATAATGTATCGTAAAGTAACATATTGCTTATTTTGATGGCTTAAACGAGAGGCCATTGTTTACCGTGTTTATGAAAGGCACATATGGACATCAGACAGTTGAACCTGTTCTATATGCTTCTGTATACAGGCGTTTGTCTTTTGGTGTTTTAGGATTATACTGAGCTCTTTTTTTGTCCTTAACTGTTTATGATTATCTCTGGGTAACGTGAGTTGACAAATAAACCAAAACGGTTCAGTTACAGACAACGCTACAATATGAACACAAAACAATAGAAGGGCTACTACTGTATTACAAAGTAAACATTAACAAAACCTTTTCTGAGTATACATATACACTATACGTTCTACTTGACAGTGGACTGACGATACGTCGATTAAAGATCTCAGTGCATCAATGAACGCGTTTGGAGGACAAGACGATGCCTCCCCAGAGGAGGACATTCACACAGCGCAGTGAGGACGATTATTTGTCGATTCTTTCTTTTAAGAACTGAAACTGCTTAATATAGTGTGAATGACAAGAAAAGTATTCACAAAAAAACATATTGTAAAGCATATTTGACAAATTAATTAGAGTCGCATTTTGTTTTGGTCAAAAAGAAAGCGCTATTAAATCAAAGAAATAGCACAGTGTTTTTCCTTCTCCTGAAAAACAGCTAATTTGGACATTCAAGTTTTTGGATTCAGAGCAACAACATAGAAAATATTGTTATATCTTACTCTTTTGCTTCCTCATAATTTTAGTTCGATTTGCAAAACCCGGTGACATAAAGAGTGACTAATAGTAATGATTTTTTGGGGAAAATAAAATGATAAAATATTGATATATTCATTCAGCAATAACTCTGAATATGCTGAAAAATGCTGGATTATTAAATCAAATATAGGAGGAACCCAATGGTTCTCATTTAGTTATACATTTACCTGCTGGGTGGTTTCAGCCCAAAATGTTTGGTTGTTTTCAACCAGTGGTTTAATTTTCTGGGTTATTTTAACTCGAGGGTTGGTTTCATCCCTTTTTGACACAACCGATGGTCGGAAATAACCTAGCAGTTCTATAGTGCAGTATCAAAGCAGCCGGTATGACTGGTTTTGTCCACTGGGGACATATAGATTTATTTTACATCTTTTCTAAAGACTCATTTCCTGAACCTTAAAATAAATGACTGTGACAGAGGAAAAAGCTAACATACTTGTAAGCATGTTTAAAAATATTCTATCTGTTTATTTTAAGAGCTAACCGGGAGAGATCGGACTCTCCAACATCCTTGTTGACTTTGAGGAGTGGAAAATCAATTCCTGAACCAATCAACTTCAGCAATGAAGCACACACAACTTTTGAAAGGTCTGGTATAGTCAAACATTGACAATTTAACATAGACTGTTACAAAAATTATGGTTTTCCTTTTTTTCTTGATCGCCAACACCATATCAAAACAATGTTTCGTGTAAACCTTAAGTGTATGTCACAATTTAAGTAAACAAATATTCTCTTCTGTCAGACTCTAACTTTGACATCAGATAACCTTGCAACGCATATGGAATAACCGTTTTATAAACGCAATAAGCCCCACGAATCAGTGGGTTACAGTGCATCTGATAACAGCTAAGGGGTTTTAGGCACTCCACCCTTCACAGGGCTTATTGCGTTTATTCAGGTTATTTGAGTTATTTGAGGCACCTTTTATTTTTACAGTGTAGAAACTAACATGAATACTAATGAATTACCGTTTGTTTTAAACAGGATTTGAATCATATTTATTTTTCAAGTAAACATTTTGTATCCTCCTTCATTTTAGAAATATACAGAAGAGAAAGAGACCAGACTCACCTACACCATCACACGAGTCTCAGACGAGTGCCAAATCAATTCCTCAACCAATCAACTTCAGCAGGGAAGCAAGGTCTGGTATTAACAAACAGTCACAAGTAAACCTAAAAAATCTGATTCCAAACTGAACTCTGTTTGCAACACAATACAGTACAGACTACTAAACAAAAATATCAAAATATATAATATTTTTGATCATCTACAGCATACTTGGCTGTTGACTTTCATATTTTGTGAATATAATACTGGAAAGTTATGATCTTTACAGTCTGCCAACAAGCGCACCTTCAATCTTCAAAGAGAACATCCAGACGAAAAAATTGAAGTTTGGCAGTGAAAGCTTAAAACAATAGCTGGTTTGTCCAGGTTCTGCTCAGTTTCCGACTTTAGAAATCACTTCATGCGGTGCTGCGCAGGCTGATCGGCACATGACATCAAAGTATCATAAAAGCAAGTTGAATGATACAATTTCAGCCAAAGTAGTAGCCTGTAGAGCACAACAATGTTGTTGAAAATTCTTCAAAATATCTCCTTTTGTGTCACACAGAACAAAATATAGTTTTCCTACTGTGGTAGAAGATGATGTCCCGAAACTAAAACATGTTAACATTCTTACAAATATCTTTCTTTGTGTTTAAATGAACAAAGACATTTATACATGTTTGAAACAGTAAATTATGACAGCATTTTCATTTTTGGGTGAACCATCCATTTAAAGTGTCACCAATGTACCCCGATTAAACTTTTCAGTGGCTTAAAATGTATAGAAAGAGTCAAAACATATTTTTTTATTTAGCTCCATGATTTTAAATGTAATGGTTTTAAACAGCAAAATAATTTTTTACATGTACAAGCAATTTTTTTCCGTTTTACATGACAACGTCAACATGGTTGCTATTAGTTAAACAGGCAAATCCATCACGGCGGAACATTTTTTATTATTACAGATGACGGTTCAAATCAAGGCAACACACCTTGATTTAAAATAAAACATATCAACAAACCCTCGATTAGCTCTTCAGTCTGTTTACTTTAATCCTTATTGGTGAGACCCACCCATAAAGTATTTTTTGGATCCATGCTGTACCCTTTCAGAAGATGGATAACAGCATTCCCTACTGTAAAACAGTAAAAAAACATTGGATTCTATGAATTTTTTAATGGCTTGGAAATGTTGTCTGATAAATAATGGAAAATTCAATGACGGAGAAAGAGTTAAAGTTGACATAAAAAAGGTGTAAATAGATATAATAGTGCAAAGAATAAATCATTGAAGTTTTTATTCCTGCAGTGAGTTGTCTGAAAAACTAACATGGAAGCAGGCAGAATCCAGACCAGGCACAGGAGTTTGTCAGCAGCACAACAGACCTTTGGAAGTTGTAACCATGTTAAAAATGACATAAATAAGAATAAATAATTAAAAGCTGTATAAATAAGTTTTAACGTTAAGTGATTCATTTAATGTAAGTTTATTCGTCAGAGTTAAAAATGTTAATACAATAATTTAACGTTTGAGATAAAAAATGTGTCAATAGAAAATTTATGTCGCTGCCCCTTTAAGAGGCTAGTGGCGCTAAAGCAGTGCCTCAGCGAGGCTGCTGCGAGAAACCCTGAGGGAGAGAACGAACTGTTAAATAACTAGATAAAAGAGTGAAAAAGTTGATTTTAAAGTTGAAAAGACATAATTTACCTGATCAGGGATTGACGGGGATTTTATGAGAAATAAGCTACACCGGTTTTGGTGAGTTTTTGTTGTCTATTTTGCACTTTGTTGTTGCACGTATTTTCTTTCTTTAGCAGAGAGCTAATGTTAAAACGTAGCCGTTTACAAGACAATGTTTTGTAATAAGTTGTTTATCAGTTCAGATTTTGGGTTTATGAGAACTGTGAATTTTATAAAAGTGAACATATGCTTTGTAAATGGAAAATGTGCTGTTATGTGAAACGTAGCAGTAGAGCAGATCGCTCCGCCGCCATTGTGGAGTGAAAGAACACCGTAACAGTAACTTAATGACACAGAGACTATGGAACATTTTATATGTGATGTGAAGAGCAAAGAAATTGATTTATTGTGCTTTTGACCTGTTATGCAGGTCAGGTTTTTTTCCTTGTGTATGTTTTATCCGGGGCTCAGTCGGAGTGAGGATTGACCTGCAGTGTGCGGGATAGCACACGTGCAGACAGGATTTAAGATGGCGAGCCAGACCCAGAATTGCAATGCACCTTCTCCATCGCATCAGTGAGGAAATCTTTCGAGTACGGTGACTCGCTGCCAGAGCGGTAGGAGTATCTGAAATTGTTTTCGACTGAATCGAACTATCGTTTGGATTGAAACGAATTGAATCACTTCATTGAACTGCATAACTAAACCCTCCATTGGACTCGAGCTGAGTTGAACGATTTATTTTATTTTCATATTGAGTTTATATGTTTGACTGTGAACTGAAATAATTACGATTCATTTTGATCTGACTGTGAATTGTGAAGTGTTATAATTTATTTTTATTTGATTGTGTGTATCTATTTCTTTTTTATTGCTTTTGTTTTGTTTCATGTTCTGTTATTTCATGTGTTTTTGCACTCAGTAAATTGCAGGCCTTTTGTACTTTAAGTAACGGTCTCTGGCGTAGTAATTCTGTCTCCCCCACTCCTTAGAGCCTAGAACTGGTCCAGTAGCAAAGTGATCGGTGCGATACCGGTGTTACAATTTGGCGAGCCAACCAGGAGTGGCATAGAGCATTTAAAATTAGAAACCAGAGACCGTATAGTATTGCTATCAGTCATTCATTATGGATGTTATTCAGACGAGTAGTGTGAAAGTCCCTAACTCGGTCATAGTTAGCGGTATAACCGGTACAGAAGCCGACGAAGAGCTATATGATTTCCTGAAACAATACGGTTCTGTTCAAAGGGTAATCCAAGTAGATTCCGCTGATCCAGCATCAGACAAACAGGCCATAGTAGAGTATGAGTATGGTACAGCTATGCAGTCTTTCTTACCGTTATTGCCACAAAGACTTGACAGTAAGACCCAGGCTAACGTCACTTATCACATTAGAGCATTAGCCAGTGTTTACACACCTGTAGCTAGAAAAACAGCCACGCAGACCTACCTTTCAGAGTTAAAGGACATTGCAAAACTGACTGGCAAAGACTTTGCAGCTGTCCTCAGAGAAGAGCTCTCCGCCATCAGCGAGAGTGTCGATCTAGACCAATCAGAAACTCAAGATGAAGATATAGAGCAGAACTCACCTGATGCTCCAGAGCAATATAGCCCTGAAAATGCTGCACAGGTAAGCCCCCTGCCCAGTACAGCCCTGGGGCAGCATGTTCAACACCATTGGCCTCCACCACCATCTAAAGAAAAGACACAGCCTGCTCTGAAACTTTCTGACATCAACCCACCTGACATACAAAAAGTAATAGTTGAGCACATAGTGAGGAATGAAGATTCTGCTTTACAAGTGCACACTTCCTTGAGACTCAGACCCTTCTCTGGGCGTTTCCCCCGACCCAGTAACGAAGTGGATTATGAGACATGGCGTTCCAATGTGGAACTTCTCCTTAAAGATACAACGCAGTCCAACCTTTACAAGTCACGAAAGCTTCTTGAAAGTCTCCTATCACCTGCCATCGATATTGTGAAACACCTGACACCTGAATCCCCCCTCCTCGAGTACTTCGAGATCTTGGACTCCGCTTTCGGCACTGTCGAGGACGGAGATGACCTTTTTGCAAAGTACCTTAACACAATGCAAGATAACGGTGAGAAACCCTCAGCTTATCTACAACGGCTGCAGGCGATGCTGAACACCACCCTCAGGAGGGGAGGTGTAACCGCCAGTGATCTTGACCGGCATCTTTTAAGACAGTTTGTTAGAGGCTGCTGGGACAACATTTTAATAGCCGAACTCCAGCTAGAACAAAAGAAACAGAACCCACCTACCTTCGCTGAACTTCTCCTGTCACTCCGTGTAGCAGAAGACAAACGTACTTCTAAAGCATCCCGCATGAAACAGCATCTCAATATTGCAAAACCAAGAGTGTCTTCTTATTATCAAGGCATTTACGTGCAAAGTGAAGAAGACTGCAGCCCACCTCAGCCAGCCCTTGGTCACAGATCCGAAATCCGAGACCTAAAGAAACAAATAGCTGATTTACAGTCCCAGCTTACACGTATCACACAGAAAGACAGTAGGAAGGCTAAATCAGCCGCCAGACCAGTAACTCCCCAAATAGTTACCACTCCAACGCCTCAAAAACCGCACCACAGTCGAGATGCAAACAATAATACAAGCAACAGACCAAAGCCCTGGTATTGCTTTAGATGTGGGGAGGACGGACACATCAAGCCTCAGTGTGAAAGTGAGCCGAACCCATCTCTCGTAGCTGAGAAGAGGAAGCAGCTGAGAGAAAAACAGCTAACATGGGATATTGAAAATGGTGCTTCAAAGCCTGATGATTTAAACTAGGCCCAGTTCCGGTTGTGGGACGAACGGGAACTGGAACACAGACAAAGTGTCCCAAAAAGAAACTACATCGTGCTTGTGTGTACTGTCACACACCAAAACAGAGGGCCACCCTGCCAAAAGGGCTAATTGGAGCTAAGTGCACTGCACAATTGACCATAGACAACAAAGTCTGCCAATGCTTGTTAGATTCAGGCTCTCAAGTAACAACAATACCCAACTCTTTCTATTTAAAGAACTTGTCTCACTTACCTATGAATTCCTTGAATAATTTGCTTGAAGTGGAAGGAGCCAACGGCCAAAGTGTCCCTTACCTTGGCTATATTGAGACCACCATCAGATTCCCAAAGAGCTTAATTGGAGCAGACATTGAGGTGCCCACGCTAGCTTTAGTTGTACCTGACATGCGCTCCACCTTGTCATCAGTGCTTATAGGCACAAACACCTTGGATGTTCTCTATGAAAGGTATGCTGACATTGCTCCTCAGAAATATGAGTCTCTTCCCTACGGCTATAAAGTTGTCTTAAAGACCCTTGAAATCAGGAAAAGACATTCTGCTGATTCCAGTTTAGGAGAGGTGAGACTTCATAGTAGAGACTTTGAGACTATTGCGGCTGGACAGACAAAGGTCTTTGAAGGATGTGTGAACGGCAGGACAGTTGATGTCGGAAAGTGGGTGATGGTAACCTCACCAAAATCATCTTCCCTGCCTGGAGGCATCCTAGTGACAGATAGTTTGGTAAGCCTACCGCCAAAACTACCACGCTGTATCCCAGTCATGCTCAAGAATGAGTCACATCATGATATCACCCTCTCTCCAAGAGCTGTAATAGCCGAGATACACGCTGTCAAGAGCGTTCAATCGATTAAGATCCCTGACTCGGATTCTCCCATAAAACCTGACCGAAACTTGAATCTCAATTTTGACTTCACTGGCTCTCCTGTACCTAATGAGTGGAAAGAGAGGATAGTTAATAAATTAAGTTCCATGCCAGAGGTGTTTGCATTGCACGAGCTCGATTTTGGTCGCACTGACAAAATAAAGCATCACATAACCCTCAGTGATGAAACGACTTTCAAACATAGGCCGAGACCGATACACCCCCAAGATATAGAGGCTGTGCGTAACCATCTCCAGCAACTCCTCGATGCAGAAGTCATCCGTGAATCTGAGTCGCCCTTCTCCTCGCCGATTGTCGTCGTCAGGAAAAAGAATGGCGATGTTAGACTCTGCATAGATTACAGGAAATTGAACGCCCAAACAGTAAAAGATTCATACGCCTTACCTAATCTTGAAGAGTCATTTTCGGCGCTGACCGGGTCCAGGTGGTTCTCGGTGCTCGATCTTAAATCCGGTTTCTATCAAATAGAGATGGAAGAAGCAGACAAACCTAAAACCGCATTCGTATGCCCGCTAGGATTCTTCGAGTTCAACAGGATGCCTCAGGGGATAACTAACGCCCCTAGCACGTTCCAGAGGCTTATGGAGCGCTGTATGGGAGAGTTGAATTTGAAGCAAGTCCTAGTTTTCCTTGATGACCTCATAATTTTCTCCTCGACGCTGGAGGAACACGAGGAAAGGTTGATGCGCGTTCTCAATCAATTGAAAGAGTTTGGCTTGAAATTGTCGCCAGGGAAATGCAAGTTCTTTCAAACCTCTGTAAAGTACCTCGGCCACATCGTATCCGAGAAGGGCATCGAAACCGATCCAGATAAAGTAGCAGCATTAAAAACCTGGCCAAAACCCAATAACCTGAAAGAGCTAAGAACCTTCCTGGGTTTCTGCGGTTATTACCGCCGGTTTGTAAAAGACTACTCAAAGATCGTTAAGCCGCTCAACGAGCTCACTTCTGGCTACCCTCCGCTGAGAAAGCACACTAAAACCGCGGAGAACCCTGAGAAATACCATAATCCAAAGGATCTTTTTGGTGATAGATGGACGTCTGCTTGCCAGGCAGCGTTCGACACCATAATTGAGAAACTAACCACAGCACCTATCCTCGGGTTCGCTGACCCCAAGCTCCCCTACATTTTACACACAGATGCGAGCACCTCGGGACTCGGTGCTGCCCTTTACCAGGAACAACAAGGACGGAAGCGAGTGGTTGCTTATGCGAGTCGAGGTCTGTCGAAATGTGAGTCCAGGTATCCTGCGCACAAATTAGAATTCCTTGCCCTTAAATGGGCAGTCACAGAGAAATTCCAGGACTACCTATATGGGAATACGTTCCTTGCTGTCACCGATAGCAATCCATTAACATATATTCTTACCTCTGCTAAGCTCGATGCCACAAGCTACAGGTGGTTAGCCGCCTTGTCGACATTTGATTTCCAGCTACAATACAGAGCCGGTAAACAAAACCAAGACGCAGACGGGCTGTCTAGGCGCCCCCACGGCAAATTACCTGATGACATATCATCACAAAAAGAATTTGAGAGGATACAACAATTCACCAAAAGACACTTGTCAGAAGCTGATTATGCACACCTGGATGAAACCACCATCAAAGCTATTTGTGAGAAGCACTTAGTTCGCCAAGTAATCAACAATCACTCTGGGGAAACATCACCCAGCACCACCTTGGTTGTGTCACTTGCCTGTCATCCAAAGGCTCTCCCACAAAGCTTTGAAGAAGAGGATCAGTTAGGTGGTTTACCTGTCATCCCCTCATTAGCACCAGCTGAATTAAGAGACGAGCAAAACGCTGATCCCTGCATCTGTGAAGTACTCAGGCAAGTGGAGTTAGGAGAGAAACCCCCACCGTCCTTGAGGAAGGAACTTCCGGAGCTTGGTCTCTTATTAAGAGAGTGGGACAAACTTACTGTCTTAAATGGTGTTTTGTATCGCAAGCGACAAGAGGGTGCTCAAACTCAATATCAGCTTGTACTCCCCGAAGTCCTGAGGCCCTTAGTTCTCAAAAGTCTCCATGACGATATGGGCCACATGGGCGTAGAGCGCACCCTAGATCTCGTCCGAAAGCGTTTCTATTGGCCTAAAATGTCAGCCGAGGTGGGAACTAAAGTCAAGACTTGCAATCGCTGCATACGACGTAAGGCTATGCCTGAGAAAGCAGCACCACTCGTCAACATCATCACTACAAGGCCACTCGAACTTGTGTGCATGGACTTTCTCAGTGTAGAACCAGACTCCAGTAACACCAAGGATATTCTGGTCATTACTGACCATTTTACGAAATATGCAGTGGCTGTCCCCACCCCGAATCAGAAAGCCAGGACAGTGGCCAAGAGCCTGTGGGACCACTTTCTTGTCCATTATGGCATCCCTGAAAGACTCCTTAGTGACCAAGGTCCCGACTTTGAGTCCCGAACAATAAAGGAACTGTGTGAGCTCATTGGCACTCAAAAGATAAGAACCACCCCTTACCATCCGAGAGGGAACCCTGTAGAACGCTTCAACAGGACCCTGCTCAACATGTTGGGAACCCTCGAGAATCAGAAGAAGAGTCACTGGCGGGATTATGTCAAACCATTAGTGCATGCTTATAATTGTACTAAAAACGAGACAACTGGTTTTACCCCTTACGAGCTAATGTTCGGGCGTCAGCCAAGATTGCCAGTCGACCTAGCCTTTGGCCTACCAGTCAATCACCAACCAGGTTCACACTCACAATATGTTCGCAACCTCAAATCCCAACTCGAAGACAGTTACAAAGTAGCAACTGAGAATGCTAGGAAGACAGCCAGTCGTAACAAAGTGAGGTTTGACAAACACGTTGTTAACTCCACCTTAAGAGAAGGCGACAGAGTCTTAGTCCGAAATGTCCGCCTCAGAGGCAAGCACAAGTTAGCCGATAGGTGGGAGCCTGATGTGTATATCGTCCAGAAACAGTCTGGAGATGTCCCAGTGTATGTTGTGAGGCCTGAGACAAGAGATGGCCCACAAAGAACTCTTCATCGTGATCTCTTGCTGCCATGCGGTTTCCTTCCTGCAACCTCAGTCGAAAGTGAAGCTAATCCTGTAAAAGCAGTAAGACGACCAAGAACTCGATTACACCCTCAGAATGACAGTTCAGAAGGAACTGATGGTGATGAATCTCAATCTGACTCTGAGGAATATCACTGTCATGAACACAGGAACCTACGAGTGGAAACACTAGAGTTTGACCCGACCCCTGAACCCATAGAATACTTACCAGAAAGGGTCGAACCAGAACCTTCCAAAGAGTTGATCGCTGTTAAGCAAGACCTTTCAAACGTAACCAAAGCTCTTGAAGATTCCCTAATAGAGACCTGTAACCCTGAAACCAATGACTTACCTGATCCTGAAGAGAACAGTTCAACCGCTGGACAAGAAATTGGAAACCTACCTGAGGAAGACCTGGATAATGTCCATCCTTCTATTCAACCTGCTCAGGAGAGCGAGGAGAACACAAGTGTTATGGACCAAACTGGCATCCTGACAGAAAGTGACTGTTCTAGAAGACCTGTCAGAGATAGAAAAGCAGTTAAAAGACTGACTTACCCTGCGCTAGGGAACCCGTTGGTTACTGTAGTTCAGTCCTTGTTTCAAACCTTGAGTGATGTGCTTACAGATTCCCTTAAAGAGCCTAGTTTTCCAAAAAACCCTAGAGTTATGACAGTATAAATTCAGAATGCACAGGGACGTGCATTAGGTAAAGAGGGGAGAATGTAACCATGTTAAAAATGACATAAATAAGAATAAATAATTAAAAGCTGTATAAATAAGTTTTAACGTTAAGTGATTCATTTAATGTAAGTTTATTCGTCAGAGTTAAAAATGTTAATACAATAATTTAACGTTTGAGATAAAAAATGTGTCAATAGAAAATTTATGTCGCTGCCCCTTTAAGAGGCTAGTGGCGCTAAAGCAGTGCCTCAGCGAGGCTGCTGCGAGAAACCCTGAGGGAGAGAACGAACTGTTAAATAACTAGATAAAAGAGTGAAAAAGTTGATTTTAAAGTTGAAAAGACATAATTTACCTGATCAGGGATTGACGGGGATTTTATGAGAAATAAGCTACACCGGTTTTGGTGAGTTTTTGTTGTCTATTTTGCACTTTGTTGTTGCACGTATTTTCTTTCTTTAGCAGAGAGCTAATGTTAAAACGTAGCCGTTTACAAGACAATGTTTTGTAATAAGTTGTTTATCAGTTCAGATTTTGGGTTTATGAGAACTGTGAATTTTATAAAAGTGAACATATGCTTTGTAAATGGAAAATGTGCTGTTATGTGAAACGTAGCAGTAGAGCAGATCGCTCCGCCGCCATTGTGGAGTGAAAGAACACCGTAACAGTAACTTAATGACACAGAGACTATGGAACATTTTATATGTGATGTGAAGAGCAAAGAAATTGATTTATTGTGCTTTTGACCTGTTATGCAGGTCAGGTTTTTTTCCTTGTGTATGTTTTATCCGGGGCTCAGTCGGAGTGAGGATTGACCTGCAGTGTGCGGGATAGCACACGTGCAGACAGGATTTAAGATGGCGAGCCAGACCCAGAATTGCAATGCACCTTCTCCATCGCATCAGTGAGGAAATCTTTCGAGTACGGTGACTCGCTGCCAGAGCGGTAGGAGTATCTGAAATTGTTTTCGACTGAATCGAACTATCGTTTGGATTGAAACGAATTGAATCACTTCATTGAACTGCATAACTAAACCCTCCATTGGACTCGAGCTGAGTTGAACGATTTATTTTATTTTCATATTGAGTTTATATGTTTGACTGTGAACTGAAATAATTACGATTCATTTTGATCTGACTGTGAATTGTGAAGTGTTATAATTTATTTTTATTTGATTGTGTGTATCTATTTCTTTTTTATTGCTTTTGTTTTGTTTCATGTTCTGTTATTTCATGTGTTTTTGCACTCAGTAAATTGCAGGCCTTTTGTACTTTAAGTAACGGTCTCTGGCGTAGTAATTCTGTCTCCCCCACTCCTTAGAGCCTAGAACTGGTCCAGTAGCAAAGTGATCGGTGCGATACCGGTGTTACAAAGTGTTCTGTAGGACTGATAAAATTTATATTTGTAGCATCTGTGCAGGACAAGAGCACCATGGCCACAGCAAACTCTACAGTGCAGTAAGTTTCACACTTTTCACAACTTCTAAAAACCATGACCATAATTTAGAACTACAATTAATCCAGTTTTACATAACTTTTTTATACTATTGTGAATCAGGTAAAGAAGCTTTATTGTAACTATAAAAATATCACAAACAGACAGGAAATCAGGGCAAATGATCACAAACGGTTAGGGCAGGCAGCAAAATAAATCCAAAATCAAAGCAAATAATCCACCAAAAACAGAATAACAGCCATTGCAAAATAAGAATAATGGGAAGTAGGTTGATATTCAGGGGATTAAGCTCTCTGCTGGTGAACGGGGTGATTCTCAGGGGTCACAACTACCGTATGAACATTTCAAACTTTGTATATAAAACACATGCAAATCATTACAAAAATAAATGAAAAATCATATTTAAGTCAGCAGTTTTCCTGTAGCGGAGGATAACATGTATATACTGTAGGTAGTGTTATTATAGCTAGACTAAACAGCTAATTGGTAACATTTTTCTCGTAGATATTGTTTCCTGTGAACTATTGTAAATAGTGACCTGTATTTATTATTCAAGTATATACTACAGTTAACAGATAGAACTACAGAATATTTTTTCATGTAGGCTACCACAAACTTTGATAATCATATTCTTTTGAAGTTATAATGATATTGTATATTTGTTATCCATAACAGTGTATACAAGTACTATTTGCAAATAACATCAAAGTGTGTGACAGAAGCTACTTACCTTGCAGTAGAGTTCTATAAAATGTTTAAAGCTGTAAAACAAAGCTCTTAGATCTCTGAACTGCAGTGGATACGTCTCATCCCATTCTAGAAACATTGTGATATGACCTTTTTATTTTGACTTCAGGTATCTTCTGTACCAGAAAGTCAGTATTTACTCCATCGTGTTTTGGACAACATGCAGACAGAGGACTTCAAAACCTTTTCCAAAACACCTAAGTGAGCAACACCCAGAATGCTTAGGGAGTCATCCAGAGGAGCTAAACGGGTCTGGTGTAGCTGAGAAAATAGTGGAGAGCTTTGGAGGAGAGGCAGCATGGAGGATCACATATCACTTTCTGGAAAATTGTAATTAATTCAATATTATGCTTATAAAATTATTCATTGATATATTACCCGGGTCTTCTAGACTGTAATTGTATTTTTAATTTGTATAATTCCTCTATGTTTTATACGTATAAACAGTTATATAACACATTTAAAAAGGAAATGGAAAATCAAGGAAAGTAGAGTAAAGTGCTGTTTAATGGGTTCCAAATCTGTTCAGTGAAATTTTAAAATCTCTTACTTTCCCTTAGCTAATCCTCTTCAAAAAATCACTGAAGCCAATAAAGCAAACCTGAAGCACAAATGTCAGCAGATAAATGAAGGAAATTCATCTCATGCTAAACAAAGTTTGTTGAATGAGATCTACACAGATCTGTACATTACAGAGGGCAGAAGTGGACAGATAAATACTGAGCATGAGGTGTTAAGGAATGAGGTGATATCACAAAGAAGAACTACACCAGAAACTCCGCAGGCATGCAACGACATCTTCAAGACACTGCCGGGACAAAAAATGACAGTCAGAACAGTTTTGACAATGGGGATTGTTGGAATTGGAAAGAATGTGTCGGTGCGGAAGTTCATGTTAGACTGGACTGATGGGAAAGCAAACCAAGATATCGAAATCATCATTCATCTACCATTTCAGGATCTTAACAAGAGAAAGGGCAACTGTAGTCTCCAACAACTCATTCATCAATATGCTCCTGAACTAAAAGATGTTCAAAAAATGAAAGTGCTTTTTATTCTGGATGGATTAGATGTCTGCCAGTATCCTCTAGATTTCAATAACAACGAGCACTTCTCTGATATAAATGATGAAACATCTGTTGATGTGCTGCTTACAAACCTGATCAAGGGAAATCTGCTTCCTTCTGCTCTTCTCTGGATAACCACAAGACCATCATCAGCCAATCGGATTCCTCCTGAGTGTGTCCATCGTGTTACAGAGATTCGTGGATTCAATGACCGTCAGAAAGAAGAATATTTCAGAACGAAAATCAAAGACAATAATCAGGCGAATGAAATCATCACTCACATCAAATCATGTCGAAGCCTCTACATCATGTGCCACATGCCGATATTCTGCTGGATTTCAGCCACTGTGCTTGAAAACATGTTGAGTAATGGAAACTCTGATAAAAAACCCAAAACTCTTACAGAGATGTTCACTCACTTCCTTCTCATTCAGATCAGTCTCAAACATAAGAAGTTCGATGGAACTGACACAGAAAACCCAAAGAAACTCTCTGATTCAGACACAACATTGATTCTGAAACTGGGAAAACTGGCTTTCCAACAGCTGCAGAAGGAGCGTAGTACATTTACTGAAGATGATCTGAAAAATTGTGGCATTGCCGTCAGAACAGTCTCTCAGTACTCAATGTGCACAGAGATTTTCAGGGAGGAGCTGGGCTTGTACAGGGAAAAGATCTACAGCTTTGTGCATCTGATCCTTCAAGAATATCTTGCAGCACTTTATACTCACTTTGCTTGTGTTAATGATGGTCAAAATATACTTTTCCAAAAAAGACCCAAGTCAAGTCTTTCAGCAGTTCATCAGAGTGCAGTGAACAAAGCTTTAAAAAGTAAAAATGGCCACCTGGATCTCTTCCTGCGCTTTCTTCTGGGTCTTTCAGTTGAACCCAACCACACTCTCTTGCAAGCTTTGAGGAAAGATGGTTTACCAGAATCCTCCGCAAACATGATAGACTTTATAAAAGAGAAGATCAAACAGGAAGCAGCACCAGAGAGAATCCTCAATCTCTTTCATTGTTTAAATGAACTGAATGACAACTCTCTTGTGAGATCAGTTCAGTCTGCAATGAAATCAGGAACACTCTTAGGGAGTGAGCTGGACCCAGAGCAGTGGTCCGCACTGGCTTATGTCTTACTCACAACTGGAGAGGAGTTAGAGGAGTTTGACATGAAGAAGTTTCGCACATCAACAGCAAACCAGCTAAGACTTCTCCCAGTTCTGAAGATCTGCAAAACAGCAAGGTCAGTAGATTTTTTTGGTCATACGTTAACATTAATGATTCACGCATTGGGTTCGTACGGTCATGAAAAACCTGGGAAAGTTATGAATTTTAAAATGGCTATTTCCAGGCCTGGAAAAGTTTTGGAAAAATTAATTAACCCACAAAGTATAGGAAATGTCCTAAAATGTTTGACATTTCTAACATGGGAGAGGCAGCACTGTCTTGCCACGCTAAAGGTGCAAAGCACCAGTCTGCAGCTGCGTGCTCGACAGCTTCCAACCCGATCGCTGGCTTTTTACACCTGTGCGACTGACGTGACATGCGCTTCCAGCTGTGGTGCGTCCCACTCATCCACTGTAAAACAAGGGACCATTTTAAGTGCTGTATCCAGACACGAAACCCTAACTGCAGAGGTACTGTGGGCGCTAAAGGTGGCTAATTCGCACTATTCCTTCAAGTCTTGTGAAGACACAGGCCAGCTTTTTCAGACTATGTTCCCAGACAGCAAGATAGCGGCCAGCTTTGAATGCGGCGAACGCAAGTGCTCATATTTATGCACGTTTGGACTGGCTCCTTATTTTAAGAAACTGACTTTGTCAGATGTTTCGAAGCTACTATTTACAGTCTAAACAGTTAGACATTCATGTCAGGCTATGGAACGGATCCGAGGTGAAGACTAAATAAATCGGCTCAGAGTTCATGGGCCATTCATCAGCTCAAGACATAGCTGAAAAAATTAATAACTTGCTCTCAGAGATCGGAATCAAGAATCTTATCCAGATTTCAATGGACATACCACACGTCAACTGGTAAGTATTCGGAATACTCCAGAAACAAGTGCAGAAAGATGCAGGAAAGTCCCTAATTAACATTGGTTTGTGCGGGTTGCACATACTGCACAACATGTGTTCAGAGATGGATGTAAATCCACCGGATGGGAAGTTGAACACGGACTCTCTAGCTTGTATTGGCTATTCCATGATTGCCCTGCACGTCACAAGGATTTTATGACAACAACCGGTTGTAAAACTCCCATGCTTAAATTTTGTTAGCACCGGTGGATTGAGAATGTCAACGTTACTGAAAGAGGATTGTCATCGAGATGGTAGAGAGAGGTGAACTACCCAATCCAAAAGTAAAGTCATTTGAAGAGGTGAATATGCGCTGTGCTGATCCTCTCTTCACAGTGAAAGTGGGAATATTCAACAGCATTGCGAGAGAAATCGACCCCTTTCTCACCATGTATCAGTCTGACCAACCAATGCTGCCGTTTCTCTCCGGTGATCTGCACAAACTGATTAAAGGTAAGGATATACATAAATTGTGTGGTTGCCAATAATGTTTATATACTTATATAATTATATACACTGCAGTACAAACATTCAGAAACGCACGCAAAAATAATATGACATTTTTGACGTTTCCATTATATAATCTAGAGCGAGATTTTGAATATGTTTAAATAGTTTTAAAATAGCACGTTTTTGTTTTTAGAAATGTCAGATGCAGAGGGCAGTGGAATAAAAAACTGTTTAGACACGCGTTTTTAAGAGCAATTTTTAGAGCTTTTAAAATTGAGCGTCACCCACTGACCAAACCGCAAAGTAAAAATTTTTTGCCACCACATTAACTGAGGGAGGCGCCTGCACGATCAGTTGGTATTATTATATATGAAATTAAACCTTAAAGTAACATGTTTATTATTTTACTATTACTGTTTTATTGTTTTGTTTTTACCTGTAATGTTCATTCTTGTAGTTTGATTAATTCGTTGATAGTTAAATGAGTAAAAATATCAGTTGTTTTTAGCTCAAAAGATAAATTTGTAAATTGAATTAATTTGACTTTTTAATAGGCATCATTGGACGATTTTTGAAGGAAAAGCCTCTGGAAGAGGCCACATCCACTCTAAAGCTCCTCCATGTCCCTTTTCAAGAATGCAGTCTGCACAAGGACAGTTCACAGATTGATATTGGGTTTGTAGCAGAAGCCACCCTGACCCAACTCATGTCTTCAAAAAAAAATTCAGAGACTAGAGATTAAGATGGACTGCAAGAAATTCTTGATCACACTCCTTGACAAAAGGAAAAAGGCTGGAAAAAGGCTGAAAGCAAGGAACTCTGTGTAACTCAAATGAGAAGAATGTTGCACATACTTGTTGAAGCTAAAGATGTAACGCAGTCTGCGACAATATCCTTAGAGAGTTTTGTTTATTTGGCTGCTCTTCAGGTTAAATTCAGGGAATTTGATCCCAAAACTGCTCTTGGATGGAGGCGGACCTTTGTGCTCTTGAAAAATCAGCGGATGAATATGCTGAAAAGGCAATCTGACCTTAATCAGTATATCCAAGAGTTTCCGCCATACTGCAAAAGAAAAGAAAGCATCTCTGCTCAAAATTGAAAAACAGATTGATGAAAAGCTTTCAGAAATGAAAAAAAAAATGGTGTTGATCGTTTTGGGGCGATTTAGAAATAAAATAAAGATTAAGTAAACTTGTTACAGACCATTATCAGGTTAATTTATGGCAGTTAAAGTTAAGGACAGTATTGCTGGACACTTTAATTAATTTTTTTGTTTAACCCCTTGATTTATGTTAATTATCTCCCATGGATTAGGTAAATCCATTTCTAACCGGTTCTCAGGGTTTGATGTATTATGTTATAAAACTTTGTTTCTGTGCAAGCGTTATTTAAATAAACATTTCATATTGCACTGTACACTACAAAGCTTGTCATTTATTTTAGTAAAAATATGCTGGGTGTAACATGGACATTCTTGGGTGTATACATATACATTTCATGAAACATTAGGTCATGAATATTTACTCATGTCCGTCATGGAAAAGTCATGGAATTTTATTGGTAAAAATGTGTACGAACCTGATGCAGTCTCATATAGCAATTCATTTAATTGTTATGCCTTTGTCATTTGAACATATAATAAATTATTTTATGAACACACTCAATTGAAAGATTGTATGTGCATTGGTTAGTTTTATATGTTAGTGTAGCTAAAAAATTAACTGACGTAACAAACAAAACTAGTTTATAACAAAAGCCAACGGCAGCTGTCTTTTGATCATTTTTACAAAACTCCCCCAAAAACAAAAAAAAAGAATATTTTCTTCTAACATACTGTACAATATATCAGATTTGCCATTTACTGTGTAACAGTGAAACCTGGAAAAACTTGTCAATGTATAATGGCTGGGACAGAGTTCATACTCAGATCATGTTAGAAAACTGAATTGAACGAAGACTTGTCTCTTCCAAACAGGTTGGATTGCTGTAATCTCTCTGTTGAGTCCTGTAAGAGAGTGGCCTCATCACTCCGGACAGTGAACTCGCCTCTGAGAGAACTGATTCTAAACAACAATAAACTCAACAAGTCTGGAGTAAACGTACTGCTGTCTGGGCTATCCAGTCCACACTGTCAACTACAGAAGTTGGGGTAAGTAGTCAATATGTGTTTTAATTCAGAAATACTATTATTTAAATGCTGGATTTGACTTTCTGTCATGAATAGAACTCCCAAAGACAAAAGAGTTTTGAGAGAGAGATTTATTTGTTAAGAATATCACAAAGACCAACCCCAACATTGGCAATTATAGCAATTGAAACAGTTTACAAAAGGGATAAAACAGGAAAACATATAACAATGTTTTATAAATTGTAATACTTACTGTTTTTATTTCAGGCTGGCTGGCTGTAGTTTTCCATCAGAGTCCTGCATAAATGTTGCCACAGTTCTCAAATCAACAAACTCATCTCTGAGAGAACTGAATCTAAGCTACAACAGAATAAGTGATGACGGAGTGAATGATCTTTGCGATGGATTGATGAGTCAAAATTGTAGACTAAAGATACTAAAGCAAGTACTGTGTTCTTGTGTGACTGCTAGTTTTTTTGACTAAACTCGGTCTAACAGAGCTCTTTTAACAGGTTAAAGCGCTGTGATCTCACAGAGTCTGGCTGTGAGAAGCTGGCATCAGTTCTGAAACTGTCACACCTGATTGATTTACAACTGAAATGCAATGACCTGCAGGATTCAGGTGTGGAAAAGCTCTCAGTTGGACTGGCGGCTCCACAATGTAAAATCGAGAGACTTGGGTAAGTGAAATTACAATGATGTGGCCAATGATTACATTATTTAAACTTCGAATGAATTAATATTTGTACTTTACAAACTGTATAAATTAATTTACCATTTAAAGGAACTGTCGTTACTTTTTAAAATTGTCTTCAGATTGTCAGGTTGTATGATCACAGAAAAGGGCTGCAGTTCTCTGGCTTTGGCTCTGAACTCAAACCCTGATCACCTGAAAGAGCTTGATCTGAGCTACAACCACCCTGGAGATTCAAAGACAAAACTGCTGACCGCAAAACAACAGGATCTAGACTTTAAACTGGTGTAAGTGCTCTTTGAATGTTACAGATGTGTTAAAATGTTATTTTCCTATTACTTGCAGCTTGTAGATGCAAAAATCTGCAAAACCAAATGCAAATGTGAATGAATCTTGTTAATCGTGTGACCTTGTTCCTGCAGACTGTCATTGACAGAGTGACATTACATTTACAAGAGATCTCTTCTACTAAAACTTCCCATTTAAAACAAATTTCCTGTATATTCTGTATGAACAAACTCCCACACGTTCGACTGCCGGCCACACAAACACACTAAAACACAACATAAAGTCCTCACCCAGCCGAGAAGTTCTTCCTCGAGGTGTGATGGTGCTTGACTCTCGGTGGATGGCTCAATCCTACCCCTGGTGGCCGGCAATGGCTCCTCCATTTGAGGGCAGCCGGCAGCATGTCCCCCGTTCCCTGCTCCTCCCCTCCAGGACGGATGGCACCAGCACGACCCCCTTCAGGCTTCCACACTGCCCGACTTCTTAAGCACTGCGATCCCCGTCAGCATCGAGGGCACCCCGACAGCATGTCTCTCCTTACTCCCGGGTTTCGGCACCATATAACTAGGTTCAATAAAAGGAAGAAAGGAGGCAGGAACCGACAAACATAAAACAACTTTTAATATAACAAAAACAAACAATAAAACAAAAGTAAAATGCCGGCAGCTCCCTCATGATCGACTGCTGGTCACACAAAAACAAAATGAAGCGAGACCGGTGCAGCTGACACTCAATATCAGTCGCATTACCGGTGTTGTGAAACGTGGTAAGGAGAACCCAAGTGCAGGCAGCGTTGGTGATGAAGGGGTCAACCAGACTTTAATATATATTCAAACAGAAAACAAAAACCCACGAGGGGGTGAAACAAGACAGGATAAACAATAGTACAAACAGGATACGGACTAACTAACCTAGGAACATAAACACTAAGGACCAGACTAAACTAACTAACCAAAAACACGATGTAACAGGAACAAGAACTAGACTTAATCAGGCTATCAAGACGGGGTAACAAGTACAGCATACAGGTACAAGTATTTCCAAGGTAACATGTACAACGAACCAGCACAAGACAATGAACACGAGGATGTTTTAAAGGGAGACAGACAAAGGATAATTAACAAGGGTCAGGTGCGGGTACTGAAACACTCAGGGAAGGTTAACGAGGAAACGAGATGGCGGGAAACACTGACGAGACACGAGAAAGCACATGGCTTTCTCACACAAAACCTAAGGCTATGCCATGACTCCGCTGCAAGACCAAGAATAAACATGACATGATAGCGGAATCATGACATAAGCCCCCCCTTAAATGAACACCTCCAGGTGTTCATCAAGGGGTAGACTGACAAGACAGGGCAGACTGGGACAACGACAAGACAAGGCAAAACATGGAAAACAAGATTAAGGGCAGACAAGCAAAAATTACAAAGGGGTTGGGGTGACATAATAAAAATAACAAACAAGGGAGGGGGGGAGGGGGAACAACAGAGTTCATGGGGGGAACAAAAGAGTCCATGGGAGGAAGTCCAAAGGGTGTGGGACATGGGGGAACAGTCTTTGTCCCTGGCGCTCGGAAGCGCGGAGTCCCGGGGGACTTAGGGGACACCCTGGGGGGCGGCGCTCGAGAGCGTGAAGTCCCAGGGGCTCTAGGAGACGCCGGCTGGAAGGCCGGCAGGGCAGGACTTGACGCCGGCTGGAAGGCCGGCAGGGCAGGACTTGACGCCGGCTGGAAGGCCGGCAGGGCAGGACTTGACGCCGGCTGGAAGGCCGGCAGGGCAGGACTTGACGCCGGCTGGAAGGCCGGCAGGGCAGGACTTGACGCCGGCTGGAAGGCCGGCAGGGCAGGACTTGACGCCGGCTGGAAGGCCGGCAGGGCAGGACTTGACGCCGGCTGGAAGGCCGGCAGGGCAGGACTTGACGCCGGCTGGAAGGCCGGCAGGGCAGGACTTGACGGGACCACCGGGACCACCGGACTTGACGGGACCACCGGGACCACCGGACTTGACGGGACCACCGGGACCACCGGACTTGACGGGACCACCGGACTTGACGGGACCACCGGACTTGACGGGACCACCGGGACCACCGGACTTGACGGGACCACCGGACTTGACGGGACCACCGGGACCACCGGACTTGACGGGACCACCGGGACCACCGGACTTGACGGGACCACCGGGACCACCGGACTTGACGGGACCACCGGGACCACCGGACTTGACGGGACCACCGGGACCACCGGACTTGACGGGACCACCGGGACCACCGGACTTGACGGGACCACCGGGACCACCGGACTTGACGGGACCACCGGGACCACCGGACTTGACGGGACCACCGGACTCCGAGCCGCCCTCCGTTGCCTCTTCTTCTTCAGCCGAGCCACCCGCCTGGTGGTCGGCTGCAGGAATGATGTGAATGGGGCGGGCGGCTCGGGATTGGAGGCCTCGGACGAGGACCCCCAAGATTCCCGTCTCCCCCGCTTGCCAGTGAGACTGGGCGGTTGTGGAGAGACTGCAGAGGTTGGAGAGTGGTGCGTGGTGATGCCCACAACCCCGATCTGCAGAGGACCACTCTCGGGTATCGCAACCAGCGGAGATGAGTGAACTGGGTTCGATGAGGTCGCGGACTCCGAACGCGCTGCGGCAGTTACCCAAACAGCGTCGAAATCCAACGGCCTCATCGCCCTCATCTCCGAGCGAGAGAGTGGCTCTCTGAGACCGGTGTTGAACAGCACCGCCAGCTCACTCTCCCCGAAGACGCCCTGTTCCGCAATGTCCAGGAATCTCTCCACATACTCGTCCACAGTCTCACTTCCCTGGCGAAGACTGCAGAGGCGACGGGCCACGCTGGACCGGTCAGTGTCCATGCTGCCTGCTGGGTTCCGTTCGGGCTGGTTCGTTCTGTTGTGAAACGTGGTAAGGAGAACCCAAGTGCAGGCAGCGTTGGTGATGAAGGGGTCAACCAGACTTTAATATATATTCAAACAGAAAACAAAAACCCACGAGGGGGTGAAACAAGACAGGATAAACAATAGTACAAACAGGATACGGACTAACTAACCTAGGAACATAAACACTAAGGACCAGACTAAACTAACTAACCAAAAACACGATGTAACAGGAACAAGAACTAGACTTAATCAGGCTATCAAGACGGGGTAACAAGTACAGCATACAGGTACAAGTATTTCCAAGGTAACATGTACAACGAACCAGCACAAGACAATGAACACGAGGATGTTTTAAAGGGAGACAGACAAAGGATAATTAACAAGGGTCAGGTGCGGGTACTGAAACACTCAGGGAAGGTTAACGAGGAAACGAGATGGCGGGAAACACTGACGAGACACGAGAAAGCACATGGCTTTCTCACACAAAACCTAAGGCTATGCCATGACTCCGCTGCAAGACCAAGAATAAACATGACATGATAGCGGAATCATGACAACCGGCCTCTGCTGTTCCCTCATGGCTCTCGTCCCGCCTTGTTCATTACACATGTCCTTTAGCAAATATTTGTACTTGGATGGTAATGATTGTTTTTATTTTTCACAGTCTTGAAAATGGAGGAGAGTGCCGGATGAAGCCAGGTCTCAAAAAATGTTGGTGTCTTTTTGTGCAAGATACTTTGCAGATCAACTAAAGATAGGGTCCTTCAGTTTAATACCATTAATCTAATGATTTTTTTTATTCCAGATGCCCGTCAGCTTACAGTGGATCCAGACTTAATACACAAACGCCTGTTAATGTCTAAAGATAACCTGAGTATGTCAGAAAGTAGAACAGAACAGCCATATCCTGACCGTCCTAACAGATACCGACTCTTTCCACAGGCTTTGTGCAAAGAGCCTATAAGAGAGCGCTGTTACTTTGAGATGGAGTGTAAGGGTGGAGTTGTTGTGGGTGTTGCCTATAAGAGCCCAGATCGAACACAGACAGTAATGGGAGTTAATGACAAGTTCCCCAGTCTTCACTGTCTGAATGGTAAACTTAATCTATGGCAAAATAATGAGAGTACATGTAAGTTCCCATTATCTGCCAAGTCCACCAGAGTAGCAGTATATGTAGACTGGAAATCTGGTAGTTTGACATATTACAGCATTCGTAAGGACACACTCATTCACCTGCACACACTCCACACCACATTCACTGATGATCTATATGCAGGGTTCTTTCTTATGCCTGATTCCTCTGTCACTCTTTGGAGGGGACCGTGAGTGAACGGTGTAGCAGACTTAAGATGCTAGAGGCACAAGTTGATAGTTCCTAGTCCTTGCGATCTTTCAGCCAATCAGCTTGCACTTCAGCGTAATTGAAACCGATTCCCTTTCAGATCATTTGTAGCCAATGACAATGCATGCTACTGTAGTTCTTCCGCTACATCTGTAGAAATAAGAAACGGCAGTGTGAATACATGAGAGAATTTGAATATTTTGTGTGTAAACTGTTTCTCTTTGGCTAATAGTTATAGTAGCCTGTCATTAGCAGGATGGCTCAGCAGCCTATCAGAGCTCTAACAGTCACCTTCACCCCTCAGCTCCACATGTCTAGATCTATTTATGGGAGGTTGTGCCTATCATTGCAGCAGCATCTCTTGAATGCCACCCTGTGGTTGAAATACACTACGGCAGTCGCGCTGTCCGGACCAGTACGTGTTGGTCCTGCACGAGAGGCCGTAGCCTCCTCAGTGCAAGTAGGACAGCTAACAACTCAAGGCAGTTGATGTGCCAGCGCAGGCTGGGGCCCGTCCAGTGACCGGACACTGCATGCCCATTGTACACAGCACCTGAACCCCGTAGGGAGATGTCTGTCGTTACCACGGCCCGCCTCGAGACCTGTCCAAGGGACCTTGGTCCCACAAACGTCATTGAAGACCCCAGGGTTAGGGTGTGGCGGCAGAAAGGCGTTATGATGATACGCCTGCTGGCAGTGTGCCAAGCTCTCCAGGGAACTCGTCTCTGTACCCAGTGCTGCAGCAGTCTCATGTGTGTCAACCCGAGGGGGACAGGCCCCGTCCAGGACGCCATGTGTCTCTGGAGCCTCTGAAATTGACAGGGACAGACTGAACGGGGACTGAATCCCCATTTCACCCTCGTTGCTCGCCGTTGCTGACGGCAGGGCCGTAGCCGCTGCGGTCACAGAACGGGAAACAGACGAGGTGGTGGCTGGATCTCGGCAGTATACAGCCACCATGACCGCAACGTCTGAATCGCCATCTGCCCGCAGTGCTGGCAGGATGTATGCACGAAGGCTGCCACAGCGTGTCGGACCCCCGAACACCTGCGGCAGCCACCGTGCCCTTACCCGTCCTCGATGAGTGTATTGCACCCATGAGAGCAGCAGGCGATGCCACGCTGAGGAAATTAGCTCTTTTAGAAAAACACCTCTGGAACTGCCAAGACACCCAGGGGAAGTCACTACGCTGCACCGCGTTGTAGAATCCGGCAATTCGTAGATTGTCAACAGATGCGAACGCTCCGAAGAACGAAAGGTGAATGAATGAGCACAATTTCATTGGCCTTTTCAAAACTAGTCAGAAGATGATAGTTCTCAAGGCAAACCCCATCTGTCTGTTCGACACAACGTCAAGAGACTGACAGAAAGGGAACATTAGTTTAACAGTGATCGAGTCAAAACTTTTGTTAGTTTTTTGCTGTTGTTATACGATTATAACATTATTGGGGTGCATCCTGAAACTACACAATGATATACATGCAAAATACTTTAATATGTCAGCCCACATGGTTCTCAGTTAAGACAGCTCTTAATGCAGACACTTAATGCATTGATTATAAGTATAATGGCAAAATACATAATACTTTGCTGAAATTCTTTCTGTATGAAAAATGTTAGAAAAAATCTGAGCTGATTTAAACAGATGAAAATATAATCAGTTGTCCTAAAAATTTCAATATGCTAAATAACAATATCAACATTACATTTTTCATGTTTGTTTATTTTCTACATTGTAAATAATTTTTAGACGTCTGTTTTGTACTTTATACTGCATGTGTGTGTACACTTTGCTCACTGTCACAGCCTGCCATGGCCAGGGAGCCTCCAGAGATCAGTTCATGGCCTGAGCCTCCAAAGCCCGCTTTTTGCACAGAGACTCTTTGGACCATAGCTGCATCAGCTCCAGTCAGGACCACAACTACTACAGCTCTGCCCTGATGTAAGGAGTCCACACTCCTGCCTGCTTTATTTTAGTTTACACTAAAGTCAACTTCACCATGGTCCACAGCCACACCAGCCCTACCTTAGTCACATGTTTGTCCAGGACTGTGGGCACCTGACTCTATCATGTCCCCCTGACACACTCCGCCCCTGGACTTGTTATGCTGTTCTTTTTGTGTTTTTAAACCAGTATGTAGAAGTACCCAGTAAATAAACATATATCATACATTACATTGTGATCATACTTGTTCTGTGATATATCTTTGAAATGCCAATGTGAACAAATTGATACAGTGGATTGTTAAAATGTGTTTATTGAGTCCCTTGTTGTCTATGTGTCACGGTAAAAGTTCATCACAAGATTGTTCAACCTTGCAACAAGACTAGTCTTTTGCCAGTCCCCACATTTTAGAACCCCGAAATTACATATGCTATAGCATTAACCCTTAAAGAGAAAACACATTAGCACGATTTGAAAATAACCAGCAAGTACCCTTACTAATCGCCCCTGTATTTGGTGACAGCACAAGCATATAGTCGGAGAAAACCGCTAAAGGATGGAAGTAGCCCACAGTAGTACAGAACTAAAAACATTAAGAAAATGTGTCCGACTTAAATCGGCGCTAATTCAAACTACCGCAAGCGAAACGAGACCAGTCACTTAGGCTACACTGTAGGTCAGGCTCATAGTTTCCTTTAGCTGGGTTTACACAAGTGATCGCGTGACGCCTTCTTACGCTGCGCATTCGACACACCTCGGATTTAGGACATTTCCCCGGAAGTAACGTCTGGATATAACGAAATTAACAAAAATAGCGCCGTTTCAGGAATTATTTCAGGGTTGAGGTGGGAATATCATAAATCAATAACGCAGGATAACTCGAACACGCTGTTTGAAAACAGGAAGGGTCTTTGGGTTGCCAGATGTTTGTAAGAATGTTTGTATTTGTCTCCCACAAGTGCGCATTCAAATAACAGTTGCGAAACTGCGAACTTGGCAACACGAATCTCACTGCCATATTGTCAACAAGGAAAGTAAAATATGTTTTGAGACGTTCGGTAAGCTAAGAGAATATTTCAATCATCTTTAAAACGATTAACAGTCATGTTTAGTAGGCCTATATATAGCCTAAAAAATATTGTAACCTTGTAATGTGCTTAAGTACATTATTAATTATTGATTCAGTAAGCTATGGATTCGTATTTTTACCTGGTTATAGCCTAGGCCAATATATGCTAATACACGACGAGTAGATTAAATGGAATTATGCGTATCATTATTAAACGAACATGAACAAAACCTTGATTTTGAGGTAGACCTATCAACTTATAGGATCTTTTATATCCACAGGTCTCAGTTGAGTATCGGTGAGCATGTCCGAGCTGGACTTTAGATGCAGACCACAAGAGGACATTCACTCTGACCTGTGAGGACGATGATAACACATTTGAAGATATTATCAGTTTCATTATAATCTTTTATTTGACTTGATATTGCCCAATCTAATAACACTAAAACTATGGACCAGAATCAAGGATTGGAATTCACCATTTTATACATAACCGTTTTAGTTGCAAATAACATACTTAAAATAAATGAGGTTTAATGTAATATAATATAATATCAATAATATATTATAATATAATATATTATAGACTACGATAAAAAATATAGACACAGAACCTAAATAAAATATATGAATACTTTACTACAAGTGGTAAATATTATTTCTGTCTTTACTACTAGAACTAAACAGAAGAGATCAGACTCGCCTACATCACATCTGTCTCTAAAGAGTGACGGATCACTTGATCAACCACTGAATTTCAGCAGTGAAGAACATGGACGTACAAAAAGGTTTTGAAAGAATATATCAACCATTTTCTTGAGTTTTTTTCTTTTGAGAAACAAACATGAAGTAAATATTGTGTCTCTGCTTTACTTTAAAATAAAATATAATATAATATCAATAATATATTATAATATAATATATTATAGACTACGATAAAAAATATAGACACAGAACCTAAATAAAATATATGAATACTTTACAAGTGGTAAATATTATTTCTGTCTTTACTACTAGAACTAAACAGAAGAGATCAGACTCGCCTACATCACATCTGTCTCTAAAGAGTGACGGATCACTTGATCAACCACTGAATTTCAGCAGTGAAGAACATGGACGTACAAAAAGGTTTTGAAAGAATATATCAACCATTTTCTTGAGTTTTTTTCTTTTGAGAAACAAACATGAAGTAAATATTGTGTCTCTGCTTTACTTTAAAATAAAATATAATATAATATCAATAATATATTATAATATAATATATTATAGACTACGATAAAAAATATAGACACAGAACCTAAATAAAATATATGAATACTTTACAAGTGGTAAATATTATTTCTGTCTTTACTACTAGAACTAAACAGAAGAGATCAGACTCGCCTACATCACATCTGTCTCTAAAGAGTGACGGATCACTTGATCAACCACTGAATTTCAGCAGTGAAGAACATGGACGTACAAAAAGGTTTTAAAATAATATATCAACCATTTTCTTGAGTTTTTTTCTTTTGAGAAACAAACATGAAGTAAATATTGTGTCTCTGCTTTACTTTAAAATACATTGTACAGAAAAGACTCACACCATCACATCTTTCTTTAAAGAGTGACTATACAAATACTGTATTTAACACAAAAATATATTAATTTCAGTTCAAAACAGTACTGCAAAACTTCTTTACTGTATGCACATGGACGCGATGCCATACATCTGGTAAAATCTCAGCCACCTAAGGCATTTCCACTACAATACAGGCGAGTTTGTTTTAACAAGTGATAATGATAAGTAGGCCTATAGTTAGAAAACGTTTGAATTCCAAGCCTCCAGTAACTACAACACAGTTTTTTCTTTATAATTGTGGTTGTAGCTTAAAACACATAGCTGAAGACCTTCTCCTTGTTGGCTGTCCATGTATGAAACAGTGTTTGGATAATGCCTCTCACATCATTGATCGTGACCATAGCTACTAATTACAGTTTGAAGTGACCGAATGAAAAATACCATAAACTGTATTGTTATGAATGCTATGTGCGCCGGATGTGGCAAAGCTGTGACTATGAATTATTAACCTGGTCAACCATGGTGGCTTGTATAAGTACACAAACAAATTTGTCCTGATACTTGAGCTCATGTTTTTTGAATAAATGTCTAATGTCAACTAAATCAGTAGTAGTTTGTAAGTAAAACAGAAATACTGTTATGATAAGATTAAGATAAACAGACAAATATTCTGAATGTTTGTACTCTCAGCACTACACAGAAAAGTTCACACTCACCTACATGAGTGTGATCATGTCTCTAAACAGTGACAGATCACTTGATCAACCACCGAACTTCAGCAATGATACACATGACTTTCCAAAAAAGTTTGGAAAAATAAATATTTAAATTATGTTGAACAGTAAATTGTTGGCGTTTTCGTACATTATTATAACATAATGAAGGGGTTTATTCTCTTAGAACTAAAGAACAGCGATCAGACTCGCCTACATCACACCCGTCTCTAAAAAGTGACGGATCACTTGATCAACCACTGAACTTCAGCAATGAAGCACAGAGAAGGTTAGCAACTGAAAATAACTGAAAATAACTTAATCTAAAATACAGTACATGCCTTTAATTATGGCAAGAACATGAATGAATAAAGAATTGTTATTTCTGCAGTGAGTTGTCTGAGCAAGTATCATGGAATCAGGCCGAATCCAGACCTGCACCAAGAGATTGTGAACAGCACCACAGAACTTTGGATGTGTTCTGTAAGACTGATAAGATGCACATCTGTAGCGTCTGTGCAGGACAAGAGCACCATTGCCACAGCAAATGTTACTATGTGGTTAGTGTTTCATGAAAATATCTTATTGAGTTCAAGATATTTTTGAATTAATTTTCAACAGATCCTCTCAAATCTCATCTGGAGATTGACATAGTTTGTTCTGCTGCAGAAACCGTTTGTTGCAGACACTCAGTACCTGCTGCTTAATATTCTGGAGAACATGGGAACAAAGGTCTTTAAGGCTTTTAAAGAAGAACTCAGTGGACTGTACCCAGAGTGTTTAGGGAGTCATCCAGAAGAGCTTACTGTCCATGATGTTTCTGAGAAAATAGTGGAGAGCTTTGGAGGAGAGGGTGCATTGAGGATCACATTACACTTCACTTCAACCGGTAACAAAACTAAACAAATGCAATATTATACAGTTTAGAACCGTAATCTAAACATTGTTAATTTCACCTAGGCAATCCTGCTCATAAAATCACTGAAGCCAATAAAGCAAACCTGAAGCACAAATGTCAGCAGATAAATGAAGGAAATTCATCTCATGCTAAACAAAGTTTGTTGAATGAGATCTACACAGATCTGTACATTACAGAGGGCAGAAGTGGACAGATAAATACTGAGCATGAGGTGTTAAGGAATGAGGTGATTTCACAAAGAAGAACTACACCAGAAACTCCGCAGGCATGCAACGACATCTTCAAGACACTGCCGGGACAAAAAATGACAGTCAGAACAGTTTTGACAATGGGGATTGTTGGAATTGGAAAGAATGTGTCGGTGCGGAAGTTCATGTTAGACTGGACTGATGGGAAAGCAAACCAAGATATTGAAATCATCATTCATCTACCATTTCAGGACCTTAACAAGAGAAAGGGCAACTGTAGTCTCCAACAACTCATTCATCAATATGCTCCTGAACTGAAAGATGTTCAAAAAATGAAAGTGCTTTTTATTCTGGATGGATTAGATGTCTGCCAGTATCCTCTTGATTTCAATAACAACGAGCACTTCTCTGATATAAATGATGAAACATCTGTTGACATGCTGCTTACAAACCTGATCAAGGGAAATCTGCTTCCGTCTGCTCTTCTCTGGATAACCACAACACCATCATCAGCCAATCGGATTCCTCCAGAGTGTGTCCATCGTGTTACAGAGATTCGTGGGTTTAATGACCATCAGAAGGAAGAATATTTCAGAAAGAAAATCAAAGACAAGAAACAGGCGAATGAAATCATCCCTCACATCAAATCATGTCGAAGCCTCTACATCATGTGCCACATGCCGATATTCTGCTGGATTTCAGCCACTGTGCTTGAAAACATGTTGAGTAATGGAAACTCTGATGAAAAACCCAAAACTCTGACAGAGATGTTCACTCACTTCCTTCTCATTCAGATCAGTCTCACGCATAAGAAGTTCGATGGAACCGACACAGAAAACCCAAAGAAACTCTCTGATTCAGACACAACATTGATTCTGAAACTGGGAGAACTAGCTTTCCAACAGCTGCAGAAGGAGCGAAGTACATTTACTGAAGATGATCTGAAAAACTGTGGCATTGATGTCGGTAAAGTCTCTCAGTACTCAATGTGCACAGAGATTTTCAGGGAGGAGCTGGGCTTGTACAGGGAAAAGAACTACAGCTTTGTGCATCTGATCCTTCAGGAATATCTTGCAGCACTGTATGCTCACTTTGCTTGTGTTAATGATGGTCAAAATATACTTTTCCAAAACAGACCCAAGTCAAGTCTTTCAGCAGTTCATCAGAGTGCAGTGAAGAAAGCTTTAGAAAGTAAAAATGGGCACCTGGATCTCTTCCTGCGCTTTCTTCTGGGTCTTTCAGTTGAACCCAACCACACTCTCCTGCAAGACCTCAGGAAGGGCAGTTCATCTGAATCCAGCACAAATAAAAACATGATAGACTTTATAAAAGAGAAGATCAAACAGGAAGCAGCACCAGAGAGAATCATCAATCTCTTTCATTGTTTAAATGAACTGAATGACAACTCTCTTGTGAGATCAGTTCAGTCTGCAATGAAATCAGGAACACTCTTAGGGAGTGAGCTGGACTCAGAGCAGTGGTCTGCACTGGCTTATGTCTTACTCACAACTGGAGAGGAGTTAGAGGAGTTTGACATGAAGAAGTTCCGCACGTCAACAGCAAACCAGCTAAGACTCCTGCCAGTCCTCAAGATCTGCAAAACAGCAAGGTCAGTAGATTTTTGTTGGTCATACATTAACATTAGTGATTCATGCAGTCTCGTATTGCAATTCATTTAATTGTTATGCCCTTGTCATTTGAACATATAATTAATTATCAGACATCTTATTAACATCTTTATGAAAACATTCTCTGTCTGAACTGCATCAGCATTGTAGTTTAAGACATCACTGAGCTTTTTGTAAACTGCACTCCACTTACTTTTGATAATTTTTACAAAACTTTGATGTCCCCCAGAATATTTTCTTCTATATGAACACACTGTACAATTTATCAGATTTGCCATTTACTATGTAACAGTGAATCCTGGAAAAACTTATCAATGTATAATGGCTGGGACAGAGTTCATAGTCAGATCATGTTAGAAAAATGAATTGAACGAAGACTTGTCTCTTCCAAACAGGTTGGATTGCTGTAATCTCTCTGTTGAGTCCTGTAAGAGAGTGGCCTCATCACTCCGGACAGTGAACTCGCCTCTGAGAAAACTGATTCTAAACAACAATAAACTCAACAAGTCTGGAGCAAACTTACTGCTGTCTGGGTTATCCAGTCCACACTGTCAACTACAGAAGTTGGGGTAAGTAGTCAATATGTGTTTTAATTCAGAAATACTATTATTTAAATGACTGGATTTGACTTTCTGTTATGAATAGAACTCCCAAAGACAAAAGAGTTTTGAGAGAGAGATTTATTTGTTAAGAATATCACAAAGACCAACCCTAACATTGGCAATTATAGCAATTGAAACAGTTTACAAATGGGATAAAACAGGAAAACATATAACAATGTTTTGTAAATTGTAATACTTACTGTTTTTATTTGAGGCTGGCTGGCTGTAGTTTTCCATCAGAGTCCTGCATAAATGTTGCCACAGTTCTCAAATCAACAAACTCATCTCTGAGAGAACTGAATCTAAGCTACAACAGAATAAGTGATGACGGAGTGAATGATCTTTGTGATGGATTGATGAGTCAAAATTGCAGACTAAAGATACTAAAGTAAGTACTGTGTTCTTGTGTGATTGCTTAGTTTTTTTGGCTAAACTCGGTCTAACAGAGCTCTTTTAACAGGTTAAAGCGCTGTGATCTCACAGAGTCTTGCTGTGAGAAGCTGGCATCAGTTCTGAAACTGTCACACCTGATTGATTTACAACTGAAATGCAATGACCTGCAGGATTCAGGTGTGGAAAAGCTCTCAGTTGGACTGGCGGCTCCACAATGTAAAATTGAGAGACTTGGGTAAGTGAAATTACAATGACTTAAATTTAAACGATTTAAAGGAACTGTCGTAAACTTTTAAAATTGTCTTCAGATTGTCAGGTTGTATGATCACAGAAAAGGGCTGCAGTTCTCTGGCTTTGGCTCTGAACTCAAACCCTGATCACCTGAAAGAGCTTGATCTGAGCTACAACCACCCTGGAGATTCAGAGATAAAACTGCTCACCGCTAAAAAACTGTATACAGACTTTAATCTGGAGTAAGTGCTCTTTGAATGTTACAGATGTGTTAAAATGTTATTTTCCTAGTACTTGCAGTATTTATAAGCAAATATCAGGAAACCAAATGGATTGTGAAAGTAAATCGTGTGACCTTGTCACGGTCGACTGAAACACAACACAAACACACTAAAACACAACATATAGTCCAGGCCTGATCCTCTCTCGCCATACACTCCTGTCGCTCGTCCTTTTATGCTCCAGGATCTCCTCCGTGAGAGAAGCAAGACCGGTGCAATGCGCAGCTGACACTTATTATCAGTCACGTCACCGGCCTCGGCCGTTCCCTCATGGCTCTCGTCCCGCCTTGCTCATTATACACGTCCTTTAGCAAATATTTGTACTTGTATGGTAATGATTGTTTTTATTTTTCACAGTCTTGAAAATGGAGGAGAGTGCCGGATGAAACCAGGTCTGAATAAATGTAGGTGTCTTTTTGTGCAAGATACTTCGCAGATCAACTAAAGATAGGGTCCTTCAATTTAATACCATTAATCTAATGACATTTTTTTATTCCAGATGCCCGTCAGCTTACAGTGGATCCAGACTTAATACACAAACGCCTGTTAATGTCTAAAGATAACCTGAGTATGTCAGAAAGTAGAACAGAACAGCCATATCCTGACCGTCCTAACAGATACCGACTCTTTCCACAGGCTTTGTGCAAAGAGCCTATAAGAGAGCGCTGTTACTTTGAGATGGAGTGTAAGGGTGGAGTTGTTGTGGGTGTTGCCTATAAGAGCCCAGATCGAACACAGACAGTAATGGGAGTTAATAACAAGTTCCCCAGTCTTCACTGTCTGGATGGTAAACTTAATCTATGGCAAAATAATGAGAGTACATGTAAGTTCCCATTATCTGCCAAGTCCACCAGAGTAGCAGTTTATGTAGACTGGAAATCTGGTAGTTTGACATATTACAGCATTCATAAGGACACACTCATTCACCTGCACACACTCCACACCACATTCACTGATGATCTATATGCAGGGTTCTTTCTTATGCCTGATTCCTCTGTCACTCTTTGGAGGGGACCGTGAGTGAACGGTGTAGCATACTTTACATGCTAGAGGCAAAGGGTGATAGTTCCTAGTCCTTGCATTTTTTGTGTGTAAACTGTTTCTAAACTGTTTGGCTAATAGTCATAGTAGCCTGTATTAGTAGGAAGGCACAGCAGCCTATCAGAGCTCTAACAGTCACCGTCACTTCTCAGCTCCACCTGTCTAGATCTGTTTATAGGAGACACATGGTTTTCAGTTAAGACAGCTAGGGCATTACGTCTGGGCGATGTCTTATGACTTGTCTGTGAAACTAGGCCTATATTTTACTTTATAATATTTTAATTGCATTGACATAGATGTGACAAATATTCTCAATTCCTTTCATATGATCTGTGCCAGTTTTCAATACATATATATTCAATCACTTAATGCTTTATTTATAAGTATAATGGCAACATATATAATACTGTGCTGAAATTCTTTCTGTACGAAAAATGTTGGAAAAATTCGGAGATGATTTAAACTGGTAAAAGTTGTCCTAAAAATGTCAATATGCTAAATAACAATAAATACATTCAATTGTTCATGTTTGTTCGTTTTTTACATTGTAAATTATTTTTAGACTTTTGTTATGTACTTTATACTGCATGTGTGTGTGCACTGTGCTCACTGTCACAGCCTGTCATGGCCAGGGAGCCTCCAGAGATCAGTTCATGGCCTGAGCCTCCAAAGCCCGCTTTTTGCACAGAGCCCGCTTTGGTCAATAGCTGCATCAGCTCCAGTCAGGACCACAACTACTACAGCTCTGCCCTGATGTAAGGAGTCCACACTCCTACCTGCTTTATTTTAGTATACACTAAAGTCAACTTCACCATGGTCCACAGCCACACCAGCGCTCCCTTAGTCACATGTTTGTCCAGGACTGTGGGCACCTGACTCTATCATGTCCCTTGGACCACTCCGCCCCTGAACTTATGTTACATTTACATTTAGGCATTTGGTAGACACTTTTATACAAAGCAACTTACATTGCACTATCCTATACATTTTGTACAAGCATATAGAACTTAAGTCTTTAATCACCACTGCAATCTTCATAGTGGCATCATACTGCAAGCAAAACGAGAAGTGCCCGGTTGCAAGAAACCCCTTAGGGTAAGGAAACCCTTTGAGGGGTTTCTTGCAACCGAGCCCAGCCACTAGTTGGCTTTAACCATGGTCATACTCTGAGCAATAGTAAACCTGCCAATGGAGATCTGAAATACTTAAGACTGGAGCAATAGTTTCTATGTGCCTGTGTTTATGTTTGCTGTATTGTGGTTGCCGAAGGTTATATAAATGATATAGCCCTACATGAATACTGATAACTGATTGATAATATTTTAATAATAACCGTTTGGCCATTGTCGATTAAGTTTGATCAACTATATTATAAGTAAATGTTTACTAGGCCTATGTAAAAATACACATGGCAATGTGTTTGTGTGAATGACCAAAGTGTCCTGGAAAAAGTACATTTAACATTTCACTATCTTTTAAATTGCCTTATGTCGATAAATCAGCCTTTTGAATGAACTATTGAATAAGACAAATCTCTGAAAAGCTTGCAAGTATTAAGTCAAGTTTATTTCTATTTAATAATGTCTAATTTTTTCTAAGGAGCTGTAGAGAAAACACACTGTGAAACAAACAGACAAAAAATCTAGTTATACAAATAATAATAATAATAATAGCTATATAGAAAAAATATAACATTAATAAGCAAAAGTTGCATATCTCCATTGGAGGCAACTGGTTTCCGTTTCTAAAGGAACATACAAGAAAAATGAGAGACTTGTTAACGATACTTGTTAAAAAATATTTATTGCGACGAAGTACGGGACTTGATTGAATGTTAAGAGGTATTAATTGTTAAGAGTGATTTAAAAAGACTGAACTGAGATTGTGTCGACTGAGAAGTTTTAAAGAGGCTAATGCTGCAAAGACTTCTGACAGGTGTTGCACTTATATTTATTTTATACGTAGCCTATGTATTTGTTTATATTACATGGCGCTCTGGAATAGTTGTTTCTGATGGGCGTAGTCACGACGTTACAATGCATTTTATTCCCTAGATAATAATATATTCATAATGACATTATACGCATCGTGCCCCGTGTGGGAGCCATAACACATTATGTTCAGACGTTGTGGCTCCAGGGCTTTCTCCAGAGGAGTTCCCCTGCCGGTTTTAAAATAAACACGAAATTCCTACAGGTTTCTGTGAAAGCGAAAGTATCCAAATCAACGCGCGCAATCGTTCGGTATTATTCGGTAAGCCTATTGTATTATTTGCAGTATGTGTGTGTGTTTAGCGTTTTAGAAATTGATTATGATTAAAGAAATTAAAATGTATTTCTAAAATGAGTTCCCCCGGACAAAGTGATGGTTTTAAAAGCAGTCCAGCTGAAGGCATTCACTTCAAACTGTATGAAAAATATACATTCAAATCCCCCTGCATGCATGATAGCAATGACCACCGGCGGTGCTCCGACAGCTTAGGGCTGGCGGCAAATAGAAGTCTTGCGGATATGTTTTGCTATCTGGGATGTAGGCTATGTAGTCAATAACTTATAACTCATATTTGTTCATTAAATTCTCCATCATTCATCCATTTCAAAAATGCATTTTTGTTATTAAATCAAATGTTAGTTTTGTAAAGAAAAAACATTTCACATTTCACTGGAGTGTTCAAAAACATATCGATAGTAGGCTACATAGATTCCGTGTTTAACAGTTCCGGCTTGGAGCAGAAGATCGGCGTTTTCTTGTTTATTGATGAAAATATTTTAAGAGCACATTTCCATAGCATTTGTATAAAAATGGATATATTCAAATAAATGAGCTATGGCTTTATTCTTGCTGCTCTAAAGGGAGTTGGCTAATCTAACCGGTTAATCCACGTGAAAGCTAAAGTATTAATTTTCGCAATTGTTTGGTAAATTAATTTGGGTAATTAAGTACATTATGTATGTGTTTAGCCTACAGTATGTATATGTACAGTATGTATCATGCTTGTATGTATGTGTTCAATGTTTAAGTAACTGATCATGATTAAGATTTTGTTATATATCACCAGGAAGTTACATAGGGTTTAAGACCATTGTGAATTTATATTAGGCTAAACATGTCGGCATATAGCAGTTCCATTAAGCCATTTGATATATTTCGTTGTTTCAGCTATAAACAGTAGATTTTTCTCTCTTTGAAATGTAAATTTTTCAGGAATTAACATCGTTAGTTTGATGATGGATTCCTCAGAAGAAAGTGATCGATCTAGTCCGGAGGAGGGCGTTCACTTCAAACTGTAAGAAACCCCAAAATATATATACTTTAAAGTCCCTCTGTAGTCGATCATTTATATTTAAATCTCATTGTTCAGTATCAAATTAGCATAATGTATGTAAAAATGTATACTGTATTTCTTCATAGGCAGTTAGGGTGTTTTAACATACAGATTGTTTTAAATTAAACAAACCCAGTTCACCTAAAGTAAGGTCATAATAATGTTGGTAACCCGAAGGTAAGTGGGTTCCCTTTCTGTCGGTCTCTTGACGCTGTGTCGAGACTGACAGAATGGGGTTTGAATCAGAAGCTTCATAGAGCAAATTCTCCTGCAGCGTGCATATGTCTCCAGGCATGTCTCGCCACTGCAGTCTTTGGTGCGACCCAGGGGCGATTTTAGGGTCAAAGTGCTGAGCACCCAATGAGCCCCACTGCCACCACCCACCCTCTTTTCACACAAAAACAAAAAATGTGTTTATTGAAAAATAACTTAATCCTTTTAACATTGATTCAACTACCTAATCCAGATTTTTTTGACACCTTTTTTGAGACCTTTTTTGCAGAACAGAACTCCTTGCATGGCAATCCCTTTAAAGTAAGAACGTTAGAACAGAATCGTTTGAACTAACTAAACTTAAAATACTGAATGAGTGGTCGCTAACACATACAAACAAGGTTTGAGACCTTTTCAGGACACCAGCTTAATTGTGAGAGTTCACACAGACAGCCCCCTGTAACAAACACAAAACCTTCTTCACACAGCTTTTCCTGACCCTTAACTCCATATTCCTCCTTCTGTATCAACAGTCATCAGATTAGTTAGATTAGATCTTTATTGTCATCGAACAAAGTAACAGGTACTTGGACAACAAAATGTAATTCATCTTCTGTCAATTATTTACAAATGACCATCTCTAACATATCTGGTCGCACGCCAGTCTGAACTTTCATAAACCAATATAAGTCAACAATAAATAAAATAAATAAAAAAAGAAGGTAAAACCAAAAAGTCCAAAATATCCAGATAACTTGAAAATACTTAGAAAGTAAAGATATAAAAAAAGAAATAGAGGGAAATCTTTAAAGTACTTCCCCTGAATCCCCATTTGGCTCTACTTTGGGAGAGTTAATCTATGTCGTCGCACTTTGAGGCTGGCAAACCTGTCAATGACCCTTTGGGGTTCAATTATTTCAAGCAACTCCTTCTCAATAGACATCACAGCTAGGTGCTGGAGTCTGCTTTGGCCTGTGGTCCTCCTGAGCCATGTATGGAGCCGACGCAAGGCACTAAAAGACCGCATAACAGCTTTCCATGAAGGGAACGTGAATCTGAACTGTACCAGACTCACTCTTGCGCTTCAGAAAGAATCACTTCCTCTGACACTCTGGTCCAAACGCCAGGGCGATCATGTTTCCATGACGACTGACCAGAAAAGACGCAGGTGACGTCATGTTTACATGACTCCAGACTGTTAAAATGAGTATCAAATGAACGATAAACTCTAACAACAGAGACAGGTCCGCAGTTTAGTTGTTTTTGTTTCACGCTCTAGCAGTTAATAAACAGAACTGAATGCGTCTTGCGGAAGAACATTGTAACCGGCGCTACTTCTCTCCGTTTATGACTATGGACGAGTCACCCATGTCCTGTGCTACTCCACAGCGGCGGCGACCCGCTGGACTAAAATAGTCTGAAAATAAACACTTGTTATAGGTTTACCAAGGTGATTCAGGATACTGACTCCAGTACTCCCCGATATGGTTTCGCAATCGGAACATCTCTATGTTCAAGGAAAGAAGTTTGAGACAGCTTTGGAGCAACTTAGTTGATTCACAACAAAACATAACGGGTTCTCACTCCGCGTGTGTGAAGAGGATGACACCATTTGCTAAGCGGGGATGTTTCATTTTCATCCTTAACATATACATTTTAAACAAAAAACTACGGAGTATGTTTTGCACATTCTTTAACCTTGTAAAAGACGATTTTTTTCAGAATAACAAAATTTCTTACTCCAAGTTTTAGGGGTGCTGAGCTTCTTTTTAGGGGTGCTGAAGCACCCCTGAAAAGGGGCTAGCTACGCCCATGGTGCGACCGCTACATCATCGAACCGGACAGGCACGATACCTGCGTCACATGTCTGCCAGCATGCTGAAGTAGCGTTCCTGGTAACAGTATTGTGGTCACAGCTGGCCGTGTTCGTTTTGCACATTGTTTACTTCCTGCCCGACAGCGGCTAACAAACCGGCTGCGGCAGCGAGCGGTGGTGGTGATATGGGAGTCCCGGTTGGCGTAACTCTGTCACAGCATTGCTGCGGACCCCACAGTCCCGTCACCCTCACTGAACATGTCTCCTATGGGCATCTCCAGACAGTCCTGTAGCGGATCCATGCCATGGCGTGCAAAGAAGGAGATTTCGGTTGCGACATCGAATGGCGATTTCCTGAAGGACTCCCTTCAGCTCCCGGCTACGGCCGGTCGAGCCCAGGACGAGGCCGACGTGGAGATGACAGCCATGCTTGCCTGGACCAGCGTTTTCCCAGCAGTTCACGGCCGGATTCCTTGTACCTGAACACGGAACATGGGGGAACCGCGTTTCCCGGCAGTGCATGACGAGCTCACGAAAACCGAGAACGCCTCCTGTGGCACGTTTGCGGCAGACGGGCTTGGTCGCCATGACAGCCCTTAGCTGCTCCAGAGTAGAGGGAAATGTCGGTACCCCAGGTAGAGCATGCTCTCGTGGCACAGGTGTTTTTGTGTCCATGGACGTGCCGCCTGTAGGCACCGACCAAGGTTCCCTTCCAAAGCTTGTTAGTCCTTGCCATCACTCTCGAGCATACCAGTACACCCTCCTCCCGTTGGTCTGGCCCTGCCTCCCTGTGCCTTTACGAAGGTCAGGGAGGCTGCCCTCGCTCCCCCCGGGGTCTTGACGACTGACCTATCTTGGCTCACTCGTGGGATCTGTGGCCTACGCACAAGGACCTTGTGCCTGGCACCTTAACCGATTGGGCCTACGGGTCACCCAGGACAAGAGCATGCTCTACCATGTCGGAGCACCTCTTTTCCTGGTATGTAACTAATACATTTTTTCCCCTGTTTTACTATTAGATCTAAACAGAAGATATCACACTCACCTTCATCATCACATCTGTCACTGAAGAGTGGCAAATCAATTTCTCAACCACTCAACTTCAATAATGAAGCACTGATAGAAAGGTCTGGTATAATCAAACATTCTCTATTACAGTAAAGTTACAGTATTTCAAACTTTTCAAACTGTATTCTACCAATTACCAAGCTTTCCAGTAGCTCAGTGGTAAGAGCAAGAGTTGTGGGTTCGATCAAAGAGATTGCAGATACCTATGTATAGGATAATGCAATGTAAGTCGCTTTGGATAAAGCGTCTGCCAAATGCATTAATGTAAATGTAAAATGTTAATTATCATTCAAGTGAATATAACACTTTCAACCTTTCTTAAAAGTAGTGCCTGTGCAGAGCAAGAGCATGGCGGCCAAAACAAATGCTACAGTTTGGTGAGTTTTTAATGGAAATATATTTTAGTTCCTTTAACCATATTGTGATATATTTTAAAGCCCTTCGAGCTCCTAACGGGATGTATTGTGTTTATATCCCATTCTGTTGCTGGATTATGATATACTGTATGTAATCTTTTTTGACAGTTATCTAACGTACCAGACAGTCGATCTCAACTCCTTCATATTGTGGGCAACATGCGCACAGAGGAATTCAAAACCTTTAAAACAGACCTAAGTGAGCAATACCCAAAATGTTTGGGTAGTCATCCAGAGGAGCTCACAGTCAATGGTGTTGTTGAGAAATTAGTGGAAAGCTTTGGAGGAGAGGGAGCGTGGAGGATCACATTTTACTTTCTACAAAATGGTATGGATTTTTCTTTTTTTCACTTATTCATTCATTTTATCCCATGGGGTTAAAAACGATTCATTCCATTTACACATCTACTGTTATTTAGTTGATCCTCTTCAAAAATTCACTGAAGCCAATAAAGCAAACCTGAAGCACAAATGTCAGCAGATAAATGAAGGAAATTCATCATATGCTAAACAAAGTTTGTTGAATGAGATCTACACAGATCTTTACATTACTCAGAGTGCAAGTGGACATATAAATACTGAGCATGAGGTGTTAAGGAATGAGGTGATTTCACAAAGAAGAACTACACCAGAAACTCCGCAGGCATGCAACGACATCTTCAAGACACTGCCGGGACAAAAACGTACAGTCAGAACAGTTTTGACAATGGGGATTGTTGGAATTGGAAAGAATGTGTCGGTGCGGAAGTTCATGTTAGACTGGACTGATGGGAAAGCAAACCAAGATATCGAAATCATCATTCATCTACCATTTCAGGACCTCAACCGGAGAAAGGGCAACTGTAGTCTCCAACAACTCATTCATCAATTTGCTCCTGAACTAAAAGGAGCAGATGTTCAAAAAATGAAAGTGCTTTTTATTCTGGATGGATTAGATGTCTGCCAGTATCCTCTAGATTTCAATAACAACGAGCACTTCTCTGATATAAATGATGAAACATCTGTTGACATGCTGCTTACAAACCTGATCAAGGGAAATCTGCTTCCTTCTGCTCTTCTCTGGATAACCACAAGACCATCATCAGCCAATCGGATTCCTCCAGAGTATGTCCATCGAGTAACAGAGATTCGTGGGTTCAATGACTGTCAGAAGGAAGAATATTTCAGAAAGAAAATTAAAGACAAGAAACAGGCGAATGAAATCATCACTCACATCAAATCATGTCGAAGCCTCTACATCATGTGCCACATGCCGATATTCTGCTGGATTTCAGCCACTGTGCTTGAAAACATGTTGAGTAATGGAAACTCTTATGAAAAACCCAAAACTCTGACAGAGATGTTCACTCACTTCCTTCTCATTCAGATTAGTCTCACGCATAAGAAGTTCGATGGAACCGACACAGAAAACCCAAAGAAACTCTCTGAATCAGACACAACATTGATTCTGAAACTGGGAGAACTAGCTTTCCAACAGTTGCAGAAGGAGAGAAGTACATTTACTGAAGATGATCTGAAAAACTGTGGCATTGATGTCGGTAAAGTCTCTCAGTACTCAATGTGCACAGAGATTTTCAGGGAGGAGCTGGGCTTGTACAGGGAAAAGAACTACAGCTTTGTGCATCTGATCCTTCAGGAATATCTTGCAGCACTTTATACTCACTTTGCTTGTGTTAATGATGGTCAAAATATACTTTTCCAAAAAAGACCCAAGTCAAGTCTTTCAGCAGTTCATCAGAGTGCAGTGAACAAAGCTTTAAAAAGTAAAAATGGCCAGCTGGATCTCTTCCTGCGCTTTCTTCTGGGTCTTTCAGTTGAACCCAACCACACTCTCTTGCAAGACCTCAGGAAGGGCAGTTCATCTGAATCCAGCACAAATAAAAACATGATAGACTTTATAAAAGAGAAGATCAAACAGGAAGCAGCACCAGAGAGAATCATCAATCTTTTTCACTGTTTAAATGAACTGAATGACAACTCTCTTGTGAGATCAGTTCAGTCTGCAATGAAATCAGGAACACTCTTAGGGAGTGAGCTGGACCCAGAGCAGTGGTCCGCACTGGCTTATGTCTTACTCACAACTGGAGAGGAGTTAGAGGAGTTTGACATGAAGAAGTTTCGCACATCAACAGCAAACCAGCTCAGACTCCTGCCAGTCCTCAAGATCTGCAAAACAGCAAGGTCAGTTACCTGTCAGTTCCTGGTTACATTTCAATGAAGGAACGCAGCAAAACAGTTCATGTTACAATGCCCATTGTTCAAAGGTTCCTATTATACGTACTGGTATCATTTACCGGTCATCATTGTGTGTGTGTTTGTGTGTGTGTGTGTGTGTGTGTGTGCGTGTGTGCGAGTGTGTGTGTGTTTGAGGTTTTTTTTTTCATGCTGATGTTATCATCCTCAGTGTGCTAGTGTAAAAGACAAATAGAGTAAACTTCAGTGAGGCAACGGACTGAACTAACATACATATGCAATATGAAAACAAATCTATGTTTTTGTACTACATATACATTTTTAATACATGTTGATAGATTTTTAATGCTACTACAGTTATCCAGCCAAGAATACAAATAGATTTTTGACGAGATTACTGACAACATAACTAGAAATGCATCTATCGATTAAGGACATTTGACTGGATTAACTCTGAGAAAATGAACACGTAAACATAGGAGTTGACATTAATGTTACATTTAACTACATAATATAATACCACATTTGCAACCTTTGACACTTGAACTCCTTTGATAATTCAAGATGTTTCCTTATTGCGTCTATAAAAGGTTTCCGAGTGACAACAACCTGTCAGACAACGCATTTCTTCCTGGTTGATCTATAGCACGTCGGTGGTACCGGATTTTATGACATTATTTTATTTTTAGGTATAGATCCAGTGTACCAGTTCTTTTTTTATCAAAATCTATATTAGGCAATTGTTCCAATTTGAGATTTTTCTTTTAGAGATCTGTTTAAACTATTGTAAAAACAACTTATATAACTAAGTATAAGTATACACTAAGTATACAGATAGACAGTTGTAAAATGATTTAGTTATTTTCTGTGCAGGTTGGATTGCTGTAATCTCTCACATGAGTCATGCGAGAGAGTTGCGTCATCTCTCCGGATTGTGAACTCACCTCTGAGAGAACTGATTCTGAGCAACAATATACTCAACAAGTCTGGAGTGAACTCACTCTTGAATGGACTAGTAAATCCACACAGTCAACTACAGAAGCTGGGGTAATCAATATCATCTTTATTTTTTTAACCCTATTCCCAAAATACAGAGTATTAGTAATATATTTACAAACCAAAATGACCTTGCTAAAATTAACATTATTGTGCAAATTTGACGTAATACTTTGTGTTTAGGCAGTTTATGGTTAAAAAAACACACATCATTTTTCACATACCGTGAATTACTGTTTCTACTCTCTGCCCAGTCTTTCTAAAATGCACATTTTTTTACAAAGTTCATCGCTATGAAAAGCGTGGTGTGATCTGATTCGCCATTGCGTTCTGATGGGCCAAATACCTCAAGCATTTGGCGGAAATGTTACGCCCCTTACCATATGCTTCCAAAGTATATTGACAGGTGATTATGTCATCGAGCCCAAATATGATCCAGAAAACAGATGACTAAGATAATCGATCCTGGGGCATGTTTTGTTTCATACATGGGGGCAAAGAATATTCAATATTCATATTCAATAATAAGTATGAAAATACACAAACGTGCAGTCTGTTCATGACAGACGGATCTCGGTTACTGCTGTGGCTTTTTCTTGTCCAGCAACGCACACTTTATTTATTTTAAACACATGTGATAATTACATTTTATACAGCTAGTATAAATAGTATTTATTATTCATACTGAAAACTTGTATTGTAATAGTAAACAGGGTTTATCACTACTATTGCTTTGGTATTTGATGCATTGGGATTTACATTCTCACCTACATGTCTCTAGAGATGCACGTTTTTCTTTATTCTCCGCTGCAGTTATAACTTACTGCCGCTCTTGCCTGGGGATACACACTGTGACCAGGCTGCTCACGCGCCGACAGACATGTGTCTCTATCAGAATATTAGCAATTTTGAGGAGATGACATTCTCTGTAAACCTAATCCAAAAAACGTTGTATAGTACACTACATTTGTACCCAAGCCGTGACTGTTTGGTCAACATTGGGTTGGAAACTGAAGTGGCACATTTTTGGGGGGCAGCTTTCACCCTTGTGGACATGCCACTGGATCATTCAACTTTGCCAACGCAACTTCAGCAGAACGTAACAGATCGGCAAGGTTTTATTTGAAGAAACTTTAGATTTAGGAATAAGTTTATTTTAGGTAACTTTTTGAGCAGCCTGTGTCATCGTGTCTCAACATAACAAAGACAAACAAGTACAGACAAGACACATATTGAGAAACAGCCAGAAACAATTTAGTTTAAGTGGTCATTGTAAATAAAGCCATTGACCAATTAGAATCAAGAACTGGAACTAGCTGTTATATAACTTTAAATATTAGTTGATATGCAGTATCCGTTAACATAAACTATAAGTGTAAAAGGTTTTACTTTTCAAATTTTCTAATGTACAAAAAGGAAACAATAAATGTTGTAGAAGTGTTGTTCATTGTACAATTATGCTAACTAATCTAATTAAGTTATGTTAAAATTGTAAAGTGTTCAATAAATTTAATAATGTAGGGACCTATACTTAATTACTATTTGACCAAACATTTCAAATCATTATTCTAGTGCATTAAAAATTGCACGGCCATTGGTGTGTGAAAAGTAAAACTTTATACCAATAACAGCGAAGCTGCATGGACCGATGGTGATGGCATCCCGCCAAAAGAGGCAGGGCTTATGGCTATATAAGCAGATACTTAGCCGTAGGGTCCTCTGTTCTCTTCTCATTCTTCTCCTCTTTCGATTCGGCCCGTATGACGGACAGAATCACGCCAGACCTTGCTCTGGCTATTATGTATCTCGCAGCCTCCTTCAAACCGGGAGTTTCACGCCCCCTCATGGCGTTTCAGAGAATGCTGAGCCTCATGGCTTCCGTGTCTCAAGTGCTGAAGTTGGGCATCCTCCGGATGCGTCCCTTCAATACTGGCTGAAACCGAGAGTTCCGCCACACGCTTTGCGTCTCAGACGCCTATACGTTTTGGCGGACCAAGTCTGCGTAACCGCCCTAACCCCTTGGAAGGATCCCCTTTGGCTGGAGATGGAAGGTGGTCATGACAGACGCCTCCAACATAGGTTGGGGGGCTCTGTGCGATGGCGAGCCAGCCTTTGGCCAGTGGTCAAATAAGGAAAGAAGCCTGCACATCAACTGCCTGGAGATGCAGGCAGTATGGCTGGCTCTTTGCTACTTCCTGCCGGTCCTGCGGGACGCCACATCTTAGTCCAATCGTACAGCATGACGGTGGTATCAAGACGCCTTTTTTCCCTGGTATTTAGCCTCTTGGAATGGGCCCAGTCCAATTTGCGCTCACTGAGGGCAACTCATGTTCTAGGCAAACTAAACCAGGGAGCAGATCTGTTATCTCGGCTGGTAGCAGCTCCGTGGCCTATTCCCCCGAGACGGGACCTCCTCTCTCAGGCAGCCAGCCAGCCCTGTTGGCTCTGCACTTTTGGCCTTTCGATTGAGAACCTTCGGTCCTTCCTGAGGGTGTCCTGAACACGATATCTCAGGCTAGAGCGCCGTCTACTAGACGGGTCTATGCCCTCAAATGGTCCATCTACTTCTGGTGTACAACACGCGGCGCAGATCCAGTGTCCTGTTATATATAGTTAATACTGTCCTTCTTAGAAGAGGTGCTGGATAAGAGCCGTTCACCTTCCACGCTTAAGGTCTATGTGGCAACCATTTCAGGATTCTATTCCCCCATTGCAGACAAAGGGGTGGGCAGGCGGTCCCCTTCAGGCCCCCTTCAGGCGGTCGGAACAGCTTTTTGTTTGCTTCGGTGACCGCAATGGTCCCTGGTCTCGAAGCATAGACTGTCTAAATGGATAGTTCAGGCTATCACGCTGGCATATTCTTGCGTGGGCCTTCAATGTCCCACAAGAATTGGAGCCATTCCACTAGAGGTGTTGCCTCTTCCTGGGCCTGGTCTAGCGGTGCCTCCATATATGTAGATATATGTGACCCACTACTTGATAGTAAAATCAAATGGTAAAATAATTTTTTTTCTTTCTTTCTTTTGAAGTGGAAGTGGAACACACCTACAGTATCCCTATATACTTGTCCACCAGCCAAGACAGGCAGCAGAAATACAAACTTAAAGTCCATTGGTCCCGTCTCTGTCTGCATATATGAAGAGAATAAACACTTTTCTGCTGTTTGCGCTGATTCTAATTGTGCTTTTTCCATTGAAAATCTATACAGTAGGCTAAACTCATTCAAACGAGTGGGAAAGTAATGTGTTACTGTAGAATTATTGCAAAAAGGAAAAAAATACTGAATTGAAATTTAATTACCTTGTTTAATTTCTTTTCCATTTTCACGTACACCTTTGTTCTAAAATGTGGAGGGGATCGGGGTGCTGTGAGGGGCCTTCAAAATCGCCTCCAAATGAAGAACCAAATTTAGAAACTGCCCTGTATATAACCATTGTAAACATGACCACCAAAAGAAGACTGATTGTTCAGCTGTAATAGTCTGTTGTTTATTACTTTTAGGCTGGCGGGTTGTAATTTCCTGCCTGAATCCTGCAAAACGTTGGCCTCATCTCTCAAGTCAATAAGCTCAACCCTGAGAGAACTGAATCTAAGCTACAATAAAATAGGTGATACTGCAGTCGGTTATCTCTGTGCTGGACTAATAAGTCACAACTGTAGACTTCAGATACTAAAGTAAGTACTGTCTATTTGTGATAGTGTTTGGATATTTTAATTACCTTATTTTATCATGTGGCCTAATAAACCTCCTCACAGGTTGGAGAGCTGTGGCCTTACAGCGTCTTGCTGTGAAACTCTATCATTAGTTTTGAAATCACCTAACTCAAAATTGGTCGAGTTAGAGCTGAAATGCAATGACCTGCAGGATTCTGGTGCGAAAAAGCTCTCAGGTGGACTGGCGAATCCACAATGTAAAATAAAGAAACTAGGGTAAGTGCAACTACAATGACATCCTGTGTCCAAAACTGTTCAAGGGTTGTGAATACTCATCTATGGTTTTTGACAAGCATCACTATCGCCATCATGCAGATTTGACCATGATGAACAGATTATGAATCCTGTGGCTTTGGTTTGTTTTGTGCTTAGATTTTTTTATAATTCTTTTAACAATTCTTTTAAAAATTCTCTTTAGATTGTCAGGTTGTATGATCACAGTGGAAGGGTTCAGGTCTTTGGCCTCAGCTCTGAACTCAAACCCTGATCATCTGAGAGAGCTTGATCTGAGCTACAACCACCCTGGAGACTCAATGGAAGAATTGTTCCTTGCTAAACAACAGGATACAAACTTTAAACTGAAGTATGTCCCGATCACAAACAAATTTCACAGATTACATTATGAGTTCCTGTTTTATTGAGCAAATGAGTATTTTTCAGAACAAAGTGTTTTCTTTTTTGCTCAGTGTTGACTATGGAGGAAGTTGTCGAATGGAACCCTGTCTGCGAAAATGTAGGTATCTTAGCCACAGCATATTCACAAAATATACATTACATTTACTAATTTAGCATATGCTTTCACCCAAAGTATGTTTAAAATACACAATAAGTATAGAGCACAAAGCAACATATACAAGAATGGTTATAAAATTGTTAGATATTAATTAGATGCATCTTAATATGGCTGCTCTAGCACCTTCCAGTAAAAAGAGCCATTCATAAAGACAGATTTTTTTCCTACACAGTGTCTTGTAAAGGCCCTTTCTTACCTGTGCAATAAACAAAATACATTTTTATAATAAACAAAAGTTGATAAACAAAAATGCTGATGTCGGACTTATAATTTGTTCGGAAATATCAAGCTGTTCCCCAGGTGGGGGGACATGTATTGCTGCACTCCTGCTCTGTCCATGCAAGGCCGCGTGGACAGGCAGAGAGTTTGCCGAGAACAGTTTCATTCCGCCAACCTTAAATATTGCTCTTGATTAAATATTTGACGACAGTGGTCCTGACAGAAATGTTGCTGAGCTTTGATATCTGTCTTCTACAATTCAGGCAAATAGGACTTTAATCTTGCATGGCTAAAATAGCTGCCCAGAGGCATTGCAAACATGGCCACTGAGTCCTTCGACTTTCCCCAAAAGACTTTGACAATAAGTTAGGGTATTTGTCACAATTAATGCTATTTGCCGATAGCGAATAAAACAGGAGGGAATGTAAATCTGTAGTTGAGGTATGAGGGTGTAGATCCAGTGACAGTGCTGAAGGTCAGAGACGTGAATTTGTTGACTTGAATCTGACCATAAACCAATAACAAAAACGATTTTCTCTGCAGATGCCATTCAGCTCACAGTGGATGAGAACACATTACACCCACGCCTGATACTGTCTGAGAACACCCTTACAGTTTCAGAAACTACAGTGGAGCAGAAATATCCTGATCATCCTGATAGATTTAAATTGTGTCCTCAGTTTCTGTGCACAGAGCCTCTGTCTGGGCGGTGTTATTTTGAGGTGGAGTACAATGGTGGGATTGCAGTGGCAGTGGCCTATAAAACTTCGGACAGAACAGAGAACATATTGGGAGTTAATAACAAGTTCCCCTATATTCAGTGTCTGGATGGTAATCTGAAACTTTGGCAAAAAAATGAGAGTGCATGTGAGTTCCCTGTGTCTGCAAGGTCCACCAGATTAGCTGTTTATGTAGACTGGGCAGCTGGCAGTTTGACATATTACAGCATTCCTAATGGCAAGCTTATTCACCTGCATACATACCACAATTCATTCCCTCATGCTATATACGTAGGGTTTTTTCTTCTTCCTAACTCCTCTGTAACTCTGTGTCCATGAACACAGATTTGTTGAAGCAAACTTGTTTATTGATAACCTCAACACTACATTATTAATACCAAAAGCGACATAGTTTACAATTTTATTTGATGGTGAATTTAAATCAAGCTTATAAAGGTATTATTCAGGCAAATTTATTATCATTCAAATAATAATTTTTAGCTGATCCAAAAATATATTTAAAACCTCACCATTGTGTTGTTTAAACAGAAATATGAAGTTGTTTTTGCAATACTCAAGATAAGAAAACATTGCGGACCCTATCGTACACCCGGCGCAAAGCGCAGCGCAAGTGTTTTTGCTAGTTTCAGCCCGACGCAGATCTAATTTCCCCTCCCTGTGCTGCGTTGTTTAAATAGCAAATGCATTTGTGCCCCATGGGCGTGTTTGTCCAAAAAAGAGGCGTGGGAATGGAAGATGACACTCTGATTGGTTTAAGGCATGTTCCACCCATTACTCATTAAGAAAATCGGGACAACCCGTTTAGACCAGCCGTTAAACTAGAAAAATTGCATTCGGACACTTCCTGAGTGCACCTGCGCCGTACGTTTTAAACCATGAGCTTAGACCGTGAAAATAGGCCCCTGCATCTTTTTATTATTTTGACCAGTTTGTAAATAAAATAAATAAAAACAAATATTTCATTTGGAATTTGAAAGCAATGTTGTCACTTGTTTACCTTATGCAACAAAAATTATAATTTTGCGTAAACGTGTACTAATAGTTAGTCTAGAAAAACTTAAAATAATTATGGAGGGGTGGCTTAATTTTCTGTGAGGGGGCATGTTTAGAATATATCGTGTACAGTTTAAAAGTCTTTGTTAACATGTCCCTGGGAAGTTTACATAAAACATGAAAATCCAGCTTGTGTACGTGTGTATATGTAATTATGCCTTTTAAAGTGATAAATGTATTTAAATGATATTTTTATACAGTTTTTATTGAATATACAGTTATCATGATACAAGGGACTAATTTGAATAATGAGTGCTACTACTTGCATTTTGAAAGTTAATAAAAATATTCAACTGAAGTTTCTCTGCTTACTTTGTACAGCACTTGTCGTAGGTGTGGTTAAAAGTGGTGCTCCTCACTTTCCTGTCCAGACAAAAGCTTAAACTAACACTGTGTCTACACCGGACGTGGCGTGGTGCGAACCCATTATAATTTAATCTGCGTCTCGTCCGGTGTAGATTCATGTCAGTAATACTTGTTTCTAATCCTCTCCAAGCCAGTCATTTTTCTTTTGTCCGTTCTACTCTAGGTATAATATTGTATGTATTTATTGAGATAGGGTCAGGACAGCCCGGTGTTTGTGCATGAGGTTTGGATCCTGACAGTCTTGTTCTAACCTTGGTTCTTGATGTCAGGATCTAAAACGTATGCTTTGTTGTGTCTGATGTTGCATGGTGTGTGTGAAAGCACATGACCTCTGGTTGCTGTCCCTTGTGTCAGGACCCAGGCTTGAACTCGGGTCTCTGGTGTGAGAGTCTGCCTCTTTACCAGATGACCCACTAGGCAGTTCATACGGCAACTTTGTCGTATCCAAAACAACGGAGGGAAAAATTTTTTCAAAGTACCAAAATAAAGAATGATAAAATAAAAAATACAATGAACTCAAAAAAGACTCATCAACTCCATCAATAAGGAAAGTCCAATATGTTCAACTCGTACATCCATCGACGTTGACTCATCAGCGTAACCAACACAAATAGGGCAAGGATGGGTCACACACACTTCAAACACCAAGCACAAAACAAAGGAAACAGAGAGCTTAAATACAAGCTGCATAAACAGGACACAGGTGAAACTGATAACATTAATGAAACAGGTGAAGGGCAAATAAGAACTCAATGGGGCCACTAGTGGACAAAAAAGGGAACAATGGGTAAACCCTGACACCTTGTTTCCTTGTTAACCATCCAACTATTAGTTTATGCCCTTCCTTTCCGTTTCTCCTTTATTAAATCTATTGCCTGTGTTTGCTCTATTGTCTAGATTTGTGAAGTTTACCAAATTAAGATACAGCCTGTCTTTGGTTTTGAGTTTAGTCACTTTTGAGTTCTGTTCAGCAGTTTCACCCACTTGTGGGTATTGATTCCAGTTCTGTTCTAAGTTTGACTTTGTTAAAAAACGTTTTTATGAAAGTCTGCTGCCTGCAACTGTGTTTAGTCTGGATTAAACACACAATTATAGATAACATATCCATGTGGAACTACATATTTAATTTTGGCCCTGTCCACGATAATATGTTGCCTTTTGAAAATGCTGTTTTGTCAACGAAACAAGAAAATGTATTAATGTGGACAAGATTTTAATGGGGATTAAATACTCAATTTAAACGTTAGTCAAACACTCTTTGTATACTCTCAAAAAACAGGTTCATTGGGGTTCTGTATATAATTTTTTATTTTAAGAGCGTACAAATAATTGGATCTCGGCAGGAACAAAATGGGCCAAACTAGCGGACCAGGTTAACTTGATGCCAGCTGGCTAGAGACGCTAAAAGTTAATAAGGGCCAAGATCTGGACCTCTCCACAAGTGAATAATGTGAAAAAACACCATTACATTATAGAAATTACATCAAGCACTTGAAAATCTACATTTATTACGTAATAATGTATAATGTTATGAGTTGTTGCAATGTTATCTCTTATCTCTTGTAGAATCCTTGGAATATTTCAATGTTGGGTGACCCTTTTGTTACAGAAGCATCTGTCATTCATCTACCGTAAAAACATCTATTTAAAAATCAGCTTTTGACGCTTCTAAACCACCCATCTCTATACAACAGTATACAATACCGCTAACAGGAATTGTGAAATATTTTAAAAGTATGATTTTTTGGGGTTGAATTTTTAAAAAAGTCTCATGAAGAGGAAAACAAATTGCATTGAGCCACTCAAGTACACAGACAAATAACAGCTTACTAACAGCTTCTGGAATGAGAAGAGTGTGGTTTAGACTGCTGATGGTTTATGTCTCACCCCACCACGGTTAAAGTCATTCCATCAAAGAGTGCTCCAACATGGCTGGCCTGATAGCATTGTGTACCAGATAAATAGGGTTTTGTTTGTGACTCCACTGCCCTTTCCTTACCTCCATTTAGAGAAGGGGACCAGGGACCATCAGCACAAATGGACAGCTCGAAGAATAGAGCAATCCCTCCTGGGATGATAATGTCAAAAAAGGGGAGGGTAAAGAAAAAAGGAATGACAGATAAACCAATACATTCATGACGCCAACTCAACTTCTCTTTGCCTATTGACAATGACATGTCCATCAAACCAGAAGTCTTTTTTATACATTTGTCCTTTTGCAAGTAAACAGGGTTAAAATAAAGCAATAACCCCACAACCAGACAATGCATTTTACAACAGCTAAGGGCGGAGTGCCTCAAACCCCTTTAGCTGTTATAAAATGCATTGTAACCCACTGCTTCGTGGGGCTTATTGCATTTATCAAACGGTTATTCCATATGCGTAGCAAGGTTTCATAAAATAAAAAAATAATATTTAGGCTATGTAATGTTGGCTATAAATCTAGCCAATCAGAATCAGGGACCAGAACTGACCATTTTATAATATCCAGTAGTATTCTAGTTGATGTTAGTTTCAAGTAACAGCGTCTTTTTTTATTCCAGTAGCCTTTAGGTCTATAACAGGCATGAACCTGATTTTCAGAATAATTATTGCACATGAGAAGCAAGTGGTATTTGTGGGAGGAACATTTCTATTATCTAGATTCTATTGGCCAATATAAGCCAGTGCAGTATGAGTCATCAACACAAATAGACAGTAAGTTTTAATGTGTATGATGAGTTTAAAATGAAAGGCCATTCGATTTAAAACCACAAAACTGAGCCATTGGCCAAATTCTGATTTAGTCTGTTTTTTAAGATGGGTGTTTACATATTTGGATTGCGGTGCTGAAAACCTTTGTTACCCCACAACCAGATTCAAGTCACCCATGTGCATCACTCTCCAGTACATCATTACAGAAGTCAAAGTCTGTCCATATTGCTCGCTGTGCATATGCGCTTTTAATGACAGGCTTTTAATCTTTGAAATTTGATGATATACTTCACAGGTTCTGGCACATCCATCTAATTTCATTTTGCCATGGCGTATTTTACATGTATGTATGTGAGACCACATCGCCTTTTCCCAAATGAGTGTGAAATGGAGCCCCGCAAGTCCAATTCAAGCACTCGTGGGCAGTAAATAACATATTATTAAACACATAGAATAATGGCTTTCCTCGCAAGAATCAACCTGCCCACGCAGCTGTCAGAATTCAGAGGTAAAGCCACAAGCCTCCATAAATTAAATATATGAGGAAAAGCCTCTGAGTAGAGACATGGGCCATTATATCACACCGAGAAGACAATATAAGGGCTTGAGTATCTGATGTATATGACATGCATGTGGAGCACATCCATCTTGGATGTAGACGCAGTGAATGATATGCATTGAGAGGAATTTGCGTTCATTATGAAAAATGAACAAAATGACCGAACATAAGGGCACATAATGATGTTTCGCCAGTTTAATTCAATGTAATGGGTTCAAATCTATGGGACCATTTAAATATTTCTGAATCCTTTATTGAGGTTGGAATTCATGGGACAGTTCACCCAAATATTAAAATTGTGTCATTTACTCACCCAAGTTGTTCGAAATCTGTATAAACTTCTTTGTTATGAAGAACACAAAGAAAGATATTCGTATAAATACTTGTTACCAATCAGCCACCATTGCCCAAGAACTGTTTGCTTTCCTGCATTCTTCAAAATATCTTCTTTTGTGTTCAACTGAACTAATACATTGACAAAGATGTTTTCCCTACTATGGTAGTCGGTGATGGTCAAGAACTGTTTGGTTACAAGCATTCTTCAAAACAAAACAAAAATGTATACAAGTTTGGAACAACGTGAGTAAATGCAAACAGAATTTTCATTTTAGGGTGAACTGTTCCTTAAATGCTTTCACGTGTTTTCACAGATAGCACATATACCTGATTTGACTATTTTGAGGGTTTTATCATGTTATGTGTGACTTTTAATGACTGTTAAACTGTTGTGACTCAAAGCACATAGAAAAAAACAACATAAAAAAACACGGACAGTGTTTCACGGTGTTTAATGATGATGGAACTGATGGATGACATTCAGCCATGCAAGGACAGAAAATGATTTAGCTTCATTTGGATTTCAATTCTTAATACATTTGTCTTTAAAATTTTCTTTTTCTGACAAAGTTTGTGTG